>NC_052153.1:179756646-180469223 GCF_902713615.1 Scyliorhinus canicula | reverse complement strand
CGAAGGTGGTGGGGAGCTGGCTCCTTGAACCCCTGTAGGTGGGGTGGAAACACTCACAGTGCTGCCAGCAAGGATTTTCCAAGATTTTGATCCAGGGACAGTGAGGGAACAGCGATTGTCTTTCAAATCAGGACATGGGATATGGCTGGGAGGGAAATTTGCAGGTGGTGGCAGGTGCTGGGAGAGAAATTGTGGGCCTTGGTGCTTCTCTCCTCTCTGCGCCCCTTATTGCCCTCCCACCACCAGCCTCCTCCCCCACTATCACCCCCCCCTCCCCCCCATCACTTAACCCTCCCCCTCAATCATGCAAGATATTTCCCCCTTTTCATGAGTCATACCAACATGCAAATTAGGAGCAGGAGTAAGCCGTTCGGCCCCTCGCGCCTGTTCCGCAATTCAACATGCAATAAGATCATGACAGATTGTAACCTCAACTCCACATTCCCGCTGACCCCCCGGTGACCTATCGCCCCCCTGTTACCAAGAATCTATCCAGCTCTGCTTTTTAAAAATTCAAAGGTTCTGCTTCCGTTGCTTTCTGAGGAGGAGAGTTCCAGAGCCTCGTGACCCTCTTGAGGGAAAAAAATCTATCCTCGTCCCTACCTTAAATGAGTGACCCCTTACTTTTCACCATGACCCCTTAGTTCTTGATTCTCTGCCAAGAGAAACCATCCTCTCCACATCCAGCCTGTCAAAAACCCTCAGGATTTTAACGTTTCTATCAAGTCTATTTACTCTTCTAAACTCTAATGGAAACAAACCTAGCCTGTCCACCGTTTCCTCATAAGTCAACCCGCTCATTCCTGGAATTAGCCTTGTAAATCTTCTCTGAACTGTTTCTATCGCATGTGCATCTTTCCTAAAATAAAGAGGCCTTCAATGTACACAGTACTCCCATGTGGTCTCACAGTGCCCTGTACAGCTGAACCATAACTTACTGTACCTCCATACTAGACTTTTGTGATTCATGCACACGGACACCCGGTTCCCTCTGAATCTCAGAGCTCTGCAAGCTCTCGCCATTTAGATAATATGCACCTTTTTTTATTTTTCGTTCCAAAATGAACTGTTTCACGTTTGCCCACATTGTACTCCATTTGCCAAGTCTTTACTTCGCTAGGGCCTATCTATGTCCCTGTATGGCTTCCTTATGTCCTCTTCACCACTTACTTCTCTACCAATCCTTGTGTCAACGCCAATCAATTCACCAATAAAAGAAAGGTCCCATTAAAATGCTAAGGCCCGGGCAGCACATTGGTGCAGTGGGTAGCATTGCTGCCTCACGTTGCAGGTTCGATCCCGGCTCTGGGTCACTGTCCGTGTGGTGTTTGCACATTCTCCCCGTGTTTGCATGGGTTTCGCCCCACAACCCAAAGATGTGCAGGGTATGTGGATTGGCCACGCTAAATTGCCTCTTAATTGGAAAAAAATGAAGTGCGTACTCTAAATTTATATTTTTTTAAATGGTAACGCGCGTTGTTGGCTTCTAGTTATGAATATCATATGATCTATATGCAGCATAATACATTAATATTAAAATCAGCAATGATACAATACTGTGTTAGTTTGTGTGTGCTCTATAGTTAACACCACCAAAACTGTTAAATGAATCAGAGAGTACAAGTTTTACTGCATTAGCATCATGCAATATTGTTAACATGAAAGAAAATATTCCATGAGTTATTTATAATACTGTGCAGATGGTAATAACACGGGTTTTGGTGACTGCCTCAGCCCTCAGCAACATGTTCTGCATGTTATGAACATGGCAACAGTAAATTCATATTTGGGGGTAAATACTCAATACTGTCAACCCAGATAAATGGCATAATATCTTTTCCATTCTGTAGAAAGATAAGCAGATTTTCTCCTGCCTAGGTGCATGATACTATTCAATATGATTATTTAATAGAAGGGATGTAACTTGATTCTATTTCATCAGGAATCTCACAGGTCAGGAGTCTCTGATCAGTAAGTCTGAAGATTCTGCTGATTTTGCTCCTCGCCACAATATATTTTCAATATCTTCTATGTAACACAATTTTACCACAATATTTCAATACCTCAAAAAACTCAGTAAAAGTACCTAGATAGAGTAGGGTCATAGGTAAGGAGACAAATGGACAAGACTGAAGTCAATGGAAAAGGCCTTTGAGAATCACTTGCAGTATAAAACAGGTTACTGATTCACTCTGAGCCCATTATACACTCTTGTCCTGTCTTGTATACAGTACACATTACTGCCACTTGTGTCAAGAGTGATAGGATGCTTTTTCCTGGATGTTGTTGAGCCTCTTGAATACTGCTAGTGTTACGCTCATCCAGGGAAGTGAAGAGTATACAATCACCCTCCTGATTTCCACCTTGTGGATGGTCGACAGGCTGTGGAGGGGATGGGGGGCGGTGGGAGGTGAGTTGCAGTGAAGGTCTCACAACTAAAAACCCAGCTTCTGACCTGCTCCTCTATACATAGTATTTATGTGGTTTGTCCAGTTCAGTTTCTGGTCAGTGGCAACCCCCAGGATGTTGATGGTTCAAGCGCTGTAATACCTATGCTCAGCGATCTGAACGCACCACTCGGACCATCAAAACAGATGAAAAGGTCACCGACCTGACATCTCAACTCTTCTCCTCTCCACAGATGCTGCCCAACCTGCTGAGCATTTCCGACACTTTTGTTTTTCTTTTAGCTTTCCTGCGTTTTGCACAAGTGGGATCTCGGAACTTGGACCGAAAAAGCGACAGGTCGGCAATATTTATACATCCAAACGTTCAATGCGACAAGAAGAGTGACCAATGGAGGACGGACTGCGTCTCTCTAAGCTGCCACCAGGTGAAGACTTCATGTTGCTATTCTTTTTGCTCCTGCTGCCTAAAGTACACAAGGAAGCTGTAAACATCAACATGGGAGGGCTTTTCCTTTAATTAGGCAGATTTCATGGGTTTCAACAGCTTTGTTCATTATTAAACATTCCCTGTGTTAATGGCCGTTTCATACTCTGGCAAAGGAAGAAAATAAAAAGCACTTAAAAAGTAAAGCACAGACAAATTATACGCCACCCTCAGCTAGCCGTGCACTGCCATGAATCAGTGACCAAAGGGCTGCTAATCATTTCCACAGCCACCAATCTTTCAGCTCAGTCAGTGGAAAAATCTCCACTTTCAGAACTTTTTTACGGCGTACAGGAAATGATAAAAATTAATTAGTGCAAGGACCTAGATATTGAAGGAGTGCTCGGCACGTTAAAATCTTTGGCGCCTGGGATCTCTTTTAACGTTAAGAAAAACTAGCATTAGCCGCTCGCCTGGGCTTGTCTGGGTGATGAAGGAAAAGCAGTAGTGCGTAGTGTCTATAGGACGAGACTGGGTTACACTTCTACACGTATGTGGTGCTGGCCGACCAGGTGTTAGGGGAAAGATAGAGGACTTAGGCAGTTGTAGAGATTTACAGTAATGAGGCCTGCAATGGATCTGCTACGGATTTTGGAGAGGCAATATAAAATCACCCTGTCGTCTTCAAATAAAGTCAAACTTTGCATTTTTGTGACACCTTTCACAACCTCTAGACATCCCAAAATACCTTTGAAATTCAGTCACTGTTCTAACATATTAAATTCTGGCCTTTTGACCATCCCCGATTTTAATCGCCCTGCCATTGGTCATGCATTTAGCTGCAGCAGGGGGGAGAAGTCAAATGAAAATGAAATGAAATGAAAATCGCTTATTGTCACGAGTAGGCTTCAATGAAGTTACTGTGAAAAGCCCCTAGTCGCCACATTCCGGCACCTGTACGGGGAGGCTGGTACGGGAAATGGTATGTTGGCCTTCATTGCAAGAGGATTCACGTACAGGAGCAGGGATGTCTTGCTGCAATTATACAGGGCCTTGGTGAGACCACGCCTGGATTCCTGTGCGCAGCCTTAGTCACCTTTTCTGAGGGTGGATGGTCTTGCTGAAGAGGGAGTGCAGAGAAGGTTTATTCAGACTGTTTCCTGGAATGGCGGGGACTGTTGTATGAGGAGAGATTGAGTCATTCAGGATAATATTTGCTGGAGTTCAGAAGGATGAAGGGGGATCTCATGGAAACCTATAAAATTCTAACAAGACTAGACCAGGGTGCATGCAGGAAGAATATTCCTGATGGTGGGAAGTCCGGAACCAGGGGTCACAACCCAAGGATATGGGGTAAACTGTTTCGGGCTGAGGTGAGGAGAAATTTCTTCACCCAGAGAGTGGGGTGGCGATGCAATTCACTACCACAGCAATCAGTTGAGGCCAAAACACTGTGGCCAGGATATCTCCGTCCCGTCAGCCTCATTTTCCAGTGCGGTGCGTCCCCACCGGCAGCGGGATTCTCCGTTCCTGCAGACGGCCAATGGTGTTTCCCACTGTGGCCACCCCACGCCGTCGGGGAACCCGCGGGCATGAGTACACTGCCAGCGAAGCGGAGGACCCTGCTGACGAATAATCATGCAGTGTGTGTTTGCAAGGAGTTAGGTATAACTCTTAGGGCTAAAGGAATCAAAGGACTGGGGGGAAAGTGGGAACAGGTTACTGAGTTGGATGATCAGCCATGATCATAATGAAGGGCGGAGCTCGAAGGGCCGAATGGCCGACTCATGCTCCTATTTGTTTTCTGTTTCTTCGTCTTCAGTTGCCTCGACTCTGGAATACCATCCCTCAACCTCTCTACCTCTCTATCTGGCCTTCCTCCTCTGACCCTACCCTTTTGACCAACTGTTTGTTATCTAAGCAAGTATCTCCCTGTTTGGTGTACTTTTCTGAAGAAATGCTCACGTAAAATGTCTTGGGATGTTTTATTACAGCATGGATGCCAGATGAATATAAATTGTGGCTGCTGTTGCTGCAATGCAACATCTGCTTTTCACACAGAAGGGTTCCCACTAACAACAATGCGTTCAGCGACCAGCCCATTTGGTTTAGTGCTTCTGGTTGGCGAGCACAAAGATTGGTCAAGGCACCAACTCTCGGATGGACATTGCTGATTGCACCACAATATTATCGGCATCTCGTATTTCCACCACCTTGAAGAGGTCTGAGAGAGAGTGTCCTATTTGGTTCCCAGTTGTGTTGCCAATTCATACCGGAGATGCGAATAATGTTGCTCTTTTTAACTGGATACTGATATGACAGTTATGAATGATGATATTGCTTTTCAGAGTCGCCAAGTATCAAATGATACCACCACAAGGTTTAACCGGATATCGATCAACCAGTTAGTTAGTTCAAGTTCAATGATAGTTTATTTACGCAGAAGAATTACTTCGACATGCAACATAAAACACTACAAGCTAAATTACACCTAACATTACAACAACCTGTACTTAACTTCAGGCACCTGGCTTTATGCAGAGGAACAAGGCCTTTGTTCGGATCTTGCGTGGCTGGGTCTGGAGAAGTGACTTTGTTTCTGCTGGGCTCATCCGTCTGGTAGTGATCGTTGGTCTTGAACTTGTCTTCTGGTCGCGGTGCTGCAATTGGTATCAGGCGTAGGTCGGGCCAAGAGAGTGCCAGTGCACGAGGCCTAAAAGAGACTGAACACATGGCAGTGTCACTTTTTATCATTCGGGGGTTTCACGCTCTTTTGGGCGGTCCTTAGCTTTCGACCCAATAATTCGGCAGCTTCACTTACTGGCCTTCGATTTTGGCCAATAAAGGCACGGGTGCCTTGATGGTGGGGCGTGTCCTGAGCGGTCAGTGACTTTGGCTGTTTGGGCTTCCTGGGTGAAGGGAGTGGCACCGATGAGTCTGTATCTGTATCTGATACCTGAGCACAAGCCTTTTGTGCTGGGGAAATGGGCCATTAGAATGCAAATTGACTGGGGGTTTCGATAGTGTCTGGTTATCTAGTGGCCAATATACACTTAAGCTCTGAGTTTGTCTGGATCCTGCATTGGCCATATTTCCCGTGATTCTTTGCAAGTGGCCATGTTTCCCTTTGTAAGTGGCCACCCCAGATTGCTACATCCCGTCCTTTTGATCCCAAACGCGAAGCGTGGTGGAACACACTATTGGTCCTTCATCCATCTTTGGTGTGCCGGTTACCCTTGGTCAAGGACCGGGTCTACATTACTCTGTCTTATGTTTTTGGAGCATTTACCTAGGCTTTTTATACATCACACATTCATAAATTCTAAGGGGCCACTAAAAACATATAATCATACATTTAACTTATTTACACAAGGGAACCTCAAACTGTCATTAACTAAGCTACACTCATGCTGCTGGCAAATATCAAACGGAGCTTATAATACAGTACAAAAATTTTAAACAACAGCAGCATCACATTTCTACTTAAGTCATTCCACTCATAGAAAAATACAACCTTTATTTCACCAGAAAAAAAGGTTTATAAGGTTTGTGGGGTTTGGTGGATTCCAAGGAAAAGGGCTCGGAGTGTATATATCGGGGAGCGGGAGGCTCTCCTTCGCCATTGGCAGAGTCTAAGTGTCTGAACAACACTGCAGAGTATTGCTATTGCCAAAAGGGCTTCTACTGTACAGGAGAGGGAATACCACTTTACAATATTTTTGAACCATGTGGGGGCATCAGTGTTTATTTTCATTTGAGGTGTGGTGTCCGGGCTAGGGGTCTCATTTGTATGGTCATGTCCGGGGCCGGTGTGGTGTGGGGTACAAAGGTTGTCGACGCGCACAACTGTAAACGATGATCATAATGGAGGTCATCAGTTCTGTCTTCATCTTCTTGTCTTTTTGTTCTTCGTATATTCCTGGGGGTGCAGGCATAATATCTGTTATTACCCTTGGTTAATATCTCATTTTGTTTGTCTTTCTCTTCTGAACTTCAATCACCCATTAGAATCGTAACCATGTGTGACTCCCTCATTGTTTTTGAAATAACCATTTTGGAGGTAAGACATCCGAAAAAATAAAAATATTCTGTTAAAGTGCAAGGAAACTCGCAGCTTGTGGTCGATGCGTAGAGCAGCAAATTTTGTTACAACCAAGTGTGTTGAACATGTAAATAGCAGTTGGGGTAGCGACCAAAGAGTTGCTGAAAGTAAAGAGTTGAGTGCAGAGACTGTGACAAAAAGCATTCTTTAAACCACACGCAAAAAGAGCAGGTAAGGGGAAACAAAGACCTGCCTAGGACAGTAAGGAGTGTTGAGAACTTTTCCAAATTACTCGCAATGACGGGAACATGGGGTGCGTGTGAGCCGCGGCAGGGAAAGAATGGGTGGACTTCCTCGGGTGGGGCGGTGATCAGTGCCGTTGCTCCACTACCCGAGCTTGGCCGACCGAATACATGGGGGTCCTCAGGCAGTGCAGGGATTAGTGCCGTTACTCCACTGCCTTGGTGACCTTACACGAGCGGAAAGAATTTGTAACATATGGAGACCGACAATGTGCAGAAGAATGATCATGACTACATCAAGAAATTTAGTAAATGGGCGATATTAATTAAAACATGTGAGACCGGAAGAATAAACTGTATCAAGAAATTCCATATCGAAGTGACATTAACTAAAACCATGTAAGATCAGAAAGAAAGAAAGAAAGCGGGCAGGCTCCATCAGAAAATAGGACACCTTAAATCTCAGTCGGTTCCCTTTTCTCATCATCTGGACATCTCCGGGTTCAGTATCAAAAAGCGTCGTGAAAGGGTTACCGTAATGGGAGTCAGACTCTGAGTCATCACCATCTCCCTGTTGCCAAACTCATGTTTTCGTGCCGTGGCCGCGTGGGCCGTTGTGGGATCCGAATCGTCGTTCCTTATCAATCGATACGTGTTATCGCGGTGGCAATGAGGAATTCTTTGGTCATGAGGGGCGGTAGCTGCAAAGGGCAAATTTCTCTTGTCGGGCGGTGGCAGTGGGTCTGGCTGTGGCAATGAAAGGGGATAGTGGGCCAAACATGTCTTGGTCGTGGTTCCAGAGGCTGGAGCAACTAGAGCCTGGGCAGTTGTGCCATTGATCATTGATTTCTAGTAAGCCTGGAGTGCTGTCGCTAGCGTCTGAATCAAGTTCAAGGTGGAAAGTCGTTCCTGTGGACGGAGACACGGTCAGGTCTGTGGATGTGCTGTCCTGGCTGGGGGAGGGTCGGGCTAGGTTGTCAGTGGGCTGACGTACTCGTCTGCCATTGCCAGGGAGACATGGTGTGAGTGGCTGCATTGGGTTCCATAAACTTTAAGCTGGTTGATATGGAATCAACCTGATTTTCCATTAGCGTATGTTATTTTGTATACAGAGGGGCTCACTTTATCTGAAATGGAGTATGGTCCTGCAAATTTAGGGGAGAGGAACGAACTCGGGTTGTATAGGGAAACCATCACTTGCTGACTGATTGTATACCGTACTGGGTGGACTGTTTTATCAAAGCAGGCCAGCAGCACGGTTCGATTCCCGTACCAGCCTCCCCGGACAGGCGCCGTAATGTGGCGACTAGGGACTTTTCACAGTAACTTCATTGAAGCCTACTCGTGACAATAAGCGATTTTCATTTTCATTTTCATTTCATTTCATTATTCTGCTTTCTCCAAGCACCTAATGGGACAGCTGCAGCGAGCTGGGCTGCTTTCATATTTTCTGTGACCTGTTGGACTGCTTTTTCGTGGGTGAGGGTGGTGACTGTGGGGCTGGCTAAAGCAAGGCCTAATATTCGGTTTCTTTCATGGGTCATCGGTCATGAGGATGTGGGGGGTGAATCCTGTGGAACTTGATACCGTGTTCCTAATAAACACAAGGGTGAATGGGAGAACTGTGTCCCATGTGGTGTTGTGCTGTTGCACCATTTTCCTAATAGTCGCTTTCAGGGTCCGATTCATACGTTCCACAATACCGCTGGATTGGGGGTGATAAGCAATATGGAATTTTTGTTTTATTCCAAAAATCATTAGGACATTCTGCATTACTCTACCTGTAAAATGAGAACCTTGGTCCGATTCAATGCTGCGGGGGAGTCACCAGCGTGTAAATATCTTGGCTGTTGCCTTAGCCGTGTTTGTCCTGGAGGGTAATGCTTCCACCCATTTTGTGAAAGTGTTGATCACTACCAACACATATTTCTGCAGGGGGGGAGGGGACCAATGTAATCGAGCTGTAAATTTGTCCATGGGCCATTAACAGGTCGGGTGTGTCCTACTTGTCCTTTCCTGGAGTACCTTTCAGGATTATTCTGTGCACAAATTAAACAATTTTCAACATAATGCATGTCGCCTGCTTTTCAATCGGGCCACCAGCACAAAGGTGTTAAGTGGGCAATGGTGGTTTCTATCCCCTGATGTCCGTGCCCATTGTGAAATTGGCAAATTATCTGGTTCCTGTCCTGGGTGGGGACCACATAAATTCCATTCATTAAAATTATTCCGTCTTGTACCGTCAGTGTGTCCTTGAATTTGTCGTAGGAGGCTGGGAAGGTACCATCTACAATTTGTCAAAGAGTGTCGTCTGCCTTTTGGGCCTGGGCTAAATCTTCGATATTTGTCTGTGAGACCTGGACTGCGTGTATCGACTCACTCTTGGGGGGGGGGGTTGATAAAAGT
Source organism: Scyliorhinus canicula (assembly GCF_902713615.1). Taxonomy (NCBI): domain Eukaryota; kingdom Metazoa; phylum Chordata; class Chondrichthyes; order Carcharhiniformes; family Scyliorhinidae; genus Scyliorhinus; species Scyliorhinus canicula. The sequence continues at coordinate 180,459,701 of NC_052153.1, read as the reverse complement.
GACCATGTCGTGGGCCTTTGCTAGGCCATCTGCCTTTACATTAGCATGGTGGTTAGCATAAATGCTTCACAGCTCCAGGGTCCCAGGTTCGGTTCCCGGCTGGGTCACTGTCTGTGCAGAGTCTGCACGTCCTCCCTGTGTGTGCGTGGGTTTCCTCCGGGTGCTCCGGTTTCCTCCCACAGTCCAAAGACGTGCGGGTTAGGTGGATTGGCCATTCTAAATTGCCCGCAGTGCCCTTAAAAGTAAGGTTAAAGGGGGTGGTTGTTGGGTTACCGGTATAGGGTGGATACGTGGGTTTGAGTAGGGTGATCATTGCTCGGCACAACATCGAGGGCCGAAGGGCCTGTTCTGTGCTATACTGTTTGATGTTCTATGTTACCGGGTGGGGACGAACGATGATAGCTTCTGATTTTTATTATGCCACATGTGCGGTCTTTTGCTGTTTCAAGAATGTGCTTCAATAATGGGGCTGAGGGTAGAGGGTTACCATCAGCGGATATGAATCCTCTAGATTCCCACAGGGGCAGGAATTCCGTCAAAATATTACAGACATATAAACTGTCGAAATATATATCTGCGGGGGTCGGGAAAGAATCTGGGTGCTGCACTACATATGCAATTGCGGCTAATTCGGCTGCCTGCGATCCAAAGTGACCTGGCAATTTTTGCGATATTTCCTCTAACGCGTGTCCCTGCGCGTCTTCCACATAAATAGCGCATCCTGTTATTCTTTTTTCCTTATCAATGGTGGAGGAACCATCTACATAAATTTTTTAAGAGTTATCCATGGTCAGGGGATTCTGTGCTTTACTACCTACACGTGGGTTTCGCGATTTTGGAATAAAGGGTGTGGTGTTTGGCTGCAATGATCTGGCACTCATGTGGGGTTCCTGCATACTGTAAATTATCCGTTAAAAATGTGTGGGCCTTTGTCTGTTTAACTGTGATGTCCCATCCTTGTAGGAGCAGGGTCCAGCGAGTTGGTCTGATCTGGCTAACTGAACCGTCCTTTAACCTACCATCTAACAGCAGCTGCGTTGGGGTGTGCTCAGTTAAAATCGTTACGGGGTTGAGGCCTGTGATATATGCAAAATATTGAACTGCCCAAAAGACTGCGAGCAAGTGCTGTCCACAGGCTGAAAATCCTTGCTCCACTGGATCCAAAACTCGTGGGGCATAGGCTACGGGTCCTAAACGATCATGTCTTTCTTGGATTAGTACAGCCGCTAGGGTTCGGTCGGTGGTCGCTACTTCTATGGCGTATGGAGAGTGTGGATCTGGTACCTGCAAAGCAGGGTCTGTGCCGAGGGTGCCTTTTAATGCATCAATGGCGTCCGTGTGCTGAGAATGCCATTCCCATGGGGCGTTCTTTTTTAGGAGCTCAAAAGTGGGGCTGCCTTTGTGGCAAATATATCTATATGGTTCCTACAATACCCAACTAATCCTAAAAATGACCGGAGTGTAGTGACATTGTGGGGCAAGGGCAATTTAACTGTCGATCCAATCCGTTTCTGTTCTATCTCTCTTTTACCATGTGTGATAATGGTGCCCAAGTAAAGGACCTTCTCTTTTAGGATCTGGGCTTTTTTCGGGTTAACTTTACATCCAATTGAGTGTAGGAGACCTAGTAATTCGGAAAGAAGCTTAACGTGCTCTTCCCTTGTGTCAGTTTGTAGGAGCAAGTCGTCCACATACTGAATGAGGCATTCAGGTCGAGAAGATTTGAATAGTCCGTTTGCCAATTGTCGGTGAAAAATGGAGGGGGAGTTGTGGAAACCTTGCGGAAGGCATGTCCATGTATATTGCTGTCCTTGGAACATGAAGGTGAATTTGTATTGGCAATTCTTATCTAAAGCAATGGACCAAAAGCCATTGCTAATGTCCAGTACCGTAAAATACTTAGCATGTACTCCCTGCTTTAGCATTGTTTCGGGAATCGTGGCAACGGTGGGGGCTGCTTATTGAGTTCTCTGTAATCTATGGTTAGTCTCCATGAACCGTCTGGTTTTCGTGCGGGCCAAATTGGGGCATTGTTTGTTGAGGCTACGGGCCGAATTAAGGCTTAATCTAGCAAGCTTTGTATTACTTTTGCAATCTTGCCCTTGGCTTGTTGTGGGAAACCGTATTGCTTCTGGGGCTTCGGATCGGGACCTGTAATGGTGACTGTTCCTGGAATTTTTCCACAATCGTGCTTGTGCTGAGCGAAGGATCTTTTATGATTCCTTAGGACCTCTCTAATCGTCTTATCTGTGCTAATCGCTTGTGGGTCAAACCAATAGTCACCTACTGAGCATGTGTTAGTGAGGCCACACCTGGAGTATTGTGTTCAGTTTTGGTCTTGAGAAAGGACGTACTGGCACTGGAGGGTGTACAGAGGAGATTCACTAGGTTAATCCCAGAGCTGAAGGGGTTGGATTACGAGGAGAGGTTGAGTAGACTGGGACTGTACTCGTTGGAATTTAGAAGGATGAGGGGGGGATCTTATAGAAACATTTAAAATTATGAAGGGAATAGATAGGATAGATGCGGGCAGGTTGTTTCCACTGGCGGGTGAAAGCAGATCTAGGGGGCATAGCCTCAAAATCAGGGGAAATAGATTTAGGACTGAGTTTAGGAGGAACTTCTTCACCCAAAGGGTTGTGAATCTATGGAATTCCTTGCCCAGTGAAGCAGTTGAGGCTCCTTCATTAAATGTTTTTAAGGTAAAGATAGATAGTTTTTTAAAGAAAAAAGGGATTAAGGGTTATGGTGTTCGGGCCGGAAAGTGGAGCTGAGTCCACAAAAGATCATCATGATCTCATTGAATGGCGGAGCAGGCTCGAGGGGCCAGATGGCCTACTCCTGCTCCGAGTTCCTATGTTCTTATGTTCATAGTCTCCTACTGTGAGCGTGGCGGGGGCTCTTGCTGGTCTGGCCATTTTCCATACACACTTATTCAGGGGTCAAAGGAAAGGCTGTGTGAGCTCATGAGGTGGATTCCTAAAATGTGCTCCGCTGTTTGGGGCAAATCCGCTAAAACAACGGGGTGCTTGGTATTTATGTTTCCGAGTTGAATATCTACGGGGGCCGTAATGTATCCCTGCTGTACATGTCCTGTAAATGCACAAAGAGTGATGGTGTCTGTGGTGGGCCATTTGTCACGCTGAAACATTGTGGAGGAGTTTAAAGTGGTGCGGGACCCTCCTGTGTCCCAAAGGAACTCTACTGGATGTTTCCCCGGAATGTGCCTGTGACTACTGGTGTGCCTGATTTGTCTTAGACTGCGTCACAGACCCAAGTTGGGGAGTCCGAACACCATCAATCTGTGCTATTAATCACTGCATTATCTGATTGGGCGCTAATGCTATGTATGGGCCTTACATTGTTCCTAGGTGGGGCGTTCGATTGCTGGTTCCGTTGCTGGTTCGGTGGGGCATTGCATTCGCAGGCGTAATGTCCCTGCTGTCCACCATTATAGTCACCTCGTGGTGCCTGTGCTCTGGGGTGCTGACCTTCATTTATACCCTCATTTATTCCTGACTGGGTTCATATTCGCTTCTGCCTTCTCCTGATCTGCCTTTCTATGTAGGGATTGTTCCCAATCTCTGGAGAATCTCCTTAAAACCCACATTTCATTATGTGTGGCGTCTGCGGGGTCATAATTCACACAAGCTTTTTGACCTGCTTCTGTGTCATGGGAGACTAAAGTGTGGGCCCATTTGGTTGTGTTGGCGTTATCTAAGTGTGCGCGGACTAAATCCACAAAGACCGCTTGAAAATGAAAAATGAAATGAAAATCGTTTATTGTCACAAGTAGGCTTCAAATTAAGTTACTGTGAAAAGCCCCTAGTCGCCACATTCCGCCGCCTATTCGGGGAGGCTGGTACGGGAATTGAACGTAATGCTGGCCTGCCTTGGTCTGCTTTCAAAGCCAGCGATTTAGCCCAGTGTGCTAAACAGACCCTGCCTGTTGTCTCACTCGCTCAAAGAAATGAGGCGGGTCTGCTGTGGGTTGGAATGGTTCTATTTTGTCGCACGCATCTCTCAATTGTGTGATGGTTAGCGGGGTGGTGTACACAAAATCGGGCTCATCATCAATCAGTGACTTGCGCTGTGTGGTGACAGGATCCATGTGGGTGTATGTTGCCTGTGCAGTCGGTGGTGCGGATGCTTTCCTTTTCGGGGCCTGGGGGGCCTCTATCTGATTCTCAGTGTCTTCTACATATCTATGGGCGGTTTCATTGAGATCCTGCCAATCGGGGCCATTTTCCTGATCTAAATTCGGTCCAAAGGTGTCTCTGAATCTGTTGTGCACTGAGAGCAGTGACTGTAACCTAGCTATTTGCTGCCTACATTTGGCGAGATCTACTGAACTCTGCCTTTGTTCCGTTGTGGAACTATGGAGTGCTCGTAAAGCTGCCTTCAAATCTGCGCATTGTTTCATTAACTGTTCTACCTCTTGTTCCGTCTCTCCTTTTATCAAAACTGCACGTTGTGTATCTTGGTAGGCCTTATCGTATTGTGTCTGAATGCTGCTTAGGTGAACTATTCAAGGTTGGTGTGCCCGTTTGACATCAGCCATCTCCTTGTCTTTACCTGCTAGCTACTCTCGGAGTTGCTCATTAACTTTCTGACATTCACTAAAATTTCCCTCACTCTTCTCCTCTTTCTCTACAAGCTGTCTGCGGAGTGTCCTCACGACCTCCTTTGTGCCTCGCAATTGTGCCAGACAGGACATGATTGCCATTGGCTTACAAACTTTTCCTACGTTCTTTCTATATATCTTGGTTAGGTCATCCCACCAGGTTTGTCCTATACTACCTGGACCTGACTCTTCATTCGAATAAAACTCGGACCAGAGGGGCCATCCTTTCCCCATCAAGTACTTTCTCAATTCCTCTTCCCATATGGGGCACTGCTCTGCTCTACTGGTCGCTGAGGGTTCCTGCTGATTCATTAGGCATTCCATTGCCTTTGCTGTCATTGCTACTCGTATCTCTTTTCCTCTACTGTAAATTTGGGACAGGGGGGAACAGGGCGGCGATTCGAACAGTGGGTATGGCCTAAGCTATTTTCCGGTTCACAATACTCCCGATAGTTTTATGCAACAAAATCTAACGAGGTTACCTTATATCCCTGTTCGTACGCATGCACATTAATACACACTTCTGAATCTTGGAGATTTGATCAATATGGGCCTTACACTTGTGGCTTCTTTCACTTTTGCCAATTAGATTTCTAATTCAACATTTTGTGGGTTCTCTCGGAGTGACAAAATCACTTCTAGGTCAAGTCCTGTCAGATGTCACCAATAATGTTGCCAATTCGCATCGGAGACGCCAATAATGTTGCTCTTTTTAACTGGATACTGATGTGACAGTTATTAATGATGATTTACTTTTCAGAGTCGCCAGGTATCAGATGATACCACCACAAGGTTTAACCGGATATCGATCAAAGACCCAACAACCAGTTAGTTAGTTCAAGTTTAATGATGGTTTATTTACACACAAGAATTACTTTGACATGCAACATAAAACACGACAAGCTGAATTACACCTAACACTACAACAACCTGTACTTAACTTCAGGCACCCGGCTTTATGAAGATGAACAAGGTCTTTGTTCGGATCTTGTGTGGCTGGGTCTGGAGAAGTGACTTCGTTTCTGCTGGGCTCATCCGTCTGGTAGTGATCGTTGGTCTTGAACTTGCTTCTGGTCGTGATGCTTCACTTGGTTTTAGGTGTAGGTCGGGGCCAAGAGAGACCGAGCGCCGGGAGAGACACATGGCAGTGTCTCTCTTTATCCTTCTGGGGTTTCGCGCTCTTTTGGGCGGTCCTTAGCTTTGGACTCAATAATTCAGCAGGCTTCGATTACTGCCTTTGATTTTGGCCAATAAAGGAGCGGGTACCCTGATGGTGGGGCGTGTCCTGAGCGGTCATTGACTTTGGCTGTTTGGGCTTCCTGGGTGATGGGAGTGGTGCAGATGAGTCTGTATCTGTATCTGATACCTGATCACAAGTCTTTTGTTCTGGGGAAATGGGCCATTAGAATACAAATCAGTTGGGGGTTTCGATAGTGTCTGGTTATCTAGTGGCCAATATACACTTAAGCTCTGAGTTCTGGATCCTGCATTGGCCATATTTCCCGTGATTCTTTGCAAGTGGCCATATGGCAGGTCGATAGAGTGGTCAAGAAGGCATACAGCATGCTTAGCTTCATCGGACGGGGTATTGAGTACAAGAGTCGGCAGGTCATGTTACAGTTGTATAGGACTTTGGTTCGGCCACATTTGGAATACTGCGTGCAGTTCTGGTCGCCACATTACCAGAAGGATGTGGATGCTTTAGAGAGGGTGTAGAGGAGGTTCACCAGGATGTTGCCTGGTATGGAGGGTGCTAGCTATGAAGAAAGGTTGAGTAGATTAGGATTGTTTTCATTGGAAAGACGGAGGTTGAGGGGAGACCTGATTGAGGTCTACAAAATTCTGAGAGGTATGGACAGGGTGGATAGCAACAAGCTTTTTCCAAGAGTGGGGGTGTCAATTACAAGGGGTCACGATTTCAAGGTGAGAGGGGGAAAGTTTAAGGGTAGATGTGCGTGGAAAGTTTTTTACGCAGAGGGTGGTGGGTGCCTGGAATACTTTGCCAGCGGAGGTGGTAGAGGCGGGCACGATAGCATCATTTAAGGTGCATCTGGACAGATATATGAACGGGTGGGGAACAGAGAGAAATAGACCTTGGAAAATAGACAACAGGTCTAGATAAAGGATCTGGATCGGTGCAGGCTGGGAGGGCCGAAGGGCCTGTTCCTGTGCTGTAATTTATTTTTGTTTGTTCTTATATTTCCCTTGTAAGTAGCCATGTTTCCCTTTGTAAGTGGCCATCCCAGATGGCTACAGTTGTTAACCATTTCTTTATGATGGATTGGCATTACTGCTGCCCAGATATACGTTAGTTGGGTTCTTCATTAACCTGTTGTTTGTCAGGCTCAACATTTAATTTTGATTATATGGAGATTCCAAAAATGTGGCGGACATGTTGTTGTCAAAAAAACAGCATTCCAAAGAACAAAAACATAACAAAGCAGATGCAAGGAATTTGAGATAAAAATGCTGGGAAGTGTCCAGGAGGCCAGACAGCCTCAGGGAAAGAGAAACTGGGTTAACATTTCTGGTGTAAAGACAGAAAATATTGGAGAAGCTGAGCAGATCTGGCAGGATCAAGCATGTGATTGCGTCAGCAATGAGGATTCTCCTGGCAGCCTTTGCACAATTCATGATCTGAGGCAAAACATGGACATTCTGGTGAGGGTCCACATTCCAAGTATGCAGTCGCCAACTGGTTCATGAAGCATTGGTGAGAAATGAGCACATTAAACAAGTGGGTCATCTAAAGTTCAAGGAATCATACAGACACAGCACAGAAGGAGGCCATTCAACCCATCATCCCAATGTCAGCTCTTTCAAAGAGCGATCCAATTCTCCTGCTTTATCCCCCACAGGTGATTGTAGGTCAACCATCTCAGCTCCAGGGCGTCACTGCAGGAGTCCTTCCGCTACTTCATCAATGGCCTTCCTTCCACCATGAGGTCAGAAGTGGGGATATTTGCTAATGGCTGCACCCAATGCCATGTATTAATAATAATAATCTTTATTAGTGTCACAAGTAGGCTTATATTAACACTGTAATGAAGTTACTGTGAGAATCCCCTCGTTCAGATACATTGAGGGAGAATTCAGAATGTCCAATTGACCGAACAATGTGTGCAGCACTTTTCAAGAACCTCGGTGTTGGGGATCTTGTCCTGCTAAGAGAAAGTTTCTCGTTGCTTTATGTGATGCCAGTAGGTTGTCCAAATCTCACCCTCATAAAGAAATGCTATAAGAACCACTGGTTGGTGTACGTGGATCTTTAACCTGAGACAAACTTCATGCTCTTTCCAAAGTCTTGTGAGTGAACTTGCCAAACGTGCAACATGTTTTTGACAGGCGATGGTTGATTTAATCATCCGACGTAGCGACATTGGAGAGGACATTCCCAAGACAGCCAGAACTTCTGTACTGAACACAGGGGTGTGTTGTTGACAGTGACAATGGGGTCCCAGAGTACATGGCCAGGGGTTGATATAAGATCTCTGTCTTCTTCAGACTTAAGGCCAAAGTGTTCTGGGGCCAGGGCACTGCAGTCAAGAAGCAGCTGAATTTTCACTCACCTCGTTGGCATTGAGTATCAACAATCGCTGTGTGTCTTCCATGCAGGAGGGAAACAGTGGACTCGATCTTTGCAGCAGGACAAAGTAAAGAAAGGTTCCGCAAACAGAAGAACAACCTCTATATGGTGCTTGTTGACCCAACCAAGGCTTTTGAACACACTAGACTGGGAAGGGCCGTGGAAGGTTCACAAAAATATGGCTAACCTGAGAAGATGGTCAGTGTCATTCACTCATCTCACAAAGGTTGATGAAATGAAATGAAAATGAAAATCGCTTATTGCCACGAGTAGGCTTCAATTAAGTTACTATGAAAAGCCCCTAGTCGCCACATTCCAGCGCCTGTTCGGGGAGGCTGTTAGGGGAATCGAACCGTGCTGCTGGCCTGCCTTGGACTGCTTTCAAAGCCAGCGATTTAGCCCAGTGTGCCAGAGTAATGCCAAGTGGTATGTCATTAGATGTCTCTCTGTCACCGTGGCATCAAGCAAGGCTGTATTTATGTTCCGGCTCTGTTTGCCATAGACCTCTTGGACATGTTTCAGCTTCACTTAAAGATCTTGTAGCAGGAGTGCACATTCAATTCAGGACAGGTAGCAATCTCTTCAACTTTGCAAAGGCTCATGGCTTACACAAACATTACTGAACAGCTACTAAGTGAACTATATATGTGTATATCTATATGTTTTTCTTAGAAAATAATATTATACATATTTATACACACATTTGCAATATATCCGTGTATATGAGTCTGTAATTCTGGGAAGCAAAATGACACAGAATCTGGTTCTAGTGAGACACACTTTTCTGCTTAATGCCTGTTTTAACTTTCTCCGTGTTGCATTGATTGTTCCTGACAGGGAAAACCACCCCAGTGAGCCACACAGGAGCAAGAGCAGGCATGTGCATAAATAATGACAATCAAAAATAATGAGCAGAAACTCCAACACTAGCCAATAAAAGAGAGAAGCATTTAAAACTGGCAATAGCTCTCTCTGAAGCACCGATCCTCTCGAAGTGTCGTGAAAGCTTGTCTTACCAAAGCTGGATGTAACAATTCACAACCCCACTAAAGTCTTCTGGCAAGTAGCAAACCTGTGCTAAGTCTCTGGACTAATGTCAGTGAAGGGTAGCAAGAGGATGGCATTGATGTACATTAATGTACATTGATGTACACATTAATCTGTGTAACACAGACTGAGGTATGGCTGTCAGTGTTGATCTAAAATTCCAGATCCTGAACAGGAGCAGCTTTTTCCCAAGCTGAGCCAATTCATTCATAGAAATGCATTAGAATTGATATCATGTCTTATAACTCTGCTTCATAAACCTTTGTCCATTCCTCGTCGTAGAATCATAGAATTAAAGAAAAATACAGTGCAGAAAAGGCCCTTTGGCCCATCGAGTCTGCACCGCCACATGACAGGCCCCTGAATTGCCAAACCTAATCCCATTCACCAGCACTTGGCCCATAGCCTCGAATGTTAAGACGTGCCAAGTGCTCATCCAGGTGCGTTTTAAAGGATGTGAGGCAACCCGCCTCTACCACCCTCCCAGGCAGTGCGTTCCAGACCATCACCACCCACTGGATTAAAAAAGGTCTTCCCCAAATCCCCCCTGAACCTTACACCCCTCACCTTGAACTTGTGCCCCCTCGTAACCAACTCTTCAACTAAGGGGAGCAGCTGTTCCCTATCCACCCTGACCATGCGGGTTCGATTCCCGGTTTGAGTCATTGTCTGTGCGGAGTCTGCACGTTCTCCCCCTGTCTGTGTGGATTTCCTCCAGGTGCTCCGGTTTCCTCTCACAAGTCCTGAAAGACGTGCTGTCAGGTGAAGTGGACATTCTGAATTCGCCCTCGGTGTACCCAAATGGGGACCGGGATGTGGTGACAAGGGGCTTTTCACAGTAGCCTCATTGCAGTGTTAATGTAAACCTACTTGTGTCGTGAATAAAGATTATTATTAAATTTGCCCAATTTTCCTCATGCGTTTGTTGAACCAAATACAGAAAGATTTTAAAAATAAATAGAAAAGACTAAAAGAATGATAAAGAAAAGGTACTGATAAAGAAAGTCTCTCCGAGAGATCCCAGACTGAACTGCACCCTGAGCTACTGCCACTTTATTATAGGGGACTCGGTTTAGTCCCAGCAATGGCCTCACTTCCCAGTGGCGCTGCTGGAGCCAGAGAGCTATTGGCAAATAATATGATCAATAGCTCCCTGAGGGTGGACTTCTTCTCTAACTAGAGGATTCTGATCATTTTTTTAAATATTAGATTTTGTCTACAGGGCACAATTTCAAAATTTGCAGATGACACAAAACTTGGAAGTATTTGGCTGAAAAGAGAGAGATGTTGCCAAAGCTTTCCTTCTTGCACTCATCAGGAGAAGCACAAGAATGTCGAATTTCAGACAATCACGACCATTTGTACGACAGGAGAACTGGTTGCCGATTGGTTGGCTAGTCTATTCGGATTGGCTCAGCTTTGCCTTGGGGGGGGGGGGGGAGTATAGGCTCCCCAAGCTCCCTTGTAAATTAAAAAAGGCACAAGACCTGGATATATTCCTTTTATCTGCAGTGAAAGGTCTATGTGTATGGATGCATATCACCTAGAAATATTGTGAACTGTGAGAAATATAGTGTGGACTTCAGTATTGAGAGGCTAGTTGAATGGGTGGACATGTGGCGAATTAAATCTATTGTGGAGAAATGGAATGTGAAAACTAATACTAGGAAGAACCTGGGGAGGCATAGTAAACTAAAGGGTACAAAGGATACAATTCTAAGGTGGGAGGGGTACAGGAACAGAGAAACCTGGGAATATATGTGCACAAAGTGTTGAAGGTAAAGCAGGCTCAGAAAGTGGTTGTAAAGGACGTATGAGATTTTAGAGAGGCATAAGGAGACTTGGGCTGATATTTAACATTCAGAAGAACATAAGGAGCAGGAGTCGGCAATTCAACCCCTCAAGCCACTCCACCACTCAATACGATCATGGCTGATCTCCTCTGGGTCTTAACCACACTTTCCTGCCCATACTCCATAACTCTTCAACCTGCTACTAATTAAAATTCTGTCTATCTCCTCCTTAAGCTTACTCAAAGTCCCACCATCTATCGCACTTTCGGGTAGTGAATTCCTCAGATTCACAAATATTTGAGAGAAGTAATTTCTCCTCATTCTGTTTTAAATCTTTCCAACCCTTACCCTAAAACTATGACCTCCCATTCTAGATTGCCCCTCAATTGAAAGCTTCTGCAATGTCTATTTTTGTCAAAACCTTGTATACTTCAATTAGATCCTCTTTCATTCTTCTAAACTCAAGAGTACAGGCCTACACTGCTCAATCTCTCTTCATAAGACTCATCTCTGGAGTCAATCTAGTGAACCTCCTCTGAACTGCCTCTAATGCAACTACATCTGTCCTCAAATAGGGGGACCAAAACTGTACACAGTACTCTGGTTGCAGTCTCACCAATGCCTTGTTCAGTTGCAGCAGCACTTCCCTCCTTTATATACTCTATTCCTTTGCTGTAGAGGCCAAAATTCAATGTGCCTTCCTTATTACCTACTGTACCTGCATTCTAGTTTTCTGAAATTCATGCACGAGGACACCCAGATCCCTCTGCACCAAAGCACTCTGAACTCTCCATTTCGATAATAAGTTGCGTTTCCATTTTTCCGTCCAAAACAGGTAACGTCATGCCATAAAAGTGCAATGACCATCTCCAAGAAGAGAGTATCTAACCATCTCCCCTTTACATTCAATGATATTATCATTGCTGAATCCCCCACTATCACATCCTGGGGTTACCATTGACCAGAATCTGAGCTGGACCAGCCATCTGAATACTGTGGCCACAATAGCAGGTCAGAGGCTGAAAATTCTGTGGAGAGTAACTAATCTCCTGACTCCCTAAACCTGTCCAAAATCTACAAGACACAAATTGGGAGTGTAATGGAATACTGGCCTGGATGAGTGTGATTCCAACAGCCCTCAAGAGATTCAACACCGTCCTGGAAAAAGCAATCAATTCACCACTTTTAGCATTAATTCCCTCCAACACCAACACACAGTGGCAGCAGCGTGTACAGTCTATAAGATGCACTGCAGCAACTTGCCAAGACTCAATCAACACCACCTTCCAAATCCGTGATGTCTAGCACCATGAAGGACAAGAGCAACAGATACATGGGAACACCACCACCTGCAAGTTCCCCTCCAAGCCACACACCATGCTGACTTGCAAGTATGTCGCTGATCCTTCACTGTCCCTGGACCAAAATCCTGGAATTCCCCTCCTAACAGTACTGTGTGTACACGCACACCACATGGACTGCAGTAGTTCAAAAGGGAGGCTCACCACCATCTTGGGGAGGGCAATTAGAGATGGGCAATAAATGCTGGCCTAGCCAGCATCCCATGAAAGAATTGGGGGAAAAAAGTACAAAAGCAAGTTACGATGAATCTTTATAAAACACCGGTTTGGCCTCAAATTGAATATTGTGTCCAGTTCCAGATACTGCACTTTTGATGGTCATATCAGGCTTTAGTATGGACTCAGCCAAAATTTACAAGATTGGGTCTCGGGAAGAGGGACTTCCTTTATGATGTTAGACTGGAGAAGCTGGGATTCAGAGGAGATTTGATAGAAGTGTTCAAAATTATGAGAGGTCTGGAAGATTAGCCAGGGAGGAAGTGTTCCTTTGGGCATAAGTGTCAAGGAGTGGAGGACACGTGTTTTTAAAGTGGTTGACAATGAACCTAAAGTAACATGAGGGAGTTTTATCTTTATTCAAGCGGGTACAGTCTGGAATGCACTGCCTGCCAGTGAGGTAGATTCAATCATGTGTTTCAAAAGGGAATTGGAAAAGAACCTGAAGAGATACACTTTGTGGGGTCACTGAGAAAGGGCGGGAGAGTTAGACTATAATTAAATTGCTCTTGGCACAAGCTGGCACAGACTCGATGGTCCAAATTGCCTCTTCCGATGCAAAATCCATTCCCTAATTCTATGAGTGTGCATCCTAATGCAACCCCGAGATCATCAGAAGTGTGTAATATTGCACTGTTCAAGTGCAACTCAAACCAGTCAAGTGATCATTTTAAAGGAATGTGGAAGTACCCAGGTCCTTTCCAATACCTTCTCAGCACAACCTGAGATGGAAAATAAAATGTGGCTATTTCTCACTTTGAGAGCAAATAGAAAAATTGGGTGGAGTAGAATTCACATGCCTAGTGGAGAAAGGCAATCGCAAATAAAACTCATAGCTTTACCCTGCAGTGGCAGCTCTCTGACGGAAGGACAGGAATTAACTCCGCAATCCTCAAAATGCCAATTAGAAATTTGCCGAAATCACCTGTAAACAATATCAGTGCTGCTGGTTTGACTCTTTATTTAAGACAGGGTCACTGGTGGCTCGTCGGGATGTCCCTTGAATCATGAGGCCCTGAATAATTGAAGACGTTATCCCAATTTTAGTGACACAATATTAATGCCCAAAAAAGGTCACACTGACGAGGAAGCAATGTAAACCACACCAAAGGTTCAGTTGTGCACTCATTGCTTGAGCAAACAGGTCAACTTTTATTTGGGATAAATGGTCCACCTGGTGTGGTAATGTCACTTCCTGCAACAACAAAAAAAATCATCTCCAGCTAAGATTTTATTGTTGCCGAGCAACATGAGAGAACTGTGGGTGTCACTTACTTCTTCATGTGGTAATTTCTTCTCTGGTGTTAGTTCTCTGGGATAAGTTACATAGGGACTTGAATGCCAAACTGATGACCCCCATTAGTGCATCAGCAGTGACTGAGTGGATGGCGTGACCACTTTGGAGTCAGAAAGTTGAGGGTTCAAGTCCAACTCTAGACACGAGTGCAAAATGCAAACTGACACCCCAGTGCCGTATCCAGGGAGTGCTGCACTGTCAGAGATACCTTTACTCGGTTGAGAAGTTAAAGAGAGGTGTCGTCTTCCCCCTTAGTATGAATTGAAAGATCTCATGACACTATTTCTAAGACGACCAGGGGAGCTCTCCCTCGTCTCCCGGCCAATATATACCATCGAATCAATGGCTAAAGTAGATTATCTAGTCATTATTACAATCTGTGCACAGATTGGTTGTCACATTTGCTTGATTACCACAGTGCTGAGCAAGATCCCACAAAAAACAATGAATTAATTTTCCGACCATCTACCACGGGGCCAGGCTAACATTGCATTAGTTAAATGGAAGTCTTCCTTTCTTTACTATAAACTTCAAATAAGGCCGTGATACCCTTGATCATTGCTGAGATTTATGTGATACTGAGGGGTAACACAGCTGGATACCGTTGAGTATCCACCTTGAATGTAAATCACAATTAAGTTTCCCATGAAACCTCTTTTAGAATTTTGACATTTTGATCTCTCCCTGAGCTCCGAGAAGCCGCACTGATTCTCCTCTTGAATTGGATTACTGGGCACCACCTTGCCCAGTGCCTGGCTTTATAGGCTCACGTCAGAAGCAAATCAAGACGGGGACAGATGTGACCCTTGGGGCAGGGCCTCTCAGCCAGCTGTCACCCACAGAGAGCTGAAGCTGTTAATTACCCCGGCCAGCTGCAATGTAACACCTCTGGTTCGGCCAGCTGGCCTGCTCTCTGAAAATTGGCCACTTACAAAGATTTAGGAACTGACGCTCGCGACTGGAATGTCAAAAGGTTCCTGAAGAGGAGAGCAGGGCACAGTCTCCAGTGCAAGTCTTCAATCCTCATGTACAACCCTAAGCCATTCAAACTCATGATCAAATTATTTTTAACAATGCTTTATTTGTAAAATGGTTTATTTAGCTGTGAGTTCACTCTGCTTACCATACTATATAACCCTGAATGAAAACTCCAAATACGTTGGAAGCAGTTCAGAGAATGTTTACTCGACTAATAAGGGGCAGCACGGTAGCATGGTGGTTAGCATAAATGCTTCACAGCTCCAGGGTCCCAGGTTCGATTCCCGGCTGGGTCACTGTCTGTGTGGAGTCTGCACGTCCTCCCCCTGTGTGCGTGGGTTTCCTCCGGGTGCTCCGGTTTCCTCCCACAGTTCAAAGATGTGCGGGTTAGGTGGATTGGCCATGCTAAATTTCCCGCAGTGTCCCAATAAAAAAGTAAGGTTAAGGGGGGGGGGGGGGTTGTTGGGTTACGGATATAGGGTGGATATGTGGGTTTGAGTAGGGTGATCATGGCTCGGCACAACATTGAGGGCCGAAGGGCCTGTTTTGTGCTGTACTGTTCTATGTTCTATGTTCCAATAAGGTAATAGACTAATTAGGGCAGCACAGTAGCACAAGTGGCGAGCACTGTGGCTTCACAGCGCCAGGGCCCCAGGTTCGATTCCCCGCTGGGTCTCTGTCTGTGCGGAGTCTGCACGTTCTCCACATGTCTGCGTGGGTTTCCTCCGGGTGCTCCGGTTTCCTCCCACAGTACAAAGACGTGCAGGTTAGGTGGATTGGCCATGCTAAATTGCCCTTAGTGACCAAAAAGGTTAGAAGGGGGTTATTGGGTTCAGGGATAGGGTGGAAGTGAGGACTTAAGTGGGTCGGTGCAGACTCGATGGGCCGAATGGCCTCCTTCTGCACTGCATGTTCTATAATACCAGGAATGGGCAGGTTTTCTTATGAGCAAATGTTGGAAAAGTTAGGTTTGTGTCCACTGGAATTTAGGACAGTAAGAGGCTACTTAATTGAAACCTTTTAAACCCTGAGGAGTATTGACAGGGTGGATGTGGAGAGGATTTTTCCTCTTATTGGAGAAGCTGGAACTGGGGTCACCATTTAAAAATAAGGGGTCACTCATTTAAGACATAGATGAGAAGATTTATTTCCTCTCAGAGGGCAGTGTGTCTCTGGAACTCTCTTCCTCAAATGGCTGTGGAAGTAAAGTCTTTCAATAGTCCTAAGGCAGAGCTAGATAGCTTAGAGAATCATAGAATCTCGACAGTGCAGAAGGAGGCTATTCAGCCCATCGGGTCTGCAACGGCACTTGGAAAGGGTACCCTACCTAGGCCCACGTCCCGACCCCATCCCTGTAACCGAATAACTCCACCTATCCTTTTGGACACTAAGGAGCAATTTAGCATGGCCAATCCACCTAACCTGCACATCTTTGGTTCTTGATTAACAATGGGGTGGAAGGTTATCAGGGTCGGCAGAAATGAAGTTATAATTAGATTAGCCAAGATCTTATTGAATGGTGGAGCAGATTTAAGGGACAGAGTGGCCTACAACTGTTTTTAATCCGTATGTTCATATGTATGTATGTTGTAAAAACACAGGCATCAATAGGGCTGAATGGCCTAGTTGTATGCTATAAATTATTTTCTATTTATTCGTTCGCAGGATGTCAGCATTGCTGGCTAGACCACTACTCATTGTCCATCCCTAATTGCCATTCAGAAAATTGTGGTGAGTTGCATTCTTGAACTGCTGCAGTCCATGTGGTGCAGGTACATCCAGAGTGCTGTTCAGGAGGAAATTCCAGGATTATGAACCAGTGACAGTAAAGGAACAGCAATCTAATTCCAAGTCAGGAAGGTGTGTGGCTCGGAGAGGAACTCACAAGTGATGGTGTGATGATGTTTCCCATCCCTTTGTTCTTCATGGATTTGGAAGTTGCTGCCAAAGGAAATTCCATCAAAGAACAAAGAACAGTACAGCACAGGAACAGGCCCTTCAGCCCTCCAAGCCCGTGCCGACCATGCTGCCCGACTAAACTACAATCTTCGACACTTCATGGGTCCGTATCCCTCTATTCCCATCCTATTCATGTATTTGTCAAGATGCCCCTTAAACGTCACTATCATCCCTGCTTCCACCACCTCCTCCGGCAGCGAGTTCCAGGCACCAACTACCCTCTGTGTAAAAAAACTTGCCTCGTACATCTACTCTAAACCTTGCCCCTCGCACCTTAAACCTATGCCCCCAAGTAATTGACCCCTTTACCCTGGGGAAAAGCCTCTGACTATCCACTCTGTCTATGCCCCTCATAATTTTGTAGACCTCTATCAGGTCGCCCCTCAACCTCCGTCATTCCAGTGAGACCAAACCGAGTTTATTCAACCGCTCCTCATAACTAATGCCCTCCATACCAGGCAACATCCTGGTAAATCTCTTCTGCACCCTCTCTAAAGCCTCCACATTGGTCTGGTAGTGTGGCGACCAGAATTGAAGACTATACGCCAAGTGTGGCCTAACTAAGGTTCTATACAGCTGCAACATGACTTGCCAATTCTTATACTCAATGCCCTGGCCAATGAAGGCAAGCATGCCGTATACCTTCATGACTACCTTCTCTACCTGTGTTGCCCCTTTCAGTGACCTGTGGACCTGTACACCTAGATCTTTCTGACTTTCAATACTCTTGAGGGTTCTAACATTCACTGTATATTCCCTACCTGCATTAGACCTTCCAAAATGCATTACCTCACATTTGTCCGGATTAAACTCCATCTGCCATCTCTCAGCCCAAGTCTCCAAATGATCTAAATCGTGCTATATCCTCTGACAGTCCTCATCACTATCCGCAATTCCTTTGTGTCATCTGCAAACTTACTAATCAGACCAGTTACATTTTCCTCCAAATCATTTATATATACTACGAACAGCAAAGGTCCCAGCACTGATCCCTGATGAACACCACTAGTCACAGCCCTCCAATTAGAAAAGCACCCTTCCATTGCTACTCCCTGCCTTCTATGACCTAGCCAGTTCTTTATCCACTTTGCCAGTTCTGTATCCACCTTGCCAGCTCACCCCTGATCCCGTGTGACTTCACCTTTTGTACCAGTCTATCATGAGGCACCTTGTCAAAGACCTTGCGGAAGTCCATATGGACAACGCCCACTGCCCTACCTGCATCAATCATCTTTGTGACCTCTTCAAAAAACTCTATCAAGTTAGTGAGACACGACCGCCCCTTCATAAAACCCTGCTGCCTCTCACTAATACGTCCATTTGCTTCCAAATGGGAGTAGATCCTGTCTCGAAGAATTCTCTCCAGTAATTTCCCTACCATTGACGTTAGGCTCACCGGCCTGTACTTCCCTGGATTATCCTTGCTACCCTTCTTAAACAAAGGAACAACATTAGCCATTCTCCAGTCCTCCAGGACATCACCTGAATACAGTGAGGATCCAAAGATTTTTGTCAAGGCCTCAGCAATTTCCTTTCTAGCCTCCTTCAGTATTCTGGGGTAGATCCCATCAGGCCCTGGCGACTTATCTACCTTAATATTTTTCAAGACGCCCAACACCTCGTCTTTTTGTATCTCAATGTGACCCAGGCTATCTACACACCCTTCTCCAGACTCAACATCCACCAATTCCTTCTCTTTGGTGAATACTGTTGCAAAGTATTCATTTAGTACCTCGCCAATTTCCTCTGGCTCCACACATAGATTCCCTTGCCTATCCTTCAGTGGGCCAACCCTTTCCCTGGCTACACTCTTGCTTTTTATGTATGTGTAAAACGCCTTGGGATTTTCCTTAACCCTATTGGCCAATGACTTTTTGTGACCGCTTTTAGCACCTCCTGACTCCTTGCTTAAGTTCCTTCCTACTTTCCTTATATCCCACACAGGCTTCGTCTGTTCCCAGCCTTCTAGCCATGACAAATGCCATGGGCGCGATTCTCTCACGACGGGTCGGAGAATAGCGGGAGGGCCTTACCGACATTTTTCCCGCCCTCCCGCTATTCTCCCCCCCCCCCGCCACGGCCGCCCCACGCCACGGATCGCTGCTCGCCATTTTTTACGGCGAACAGTGATTCTCCCCAGGCCGATGGGCTGAGTTCCCAGGCCTTTACGGCCGTTTTCACGAACGCAAACACACCTGCTCTCACCGTTCGTGAAAACGGCCGCAAAGTGCCATCCCGGACAACCATGGCATCGATTGGCACGGCCGCACCACGACCGTGCCAAGGGTGGCATGGGCCTGCGATCGGTGGGCACCGATCGCGGGCAGCGGGTCCGATACCCGCGCACTATTTGTTCCTCCGGCGCCCCGCAGGATCAGTCCGCGGGGCGGCTGAGGGGCATGACAGCCCGCGCATGCGCGGGTTTGACGCATATGCATGATGACGTCATCCGCGCATGCGCGGGTTTGACGCATATGCGTGATGACGTCATCCGCACATGCACGGGTTGGAGCCGTCCAACCCGCGCATGCGCGGCTGACGTCATCATGCGTGTCAGCCGCCATGACGCTTGGCGCACGGGCTTAGCGACGGTCGCTAAGCCCGCGATGCCGTGCTTCACGGGGCCGCGCTGCTAGCCCCGCCCGGGGGGGGGAGAATCGGGTCCCGGGAGGGGGCGCGGAGGCTGCCGTGAAACACGGCCAGTTTCACGGCAGCCTTTACAACTCGCCGCATTTGCGGAGAATCGCGCCCCACCTTTTTCTTTTTGACGAGGCCTTCAATATCTCTCGTTATCCAAGGTTCCTGAAATTTGCCGTATTTATCCTTTTTCCTCACAGGAACATGCCGGTCCTGAATTCCTTTCAACTGACACTTGAAAGCCTCCCACATGTCAGATGTTGATTTGCCCTCAAACATCCTCCCCCAATCTAGGTTCTTCAGTTCCCGCCTAATATTGTTGTAATTAGCCTTCCCCCAATTTAGCACATTCACCCTAGGACTACTTTTATTCTTGTCCACCAGCACTTTAAAACTTACTGAATTGTGGTCACTGTTCCCGAAATGCTCCCCTACTGAAACTCCTACCACCTGGCAAGGCTCATTCCCCAATACCAGGTCCAGTACAGCCCCTTCCCTAGTTGGACTGTCTACATATTGTTTTAAGAAGCCCTGCTGGATGCTCCTCACAAACTCTGCCCCGTCTAAGCCCCTAGCACTAAGTGGGTCCCAGTCAATATTGGGAAAGTTGAAGTCTCCCATCACAACAACCCTGTTGCTTTTACTCCTTTCCAAAATCTGACTACCTATCTGCTCCTCTATCTCCCACTGGCTGTTGGGAGGCCTGTAGTAAACCCCCAATATTGTGACTGCACTATTCTTATTCCTGATCTCTACCCATATAGCCTCACTGCCCTCTGAGGTGTCCTCCCGTAGTACAGCTGTGATATTCTCCCTAACCAGTAGCGCAACTCCGCCACCCCTTTTACATCTCCCCTCTATCCCGCCTGAAACATCTAAATCCTGGAACGTTTAGCTGCCAATCCTGTCCTTCCCTCAACCAGGTCTCTGTAATGGCAACAACATCATAGATCCAAGTACTAATCCAAGCTCTAAATTCATCTGCCTTACCCGTAATACATCTTGCATTAAAACATATGCACTTCAGGCCACCAGACCCGCTGTGTTCAGCAACATCTCCCTGTCTGCTCTGCCTCAGAGCCATACTGGCCCTATTCCCTAGTTCTCCCTCAATTTTTTCACCTTCTGACCTATTGCTCCGATACCCACCCCCCTGCCATGCTACTTTAAACCCTCTCGTGTGACACTAGCAAACCTCGTGGCCAGGATATTTATGCCTCTCCAGTTTAGATGCAACCCGTCCTTCTTATACAGGTCACACCTGCCCCGGAAGAGCTCCCAGTGGTCCAGATAACGGAATCCCTCCCTCCTACACCAGCTGTTTAGCCACATGTTTCGCTGCTCTATCTTCCTATTTCTAGCCTCACTGGCATGTGGCACAGGGAGTAATCCCGAGATTACAACCCTAGAGGTCCTGTCTTTTAACTTTCTGCCCAGCTCCCTGAACTCCTGCTGCAGGACCTCATGCCCCATCCTGCCTATGTCATTAGTATCAATATGTACAACGACTTCTGCCTGTTTGCCCTCCCCCTTCAGAATGCCCACTACCCGTTCGGAGACATCCTGGACCCTGGCACCAGGGAGGCAACATACCATCCTGGAGTCTCTTTCACGTCCACAGAAGCGCCTATCTGTGCCCCTGACGATAGAGTCCCCTATGACTATTGCTGTTCTGCGCTTTGACCCTCCCTGCTGAACATCAGAGCCAGCCGTGGTGCCACTGCTCTGGCTGCTGCTGTTTTCCCTGATAGACTATCCCCCCCGACAGTATCCAAAGCGGTAAACCTGTCCAAGAGGGGGACAACCACAGGGGATTCCTGCACTGACTGCCTGCCCTTTCTGGTGGTCACCCATTTCTCTGCCTGCACATTGGCTGTGACCACATTTATATAACTGCTATCTATGACGCTTTCCGCCACCTGTGTGCTCCTAAGTGCATCCAACTGCTGCTCCAACCGAACCATGGGGTCTGTGAGGAGCCCCAGTTGGGTGCACTTTCTGCAGATGAAGCCATCCGGGATGCTGGGATCCTCCCTGACCTGCCACATCTCACAGTCAGAGCTCTGCACCCCTCTAATTGACATTGCGTCAATTAATTAATTAATTAAATTTAAAAGTTTTAAAAAAGTTACTGTTAACTATATGTTTCCTAGCACTAGATTTCTACTATAAATGTGAAAGCTAAATACAGTACTCTCCAATCTCTGGCTTAGATACCCCTCTAAAGTATAATTAAGTAATAAGTAATTATGTTTAATTAGTTTAACAATGCTTAATTTTTTAATTTAGTGTAGCTTCCCAACCAGCCAATCAGGTCACAGCTTTATTGTGATGTCACTTCAGTTCCCCTCCCCCACCACACAATTTGAAAAGGTAATAAAAATAAATAAAAATCACTTACATTTCCAGGTTCTCAGATGCTCTCTGGTTCTCTCCCTGCAGATTAAAAGTTACAGGCCGGAAGAAAGAGAGAGAACAAAATAATAGAGAAAAAGCACCTTCTCCCACTCTGCACCGAATTACCAAGTTCCAAATTCCCACTCTGGATGTGTCTCCTTGACTTGCGCAAATTCAATGTAACTCTCCCTCAAAACTGTACTGACTCCCTGGGCTAGGGGGTGGTCAGTTCCAGCCCCTCCTTGACCCAAAGTTGCAACACAATTGAATTAACTAATAATTCTCAGAAAAATATCCAAGTGGCTGGATTCTCCGCCCCACTGCGCCACATTTCTATTTCACCCCCACCGGCGGGATGCTCCATTACGCCGGCCGGTCAATGGGGTTTCCCATTGTGGGGCAGCCACACGCCGTCAGGAAACCCATGGGCTGGCGGCCAAATAGAGCATCCCGCCGGTGGAGAATCCCGGCCAAGGTCTTTGATCGTTGGCTGCCCAATAATTACAGTCACCAGGTTTGTAAGTTTAAACACAATTACTGTTTATTTATAACAAGAACTATCATGAAAATGCATCAAATACAACTGGTTAACTATTGTCTAATTCCTAATCTCCAACTTCAAATTGCCCCGCCCTCTACCCAAACACACATACACAAGAATATCAAACATAGAGTGGAGGAGAGGGGCGAAAATAATAAATAAAAGGAGAAAGAATGTTTGTTGCAGGTGGTTAACTTTGAGCAGATATTCTTCAGAGTAAGCTTTCAAATCCAGGTCTCCGTAAAATATGTTACAACTTCGTGAATTCCTCATTCTCTCGGCTTTTTGACTTAAAGATACATGTCCATTAAGCATCCATGGATCAAAAATAATAACAGCAAGAATAAAGAAAGAGGAAATAAGGAAATCGTCAGGAAGGACCCGTACAAAACGGATACATTTTTGTTTGGCAAATGCATTGATGGTTATGGAATCATTTATTTTATTCATTCATAGGGTGTGGGTGTTGCTGATAAGGTCAGCATTCACTACCCATCTCCAATTGCCCCAGAGAATATAGCAATGAAGCACTACTTTTGCAATACAATGTCTTACTGGACCATTTCTGAGGGTAGCTAAGAAACAACCACATTGCTGTGGGTCTGGAGTCACATGGAGACCAGACCAGGTAAGGATGGCAGATTTCCTTCCCGAAAGGACATTAGTGAACCAGATGGGATTTTATGGCAAACCAAGAGTTGCATGGTCCCCCTGACTGATTCCGGAATGTTCTTCCATTTATTTGATGAATTGAAACTATCTCAGATTCCACCTGCCATTGCTCCAAAACTCACTCAGAGCTTTTGCCCTTTGACCTCTCGACATGTCAACCCCTCTTAAGCAATGGCTTCTCAATCCTCAGCTGCCTTCTCTTGTGTTGCCGACAGGATCTTCCACCAAAACCGTGGCTTGGTTCCAAACTCAAATCCTCAGATTTGGAAGAAAATTAAAGTCCTAAATGCTAAACAGCTGGGGCTGTAATGATGACATTATGTTTAATTGACCGAACATTATACTTTGCTTCAGAAAAAAATCGTCCCCTGCCATCCAAGTGCCTCGTGAGATGGAGGTATAAGAAACAGGAATATATAATTGTTGTGCAGTTACCAATTTATATGAAATATCAAATTGATTCAATGGGTTGTACCAGTAAGGTTGCAAATTCGGTTGTAAATGCAACAATGAGAATTCCAGCCCAACTTTAAAGGTTGCACATGTGAAAATAATTCCGTCATTTGGTCATCTGCCATCCTGTGCAGCTGCTTTTTACTAATATAATTTAATATCAGCTTACCCTTACAGTTCCATCATCAAGACAGAATCAGAAGATGGTGAAGCACAATGTCGTAGAATATTGCAGGCAGCATGGTGGCACAGTGGTTAGCACTGCTGCCTCACAGCGCCAGGGACCCCCGGGTTCAATTCTAGCCTTGGGGGATTGTGTATGTGGAGTTTGCACTTTCTCCCCGTGTCTGCGGGTTTTCTCTAGTTTCCTCTCACAGTCCAAAGATTTGCAGGTTAGGTGAATTGACCAATGCTAAATTTCCCCTTAGTATCCAAAAGGTTAGGTAAGGTTACGGGGGTAGGGTGGGGGAGTAGGCAGAGTGCTCTTTCCATGGGTTGGTGCAGACTCAATGGGCCGAACAGCCTCCTTCTGCACTGTAGGGATTTTATGATTACAGCGTAAAAGAAGTCCATTTGGCCCTTCCTGCCTGTGCTGGTTGGTTGATGAGATATCCACTCAGTTCCACTTCACCCATTCCTCACGCATCACTTTGCAATTCTCCCTCCCCCCTTTTAAGGTATACAGTATATCCAATTCTCTTTGAATGTTACTGCTGGTGGAATTTAAATTCAATTCATTAATTGAAAACTATTGATTGCAGTAAAAACCCATCAAAAGAAATATGCCATCCTTAGATCTGGCCGACATGTGACTTCAGGGATAGTTGACTCACCGTGTGGGCAGCACGGTAGGCAGTGGTTGGCACAGTCGTTTCACAGCTCCAGGGTCCCAGGTTCGATTCCCGGTTTGGGTCACTGTCTGTGCGGAGTCTTTATCTGTATTCCACTTTGGTAGTCCTCGATGTTAAGTCCTTGGTCTGGCTCTGGCCTTCCTTCTGTTTGGTGGCATGATGGTCCTCTTTGTGGTGGCCGGTGAAGATCACCGCTATTTCGTTGCTGTTGTGCGCTGCTGCAGAGTGACATTCTAAGGTGGTGCAGCACCTTTTAACCTGCTTGGATTTTGTGCCCCTTTTGGGCATACCCTCAGTCTTTGCCAATCAACTGATCAGGGTTCAATCACCCTGATCGATCAAGTCCAATCAGGAGCTGGCACATCGATTTAGGGGTGGGCACTCAGTACCTGCGAGTGTTTGAGGCAGGTAGGCCCTTCCAAATATGGGGCGAAATTCTCTGACCCCCTGCAGGGTCGGAGAATCGCCCAGGGCCACCGAAAAGCCCACCCCTGCCGTGGCAGAAATTCTCCGCCACCCGGGAATTGGCGGAGGCGGGAATCACGCCCCGCCAATCGGCGAGCCCCCTGCCGTGGTTTGAACCACCTCTGGTGGAGGCGGGATCGGCGGCGCGAGCGGGCCCCCGAGGTCCTGGGGAGGCGCAGGGCGATCGGACCCCAGGGGGTGCCCCGACGGTGGCCAGGCCCGCGGTCGGGGCCCACCGATCGGCGGGTGGGCCTGTGCCATGGGGGCACGCTTTTTCTTCTGCCGCCGCCATGGCCTCCACCATGGCGGAGGCGGAAGAGAATCCCCCAGCGCGCATGCGCCGGTGGTGATGCCAGCGGCAGCTGACACACCGGCGCATTCGCGAACCGGCGAAGGCCTTTCGGCCAGCCCCGGCGTCGGGCACCGGGCGTCAAAGGCCGCTGGAGCCGGTTTGGGCGCCAGTCGGTGTGGTGCCAACCGCTCCGGCACGGGCCTAGCCCCTCAATGTGAGGGCTTGGCCCCTAAAGGTGCAGAGAATTCTGCACCTTTGGGGAGGCCCGACGCCAGAGTGGTTGGCGCCACTCCGCTAGGCCGGGACCCCCCGCCCCGCCGGGTAGGGGAGAATCCCGCCCATGGAGTTTGAGTGCCGCTGTGTCTGGTAAACAAGTGTGATTGACAGGATAGTTCTATTGTTCCTGGGTTGGCCTGGAGATGGCCCTTTTCCTGTGTATTGTAATGTCTAGGCTGCAGCTTGCTCATCAATGTTTATTTAAACTGCAGCCTGCATGTCCTTTACTTACATTTCCCAGCGCCTTTTGCAGGACGCCATCTTAGGTGGCCGTTCGGTTAAAATAAGGTTAAAATTCACGGGATCTAGGGTGAGAATACAAAATTGGCTTGACGACAGGAGACAAAGGGTGGTTGTAGGGGGTTGTTTTTCAAACTGGAGGCCTGTGACCAGCAGTGTGCCTCAGTGATCAGTGCTGGGTCCACTATCGTCATCCTCCACCACACCTCAGCTGATGAACTCCACCAATGTTGAACACCCTTTGGAAGAAGCATTGTGGGTTGAAAAAGCGCACCATGTTCTCTGGGTAGGAAACTTCAGAACATAAGAATCAGGAGCAGGAGTCGCCAATTCAGCCCCTCAAGCCGTTACGCCATTTAATATGACCATGGCTGACCTCCTCTCAGCCTCAACTGCACTTTCCTGTCCCTTCTCCGTAACCCTTCAACCCTTGCTAATTAATAATATGTCTGTCTCCTCCTTAAATTTACTCAATGTCCCGGCATCGACTGCACTCTGGGGTAGTGAATTCCACAGATTCACAACCCTTTGAGAGAAGTAATTGCTCCTCATCTCTGTTTTAAATCTGCTACCCCTTATCCTAAAACTATGAACTCTGATTTTAGATCTCCCCATGAGAGGGACCATCCGTTACACAAGACCGTTGACATTGCTAAATGCTCCACTATTAACATCCTGGGGGTTACCATTGACCAGAAACTGAACTGGACTAGGCATATAAATACTGTGGCTGCAAGTGCCAGACAGAGGCTGACAATTTTGTGGAGTGTAACTCACTTCCTGTCTACCCAAAGCCTGTCCACCATCTACAAGACACAACTCAGCTGTGTGATGGAATGCTCGCCACTTGCCTGGATGAGTGCAGCTCCAATAACATTCAAGAAGGTCAACACCATCCAGGACAAAGCAGTCTGCTTGATTGGCAACCCGTCCAGCGTATTTACTCCCTCCACCACCAATACACAATGGCAGCAGTGTGTACAATGTCCAAGATGCTGCACTGTAGCAACTCATTAAAGCACATGAGTCAGCATCTCCCGTACCTTCAAATTCTAACACCAAGAGGAACGAGGGCCGCGGACTGTGTGAAAATCACCACGTGCAAGATCCCCCCCACATCCAGAATTACATATGAACATGGCTTATCTGATTGTAACCTCAACCCCACATTCCTGCTTGCCCCCGATAACCTTTCACCCCGTTATTAAGTAAGGATCTATTTAGCTTCGCCTTAAAAATACTCAAAGAATCTGCTTCTGCTGCCTTTTGAGGAAGAGTGTTCCAGATTCTCATGACCCTCGGAGAGAAAAAAATTATCCTAATCTGCATCTTAATTTAGTGACCCGTTATTTTTGAACAGTGACCCCTAGTTCTAGCTTCTCCAACAAGAGGAAACATTCTCTCCAGATCCCCCTGTCATTACCTTAGGACCATAAAGGTTCCATTCAAGTTGCCTCTTACTCTTCTAAACTCTAGTGGATACAAGCCTAACCCCGCCAACCTTTCCTCATAAGGCAACACACCAATTCCAGGTATTAGTCTAGTAAAACTTCTCCGAACTGTTTCTAATGCATTTACATCTTTCCTTAAATAAGGAGACCAATACTGTGCACAGTATTTACACAGTATTTATGTATGTCCCATGTTTTTTTTTCATGTATGGAATGGTCTGACGGACTGTACACAGGACAATACTTTTCACTGTATCTCGGTACATGTGACAATAAATCAAATCAAAGCAGTACTCAAGATGTGGTCTCACGAATGCCCTATATAACTGAAGCATAATCTCCCTACATTTGTAATCAATTCCCCTCACAATAAAGGATAACATCCTATTAGTTTTCCTAATTACTTTCTGGACCTGCATACTAACCTTTTGTGATTCATGCCCCAGGACACCCAGATCCCCCTGCGCTTCAGAGCTCTGCAATCTCTCACCATTTGGATCACAACCTTCTTTTTTATTCCTCCTGCCAAAATGGACAATTTCACATTTGCCCACATTATGCTCCATTTGCCAGATTTTTGCTACTGACCTAACCAATTGACGCCCCTTTGTAGTTTCTTTATGTCTCTTTATGCAGAGAGACCTGGGTGTGCTAGTGCATAAGTTGTAGAAAGTTGGTTTACAGATGCAACAGGTGATTAAGAAGACAAATGGAATTTTGTCCTTCATTGCTAGAGAACAAAGAACAAAGAAAATTACAGCACAGGAACAGGCCCTTCGGCCCTCCCAGCCTGCCCCGATCCAGATTCTTTATCTAAACCTGTCCCCTATTTTCCAAGGTCTACTTCCCTCTGTTCCCTGCCCATTCATATATCTGTCTAGGTGCATCTTAAATGATGCTATCGTGCCCGCCTCTACCACCTCCGCTGGCAAAGAGTTCCAGGCACCTACCACCCTCTGCGTAAAAAACTTTCCACACACATCTCCCTTAAACTTTCCCGCTCTCACTTTGAAATCGTGACCCCTTGTAATTAACACCCCCAATCTTGGAAAAAGCTTGTTGCTACCCACCCTGTCCATACCTCACATAATTTTGTAGACCTCAATCAGGTCCCCCCTCAACCTCCGTCTTTCCAACAAAAACAATCCTAATCTACTCAGCCTTTCTTCATAGCTAGCACCCTCCATACCAGGCAACATCCTGGTGAACCTCCTCTGCACCCTCTCTAAATCATCCACATCCTTCTGGTAATGTGGCGAGTGATGGAGTTTAAGACTAGGAAGGTTATGCTGTAATTGTATAAGGTGTTAGTGAGGCCACAGCTGGAGTATTGTGTTCAGTTTTGGTCTCCTTACCTGAGAAAGGACGTACTGGCGCTGGAGGGTGTGCAGAGCGGATTCACTAGGTTAATCCCAGAGTTGAGGGGGTTGGATTATGAGGAGAGGTTGAGTAGACTGGGACTGTACTTGTTGGAATTTAGAAGGATGAGGGGGGATCTTATAGAAACATATAAAATTATAAAGGGGATAGGATAGATGTGGGCAGGTTGTTTCCACTGGCGGGTGAAAGCAGAACTAAGGGGCATAGCCTCAAAATAAGGGGAAGTAGATTTAGGACTGAGTTTAGGAGGAACTTCTTCACCCAAAGGATTGTGAATCTATGGAATTCCTTGCCCAGTGAAGCAGTTGAGGCTCCTTCATTAAATGTTTTTAAGATAAAGACAGATAGTTTTTTGAAGAATAAAGGGATTAAGGGTTATGGTGTTCGGGTCGGAAAGTGGAGCTGAGTCCACAAAAAATCAGCATAATCTCATTGAATGGCGGAGCAGGCTCGAGGGGCCAGATGGCCTACTCCAGCTCCTAGTTCTTATGTTCTTATGCTCTTATGTCCTCTTCACAATTTACTTTCCTACCCATCTTTGTGTCATTGGCAAATTTAGCAACCCAACCTTCAGTCTCTTCATCCAAGTCATTTATATAATTTGTAAAAACAATTGAAGCCCCAGAACTGATTCCTGTGGCACATCACTCATCACATCCTGCCAACCAGGAAATGACCCAAGTATGCCAACTCTCTGTTTCCTGTTGTGGTCTACCAGCCAGTTTACCAGTGTTACCATAGAATGTCTAGAGTGCAAAAGGAGGCTATTTGGCCTATCGAGTCTGCACCGACCCTTTGAAAGAACACTCCACCCAAGCCCACTCCCCTGCCCTATCCCTATAACCCCTCAACCTAACCACCACATCTGTGGACACTAAGGGACAATTTAGCGTGGCCAATCTATGTATCCTGCACAACTTTGGACTGTGGGAGGAAACCGGATCACCCAGAGGGAACCCATGCAATAATGGAGAGAAAGTGCAAACTCCACACAGTCAGCCAAGGCCAGAATTGAACCCGGGTCCCTGGCGCTGTGAGGCAGCAGTGCTAACCACTGTGCCACCCCTTATTGGTAAACAATATGTTTACTAATAGTTAAATGTTTCCTACTCTGTGTGTGACAAACCCATTTCAAATGGTTCTGCAATTCTCTAACTACCCAAGAATTGACCTCATAATCGCACAAGTTCCAGATATTAACTGAAGATCACTAAGCCCCCAGTGTGAATGTGGCCAAACCTGACACTGATGCTCTATCAGAGAATGCACCAGATAAAAATCTGATCACACTTCTGCCATCATTCTATCTACATGAGAAGCTGCGTATATAACAGGCAACGGCAAACATCAAGGTGTGCTATAAAATGCACATTTGCTTGGTAATTCAAAACTGGGCTCACATTTTCAGTACAGCCGACATGAAAAAGCAGACGTTTTAATCTCTGAACTCTGCAATCCAAAATCTTCTAAAGGAGAGTCACTGCACAAATGGACGAGCCCCAGAGGAGTGTCTGTTTGGCTGAGATGATTAGGCTCACACCTCCGGGTCCTAAAGTGCTGGGATTCCTGAGCTCCTGCACTGGTGCCTGATTGTATCATCTAAATGGGCATTCCAGCATGGGGGAGGGGGGACTGGTGTGCTGTCAGGGATAGCGTCCTTTAGATAATCTATTAAAATAGTGGTGTTAGATGTTCAGGCTATATGGGAAGATGGCGGAAATTGAGGGGTGGGGGGAGGTGGCATATTGAATCAAAGAGCATTCATCCCAGCCCAGTAAGAAGAGAAGGATTTGCAAAAACCTATGAAATGCCTTGGGCGGCACGGTAGCACAGTAGTTAGCACTGTTGGTTCACAGCGCCAGGGTCCCAGTTTCGATTCCTGGCTTGGGTCACTGTCTGTGTGGAGTCTGCACGTTCTCCCCGTGTCTGCGTGGGTTTCCTCCGGGTCCTCCGGTTTCCCCCCACAGTCCCGAAATAAGTGCTTGTCTGGTGAATTGGACTCTCCCTCTGTGTATCCGGACAGGCGCAACTTCATTGCAGTGTTAATGTAAGCCTGCTTGCGATAATAATAAAGATTATTATTTTGCAATTCCAGAACATGCTTAGCGGCCAGCTATAACTTTGCACAATGGCCGTGCTGCCATGTAGGAAACGCAGCAGCCAATTCGTGCACAGCAAGACCCCACTATCAGCAATACGAGAATGAGCAGATAATTTGCTTAAGCGATATTGGCTCCAGGATAAATATTGACCAAGATACCCAGGCTCCTTTATTAGTGAGTGGGTAAACAGCTTAACATCTCTTCTGAAAGACAGTATCTTAGACACGACAGGGCTCCTACTGCACTGAGGCAGCAGCCTAGCCGGGGGCGGGTTTCTGGAGCGGGACTTCAACCCATCGCCTTCAGACTCAAGGGGTGAGAGTGCAAACCAATGAATAGCTCTCAGAGTTTGAACAGATCCGAGGGGCTGAATGGCCTCTCCCACCTTCCAGTAATGTCCCACTGCAACCATCTGGGTTATTGGACAGAATAAAAAAAGCCAAGCGACATGATCCAAATAAAGGCTTTCCCTCTCTTCAAATGCTTGACTTTAGAATAAAACCTTCCAGTTTGCCAAAGCCTTTTTGCCCCACGTTAAGTCTGTGGAAACTGAAAAAAAAGTGATCTAATGCCTCATTGCCTTTTATATAACACTTGAGGTGGGAACTAATTCTGAGGCCTCAGTTTCGTGGGAGATTGTGGAACAATAACACACTCATACTAAAGTACCAGCTAATGTGTTCCAAAGGTTTACAGGGTCCCTGTGACTGCCAATGCCTGCGGTCACAGGGATTAACAGGCCTTATCCAATCCTTTGTGTCCCCCCCCCCCCCCCCTTATCAAACACAAAACCTTTAATATCCTTTATATTAAAGAGACATGAGGAAAGTTTTGCAGCCAACTTTCCTCCCCATTGCCCATTCGTGTCTGCGAATCAAATGGAGTGAAATTGCTCCCAATGGCATTAAAGAGAATCGGGGGGGGGGGGGGGGGGGGGGGAGGATCTTGCCTTAATCCTCTCGGCTGAATTTAAAATGCTCCTCATACAGTGAAGCAGTGCACTGGGTTAAAGCTGAACTGGCTAATTAATTTTCATACAAACACTTGCAACCTGCCCATTACTGAGCCATAAATGAAAGCATTTTCACCCCGTGGACTCCAGCAGGACCCCGGGCTGATTCTGTCCCCTGCTTTCCTCCGAGGGCCTCATTTGACTTGGGATGGGGAGGAAAGAGAGAGATTACTGTGGCCTCAGAGTCAGCTGCCCAGTTGCTATTGGAGTTCTGGCATTTTAGAGATTTGCCACCTTGTGACTGGCAGGCCTCCCCTTGTAGGAGATGGAGGAAGCTTAGCGCCAGGTGGCAGGACTGAGGTTCAACGCAGCTGTGGTGCAAGGAAAGGGTCATCTTGGATTTGAAGAGGCTTACCACCTCCCTTTTAAAAGGTAATGGGGTGATTTTGACTCTGTGCAATGCTAGTAACAGCGACTTGGCAACCCGCTTTCTAATCTCTTCTGATGCTTTGCTTTATTCTGGGGAAACTTCTATGGAAATAAATAAAGATCTCACAAAGTGAAAATCTACCTTGAACTGTTGAAGTATGAGGAACATTAACATTGTTTTACATGGAACACGAGGGCTCCAGAAATGCACAATAACATCTTTCGGTGTTCGGAAGTGAAGCGGACACCACCTGCCTTGCTAAACTGATCCTTCTCCCCCCCCCCCCCCAAAGTTGCAAATGTCCCCCCTCCCAAAGGTTTGGTGCTTTTAATTCATGATTTCCGCTTGTGATTTCTTGAACAATTTTGTTTATTAAATTGCACCCTTTCTGACAGTTTCAGATTGAGAAGCAACTGAAGCTGATTTATTAGGAAGCTGAATGGCTGTCACTGACTGCCCATGGGCCAAGGAGTGATGGCGGGTCCCCCTCACCAACCATGGGCCAAGGGGTAACAGAGCCTCGTCTCACCCCCCAACCATGGAACAAGGGGTAATGGAGCCGTCCCACCCCCCCCACCATGGACCAAGGGGTGATGGAAGCCCCCACCCCACCCCCAACCATGGAACATGGGATGATGGAGGCCGTCCCCTCCCTAACCATGGAACATGGGATGATGGAGGCCGTCCCCTCCCTAACCATGGAACAAGGGGTAATGGAGCCCCCCCCAACCCTCCACTCATGGACCAAGAGGCAATGGAGGCCCCCACCCATGGATCAAGGGGTAATGGTTCCCCCATCCATAGCCCAAGGGGTAATGGAGCCCCCCCACCCATAGCTGAAGGGGTAATGGAGGCCCCCAGCCATGGAACAAGGGGTAATGGAGACCTCCCCCCATGGATCAAGGGGTAATGGTGCCCCCACCCATAGTCCAAGTGGTAATGGAGGCCCGCACGCATAGCCCAAGGGGTAATGGAGGCCTCCCCCCATGGATCAAGGGGTAATGGTGCCCCCACCCATAGTCCAAGGGGTAATGGAGGCCCGCACGCATAGCCCAAGGGGTAATGGAGGCCTCCCCCCATGGATCAAGGGGTAATGGTGCCCCCACCCATAGCCCAAGGGATAATGGAGGCCCGCACGCATAGCCCAAGGGGTAATGGAGCCCCCCACCCCCACCCCTGGAACAAGGGGTAATGGAGGATACCCCACCCTGAATTTGTTAACTGCCTCGGGTTCCTACCCATTGATTGTCAGCATCACTCAGAGTCAACATGGACTGAAATAGGCAGCACAATAGTTTATAAACACACACACAGTTTTGTAACTATGTAATCTTCACTCTGCTGCTGAAAGTTTCAGGTTGTATTTTAGAAACCAAGGTCCAGGTCTTTTGCGTTCTCTCCTCTGTTGCTGAAACCAAAAATATATTTTATTAAATGGGATCTGGCCGCCCGCTAGTGAGTGAATCATTTCAAGGGACATGTTTTTTTCACTTGGAATAGTTAACACACACAGGAACTCTCAACAACACCCAGAGTGCCGTGATCTGCCAATTGGTTTCAGGCAGTTTTTAACCCATTTAAAAAGAACCAGTTGAATCCCCTTAGAATGAAGAGGAATAAGTGCATTAAGTATTCAGGGAGGGACTGCAACCAATAGAAGTCGGCTGAATATTAAAACCATCTTCTTAATAACTCGAGATTTTCAGTTGACATTCGATATTCAAACTGAATTTGTCAAGCAGCCCAACAATCCTTATTCATAATACACCTACTAATTGTAATCAATTCCACATGAAATTCCGCTATTTGAATGGACGAAAATATTCTCCGCCAACTCGTTCACTGTGATATTTTTGAGAATGGACCAAGTTTGCCATACGTTGGCTAAACACATGTGTGGTCAATAAAAATGAACAAGCGTTCCTGGATTTGGCTGATTCTTTCTAGAAGTTTAATTCAATGCTGATTTGCGTCAATATTATAATATTTACTTCAATGAGTCTTGGTCATTATTTTCAAGAA
Source organism: Scyliorhinus canicula (assembly GCF_902713615.1). Classification (NCBI taxonomy): domain Eukaryota; kingdom Metazoa; phylum Chordata; class Chondrichthyes; order Carcharhiniformes; family Scyliorhinidae; genus Scyliorhinus; species Scyliorhinus canicula. The sequence continues at coordinate 180,425,679 of NC_052153.1, read as the reverse complement.
AATATGATGGAAAATGTCAACTTTGATGTGAACGCTTTGGCGATAAAATATCATTTATCAAATTCCACCGCGAAAATATGTTATATTTATGGTGAAGGAGCGCGTCACGAAAGCTAGGATTCCAAACAAACCTGTTGGACTTTAACCTGGCGTTGTAAGACTTCTTACTGTGCCCACTCCAGTCCAACGCTGGCATCTCCACATCATGCTATATTTAGTCAACAACGTGTTATTTAACCCAGAGAGAGGAACACAGACAGGAAATGTTTGGACTTATGGGGAATTTGAGAGGCTTAAAAAAAAACAGAAACTGGGCAGAGAAACCCATCTTCCATTTCCCACCTCCCCTAAAAATTGGCAACCTGAACATTAATGTCCAGGGTATGGATATGAGACAAGCGACAGGAAACTGGGACTGAGATGTGAATGATCTTCTAGCCTACTCAAAATCTGCCACTAGATAAAGAAATCTGAAATGGTGAAATTCAGAAATACTGTGGGGACACAAGTCAAATGTTATTGCAATCTCGAACATTTTCAAGTGGGTATATTTTCTAACGTGTTTTATGAATTTTACGGTAAAATTCAATGAATATATTGGCATATATTACATGAATCATTCGGAGAAAACAATACTTGTTTGATGGACCGATATTTCTTTTATGGAAACATGAACGTGGAGTGGAGATCGCAATCAGAGCAGGCAGTGATCTTATTAAACTTTATTAAATGGCAGGATTGGTACCAGTGGGCAGAATGGTTTACTGCTCCCAATTACTATGTTCATGTGAATAAAGTATGTTTATTTTTGTTGGGGGGGGGGGAGTGGAAATGATCGAATTCAATCCTGTAGAACTTCCCTACATTACTGTAACAGAGTTCCAGGTATCAGTGCACATTACTGACCCTGGGAGAAGGAGTACATAACCAAACACAGCACAACTGTGCCTACACAGACATTCACACCAAAAGCGATTGCGAGTCCATTCAGAAATGCCCCAGCCCCTTCACCGTGACCAGTTTCAAGAAAATGATTTGAGCTCATCACAGAGCATTTTCCTCTTCAGAAGAACACAATTCGTGCCCAGATTTGTTTTGCCCGAATATTCACTGTTAATTCAATTAGACAACAGGAGGGATGTTACTTTGCGCCGACGAGCGTGTATCCCTATTAAATAAATCCCCACCACCAATGATTGAATTTCTCTCAGTTAAAATCAATTGCTGGGGAGGAGAAAGAGAGAGAACGTTTGTTCCTTCCATTTAATTTTAAAACCTCTCTCCCCACACTACCCAAATAATTATCACTGAGATGGAGAGAGAGAGAGAGAGACGCAAATTCTCCCCCCTTTGTAGTGAAACACCAAAAAGAGGGACGTGTATCTGCTTATTCTCAGATATTAAACTCAGTAGAGGAAAAGACATCTATGCCTGTGTTTGGGAATGCCTTTTAAAAAAAAATCTATCTTTAACTGGCTCGGAGGAAAGAGCCCCTGGCCCATTAGAGAGAGACTGATAGCGATCAGTACAGACATACTGTGGGGTTGCTGGCACAGTCACATCAAAGGCTCGCTGGCCTAATCAACATTAAGTCACCATTTTACCTCAAGATAGTGACAGCTGTCCACAATCTATTTGTTTCCAAACAGATTTTAAACCTGCTTGTGTGTGTCTGTCTGTTTGTGACAGCATCTGATGCTACTGCTGGATAAGAAAAATTGGGGGGGGGGGGGGTTTAAAAAATAAATGATGAATAGAATCATTTGAGAGAGAGAGAGGGGAAAAAAAACAAACCCATGTCCTGAAGATGTTTTGACCTTTTATTTTCACCTGTGGCAGACTGTAGTAGGTTCTAATGTATCTTGGGACAAGGGCAGGACACTGTTGTTCTGTAAATCCTATAGTTTAAAGATATCTATTTATATATGTATATGTGTGCACAACCCTGTTGCTATAAAGAACTGACTGCACAGAACTGGGCTTCAGCAGCTGGGTGGCCCGGGCACTGTAAAAGATGGGCTAAAGTACAAAGAGGCTTGCTGTTAATTTGCACTAAAACACACAAACTTCAAACGAACTGAAATCCTAGCGCCCTTTCATCTGTTTCAAAACACAGAAATGCCCATATTGTTAAATCAGGGGATGTTTTAGAGGAGCGTGCGATGCGGTTAATCCTATTTAAGAGTTGCTGTTTCCGAACTGCGGGTTTTGTTTTTCATGATTATTGCACAAACCCTTCCACGGAATGCGCTGGCTTGACTGTGTACCGGTTTGCGAAAAATCGTTTTCTGAATGTTTAACGGAGCGCACTTTTTCGTTCAAGCCTCAGATCACTGTCTTTTTAAACGCTTAGTCTAAGGGGATGGGGGTGACTGGTGATTCAGGGCAACATTCAGATCCAGCAAAACTTCTACAAAGTAGCGGACGACACTACAGGACTGATTGGGAGCTCTGAAAATATCAGTCAAGGCGATTTCCTTCAGCTTCTGGTTGAGTGTAGAACTTGCGACATATTTTATATTGGGGCCAGCATTATTTTTCCTCTCACTTAATCTTCCCTGGGTCTAATCCATCAATGAGGTTAATTTACCGATTATTATCGAGCAATTCAATGGAGTGAGGGTCACCTATTTTAGACTGAGGAAGTAATGTTGTCTAACTGAGTAGCAGCAAAAAGAAATGCCTGACGAAAATTAGTCAACATTTCTTTCTGGAATCTTAATAAAAGTGCAAAAGAAACTAAATATAAAATTAGAGGAAAAAGGTGACCTGAGAATAACTCAAACATTTGGTGAGAAAAATTGTCATTCAATTTATCCTTGATTTAATTTTTTTGTGTGTTAAGTGATGTGCAAAATATGGTAACAGGTTTTGCACAAAGTATGACATTTCCACCTGTGAAGTTTAGCCTACACTTCCCAGAAAGTTTAACATTATTTAATATACATTTAGTCACATAAGGGGTTCAATATCCTCCAAAAATCTCTGACATCATTTCTGCCCAGACTTGCTTCTCAGAAATTCAACTGACTGCAGAAATATCAGGCAGGACTTTGAGAAAACTGGATTTTTCTTTTGACTCTGAAAAGAATTAGGTTGAATTTCTAAACATTTTTATTTGGATCCTGTTAACAAAGGTATTGCTTGGCAAAAAAAAGTTATAATTTAAAACGCTTACCCAGTTAGAGGCAGTAGTCACAGCAAACTTTTAAATTATTGGATGGAAGGCCATTTGATACTGGAACTAGGTCCAATACAGAAATCCGGACTGTATGATACAAAACCAGATTGGCAATACCCTTTCATACTACAGGAACAGGAATAGGCTGGTCAGCTGCCGATTCTACTCTGCCATGTATAATTCCACGGTAAGAATTTAACTTAATTTCATCAACTGCCACAATCGGATTTGAACTCATATTCAACCAGGTTATCAATGAAGGATGGCTGGATTTCTAGCCCAGCAACTATTATCTAACCATTTGCCCTTGACATTCAGTGGCATTACCATTGCTAAATCCTTGGGGTTATCATTGGCCAGACACTGAACTGGACTGGCCATATAAATGCTGTGGCTACAAGAGCAGATCAGAAACTGGGAATTCTTCAGCGAGTAACTAACCACCTGACTCCCCAAAGCCTATCCACCATCTACAAGGCACATGTCAGGAGTATGATGGAATACTCCCCACTTGCCTGGATGAGTGCAGCTCCAACACCACTCAAGAGGCTCAACTTCATCCAGGACTAAACAGCTGTTGTTTGCCATCCCGTCCGCCACAAGAAACATTTGCTTCTTCCATCACTGACGCACAGCGGGAGCCGTGTGCACCATCTACAAGATGCACTGCGGCAACTTACCAAGGCTTCGTCAACAGCACCTTCCAAACCCATGATCTCTACCACCTGGAACGTCAAAGGCAGCAAATCCATGGGAGCTCCACCACCTGCAATTTCCCCTCCAAGCCACACACCATCCTGACTTCGAACTATACTGCTGTTCCTTCACTGTCGCTGGGTCAAAATCCTAGAACTCCCGTTCCTAACAGCACAGTGAGTTGTCCACCAAATGGACTGCAGCAATTCAAGAAGGCAGCTCATCGCCATCTACTCAAGGGCATGTCGGATGGACAAAAAACACTGGACTAGTCAGCGACACCCACAACCCATGAATGAATATTTTAAAAAGCCCTCAGTTTCAAAATAAGGGTGTTCCCATTTTCAAGTCAGAGATGAGGAGACAGTTCTTCTCTCATTGAATGAGGATCATTAAATTTTGCAACTCTCTACCCCAGAGTGCAGTGGAGGCTGGGACATGGAACATATTAAAAACGGAGATGGAGATATTTTTGATCTAGAAGGGTGTCAAGGGTAATGGGAAAGAGGCAGGAAAGTGGATTTAAGGCCACCTTCACATCAGCTATGATCTTATTGAATTGTGGTGCAGATTCAAAGGACCAACTGCTGCTCTTAGATCTTCTGCTCTTATATTATGATTTGTACTTAAAGGGATGATTTATTTTTAATTCCCTTGTAATTGCTTGGGACCATCCCACCCTCCAAGCAATTCTACAGTCACATTGCAACAGCTGAACATGAGGGCTGGAATTTTCGGGTCGTCGGGATTCTCTGTTCCCGTCAGCAGCGCACCCCCCGCCCGCAGGTTTCTGGCCGTGTTGGGGGGGGGTCTTCAATCCCATTGACCAGCGGCGAGAGTAGAGAATCCCGCCACTAGCGAACGGCGCCACCGAGAAACAAGCGGCTTGGAGACCAGAGAATCGCGCCCGAGATCTTTCCAGCTGGCAAGAATTGTTTTCTGGGTTATTTGATGATAACACTTTTCTGTTGCACTTACTTTTCAGACTGCAAAAAGATCAGTGGTTTAACAATCCTTCCAAACAAGCCTCAAGCGCAGCTTTCCCAAAAGGTCAGAAGTAAATCCCCACTAAGATGGCATCTTAAATTCTAATAGTATCTGAGCCAAAATGTTATCCTGGAGAAGTGGTTCCAATATACTTCCACAGCCACTGAAACTGTCCTTTCAATGCAAAAGGATGCTGGTTCCAATTAGGAAGTTTTATTTACGATATTGTTTTGCAAATTAAAAATGCACAAAGTCACAAAGACGCACTGTACCATGTCAGAGTTATAGAGGTCATTGAACTGCAGCACTGAACTGTGTAATCTTGTACTCCACCTCCAGAGTATAATGTATGTAAAATAATAAAAGAAAAATGTGCATTTACAAAGTGCCCCTTGCAACACCACAGCTAATGAACTACTTCTGATGTGTAGTCACTGTGGTAATGTGGAAAATTGGCAGCCAATTTACCCACAGCAAGCTCTCATAATATCCCACAAAAACTAAACCTATTTTACTCCTGTTAGATAAAAGGATAAATATTAGTAAGGGCACCACGGTAGAACTCCCCTGTTCCCCCCCCCCCCCCCCTCCCTCCCCCCTCTATGAGGAGCACTGAGATAGTGCAAGTCGCCATCATTGTGGTCCCGCTTTGTAGCTGCAGGACGTGATCTGGGATTGATGTTGAAAGGGCCATGGAAAATGTTTGGCTCATCTTCTCTTTGCTCACAACGATCCAGCTCAAGAACATAAACTGGGCAGAAATACTTCAAAAAAATTGAGTTGACTCGAGATTCCCAGAAACTTATTAAAATGTCAGCACTTTCACAGTCTTGCTTAATGAGCTTAAAGATTTCCAATAAATTTTCTACACTGTGAGCAACGGGTCCCTTTGATATTATAAATACCGCAATGTGGAAGATATTTAATTGAGCCACAAACATTTTGTAGAGAATTAACTAGAAGGTCAGTAATAGACATGAACTTATGAAGGATTTACAGTGAGGCATTTTTGAGAATGACGAAACAGTGACGCATATCACATAAAAAGGCAAATGTTTCTGAGAAAGATAAACTTTTATATTTTTCCAGTATGTTGAGAAGGAAGATTTGATTCATCAGAGGGTGCAGTCAACATGTGAAGGCCCAAATTTCAACTGTGGCTGTTCACAGGGCAATTTAGATGATGTCTTTTTTATTTTTAAACAAAAATCTGTTTTGTGTATAACTTGCTTTAAACATATTACTCACTGTTTCCCTTTGCGTCCTAAGCTGCTTTTGATTATGCATTCTATGTTCCTCATGGTATTTGGATTAATGTTACAGCCCAGATTTTGCTAGCTCAGTATTATAGGAATATTAAGTATAAAATTAGAGGTGTGCCTATATTATCTATTAAAACCCATGACTTGCCGCTTTCATCCATTGAAATGGTTGACTGACAACTCCCAACAGGTAATGCAGTGCCTGTGCTTGTAATCCTTGCCTCTTCCAGGTGATGGCGTTGTTACCCCCCCCCAACAAAGCAAATTGCCGGAACACCTGTTGTTCTTGATCTCTCCAGGTGTGGCGCTGTACTCTCTTTCCACCTGTTATAGAAAACACAGATAAAATAAACTACACCGGATGAAGTTTTCCCACTTCTTCACTCAGCAATCTCCTTTAAACCAAAAACAGACCGAGATCTGTATGTTGGCAGACCCTAAACGCAGGGTGTGTTAGCAGAGTGTTGTTGTATATCCACTATGAACAAGAGTGCAAGCCCCACCCTGACCTTTTGAGAAATTGTTTTCAGCTTTGAAAATTTGGGGAAAATAGGAACCATGAAAAACCCAATAGGGTCACAGATGTCGTTTAGGGATGGAAACCTGCTATATTTCATGTTATACTTGACCCCGGAATGAAATTCCTACCGCATATTCGCGCCATTGTTAACACCGCATTTTCACCTCCACAGCATCGCTCAACTTCACCCTTGTAAACTTGAGGCCAGCCAAAATTCCTCAGCGTCTCAACCTGCACCATATTCCGTTCACCTATCATCCCTGTGCGAGCTGGCTGATACTGCTTCCCAGTCAAGCAACTTCTTAATTTTAAAACTCTCATTCTTGTTTTCCTCAATGACTACCGTCCGGTGGCCCTGACATCAGTCGTAATGAAGTGCTTCGAGAGGTTGGTCATGAAGCACATCAACTCCATACTCCCAGAACACCTAGATCCACTGCAATTTGCATACCACCACAACCGGTCCACAGCTGACTCCATCTCCCCGGCCCTACACTCATCCCTAGAGCATCTCGACAACAATTTATTGACTACAGCTCCGCCTTCAACACCATAATCCCAACCAAGCTCATATCAAAGCTCCAAAACTTAGGACTTGGCTCCTCACTCTGCAACTGGATCCTCGACTTTCTGACCAATAGACCACAATCAGTAAGAATAAACAATTCCTCCTCCACGATAGTCCTCAATGCCAGGGCCCGGCAAAGCTGCGTACTTAGCCCCCTACTATGCTCCCTATACACGCACAACTGCGTGGCAAAATGTGGCTCCAACTCCATATACAAGTTTGCTGACAACACGACCATAGTGGATCGGATCTCGAACAATGACGAGTCAGAATACAGGAGGGAGATAGAGAACCTATTGGAGGTGGTGTAACGACAACAATTTCTCCCTCAATGCCAGCAAAACTAAAGAGCTGGTCATTGACTTCAGGAAGCAAAGTACTGTACACACCCCTGTCTGCATCAACGGGGCCAAGGTGGAAATGGTTTGTAGTTTCAAATTCCTAGGTGTGCACATCACTAAAAATCTGTCCTGGTCCACCCATGTCAATGCTACCACCGAGAAAGCACAACAGCGCCTATGCTTCCTCCGGAAGCTAAGGAAATTCATCATGTCCACATTGATCCTTACCAACTATTACAGATGCACCATAGAAAGCATCCTATCTGGTTGCCCAAGATCGCAAGAGACTTCAGAGAGTCGTGAACACTGCCCAGAACATCACAGGCCAAAACATCACGCAAACCCGCCTCCCATCCATTGTGTCTATCTACACTTCCCGCTGCCTTGGGAAAGCGGGCAGCATAATCAAAGACCCCTCCCACCCGGCTTACTCACTCTTCTAACTCCTTCCATCAGGCATGAGATAGAAAAGCCCGAACAGGGACTTGAACCCTGGACCCTCAGATTAAAAGTCTGATGCTCTACCAGCTGAGCTATCCGGGCTGTCAGGAAACAAATCCAAATCCAAATCCCTCTGAGGGCTGACCCCTCCCTATCTCTGTAACCTCCTCCAGCCCACAACACTCTTAGTTATCTGCGTTCATCTAATTCTGGCCTCTTGAACACCTTCAATTATAATTGCTCCACCATTGGTGGCCGGATCTTCATTTATCTGGACCCCAAGCTCTGGAATTCGCCTCTGACACCTCCCTACCTCACTTTCCTCTTTTAAGAAGCTTCTTATAACCTCCCTCTTTGGCCAAGTTTTTGGTCATCTGACCTAATATCTCCTTATGTTGCTCCGTGCCATGTTTTGTTTTACAGTGTTCCTGCGAAGTGCCTTGCGATATTCCATGAGGTAAATATAAATTGTCGATGTTCTCCTCACCAATAAGGATGATCTTAACTGCCCTCTGAAGTAGCCCTGGGCAGTTGACCATCTCAGGGCAAAGATGGATGGACAACAAATGTCAGCCTTCTCAGTGATGCCCGCACCCTGAGTACGAACGAAAGGAAAAGCAGATGATTTCTGGCCACTTTCCTCTGACTAACCACCAACAGAATCTACATCAGGTAGCAGTTTCCTGGTGTGGGATGTGGAGCTTCCCTGATCGAGGGGCCGCACGCTGGCGCAGTGGTTAGTACTGCTGCCTCACAGCACCAGGGACCTCGGTTCAATTCCGGCCTGGGGTGACTGTGTGGAGTTTGCACTTTCTCTCCATGTCTGCGTGGGTTTCCTCCAGGTGCTCTGGTTTCCTCCCACATTCCAAAGATGGATTGTCCATGCTAAACTGCCCCTTAGCATCCAAAGGTGAGCAGATTAGGTGGGGTTACAGGGATAGGGCGGTTGGGTGGGTTGCACTTTCAGGGGTCGGTGCAGCCAATGGGCCGAATGGCCTCCTTCTGCACTGTAGGGGATCTATGGATGGCCATAATTTTGACAGAGGATTTTCAGATGACCCTTGCAAATGGCCAAATTGACCTCTTACCACTGACCTTGCGCCAAACATATGGTAGAACTCACCTCTCACAGAAAATTCTAGACACATGTCTTTTCCAGGGACTAAAAATGAAGTCACCCATTTTACAAGATGGTTAGGGATGTCTTTCAGCATTGCCGTATTTATAAAGCAGTTCTTGTCCTGCCCAACAATACCTCATAATTCTTCTGTCTAACATTGGTTTGCAGGTCTTTAACACATTCTGATAAAACCTCCCTGTGCATTTTTAGTGGAAGTGTTATTCCCTTTAAAGTTACTAGGTTAATTTTGCCAATTAGAACACTGGACAAAGGGAATATCTGCTACTTATGTACCATTGCAATGTAACATCACATCATGAAGGTAACTACTATCAGCAGATTTAAGACAGAGATGGATGGTTACATGGAAAACCGATGAGAGGTCAACCAATTTCAAACATTCACCCCATCTTCCACCCTCCACAGTCACTGACGGACATGCAGATCGATTCCAGCCTTTTCCGGTTCTTTGCTAAAATATTGAGAATGTTAAAAGTTAGGAGGTGTTTATGGAATGCCTCTCACAATCTCAGGACAACCCAAAGCAATTTACAACCAATCAAATGCTTTTTTTCGAAGTGTATTCATGTTGACGATGTAGGGAGTGCAGCAGCCAGCTTCCACAAAGCAAGGTCCTCCAAATAACAACGTGATGAAGGTCAGTAATGGTGGTTGAGGGTTGAATACCAGCCAGAGCTGTGGCATGGGGCGCCAGATTGATGCCCCATCCTAAAGGTGGCATTGCCAGCAGCATTGGAGTGCCAGCCTAGACTTTGAGTTCAAGTCCTGTGTTCAGGTCTCTGGAGTGGAACCTGGACTCATGGCCTCCTGAGTCTGAGGCAAGAGAGCACAGGGCGACACTTAACGAGGACATTCAAACTGCAACCCCCTAGCTTGCAAGCAACACGGGAGCCCCCAGGCAATAGAGCCTTGAAGCCCAGGCATCTCACCACAGATTATGCCAGTGGTAGCAGAAGTGGATAGCACTGTGGCTTCACAGAGCCAGGGTCCCAGGTTCAATTCCCTGCTGGGTCATTGTCTGTGCGGAGTCTGCACGTTCTCCCCATGTCTGCGTGGGATTCCTCCGGGAGCTGCGGTTTCCTCTCACAGCCCAAAGATGTGCAGGTTAGGTGGATCGGCCATGATAAATTACCCTTAGTGACCAAAAAGGTTAGATGGGGTTATTGGGTTACGGGGATAGGGTGGAAGTGAGGGCTCAAGTGGGTCGGTGCAGACTCGATGGGCCGAATGGCCTCATTCTGCATTGTATGTTCTATGTTCTATGCTCATGCTTCTCACTCAATGGTTTATCTTCGTTTGGTGCGTGTGCAGGGCCCGCTGATTTTGGTGCCGCTGCCTCGCAAATGAATAAATCCTGAATGAGAACTCCCAGGATCTGTTTCCAGCTCCGTTGATGTCAAACTAGGCTGGTGGATTTTGGTGGGAAGGATGTAAACTAAATGCAACAACCTTATCGAGGAAGCAGGAATAGGGAGACTGGGGGTATGTTCACAAACCTTTGAAGGAGGCAGCTCAAGTTGGGAAAAATGTTTTTTTTGGGGAAAAAAGCTTACGGGAATCTTGGCTTTATAAGTAGAGTGATCCTAGCACTGTATAAAACACTGGTTAGCCCCCAGCTGGAGTACTGTGAGCAATTCTGGAAACCACTCTTGAACAATGACAAGACCTTCAAGATTATGTAGAGATTTATTAGACTGGTGCCAGGGATGAAAGACTTCAGCTGTGTGGAGAGAAACTGCATGGGGTTGATCACGTCGGAACAGAGAAGGCTAAGATGATATATGATTGAGGTTTATGAATGTCATATGTGGGGGATAAGCCAGGAGTGCATTGGAACAGAAAAGTCTAGACCTATAAAAAGGCATTAATGAAAGTTTCAGCAGACAATGAGATGAGGAATGGATGAAGTCGGGTGATGTTTTGGAGTGAAAATAGGTAGTGACGATGCAAATACGTAATCGGAAGCTTGTCTTGGAATCAAATATGACACCAAGGTTGCAAACAAGCTGGTTCAACCTCAGGCCGTTGCCACGAAGTGGAATGGATTTGGTAGCGAGGGTACGGAGTTTGGACTCAATATCGAAAATGTGGTTTCGCTCTTGCAAATATTTAATTGGAGGGAATTTCCGTACATCCAGTATTGGCTGTTTGATAGGCAGTCCAATAACGTAACAACATTACAGGAGGAGAGAAAGGTGACGGTGAGGTAGAGTTGGATATTATCAGGGACTTGCAAACTAACGCTGCACTTTCGGATAATGTCTCCAAGGGGCAGCACGCAGTTGAAAAATAGAAGGGCCCAAGGATATGCCATGGGACACCCCAGGTAACAACATGTGAACAGGATGATAGTGGAGAGGCGCTGGAACACGATGGTGTGCTCAACCACATAAAAGGCTGCAAGCAGGTCAGCAACGAAAAGGCGGGAAAGGTTACCTCTGTTACAGTCAAAAGGATCTTATTTGAGGGCGGCACGTGGCGCAGTGGTTAGCACTGGGACTGCAGCGCTGAGTTCCTGGGATAGAATCCCAGCCCTGGGTCACTGTCCGTGTGGAGTTTGCACATTCTCCCCATGTTTGTGTGGGTTTCATCCCCAGAACCCAAAGATGTGAAGGGTAGGTGGATTGGCCACGCTAAATTGCCCCTTGATTGGAAAAAAAATAATTGGGTACTCTAAATTTGAATTTAAAAAAGGATCTAATTTGTGGCTTTGTCAACAGTGGGTTCAGTACTGTGATGGGGGATGGAAACCTAATTGGAGGGATTCAGACATGGAATTCCAGGAAAGCTGGAAATGAATTTGAGAGGCTTCCAAGGAGCCTAGAGAGGCGAGGGTGGTTGCAGATAAGGTGGTAGTTTGCAAGATTGATGGGGTCAATGGTTATTTTTTTTGAGAGGGGTGGTGACAGCAGATTTAAAGGAAAGTGAGAGAGAGCCCAAAGACAGCGGGCGCGTTTCTCCGCTCCCCACGCGGCATGGGAGAATCACGGGAGGGCCCCCCGACAAAATTCACGCCCCCCTGGCGCCCCACGCGATTCTCACCCCCCACCCCCCTCCCCGGCTCGGAAGAATCGCCGCTCACCGTTTTTTACGGCAAACGGCGATTCTCCGACCTGGATGGGCCAAGCGGCCTGCCGTTCGCGACCGTTTCACGACGGCGGCAACCACACCTGGTCGCTGCCATCGTGAAACGGGTGAGATATGCCTGTTTGGGGCTTATGGGGGAAGTACAGGGAAAAGAGCACCACGACTGTGCTCGGGAGGGGACAGGCCCGCGATCGGTGCCCACCAATTGTCGGGCCGGCGTCTCAATTTCTCAAGACGCACTATTTCCCCTTTGCTGCCCCGCAAGATCAAGCCGCCACGTCTTGCGGGGCGGCTGAGGGGAAAGACGGCCACCGCGCATGCGCGGGTTTGAGCCGGCCAACCTGCGCATGCGCAGCTGACGTCATTAGGCGTGCCGGCCGCGTCATTCTCGGCGCAAGGCCCCCGCGGCTGAGATTTACGGAGCACCGCGCCTAGCCCCGCCGGGAGGGGAGAATAGGGGGCGAGGAGCGGCCTCCGAGGCCGTCGTGAAACCCGGCCGAGTTCACGACGGCCCTCCCGATTTTTCTCGGGAGCGGAGAATTCCGCCCAGAAGCAATATTGGTGGGTGATGAGATTTGACAATAACTTTCAAAAGACAATTCCATAAATACTTGAAAAGGAAAATTCAAAGGGGTATGGAGAAACACAAGGGAAGCGGGACTTTAAAAAAAATTATTCATTCAAGGGATGTGGGCATTGCTGGCTGTGCCAGCATTTATTGCCCATCCCTAATTGCCCTTGTACTGAGTGATGTGTGTGGCCATTTAGGAGATAATCACATGTAGACCAGATCAGGTAAGAATGGCAGATTTCCTCCCCTGAAGCACATTAGTGAACTAAATGGTTTCATGGCCATGATTACACTTTTAACTCCAGATCTTTGTTGAATTCAAATTTAAACAGCTGCCATGGGGGATTCCTTATGTAATTCGGGTCCCACACACTCGTTAGTGTTCCACACGGTTTCCAGGCCTGGGACCTTCATTAAAACCTCATGGACCAAAACATGAGTAGCTGAACAGAGCATGTCATTTCAGTCAGCACTGGGGGTAAACAACTACTGTCTATATTAGTGACTACCTCACACAATAACATCCAGTGACCCACTTACTGCTGATTCCTGCTCTTAATTCACTCACGCTATCCATTGTTTTGCAGGACTGGTGGGGAAACAGGATCAAAACACGCGATCGAAACTAATCATTACAGTGGAATGCATTTTGGGGCTGTGTGAGCAGAAATGACAAAGAACTAGCTCAGGAAGCCAGACCACAGAATTCAAACTTTTAACTTCACAGCTTATACTCACGGGAGGCTCTGGCATCACATGGGCATTGTTCACCCGCTCGAAATGGCAGAGGAGGGTGTGGCAATATTGCTGGCCGATCACATATGCGCACACACATAAATCTCCCAATTAAATATTTTAATTCATATTAGAAGATGTGGAAGAATTATTAAACTGGAAGAAGTGAGCATGACAATTGTGTGTTGGGAAGAGAGTGCAGGATGGCAGTGTGTTGGGATCATTAAGCAGGATCATAGTGTGCTGGGAGCAGTCTGCATGACAACGCTATGTCGGGAAATGTGCAGGAACCATTCCTGAATCTGTAGAATTTTGAAAGATGATTACCAATGCATCCGTTATCTCGACAGATTTCCAGCGCTTTCAACACTCTGAGCTATAGATTATCAAGTCCAGGGATTCAATAACTTTCAACAACAGTGATTTCTCCAGCACTACTTTTTACTAATACTAATTTATTTCAGTTCCTCAATCTCAGTAGTCCTTTGGCTCCTCAATGTTTCTGGAAGGTGTCTTGTGTGACAATTTACCTCCTCTGCTATTTTCTTATTACCCATTATAAATTCTCCATTCTCTGCCTGTAATAGGCCCACATTAGCTTACTAACACTTCCTTTTTACATACCTATGGAAGCTATTGCAGTATGTTTTTATGTTCCTCGCTTGTTTAATTTCATATTTTATTTTCTCTTTATCAATTTTTTGGCTCACCTTTGCTGAATTTTAAAATGTTCCCAATTGTCAGGTTTGGCAATTTTATAAGCCTCTTCCTTTGATCTGATCGAATCCTTAACTTCTCTTGAAAGAACAAAGAGCAAAGAAAAGTACAGCACAGAAACAGGACCTTCGGCCCCCCCCAACCCTTTGCCGACCATGCTGCCCGTCTAAACTAAAACCTTCTACACTTCCGGGGTCTGTATCCCTCTATTCCCATCCTATTCATTAAAATGAAAACAAGAATGAAAATCTTGTTAGCCATGGTTAGATTACTTTTCCTATGGGCCTTTTTTACTTTAAATGTATGTAAATTTGTTGCAAACCATTAACTCTTTAAATGCTAGCCATTCCCTGTCTACTTATGTTCCCAATCTACCTCATCCAACTTGCCTCTCATGTCTTCTTAGTTTCCCTTGTTTTGATTAAAGACCCTTGTTTCAGACTGAACGATATCACTTTCAAATTTAATGTAAAATTTGTTCATATTGTGGTCACTCTTCCCGAAAGGCACCTTTATAATGAGATTATTAATTATCCCTTTCTCATTGCACAATACTAGATCTAGTCCTTTCTCTAATTGGTTCCGCAACATACTGTTCCAGAACACTATTGCGTATACATTCCAGGAATTTCTCCTCCTCAGCAGCAGTGCTAATTAGATTTACCCAGTCTATATTGAAGTCCATAAACCATAAGACCATAAGACATTGGAGCATAATTAGGCCACTCAGCCCATTGAGTCTGCTCCATCATTCAATCATGGCTGATATTTTCTCATCCCCATTCCCCTGCCTTCTCCCCATAACCCCTGATCCTCTTATTAATCAAGAACCTATCTCAAAGACACTCAATGATTTGGCCTCCACAGCCTTCTGCGATAAAGAGTTCCACAGATTCACCACCCTCTGGCTGAAGAAATTCCATCTCATCTCACTTCTAAAGCATCGTCCCTTTAGTCGGAGATGGTGTCCTCTGGCTCTAGTTTTTCCTACGCGTGGAAACATCCTCTCCACGTCCACTCTATCCAGGCCTCGCAGTATCCTGTAAGTGTCAATAAGATCCCCCCCCATCCTTCTAAACTCTGAGTACAGACCCAGAGTCCTCAACCGTTCCTCACATGACAAGTCCTTCATGTTTACTGTATTACCTTTGTTACATGCACCTCTATCTGCATTCTCCGGCCTCGATGGCTTGCATCTTGAGGACCCTGAATAAAGTAGCTACAGAGATAGTGGAATCATTGGTTGTAATTTTCCACAAATCCTTGGACTTTTGAAAAGTACCCGCGATTGGTAAACTGCCAATGTAATACCCCTATTCAAAAAGGAGGGAGGCAAAAAGCGGGTAACTATAGGCCGATTAGACTAACATCTATTGTTGGAAAAATGTTGGAATAAATTATTAAGGAAGAAATAGCAGTACATTTGGAAAAATTATACTCTAATCAAGCAAAGTCAGAATGGCTTCATGAAAGGGAAATCGTGTCCGACTAAAATTTTGAGGAATTTCAACCAGAGTGGATAGAGGGGAACCAGTAGATGTGTTGTATTTGGGCTTCCAGAAGTTGTTCGACAAGGTACATCACAAAAGGTTAAGTCATGGTGTTGGAGGTAGATATTGGCATGGAAAGAGAATTGGCTAATGGGTAGGAAACAGTGAGTAGGGACAAGGGATTCTTTTTCAGGTTGCTGACCTATAACCAGTGGGGTTCCTCAGGGATCAGTGCTGGGGCCGCAATTGTTTACAATACATATTAATGACTTGGAGGAAGGTAGCAAATGTATCGTAGTCAAATTTGCAGATGGCAGAGAAATAGGTAGAAACCTTACAACACCAGGTTAAAGTCCAACAGGTTTGTTTCGAATCACTAGTTTCCAGAGCACTGCTCCTTCCTCAGGTGAATCCGTCCTCAGGTGAAGGAACAGTGCTCCAAAAGCTAATGATTCGAAACAAACCTGTTGGACTTTAACCTGGTGTAGTACTGTGCCCACCCTAGTCCAATGCTGGTATCTCCACATCACAGAAATAGGTGGAGAGGCAAGTTGCAAGAGGGCCACCGTGGGCAACACGGTAGCACAGTGGTTAGCACAGTCTCTTCACAGCTCCAGGGTCCCATGTTCGATTCCTGGCTTGGATCACTGTCTGTGCGGAGTCTGCACATTCTCCAGGTGCTCCGGTTTCCAAAGATGTGCAGGTTACATTGATTGGCCATGATAAATTGCCAATCGTATCCAAAAAGATTTTGTGGGGTTACTAGGGATAGGCTGGAGGTGTGAGCTTAAGTGGGGTGCTCTTTCCAAGGGCCGGTGCAGACTGTACTGGCCGAATGGCCTCCTTCTGCACTGTAAATTCTATGAAACAGTTTGTAAAGAGATATTGATAGGTTAAGTAAGTGGGCAGAAAGTTGGCAAATGGAGTGTAATGTGAGAAAATGAGAAGTTGTTCACTTTGAAAGGGAAAACATAAGGGTACTTTTTCAATGGAGAAGAACGGCCAAAAGTTGCAACATAAAGGGACTTGGGGGATACCTGTACACAAAACATAGGTGCAGCAGGTAAACAGGAAGGCTAATGGAATGTTGACCCTTATTTCAAGGGGGGGGGAGGGGGTTGGAGTATAAGAGAAGGGAAGTCTTGCTGCAACTGTACAAGCTACTGATGAGATCATATCTGGAGTACTGTGAGCAGTTTTAGTCTCGTTATTTTTGGAAAGATATTGTTTCATTGGAGGCAGTTCAGAGAAGGGTCACTGGGATGATTCCCGGATGGAGGGATAGTCTTATCAGCCAAGGGTTAAACATGTTAGGACTCTACACATTGGAATTTAGAAGAATGAGAGGTAGGCTCATTCAATCATATAGGATTCTTAAGGGGCTTGACAGAGTAAATGTTTCCCCTCATGAGAGAGTCTAGGACCAGAGGGCACAGTCTCAGAATAAAGGGGGGCCAATTTGAGACTGAGATGAGGAGGAATTTCTTCTCTCAGAAGAAAGTTGTGCGTCTTTGGAACTCTGAGCCACAGGCAGCTGTGGAGGCAGAGTTCTTGTGTATTTTTAAGGCTAAGATGTATAGATTCTTGATCAGTAAGGGAATGAAAGGTGAGCGGGAAAGGGCAGGAAAGTGGATATGTTGGATCAGCTATGATCCTATTGAATGGTGGAGCAGGCTGGAGGGGCCGACTAGCCTATTCTTATGTCCTATGGTCTCTAATTTCCTGATTTATACCATGCACTTCATTATCATTATTATTTGGTTGCCTATAAACAACTCCTACCAATGTTTGCTCGCACTTCCCGTAACAGCCTCCCCGAATAGGCGCCGGAATGTGGCGACTAGGGGCTTTTCACGGTAACTTCATTGAAGCCTACTCGTGACAATAAGCGATTTTCATTTCATTTCATTTCACTTGTTGTTTCTTAGCACGACACAAACTGATTACACATTTAGATCTTCCAATCTAAGATCCTCTTACACAAGTGTATTGATCCCATCCTTTATTAAAAGTGCAAACCCACCTCCTGTTCCCTTCTGTTTATCATTCCTTAGAACTAAGCATCCTTAAACTTTCAGTTCCAAGTCTTGGTCACCCTGCAGCCACATCTTTGTAATAGCAATTATTCATGTTGTCAATCATCGACCTTGTTACGAATGTTGAATGCATTCCGTCAGAGTGCCTTGATTTCTGATTTATTGGGTGGGATTCTCTGGTCCACTGCCGCCTGTTTCTAGGCGGCATGCCATTCACTGGTGGCTGGATTCTCTCTTCCCGCCGCTTGTCAATGGAATTTCCCATTGAAGACACCCCACACCACTGGGAAACCCATGGACAAGGCTGCCACTGCTAGTGGGATAAGAGAATTCCGACAGCCAGAGAATTCTGACCATTCGTTTTGAAATCTCTCGGGCGGGATTCTCCGATCCCCCCGCCGGGTGGGAGAATCGCCGGGGGTCGGCGTGAATCCCGCCTCCGCCGTCCTCCCAATTCTCCCGCCCCCCCAAAAACCGGCATGGCGTGAGTCGCCCACCTCGGAGAATGGCGGGGTCCGGCGCAACTCAATGGGCCCCAGGACTGTCCGGATCCTCCGGCCTGCGATGAGCCAAAGTCCCGCCCGTTCTATGCCGATCCCGTCAGCATAAATTGGAGTTGGTCCCTTACCGGCGAGATCTGGTGGGCGGGCAGGCTCCGGGGTTCTTGGGGGGGTCGCGTGGGGACCTGGCCCCGGGAGGTGCCCCCACGGTAGCCTGGTCCGTGGTTGGGGCCCACTGATCCACGGGCGGGCCTCTGCCGTGGGGGCACTCTATTCCTTCCACACCAGAGGCCGTGGTCTCCGCCATTCCCGGTGCAGAAGTGACTCCATGTGTGCATGCGCAGAGATGATGCCAGCACGCGCTGCGCTCCCACGCATGCGCCTTCGGCACCAGTTGGAGTGGTGCCAGGCCCCTATCCCACCGGCCGGCGGGGCGCCAACCACTCCGGGGCGGGGCTAGCCCCTGAAGGCGCAGAGGATTACGCACCTTTGGGGCGGCCCGACACCGGAATGGTTCACGCCACTCCGTCCCGCCGGGACCCCCTGCCTCACCGGATACGGGAGAATCCCGCCGCTAACCTTAACTTCTACCCACTTTCATCTGCTCATGTCTCACAAATGCCAGGTAAAGGCCATCCCCAAAAGGAGAGAATCTGACCAATTCCTTTTGGTATTCAACAGCATTGCCATTGCTGACTCCTCCATCATCAACCGCCTGAGAGTTACCATTGACCAGAAACTGAACTGGACCAGCCATATAATTACTGTGTTACAGGAGCAGATGAGAGGCTGGGAACTCTGCGGCAAGTATCTCACTCCCAGCTCCCCAAACCCTGTCCTCCATCTATCTACGAGGCGCAAGTCAAAAGTGTGATGAAGGACTCCCCACTTGCCACGATGAGTGCAGCTCCAACAACACTCAAGAAGCTCAACATCATCGAAGACTAATCAGCCCACTCACCACCTTCAATATCCCTCTACGACTGACATACTGTGGCAGCCATGTGTACCATCCACGAGGTGCACTGCAGCTCCTTTGACAGCACTTTCTAAACCCATGGGGCGGGATTCTCCCTTTCAGAGTGTTGATGCGGGACGGAAGTGGTCAACTTCCACGACAGCAAAACTGGCTCCAGTCCCAGAGCAATTCCGGAATGGTTAATAGTCCAGCATCTTTGCCGCATGGAACACGTTCAATTCCAATGAAAGACGCTGTCGGATTCGCCGGGGTCGAGATTGACACTCAAGAAGCTGACAAGCTGAAACCCCCATATTAGCATCCCACTCCCCAGAACACAGCAAACAAGATGGCACTGGTTGTGCTGGAGTGTGTTCATCCGTTGATGGGTCGGTTGGGGCCAGAGGGTACCCAGAGGGGACACACTAAGTTCACAGTGGGTGATCAGTGGCATGTGCAGCTGCGTGGCTGCCTTGCATGCTGTGGCAATGGTGTTCCGTGACTGTCCACCCCGACTCCACGACCCACCTCCTGGCTGCCACCGGCTACTCTCCCCAGCCCTGGCAGAAGCCCCCGGCCAGCGGCACAACTGTCAGTAAACTATGGCGATATACAGGTTCGATCCCGGCTCTGGGTCACTGTCCGTGTGGAGTTTGCATATTCTCCCCGTGTCTGCGTGGGTTTCGCCCCCACAACCCAAAAATGTGCAGAGTAGGTGGATTGGCCACGCTAAATTGCCCCTTAATTGGAAAAAATAATTGGGTAATCTAAATTTATTAAAAAAAAACTATGGCGATATTGATCACTTTTCATCCCCTACTCTCTCCCTCAGCAGTCACGCATCTGTTTCCATGTTTTGAAACCACAAGTGAAACTCGCCGTCAGTAATACCTCCTGGCAGAGGCGGATCATCGCTGAGGCTCCAGATAATACCGGGTCAGGTCCGCTAGCGATATGCCAGTGCCGTTTACCGCAGGTGTGGAGTGGAACGCACTGATGCCGCTGTCGAGGCACCAGAGCATGGCTTTCTGCCGGATGCCCGGCACCCACCACAATTTCTGCCTTACATGCCATTCTCTGCCCTATTGAGTTTCCTGATTCTGCCGTTGGCCGACGGAGAATCCCGCCCATGATCTCTGTCACCCAGGAGGAAGAAGCACGGTAGCATAGTGGATAGCACAAATGCTTCACAGCTCCAGGGTCCCAGGTTCGATTCCAGCTTGGGTCACTGTCTGTGCGGAGTCTGCACATCCTCCCCGTGTGTGCGTGGGTTTCCTCCGGGTGCTCCGGTTTCCTCCCACAGTCCAAAGATGTGCAGGGTAGGTGGACTGGCCATGATAAATTGCCCTTAGTGTCCAAAATTGCCCTTAGTGTTGGGTGGGATTACTGGGTTATGGGGATAGGGTAGAGGCGTTGACCTTGGGTAGGGTGCTCTTTCCAAGAGCCGGTGCAGACTCGATGGGCCGAATGGCCTCCTTCTGCACTGTAAATTCTATGATCTATAAGAAGGCAGCAGATTGTAGAATCATAGAATTTACAGTGCAGAAGGAGGCCATTCGGCCCATCGAGCCTGCACCGGCTCTTACAAAGAGAACCCTACTGAAGCCCACGTATTTACCCTATCCCCGTAACCCAGTAACCCCCACTTAATATTTTTTGGACACTTTGGGTGTATGGGAACACCACCACCTGCAAGTTCCCCTCCAAGTGACCCACGATCTTCAATCTAAAATGTGTTAACATTTTTCCGTCATGCCTGGGGCAAAATCCAGGGACTTCCTCCCTTACCGCGCTGTGTATCTACACCACATGGACTTCAGTGGTTCACCATCACCTTCTCAGGGGCAATTAGGGATGGATAATAAATGCTGTTGAATGAATGAATTTTTTTTAAGTGAGGAGACTTCTCTGACCCGATGACAATTTGAAAGCACATCGGACAAACTAAACTCTCCGTTTTGTATGCTGAAACTGCTCATGGAGGAACCCCTGCCACCTAGAGGCAGCTGGCATTCACTACATGAGGCCAGCAACCTTGGAACAAACCATCAAAGACCGACGCACTGAGCCTGGTAATTGTTTAAAAAGAAAGGCCTTTAAGTATTTCAGGAGTTATAAAGAGATGGTACTTGCGGTGCCAGCAGTGCCCTTGTTGCCTCTATTTTATAACGTGGCCAGATGTTGCAGGTGAACAACTGGCAGACAAGAATAATTGTCTCGACTATTAAATGAACCCAGAAAATCTCTTCAAAGGGGGAGGGGGAAATATGACCTGAAACACGAGATGTAACCAATAAAGTGGCCTCAACAATCCAAAATTCAAACCAAGGTCAACCCCACCATCTGTCCTCCAGTGGCACAACAAAGAACAGCTTGCATTTATATAGCATCCATTGCACCGTCCCAAAGCATTTTAAGGCAATTAAGTCGTTTTTAGAAGTGGTTACAATGAAGTGAGCCAATTTGCATGCAGTAAGCTCTCACAGACGGCAATGTGCTAACAGCCAGATAACCTGCCTGTTTTGCAGTGATGTTAACCAGGCGAACTCTCCTGATCATCTTTTGGGATAGTGCCGTTGAATCTTTTACACCCCACCACCTAACAGAGCCCTCAGCTTGATGTCCAAAGGTTACTTTGGCGTTACAGAGATGGGGCGGCGTAGTGGGCCTGGGTCGGGTGGTCTTTTGGAGGGCCGGTGCAGACTCCATAGGCCGAATGGCTTTCTTCTGCACTGCAGGTATTCTATGATGCCTGAATCCACAGCCATCCGACTCAGAGGCGAGGCCGTCTGTTGAGCCACACATGCAGCTTGCTTCGATGCTAACTCACTCCTCACTGCAGGTGGCACAAACGTCACTTCTCCCAAGCCGGCATCCTTGCGACCATCGGAATCGTTCTCAGTAAATCCTGTTCTTGCGATTCCCGGCACAAGCTCCACACAACTAGACATTAAGTGGCCACTGAAAACAGAAACAAAAATTGGCTAGATTAAAAACTGAACTCTCATGCTTTTGCATTGGTTCATGTTTATCTGCTCCAAAGTGCCGCAAAATCTAATTGAAAAAGTTGAGTCCACAAAACGATTCCTTTTTGACATTCCAACTAACTCTCGAGGCATCATAAGGATTAGACATAACTAACTGGGCAACACAGCTGTAACCAAAGTTACCCAAAACAAACATTAGCTAGTGTTACCAATTCTGGTTGGGGTGTATGTTTGGATAATCAGATGACCGCTCGCTTCCAACTGTCCGACCCAGTGGATCAGCCTCTCCCCCACCCACCCTGTCTCCCAATATTCGTCACTCCACCGTTAGTGGACATGCCTTTAGTTGCCTAGGCCTCAGGCTCTGGAATCCCCTCCTTACAGCTGTACGTACCCTTCTCCGCCTCACGTTTCTCCTTTAGGGCCCTACGTAAAACCTACTTCTTTGAAATGTGACCTAATGTCTCCCTGCATGGCAATCCCTATGTGGGATTATTGTCATATTGTGTTTTTCAGTGCCTTTGTGAAGCGCAGAAGGACATTCTATCAAGCTGGAGATGCTTCATGAATATATGTTGTTGAGCCTGAGTAAAATAAATATCAGAACCCTTTCAACACGCCACGTGGATCTTTGGGTTCCCTCGGTGGTTTGGGAGATTAGCCTTAGGTCCCTGGGGTCTCCAGGGCAAGGCTGGAGGGTTGGCAACCCCAACACTAGCCAGCAGAGCTGATCTTGAGCCTCTTCAGTGACAATCCCAAACTGCAGGCCCCAGCTAAAATTCCCCCAACACAAGCAAATCCAAAAATAGGATCAATTGGGCTCACTTAGCATCAGCTGCACCTTCTGCCTCCGTAATATTCCTGTCAGCTGATATTGCAGCACTCAGCTCTTCCTTTTCTCGCACTCCTTACACACAAATACATGCATGTTAAAATGTTTAATACCTGCAAATACACAGCATCAGAAAAGTGAAGAGGCACGTTAATGTTTTGAGTGGTTCCCTGGCAAGCTTAACTTATATTAATTTGTATTGAGTACTGCCAGCGTGTTGCAGTTATTTTTACTTCAGGTTTTTGGCATTTTCAGCTCTTTGCGTTTAATCTCTGCAGCTGAAGAAATGTTTTGTGTTTCTTATCAGCAATTTATAAACAGCATACCACTGGGGCAATCTCCAGAAGCTCCAACATAATTAACAGTATCTTACGCTGTTTGGTTGTTTGGGTTCCCCTCAGACAAATGGGGTGCGACACTAGAATGTGGGTAGTACTCTCTATTTGTCAGATGTCTGTTTTAATGGGGGCAGGGGGGTTGGTGGGGGTGGGGGTACCATAAACATCAGTCTCAATGAATCAAACAGCGGGATGATAAGAGGCCCTTCCTTTCCACAGGCCGACAACTAAGCTGACCTTCTTCGGACCTTCTGCTGTCCGACCCATTCAATTCCACTGCAGCATGAATCACTGACAGACTTCCAGTATCAGTCTCCCCAAGCTGACAATATGAGACAAAGGGCGCCCCGAATGGGACAAACAGTCAATGTACAACCTTAAAACATGGGATAGTGGACTTCCGGTGCCGGGGATGTGCTGAGCGGACACAGGAAAGGTGGCTCTCCTGTTGGAAACTCGAATTTAGGCACTTTTAACTCAAAATAGCCCGCCAAAGCCGGAGGAATAAACCCCCACCCTCCTCCAACACCACCACAATGAAAGAAGCATGCCAAGCGACAACAACCCGAGGAGTCGAGGAGACGGCAGAGGTAGTAAGAGCTAAGAGAGAGAGGCTGATGCGATGGCGGGCGCGCGGGGTCCCGGCCATACCCGAACGGGATGGACCGCCGGAACGAATGCCGGGCTATCTTCTGATAAATGATGGAGGGAATTCCTAATGTTGGTAACTCCAAGAGCTCAAGGATGCTATCAAAGTGGAAATGATGACGATGGTGGAAGTGGCGGTAGTGGAGGCACTGGTCACCCTGCCAGTGGTGTTGGAAAAGACAGAACGGCGGCTGGAGATGCAGGAGGCGATAATCAGAGAGCTGGAGAAGGCCTTGACCTACCAGGGCGATTGGATAACCTCACTGGAGGCAGAATTGGCAAGGTTGGTGGAGACGCAAGAGACACTGAAGGGGAAGTCGAGGACCAGGAAAATCAATCGCGCCGCCAGAACCTCCACATTGAAAGGGTGCCAAGGACGGGGACCCTACGGAGTTCATGGCCCAGATGTCGGGCAACCTGGAGGAGAAAGCTTCCTCAAACCCTCAGAAATGAACAGAGCCCACAGGTCACTCCAGCCAAAGCCCAAGGCTGGGGAACAGCTGCAGGGCATCATCGCAAAACTACACCAAGTCCAGGCAGGAAGGATCCTAACCTGGGCAAGATGTACAAGGTCCTGTAAATGGGAGCGACACTCGATCCGGGCATACCAGGACATTGGGGCAGATCGGGCCAAGTGCCGGGTGGAATTTAACAAAGCCAAGGCGGCCCTTGATAGAACAATGTGCGGTTCGGGATGCTGTGCCCCAACAAGCTCTGGGTGACTTTCATGGCAGGGAATGCTATTTTACCGCACTGGCGGAAGCAGATGAATTCTTGCACAAGCATGGTCTGGGAAGGCAACAAAACCAGCAGTGAACCAGACACTGGGCGGAGGGTGCCTGGTGACCGGGGGAGAGAACACTCTACAGAGGGGATGATGGGGGGGGGGTGAGGGGGGGCAACAGAGAGGGAAATGCTGGAGGGGAGGGGGGGGGGGGATGCGCAGGGGAGGCAGTCCCAGAGGGGGAGCTGAGGGACGGGGCGGGGGGGGGGGGGGGGGGAATTAGGCTGGCTACGGCAGATCACATATGGTGGCAAGGAAAGTAAAGGCACGGCAAACAGCTATTTTGGAGGGCCCCCAAACAAGGGGAAACCCAGGGGTGCAGGGGTGCATCCACATATCACACAGAGATGGTGGCCATCTTGGGTGACCCCTGGACAAAGAAAAACCCCGGAACGCAGGGGCCTGCTGGCCTCATGGTGAATACGCTGACCACGGCCATTTTGGACGGCCCCCTAACAAAGGGAAACCCCGGAGTGCATCCATCAGGTAAGTATGGTTTATCCTGCAGGAGGGGGAAGGGGGGGACAGAAACTCCCCATCAGAATAGTCACCTGGAATGTCAGTGTCTTATCGGCCCAGTGAAACGATCCAGAATTTTTATCCATTTGAAAAATATGAAAGCTGACATGGTCTTCCTCCAGGAGACCCACCTGAGGGAGAAGGACCGACCGCGGGTAAGAACAAGGTAGGTGGGACAGCCTTACCATTCATGCTACGGGTCGAGAGGTAGGGGATTTGGCCATACTGCTCAATAAGAGGACAGCGTTTACAGCGACGAGGACAGTTACGGACCAAGGGGAGCGCTACATCATAGGTATCAGTGTCCCGGAAGGGGCACCAATGGTCCTAGTAAATGTACCTGCGCCCAACTGGGACAACGTGGAATTCATGAAGAAAATCATGGTGGAGATCCCCGACATAAACACATTCCGATTCATCATTTAGGGGGGGGGGACTTTATAATCCGCACAGACAGTGACCCAAGCGGGAATCGAAACCGGGTCTCTGGAGCTGTGAAGCAACAGTGCTAACCACTGTTCTACCATGCCACCCATTTAGGTATAGGACCCACATACAGACAAACCCTAGAACAGGGAAAAAGTCAAACATGGGAAGAACTGGTCATGTACATCTAACAAATAGGGGCAGTGGACCCACGAAGGTTCAAACACCCAGAGGAGAAGGAGTTCTCCTTCTTCTCCAAGGTACACAGGATATATACAAGGATTGACCTCACACATCTCCTCTAAACTTTGCCCCACGGACCTTAAACCTCTACCCCCTGGTGACAGGGGAAAGAGAAGAGATGGAGAAGAGACGGGGCCTGGAAGCACTATTAGAACTGGGATAAGTCATGGATGGTGTCAACCCCATGCAGGAGAGGAAGGTCAGACGGGCCCGGGCTGGCTTGGAAGGCAATATCAAACTCCTAAAGGAGCTCGGAGACTTCTCAGGCTACAAACATAACCTGAGCAAAACTGAGATATTCCCTGTGAACTCAGAACGGGAAGGGACAGAGCTGGAGGGACTTCTGTACAAACAAGTCCAAACCAAATTCCTCTACCTTGGGGATCCAAATAGCCCACGACTGGACATGGATGCACAAATGGAACGTGACCGTCTGCCGGAGGAATTCAAAAGGAATTTGTGTTGGTGGGACCCACTCCTCCTCTCCCTGGTGTGTCAGGCCGGATGGATTTCCAGTGGACTTCTACAAAACATTTGCAAGAGGACTGGCCCCGGACCTGCGGAGATGTTCGCAGGCAAGCTAGTAAGCAGCACCCTGCCACCAACACTGATATCCAGGAAACACAAAGACCAGCCTGTGAGGGTCCTACAAGTCCTTCTCGCTACTCAACGTAGATACAAAAATCCTGGCAAAAGCCTTGGCCAAACGGCTGGAGAGCTGTGTGCCAGAGGTATTAGCGGTGGACAAGACGGGCTTTGTCAAGGGCAGGCAGCTAATATCGAACATCAGGCACCTGCAGAAAGTGGTAATGACCCCCTCCGGGGAGAGAACACCTGAACTGATCAACTCCCTGGATGTAGAAAAGGCCTTTGACAGAGTCGAGTGAAAGTACCTCATAGAGGTATTGGAACGGTTTAGATTCGGACCAGCGTTCACCACCTGAGTAAAACTCCTGTACAATGCTCCCATGGTGAGCAGACAAACACCAACAGCTCTGAATACTTCCAGTTGCACAGAGGCCCGAGGCAGGGATGCCTGCTATAACCCGCTGTTGTTTGCCCTGGCAATCGAGCGACTGGCGATCGCCCTCAGAACAGCGAAGGGGTGGAGAGGCATCCAGTGAGCATAGAGTTTCGGGGATGATCTGCTCCCCGACACCTCGAACCCCAGGGCCAGCTTGGAAGGCATAATGAAACTCCCAAAGGAGCTCGGAGACTTCTCAGGCTACAAACATAACCTGAGCAAAACTGAGATATTCCCTGTGAACTCGTAACGGGAAGGGACAGAGCTGGAGGGACTGCCGGACAAACAAATCCAAACCAAATTCCTCTACCTTGGGGATCCAAATAGCCCATGACTGGACACGGATGCACAAATGGAACGTGACCTGTCTGCCGGAGGAATTCAAAAGGAATTTGTGTCGGTGGGACCCACTCCTCCTCTCCCTGACAGGGAGGGTGCAGACGATCAAAATGGACGCACTGCCCAGGTTCCTCTTCCTGTTCAGATCCCTCCCGATCTACATCCCCGAGGCCTTCTTCAACATGTAGACAAGCTAATCATGGCATTTGTGTGTGGGGGGGGGGGGCGGGGGGGGGGGGGGGGGGGGGGGGGGGGGGACCCGAGGATCCAAAAATAGATCAACCGAGAGCAGAATGGGTGAAAATGGAGGAGAGTTCCTGCAAAGGGACATCTCTCCGAGCCCTAGTCACAACCGCACTCCCATCCCCCCAAACAAGAACTCAAGAAGCCCAGAGGTAGTAGTCACGCTCCGCACGTCGTACCAGATGAGGCAACACTTTGGCCTAAACAAAATGTCCACCATGGCCCCCATCTGCAACAACCACTCCTGCAATAATGGACGCCGCCTTCAAAGGTGGAGACAGGGTGAGGGGACACTGACGGTTAAGGACGTGTACATGGACGACAGAGTAGTGACCCTGGAGGAATTCACGGAGAGGTTCCAATACCCAAAAGGAAATGAGCGAAGACACATACAGGTCAAAAACTGACATTCTCTCTTCCACTGTTGCTAATAATTTAGCTTCGATTTGAGATCGCATTCGCAGCATAGGTCAATGAGAAGGTATTTACCCTGGCTGCATCTCCAAGCGCTCTTTTCGTCCAGTGGCAGGTGTATTATCACCATTGCTGCTATCCTGTACAGAGCTGTTCACAACCATGGGTATCTTGAACCATGGGCCACTCTGTGCCTTATGTCTGACTGTGGATCAAGATCGATTTAACCGCATCACACGACACATTTTAGATTTACCTGTCCAGTTGTTTGGGGTATTATATCAGGCAAATGGTTTCCAAGATTCACAAGTTTTCTTGCCCCTATTGATGAAAATAAAGTTTCCTTATATGTTTGCCATCAATCTGTGAGGATCAGAGAAGGTTTATGGCACAGAAAGAGGCCATTTGGCCCATCGTGTCTGTGTCGGCCGAAAAACGAACCACCCAGCCCAATCTCACTTTCCAGCATTTGGTCCGTAGCCCCGCAGGTTACGACTATTTGAGTTGCACAACTTTTAAATGAGTTGAGAGTTTCTGCCTCAACCATCCTTTCAGACAGTGTAATCCAGACCCCTACAATCATCTGGGTGAACAATGTTTTTTCTCATTTCTCCTCCAATCATTCTACCAATATTCATCCTGGTCACTGATTCCTCCGCTAAAGCATTGAGTAAAACTCCAAGGACAAAACAGCACAGGAACAGGCCCTTCGGCCCTCCAAAAATAGCAGGAGGATGAGCTCAGAATTCAAAATCCACTCTCCGTCTTTTATTCAACCACTGTTTGATTGGGATACATCCCTCCATCCAGGGATATATGTTGCCGATACAATGCTGTACAACTCGACAGATGTACTGTTGATCGAGGAATTAGTCAAGGTAATCTCGTGACGGGCTTTGAAGAATTAACTAAGGAAAGCGATCTACCTGTGAAATAAAAGAGCAGATATATAATTTGAATGTTTAAAGAAATATCAATAAAATAGCTCCAAACCTCAGATCTATAGCCAGTAAAACTGTTAAATGCTTGCGCTCCCCTCAGCTCACAATGGAAAGTCAGAGAACAAATTTTCCCTCCTTTACCCAGAATGCAACCCTGCAGGGGCTTGGACACACACAGCTAATTGACAAACACTGTAACCAGTCAGATAGTGTTTTTTTTGCGAAAGCTGACCAATCAGAGTGTTGTGTGCAGGGCTCCACCAGCATCTTTCTGTCTCCCACATTGCTGCCTGCACTGATTTAGGCCTATTTTACTGGCTCGTTCCCATTCTCCAGTAATGGTCGCCTCTCACCCGCTTGTCGGGACTCCCGCCCTCCCTGGTTCTGAATGCTTCCTTCCTGCTCTCTGCTATGGCCATTTCTACCTACCATGGTATGTGCCTCGCCCACCCTGGGCATTCAACGCCTCTGTCCTGCTGCTTTATGATCCCCTGTTGGCCGAATCTCTTGCTGGAGCCACTCAGCCACCTTCTGATCGCACCTCCCGAGTCATTCGCTCTCACTGAGGCCTTAGGAGGGGCGATCGGAAGACGAGTGAGTGGCCCCAACAAGAGACTCGGTGATCGGTGTGGTGTTCTTTGTGATTCTGTGTTCAGGACGGATGTCGTAGTGTTCACAAAGACCACAGAGGCTAAGTTTATTAACAAAGCTAACTTTTATTTACACTACTTAAATTAAGCTTGACCACTTACTCCTCTGGTAAACAATAATTA
This sequence comes from Scyliorhinus canicula, assembly GCF_902713615.1. NCBI lineage: Eukaryota > Metazoa > Chordata > Chondrichthyes > Carcharhiniformes > Scyliorhinidae > Scyliorhinus > Scyliorhinus canicula. The sequence goes on along the minus strand of NC_052153.1, from coordinate 180,395,937 downwards.
TAGTAAGCTACACTCGACTAACACTAGTCTCTACGCGTTAATTCTAATTATATTCTATCCTCTCTAGATCTCTCCGATGCACTCTACTCCAGCCTTCCCTCTCCCAGAAGCCCGAGAGTCAGTGCTTTATATAGTACAGCATCTAGCTCCATCTAGTGGTTACTTGTGACATGACATTGACTTTTTGTATACTGAACATTTCTATAATGTCACAATCGGGAGCAGGTCGGCAAGCAGCAGGAGCAAAACATCAACTGCCGGGGATGGTGAAGCGATTAGCGTGGTGGCAGCCATTACTGGTGAGGGAAAGGAGGCATCGAGTACTAGGGAGGGCGAGGGGTGTACCAAGATGGATGGGAGGTGGCCATTGCTGGTGAGAAGGAACAGATGGCTTGTAGGGGGGAAGGGCACCATGGGGTTATTGTCCCCCATTATATTAATAACGTTAGCGATTTCTTAGGTTCAACAGTTGCAATTGTTTATTTCTTATATCCATTTGTATTTTTGAAGTTTAGTTCCACTTATACTTGCCATATTTTCAACTAATGTTCCTAATTGGTGCTCATGTTGATTTTACCATTATCTATTTTTGACAGGGCTTATGAGATAATGTGGGGTTATTTCCTAATTACATTGTGTGTAAGGAATGCTAACACTGACTTACAGTTGACAACCACATTACTTCAGGCAATAGTTACTCCCGAAAAGCCTTTTCTCGTGAAAAACAAATGCTATGTAGGTCGACTTGGCATTTAAGACAACCTACTTTTTTTCAGCCCCCAAATTATCTTTTTACATACACTCCACCCACAATTCTATTCAACCTTGACATTAGTAGTCAGTTTCAATTTAACACCCCAAAAAATATGGGCGCGATTCTCCCAAACCGGGAGAAATCGTAAGGCTGGCGTCAAACCTGGGCAGGTTTGACGCCAGCCCCCCCCTTCCCGACCGGGAACCGATTCTGGTCCCCGGTCGGGGCTAGCAGCCCGACGCCGTAAGCTCCGGCATCACGGGCTTAACGAATTTCGTTAAGCCCGCTTGCCCGAGTTAGCGCCGGCTGACGCGTCATATGACGTCAGCCGCGCATGCGCAGATTGGAAGACTCCAGCCCGCACATGCGCGGATGACGTCATCGCGTATTTGCGCGAAACCCGCGCATGCGCGGGCCGGGATGCCCCTCAGCCGCCCCGCGAATGGATACTGCGGGGCGGCGGAAGGACAAATAGTGCGCTGGCATCGGGCCCGCTGCCCGCGATCGGTGGGCACCGATCGCGGGCCCACGGCACCCTTGGCACGGCCGTGGTACTGCCGTGCCAATCGGTGCCATGGTTATAAAATGCGAGTGTTTACGGCCGTTTTTACGAACGGCCAGACCAGGTGTGTTTGCCGTTCGTAAAAACAGCCGTAAAGGGCTGGGAACTCGGCCCATCTATCAGCTGTGAATCGCTGCCGGCCGTAAAAAAACGGCGGCAGCGATTCGTGTCGGGAGTTGGGCGTGGGGGGGGGGGGAGAATAGCGGGAGGGCGTCGGAACAGCATGGCCGTAAAATTTTACAAGCCACGCTATTCTCCGCACCGTCGGGAGTGCGGAGAATCTCACCCTGTATGTTTTACTTACACCCTTTAACTGGGTTTGAGGGATCAAGCAGGTGATTAAGGCTGTGCTTGCAAAGATACAACGGATTTTAAGACACACCTACGCCTAGATCGGATGCTGATAGCATTTCATAATGGCGACCACCCACACATATGCCAGTGGTTCACTTTATACTTTGTGGGCAGCATGGTAGCACAGTGGTTAGCACTGTTGCTTCACAGCACCAGGGTCCCAGGTTCAATTCCCGCTTGGGTCACTGTCTGTGTGGAGTCTACACATTTTTCTTGTGTCTGAGTGGGTTTCCTCCGGGTGCTCCAGTTTCCTCCCACAAGTCCCGAAAGACATGCCGTTAGGTGAATTGGACATTCTGAATCCTCCTTCCGTGTACAAGAACAGGCGCCGGAATGTGGAGACCAGGGAATTTTCACAGTAACTTCATTTGCAGTGTTAATGTAAGGCGACTTGTGAAAATAAAGATTATTATGTATGTAAGTTGACCCCAGTTCTTCAAGGGATTTTTAAAAGCTTCAAAGATCAGCTTATATGTCAACATCTACGATAGTAAACGTAACATTAAATCCTTTGTTCCATAATTTCAACAAAGTTATTAAATGATTTCAGCAGCCTAACACCTTCATTAAAATAAAGTGAAAAGGGAATTCATGTGAATTCTTTAACATGTACATTTATTAAACATGGTAATTACACAGCTCATTTGCCAGGAAGGTTTGCACAATGAATTAAGATTGCTGTAAAACACAAGTAGGCAAAAAGATAAATTGCTACAATTGGCATCGCCACCCCTTGGTTTCTAAAGGGAAGATAAGAAACACAGACTTGCATTTATTTAGCACCGTTTTCACAACCATAGGATGCCTGAAGCTCATTCAAGCTAATGAAGCACTTTTGACACTCAGGGCGCGATTTTCCCACCGCGTTGCTCCTGGCGCAGATCCCATTGCACCGGGTACATAATGGTCGAGGTCTAAAACGGGTTTTGCGTGGACGCCCAGCGATGCACCCGACCCGCTACGGCCGACGAGATCTGACCATAAGGGCAGTGCGCTTGGCACCCGGGTAATGCCAGGTTGGTTCTGTCAGGATGCCAAGATGCTGGTTGGCACTGCCAAGGGGCAGGGCCTGAGGGAGGCCATGCCCATGAAAGGGGATGAAGGAGGGTTATGAAGAGTGGGTGAATGAAGGGGGACCTGAAAGGGGGGGGCTGCCTGAAAGGAGGGAGGGGATTGAAAGGGGGGGGGGCTTCAAAGGTGGGGACCCTCAGTGTTCCCATTGCGTGGAATGCTCCCTTGGGTTGTGAGAGGGGGTGATGGCCCCAGGGTTAAAGATGTTGCCCATGTCTGCAGGGATCACGACGTCCATGGGTGGGAGGAACCCTCAACCTCACTTTGAGATCTGGATAACCTTTCAAAATGGCGCCCTGATCTCGAAGGAGTTGATCTTGCTGGTGACTTTAGTTGCCCACTGCAGAAAAAAATTCTAAGGGCTGGATTCTCCGCTGTCAGGATTCTCCGTTGCGCTGGCAGCCCGGGTATTTCCCGATGGCGTGGGACTGATGCGGCGGGACAGAGAATCGCGCCCTAAGTGTAGGAGTTTTCAGTTAGAATTTCCCCAAGCTCAAAAAAGATTTCTATGTTTGGTGAATACTGGGCTGGATTGCGCCCAAACACCCGGTGGGAATCACCACGCACAACCCGGCCGAAATGGCGCTTAGTAATTTTTGGGAGAATCGTGCCCACAGTTACTGCTGTAGTCGAAGGAACAGGGCAGCCAATTTGCACATAGTAAGGTCCCACAAACAACAATGGGATAATTGCCAAATCATCTGTTTTTTACTGATGATTGAGGTATAAATGTTGGATAACTCCCCTGCTCTTCTTCGAAAGAGAGCACATCTTCCATATCTACCTGAGAGGGAATAACGGTTTCAAGCCACACCTGAAAGACAAAATTTTTAAAGAACAGATGTGGGTATCGTTGGCTAGGCCAGCATTTATTGCCCATCCCAAATTGCCCTTGAGAAGGTGGTGATGAGCTGGATTCTTGAACCGATGCTGCCTTGATGCCAAGGGCAGTCACTCTCATTTCACCTCTGGAATCCAGCTCTTTTGGCCATGTTTGAAGCAAGGCTGTAATGAGTTCAGGAGCTGAGTGAATCTGACAGAGAGTCAGCGAGCAGGTTATTGCTGAGTAAGTGCCGCTTGATAGCACTGCTGATGACTCCTTCCACCATGTTACTAATGTTTGTGAGAAGACTGATGGGTGGTAATTGGCTGGGTTGGATTTGTCCTGATTTCTGTGGGCATTTCGTCAGTACTACACTGGAAGGCCAGTCTGGATTGTGCAGGATGGAGCTTTAATCCATGAGCTCCATCCCCCCCACTGAAGTTTGTAGTTCAGTCGTGGACAGACCTGCATTTGCATTCCATATACACTTAATAACATCTGCAAAATCTGGAGGGGGTCACTCCGACTTCCCAAAACCTCAAGGGCATTAGAAAACTGCACTCTGTGGAAAAACATGCGACCTTCATCCCAGTAATTTGCTCCAGTCTTTAGTCATTCCAAACCATCTTTCCCATTGTCACCACAACTTGTTGTTTTTGTTCGGGCCGGGTTGCAGAGGTGTTGTCACGAGCCTTCTCTGAGCTACTGAGGCTTTGCTCCTGTAGCTTTGAGCTGTTCTCTCAACCAACATTAAATTGCAAGTATGAGGAACTAATACTTATGTAATCTGCGCGATCTAAAAGCCAAGTTAGATCACGTTAGAGCCCAAAATCGGGAACCATGCTGGGCGTCGATTGGTTTCCAATCTAAGGCGAAAACAATAATCACTGATGTACCGTCAATTACCATGAGACGAGAATGGTGAAGCAATCGAGGCTTTATTGCACAAGATGTTGTGCCTCCTGTAGCTGGAACCAGAATGGGAGCAGCGCAGGAGAGCATATACTTTTATACTCCGCCTGCTGGGAGGAGCCAGTAGGCAGGGATTTACCGTAATACTTGTAATACACAGGCAGTGCGTAATATATACAATATATCACTAGTGGTTTTTAAACCACAATCACCATTTCAGGCCAATCTCCATCCCAATAACAGGAAGGACCCCCTATCTAACAGCCTCCCGTGAACTAACCGGGTGCGAGTGCTCACACGCCGCCGTTTAGCACACCTATTTTTAAATGTGAAGCTAGCGCAATGGCTGCTGTGATGATCAGTTGCCTCTGGGCTGGGGGTCGGGTGGCTGAGTACCCTCGGTTCCGACATGTTACCTCTCGGATCGTGTATACCCAAACCAGAGGCAACTTTAGCTTTTGCCTGTCTGTCCCACTAAATAACTCCAGTACGGAACCCTGCCCGTGGTAATATGGTGAAGGTCACTTATAATAATAATAATCTTTATTGTCACAAGTAGGCTTACATTACCACTGCAATTAAGTCACTGTGAAAATCCCCTAGTCGCCACACTCCGGCGCCTGTTCGGGTATACTGAGGGAGAATTCAGAATGTCTAATTCACCTGACAATCACGTCTTTCAGGATGTATAGAACATAGAACATAGAACAAAGAGTGCAGAAGGAGACCATTCAGCCCATCGGGTCAGCACCGACCCACTTAAGCCCTCACAAACCGGAGCACCCGGAGGAAACCCACGCACACACGGGGAGGATGTGCAGACTCCGCACAGACTGCGACCCAAGCCGGGAATTGGAACTCGGACCCTGGCACTGTGAGGCAAAAGTGCTAACCACTGTGCTACCGTGCTGCCCACTTTAGCCGCCATCGACCGTAGTGGCCTCTGGCCGCACAGCAGAAGGCCGTGGCTAATAGGGAATTGGAAATGTTAGTAATGTGAGCACTTCACAGCTCCCAAGTGGATTCCCATGTGTACATGTGCCATATCGCAGGCAGGTATTACTGCCTAACATCCGATTTGGACTGGGAGGCCTGGATACTTTGCCTGAACACTGGAGGCTTCAACACTGCAGGAGCAGCAGCCAACAATCAAACACCCAAGAGCTGGGCCACAGCACTGAGGATACGCGCGCGACCAGAGGGTGGCCGTTTAGATCTGGGGTGGGGGGGTGGCGCGTACCTGTGCGCAGTCCCAGTGCTGTCCTGATGGGGGTCTGGTGTCCAGTGCCCAGGGACCCCCTGCTGTGGCCGGGGTGTGGGGGGGGGGGGGGGGGGGTGCAAGGCAGAGTCCCTCAGCACATCCGGTTTGCTGGATGGCACCCTGGGAGATGGCAGGGAATGGAAGAGTGAGGGAGGATTGGAGGACTCGAGGGTACCAGGGTGGGACCAATTGTCAGCCTCACACCCTCTATAATTCCTTACAGATATTGAGGGATAGATGATATTGTGGACACTGCAGCAGCTGCCCTCGCGAGTCTCGAGGCGGTAGCCCATGTGCAGGGCCCACCCCACACCCTGAGGGCCTGAAGCACCCAGCCCTGGATCAGCCTCCAGCAGCCTCTCCTCCTGGTCAGTGCCCATAGGGGTACCCCGTACCCGTCTGGACTCCACTGTGTCCAACAGTCGGGCGAGATCGGCTTCTCCGAAACATGGGGCTGGTCTGCGCGGTGGCATGGCTGCCTGCTATCAGGGGTTTGCTTTGCGGGATCAGTATAAGAGCTGCTCCTCCTCGTCAGCGGGGAGCTGCCAAGCGCGGTCCAGGTGAATCAGCTGGCAGGACAGTTATTTCTGGTGTGAAGCCCCTGCCTGGGGCATCATTAAGTGTCCTAATTAACATTAGATACCGGTGACAGCCTCACCGGGTCGGCCGTCGGGAAACTCCCAGCAGTTCCCACTCACTACCACACTTCGAAACCTTTCCACTAGATCGCGCCCAAAGTCTTTCAAAAGCTTGGAATCTCACAGAGTCCCTCAAAGCCAAAACAAAAATACTTTTTGAAGTGTTACCACTGTTGTAATGTATTCTAGGAAACGCAGCAACCAATTTGCACACAGCAAACGTTTACAAACAGCAATGGGGGTAACCACCAGGTAATCCGTTTCTATTTGGTGTTGGCTGAGGGACGCCAGGAAGAACTCTTGTGCTCGCCTTTGAAATATTGCCACAGGATCTCTCACCTGAGAGGGAAGATCTGTTTCGCAGCCCAACCAAATGAACAGCACTGCCCACAATGCAGCAGTCCCTCAATACTGCTCTGGACTGTCAGCCTGGATATTGTGCACATGTCTCTGCAGTGGGAATTGAACCTGTGACCTCCTGACTCAAAGGCAGTCCTGTAATTTGGCCCAAGTAACGGCAGCTCCATAATCAGAAAAAAAGCATATTTTGTCCAAGAATGTAATCAAATTTTTGAAATATTTTCCGAAAGACATTTGGCCGCATGTCTCAAGGACTTGAGCAATAAAAGCAGGAAAATTGGATCAGCAATTGCATGGGTTCAGCTGTGCTTAAAAAGGAAAATTCATGGAAGACAAATGATTGTATAGTTCAATGGAATGATTCCAGTTCTTTTCCTGCATCGGCTTTCAACTGTTTCCATGGCTAGTCACTCCCAGAACAGGTTGCTAGGAGCTTATAGCTTGAGGTGCCGCTCCTTATAGAGAACATAGAACATACAGTGCAGAAGGAGGCCATTCGGCCCATCAAGTCTGCACCAACCCACTTAAGCCCTCACTTCCATCCTATCCCTGTAACCCAATAACCCATCCTAACCTTTTTGGTAACTAAGGATAATTTATCATGGCCAATCCACCTAACCTGCATGTCTTTGGGCTGTGGGAGGAAACTGGAGCACCCGGAGGAAACCCACGCAGACTTGGGGAGAACGTGCCGACTCCGCACAGACATTGACCCAGCAGGGAATCGAACCTGGGATCGAACCTGCCACAGTGCTATCCACTTGTGCTACCGTGCTGTCCTGTGGCAGGGGCATATCTAGTGTGGCAGGCCAGAAGTCTCTCCTGCTCTTACCACCAGTCCTTGGTGTGTTTGGAAGGATCTGCAGGTTGGCACACTCGTTCTGTTTGCACACCTTCCTTGGCCATCAAGCCCTGGGGTGGGACTCGAACCTGGGGCTTCTGGTTCCAAGGCAGCGACACTACCCACTGCGCCACAAGGCCTCCTAATGGAACTGTTACATTGTTGCATTTAATGATGGATTCATCAAATTATTTTGGTAAAATGCCCCAAAAGAAAGGAAAAAAGACTTATTGATTTCAAGTTTGTTTTAAATTTAGTTTTAATGGGGGCAGCATGGTGACGCAGTGGTTAGCACTGCTGCCTCATTAGGCAGCACGGTAGCATTGTGGATAGCATAATTGCTTCACAGCTCCAGGGTCCCAGGTTCGATTCCAGCTTGGGTCACTGTCTATGCGGAGTCTGCACATCCTCCCTGTGTGTGCGTGGTTTTCCTCCGGGTGCTCCGGTTTCCTCCCACAGTCCAAAGATGTGCAGGTTAGGTGGATTGGCCATGATAAATTGCCCTTAGTGTTCAAAATTGTCCTTAGTGTTGGGTGGGGTTATGGGGATAGGGTGGAGGTGTTGACCTTGGGTAGTGTGCTCTTTCCAAGAGCCGGTGCAGACTCGATGGGCCGAATGGCCTCCTTCTGCACTGTAAATTCTATGATGGTGGCAAGGATCAGGGTTCAATTCCAGCCACGGGTCATTGTCTGTGTGGAGTTTGCACATTCTTTCTTTTTAATAATAATCTTTATTATTGTCACAAGTAGGCTTATATTAACACTGCAGTGAAGTTACTGTGAAAATCCCCCAGTTGCCACATTCCGGCACCTGTTCGGGTACACGGAGGGAGAATTCAGAATGTCCAATTCACCTAACAGCACATCTATCACGACGTGTGGGAGGAAACTGGAGCACCCGGAGGAATCCCACACAGACATCAGGAGAACATGCAGACTCCACACAGACAGTGCCCCAAGCCGCGAATCGAACCTGGGACCCTGGAGCTGTTAAGCACCAGCGCTAACCCCTGCGCTACCGTGCTGCCCTGTATTGAGGAAATACATGAATAGGATACTTTTTTTAAAAGAGTTTAAGGTGGAGGAGAAAGATCACAAATTAAAGTTGCTGAACTCAACCTTGAGTCCTGAGGGCTGCAATGTGCCCAATCAGAAGGTGAGGTGCTGACCTCCAGTTTGTGTCAGGCTTCACTGGAGCATCGCAGCAGGGCAAGGATGGACATGTGGGCATGAGAGCAAGGTGCTGAGTGAAAATGTCAAGTTACAGGAGGGCAGGGGTCAGGCCGAGCGAAGGAGTTCCGCAAAGCGGTCACCCAATTTGCATTTAGTCTTCCCAATGTGGAGGAGGACAGATTGGGAGCAGCGAAATACAGTAAACCAAATTGAAGGAAGTGCAAGTGAAACAATGCTTGACCTGAAAGTAGTATTTGGGACCTTGAACGCTGAGGAGAGAGGAGGTAAAGGGGCAAGTGGTGCACTTTCTGTGATTGCATGGGAAGGTGCCTTGGGAAGTGTAGTGATATGCCTATGGGCTATATCATAGATGGATGGTGTGTGACCTCCAGCCAGCAGGGAGCAGTGTAGATACACCATGCGGTCTCCAGACTAAGGTCTAGTGAACAGTGACTCCCATATAAGGGGAGATTGAGCGGGCAATAAGACATACAAGTGAATGGTCATTGCTAGGTGCAGATTCCAGAGTAGTTCTCAGATTCCATGATAACGTGCTCTGTATCAGATTGCCAAACTAACCACTTGATTTGGACAAGTCAAGGTGTTTGGTGGATTCCTTCGTAAACCATAAGGGACCAACACAACAGGAAGGGGTTAGGGAGTGGGGAGTGGACCAGGGTGTCAAGGAGGAAGTGGTCCCTGCGGAATATCATGGAGGACGAGGGGCGGGATTCTCCGATCCCCGCCGGGTTGGAGAATCGCCGGCGGGCCGCGCGAATCGCGCCACACCGCCCCAATGCCGGGACGCGATTCTCCGCAGAGCGAAGAATCGGCGCCATTGGGGTCGGCGTGGTCGGCACGGCGCCAGTCAGGGTATGCGACGACTCTCCGACCTGGGCCGGCACGGGCCGTCGCGACAATTCTCCGGCCCGTATGGGCCGAGCGGACGTCATCAAAAAGCCGAGTCCGACCGGCGCCGTTCTAACATTCTCTGAGCCGGCGGGACCTCGGCGTTGACGGGTCCGGGGTGGCCTGTGGGGGGGGAGGTGGTGTGACCCCTGGGAGAGGTTCCGCACTGGCCTGGCTCGCGATCAGGGCCCACGGATCGACGGGCTGGCCTCTCTGTTCCTCAGCCTACTTTCCTCCGTGCCGGCTCATGTAACCATGTGCCATTTGGCGTCGGGGCCGGCGCAGGGAGGAAGGCCACTGCGCATGCACTAGTTGGCGCCGGCCCAACTGCACATGTGCAGACCCCGCGACGCCGGGTTCAGGCCGCGACCGGCAGCTGGAGCAGCGCGGGCCGCTTCAGCGCCGTGCTAGCCTCCGGCGGGCCACAGAATGAGGTCTAAGAACGGGCGCCGACGCGGGCGTAAAACACTCCCGTTTTAACGCCGGCGTCGGCACTTAGTCGCCCGATGGGAGAATCCCGCCCGAGGTTCTTGCAGAAAAATTAATTTCTAGATGTGTACATGGATTTCATCATCATTAACAGTGGCATCCCTGGAGACCACACACCAAGGTATGATAATTTTACTCCAGCCTTGAGACTGGTGCCATCAACAGTTATGTCTGGTGCTTCATAACATGTGCAGAGAGTGGAATATGACACCTGCGCAAGGGTCAGACTCTGTCAACCATGCGGAGCACCAGAACACATCGCACTGCAGGACATCATCATCCTCCATCCCATGGACCAGACCCGCTAATACTGTCTACCCAGGGCCAACATTCTGTGGTGAAGCTGTTGGAAAGCTCGGAGATGCAGCGGTGGGGAGGGATGGATTACAGGGGGTACAGGGTGGGAGTGGGTGGTCATGTGGGGGCGGTTGCGCTATGTGGGGGTGGGATGGGATGGTTGGTCTGCTGGTGGCCAGGTCACGTAGTCGGTGAACCTGGAGATGATTAGACTGTCCTGTGCCCGGCGTTAGGCGGGATTAGCCACGACCGCAGTGGATAAACCATGTTGCCCAAGAGCCAACCCCTTATTCGAGGGAGCGCAACTGTGTCGGGCACTGACGGGTGTGCCAGGATGAATGCGTCGTGCACGCTGCCTGGATATCGGGCCAAGACGTGCAAGGTATGCAGCCGGTGGTCATACAGCATCTACACATTCATCAAGTGGAAGCCCTTCTGGTTGATAAAGGGCATCGCCAGTGCTCTCAGAGGGACATGTGCCCCATTGATCACGACCTGGACCCGGGGCCAGCCTGCGATGGCGGCGAATCTCACTGCTTGGGCAATCTAGGCTCGATCCACATTGAAGGTGACAATGTGCCGACAGGGCATATAGGGCATTCATGAGGGCACGAATACTCCTCTGTAAGGACATCTGCGATATCCCAGATAGGTCTCCACTCAGCACCTGGAAGGACCCCGTGGCATAAAGGTCCGGGCGACTGTCACCTTGACGACCACTGGGAGCGGTTGTCCTCCCCCATACCCCTGCACTGCCAGGTACACCACTATCCGGCAAGGTCTCCCTACTCAGCCACAGTCATAAGCGACACACTCGGTCCGGCAGGTCTTTGAATGACACCCGCTGCCGATAAACAGGAGAGCTGATGTGGTTCCCCCCCCCCCCCCCCCCCCCCCCACTTCCCACCTGTTCCTCGGCCTGCTAGGCGGGCGGCTCTCCAGCCTCAGCGGCTGGCCCCTACTCCCCTGGGGCAGGCTACTATACTGCAGGGTCCCGGAGCAGCTCCTGCTCGTACAGCCTCAGTGTGTCCCCCAGGGCTGTGACAGCCAGGCAGATGCCAACTCATTCCTGGCTGGACTCTGAAATCCATTGGCTACAGGGGGAAAACATCTTAGCATGGTGGGTACTTCCATACCCACCTAGGACCAACGGGCTATGTGGGGGCCCTGGCCTACACTGCAGAGCTGTGGTGTGCCATGGATCCTGTGTGTGATGCACGGGTTGTGCCTATCTGTCAGGGGGCTGGATGGATGGGAACAGGGACATTGTGGGAAAGCAGGGCTTAATGGCGGTCGGTAGTCCTGCAGGGTGGGCTAGCTGATAGCGCCACTATTGGGGCAACTGCCCTGTGAGGGCCAGAGTATCAGGGTGAGTGCCAAGGGCCACGGTGCATGCAGTTGCTGTTCCTGGGCACTCTGCACTTTGCCTGTTCCCCCTGCAGTGGGCAGCACTTTGGAAGGGGGCACTGAGAAGTGCTGACACCTGGTGGGCCACTGGCTGCACTGGACCATGCCCATCCCATTGGTTGGGCAACTGGGGTTTCTAGAGGGATGGCCTGGGGTGGGGGGGTCACCAATACGGCTGGTGGCGCTTGGCACATTTACAGGACGCAGCAATGGCAGTCCATGCCCTGACACCCCGGTCCCAGGGGGAATACCCCGACACCACAGCCAATCTCATGGTCACCCACTGCTACACCCCCCCGGTCCTGGTGGACGACCCCCAGCCAAACGGCCCGACTGTCCGCCCACTGTTGTGCTTTTAGAAACTTCTTTTAGCTCCTCACTCTCTCTCAGCAGCAATGGCTCCCGGTCCCCATTTCTAAATACCACAAGTAAACCTCATTGGCGTCATTTCGGCCTGGCAGAGGCAGAGAATGATGCGAGGCTGGAGACTCCCGGGTCAGGCCCGTTAATGAATGTTACTGTACGTTTTGCATGCCCACGCCGCCGTGCGACATGGAACTTCTGCACACCGCCATCGAGGCACCGGAGCATAGCACTCCATTGGATGCCCCCCGCCACCCTCGTTTTTCAGCTGACGCCCTATTCTCCACCCAATCGCAATTTGCGATTCCGGCGTCGCTGGACGGAGAATCCTGCTCTCTGTTTTTCTCTCTCCACAGTAGCTGCCAGGCCTGCTGAGTTTATCAAGCCAATTTTAGTTTTTATTATAATAGAACAAAGAACAAAGAACAACACAGCACAGGAACAACCCTTCGGCCCTCGAAGCCTGTACCGGACAAGATACCACCCTTGACCACAACTCTCAGCACTTCCTTCTGCCACATCCCTCCATACCCATCCTATCCATGTATTTGTCAAGATAATTAACAAAAATCTGGATTTGAAAAGTCAGTCTTGGTTAAGGCACAATGGAACTATTGTTGATCATCATAAAAACCCCTTAGGGGGCGGCACAGTGGCTCAATGGTTAGCATTGCTGCCTCACGGCACCGAGGGCCCGGGTTCGATCCCTGTCCTGGGTCACTTTCCGTGCGGAGTTTGCACATTCTACCCGTCTTTGCATGAGTCTCACCCCAGCAACCCATAAAGATGTGCAGAGTGTGTGGATTGGCCATGCTAAAGTGCCCCTTAATTGAAAAAAAAAGAATTGGGTACTCTAAATTCATTTAAAAAAAGATTGTCATTAAAACCCATCGGGTTCGCCAATGTCCTTGAGGGAAGGAAATCTGCCAACCTTACTGGGTCTGGCCAGCAAACCCACTGCAATGCGGTTGACTCGTAACCACCCTCTGAAATGGCTGCTCGGTTCAAGGGCAATTAGGGGTGGGCAACAAATGCTGGTCTTGTCAGCGGAGACCGCATCCCGTGAAAGAATTTCTAAAACGGCCGTAAATGTATTTGTTTGAATTTCCTTTTATTATTTCTATTTTATTATCGAAGTTGTTAATCAATTTCTGTAACAACTGCGTTAAATGAAAGGAATGTTCTATTGAAGAATTAAATGTTTGCACAGTGGCAGATCACAAAACGTGAATTCAAGACATTCTCCTTCTGCGTAATGAAAGTACGAACGCAATGTGAATGGTACATTTCTTTCAGTGTGAAGCAAGCAGCACAGAATCTCGGAGCAAAAGCGAAACGAGCACTTTTGGATCTAAGTGCAAAAGGAATGCAGACGCTAGTCTGTTGTCTTGGCGCTGGCTTGGAAATGCAGCTACTAGAGTTGGGTTGTCCGGCATTTTTGGAAATCTTTTGTGGAACTGAGCAGAATAAATGGAGCCCGGGTGACAGGGCAAGTCTGATTTCCTGTGATACTGAACATGTGCACGGACAGCTTGCTCAAGCAGATCAGCAAACACTGGAGCTCAAGCAATGTACTATTTGAGTTATCTGTTTAGTCAGACTACTCAAATGTATTTTTTAATTTGTTGGACCGATCAGATGATTTATTGCAAAAAGCATTTCCCCCCAATTGTGCAGAGCATCATAGGAACGTAGGAATTCGGAGCAGAAGTAGGCAATTCAGCCCTTGGAGCCTACTCCGCCATTCAATAAGATCATGGCTGATCTCTTCCTGGTCTCAAATCCATCTCTCTACCTGTTCCCCAGATCCCTTTACTCCACTTTTTATCAGAAATATGTCTATCTGCTTCTTAAAACCATTTAATGACTCCGATTCCACCGCACTATGGGGCAGCGAGTTCCACAGATTCACCACCCTCTGCAAGAGGTAGTTCCTCCTCATCTCAGTTCTAAATCTGCCACCTCTCCACTTATCAACTTATATCCGTGACCTCTCGTTCCAGATTGCAACACAAGGGAGAACATTTTACCACATTTACTTTCTCAATCATCTTTCAGTATTTTCTATACCTTGATCAGATCCCCTCTTATTCTTCTAAACTCCAGCGAGTATAAGACCAACGAACTTGGAGGTTATAAGGTTCGATTCCCGCATGGATCACTGCCGGTGCGGAGTCTGCATGTTCTCCCCGTGTCTGTGTGGGTTTCCTTCGGGTGCTCCGGTTTCCTCCCACAAATCCCGAAAGACGTGCTTGTTAGGTAAATTGGACATTCTGAATTCTCCCTCTGTGTATCCAAACAGGCGCAGGAGTGTGGCGGTGATGGGATTTTCACAGTAACTTCATTGTAATGTTAATGTAAGCCAACTTGTGACAATAATAAAGATTATCATTATTATTATAATACCTTGGTCAATATCTTAGCACCCACATTTAATAGGGAAATCGGGCAGTACAATCCACACTCTGCCCAGGCACTATTTTTAAATGCCGAGCCAATCTTGAGACCCTCCAATGCCACCCCCTAACCCAGCAACTCATTTATAAGGGGGTTATCAAGCCCCCGCTTCCCCCCGGCACCCCACCAATATGTCCATGGCATACCTGGACCCGATCCCCGATGTGGGAAAAATGCCACTCAGGCACTTTGGCATTGTCAGCCTGAACAAAGAACAAAGAAAATTACAGCACAGGTACAGGGCCTTTGGCCCTCCCAGCCTGCGCCGATCCAGATCCTTTATCTAAAGCTGTTGCCTATTATCCAAGGTCTACTCCTCTCTGTTCCCCACCCGTTCATATATCCGTCCAGATGCATCTTAAATGATGCTATCGTACTCGCCTCTACCACCTCCGCTGGCAAAGCGTTCCAGGCACCCACCACCCTCTGCGTAAAAAACTTTCCACGCACATCTCCCTTAAACTTTTCCCCTCTCACCTTGAAATCGTGACCCCTTGTAATTGACACCCCCACTCTTGGAAAAAGCTTGTTGCTATCCACCCTGTCCATACCTCTCATAATTTTGTAGACCTCAATCAGGTCTCCCCTCAACCTTCATCTTTCCAACGAAAACAATCCTAATCTACTCAACCTTTCTTCATAGCTAGCATTCTCCATACCAGGCAACATCCTGGTGAACCTCCTCTGCACCCTCTCTAAAGCATCCACATCCTTCTGGTAATATGGCGACCAGAACTGCATGCAGTATTCCAAATGTGGCATAACCAAAGTCCGATACAACTGTAACATGACCTGCCGACTCTTGTACTCAATACCCCGTCCAATGAAAGCAAGCATGCTGTATGCCTTATTGACCACTCTATCAACCTGCGTTTCCACCTTCAGGGTACAATGGACCTGAACTCCCAGATCTCTCTGTACATCAATTTTCCCCAGGACTCTTCCATTGACCATATAGTCTGCTCTTGAGTTAGATCTTCCAAAATGCATCACCTCGCATTTGCCTGGATTGAACTCCATCTGCCATTTCTCTGCCCAACTCTCCAATCTATCTATATTTTGCTGTATTCTCTGACAGTCCGCCTCGCTATCTGCAACTCCACCAACCTTAGTACCATCTGCAAACTTGCTCATCAGACCACTTATACCTTCGTCCAAATCATTTATGTATATCACAAACAACAGTGGTCCGAGCACGGATCCCTGTGGAACACCACTAGTCACCTTTCTCCATTTTGAGACACTCCCTTCCACCACTACTCTCTGTCTCCTGTTGTCCAGCAAGTTCTTTATCCATCTAGCTAGTATACCCTGAACCCCATACGACTTCACTTTTTCCATCAACCTGCCATGGGGAACTTTATCAAATGCTTTACTGAAGTCCATGTATATGACATCTACAGCCCTTCCCTCATCAATTACCTTTGTCACTTCCTCAAAGAATTCTATTAGGTTTGTAAGACATGGCCTTCCCTGCACAAAACCATGCTGCCTATCACTGATAAGTCTATTTTCTTCCAAATGTGAATAGATCCTATCCCTCAGTATCTTCTCCAACAGTTTGCCTACCACTGACGTCAAGCTCACAGGTCTATAATTCCATGGATTATCCCTGCTACCCTTCTTAAACAAAGGGATAACATTAGCAATTCTCCAGTCCTCTGGGACCTCACCCGTGCTCAAGGATGCTGCAAAGATATCTGTTAAGGCCCCAGCTATTTCATCCCTCGCTTCCCTCAGTAACCTGGGATAGATCCCATCCGGTCCTGGGGACTTGTCCACCTTAATGTCCTTTTAGAATACCCTGGCATCCCGGCAGTGCTCCTTGACATGACATCAGGGGTGCCACGGTACTACCCTGCCCAGAGCTCAGCCATCAAGGGGCCCCTGTTCCCCTGGAAGAGCCCCTCCCCTCCCAAAGTGCCGGTATGCATGATACCCATTTGTGGAGGCCAGTGGTAAACGCCGCTCGCTCAAGGCATCCGAGGTGCAGTCATTAGATTCTGCGCCTTGGGTAACTGCGGCAAGTGCATACTCAGGTGTTGCTTACTACTGCACTTTAATATGCAGATGTTTTAAACATTCATTTTATTCAGTCACATCACGGAAGTGGGTGTCACTGGTTTGGTCAGTATTTATTGCCCAACCCTAGTTGCACTTCAGAAGGTGGTGGTGAGTTGCCTTCTTGAATCACTGTAGTCCTCGAGGTGTAGGCACACCCACTGTGTTGTTAGTGAGGGAGTTCCAGGATGTTGCCCCAGTGACAGTGAAGGAGCGTCGATATATTTCCAAGTCAGGGTGGTGAGTTAATTGGAGGGGAACCTCCAGGTGGTGGGGTTCACAGGTATCTGCTGCCCTGGTCCTTCTAGATGGTAGTGGTCATGGGTTTGGAAGGTGTTGTCTAAGGAACCTTGGTGGGTTACTGCAGTGCGCTTGTGGATGGTACGCACAGCTGTCACTGTTCGTTGGAGGTGGAGGGTTTGAATGTCTGTGGAAGGAGGAGTAATCAAGTGGGCTGCTTTGTCCTGGATCGTGTCGAGCTTATTGAGTGTTGTTGCAGCTGTACTCATCTAGGTAAGTGGAGAGTATTCCATCACACTCCTGACTTGTGCCTTGTACATCGTGGACTGGCTTTGGGGGGTCAGGAAGTGAGTTACTTGCCGTAGGATTCCTGGCCTTTGACCTGCCCTGGTAGCCACAGTATTAATGTGGCTAATCCAGTTCAGTTTATGATCAATTGAAACCCCCAGGATGTTGATTGTGGGGGACTCAGCAATGGTAATGCCATTGAATGTCAAGGGACGATGGTTAGATGCTCTCTTGTAGGCGATGATCATTGCCTGACACTTGTGTGGCTCAAATGTAACTTGCCACTTGTCAGCCCAAGCCTGGATATTGTTCAGGTCTTGCTGCATTTGGACATGGACTGCTTCATTATCTGAGGAGTTGCAAATGGTGCTGAACATTGTGCAGTCATCTGCAATCATCCCCACTTCTGACCTTATGATGGAAGGGAGGTCATTGATGAAGCAGCTGAAGATTGTTGGGCTCGGACATTGTGGGCGGGATCCAGGTCGCGACGTCTCGCAAGATCCCGTTTGATCTCACGAGTCATGACGAGCCAGGTGAATCCTGTGGGATGCCTCTTGTGGTTCTGGTGCAGCGCAGCCATTAGATTTCTCCCTCGTATTCTGAACACATGTCGCATTCAATATTTTTTTCAATAAATTTTACGGGATGTGGGCATATAGTGTCCATCCCGAACTGCCCTCCATCTGAGAAAGCATTTTGAGAGTCAATCGCAATGCTGTGGATCTAGAGTCACATGTAGGCAAGAGCAGGTAAGGATGACAGGTCTCCTTTCTGAAATGGGCATTCATGAACGAGATGGGTTTTTAATGACAATCGACTGTGGTCATCATTAGACTTTTAATTCCAGATTTCTAATTGAATTCAAATTTCACCTGGTCCCAGGTCTTGCTGTGGACAATGGATTGCTAAACCAGTGACAATACCATTATGCCACTGCCTCTCCTGTCATCAAAACAGATGAACTGATAGCACTAATCAAAATAAATAATACCGATCTGATATCCTTTACAGAGACACGGCTACAGGATGACATAGATTGGGGCCTGAATATTGAAGGATGCTTGACATTTAGGAAGGACAGAAAGCTCGGAAAAGGTGGTTCTTGATGATATTATCACATTAGAGAGGGATAACCTAAGTTCGGGACTGTGGGAGGAAACTGGAGCACCCGGAGGAAACCCACGCAGACACGGGGAGAATGTGCAGACACCGCATAGGCAGTGACACAAGTGGGAATCGAACCTGGGATCCTGGCGCTGTGAAGCAACAGTGCAAACCACCAGATGGGTTTGACGACAATTGATAACCACTGTGCTACCGTGCCGCCCTTATAATCACCTCCCGCCCTACCCCACCGTTCACCTGCACCCTCAGAAAGTCAAATTCTCTCTCACTGCTACAATCTGTCCCAGTTCCCTCTCTTTCTGCGCCTGCAATCCTTTCTGCAATTTCTCTACCTGGAAAGCTCTCTCCCATTCACCTCCTGAAATTCTCGGTCCTGCTCTTTTTTTTCTGGAAGTTTCTCTCTGAAGCTCCAAATCTAGTCTCCATTCTTTGAGGCCAATTTTTTGCAAAGGTAACTCCGTCTGTTTCAAGTTATATATCTTCTGCCTGTTCTGAATCTGGAGCGAGGCCAAGATGCTAAGCCAGCATCTTTCAAACCTCAGGCTTCCTTGCTTTATGACATATGTTAAGTTCTGCCTGATTAGCTATGGCTTTTATCTTTCTATTTAGCGCAAATTAAATCCTCCTGCTGCATAAATGCTTTTAGATCGAAGTCAGCCATCTTACTTACTATTTTTTGTATTCAGAAGGCTTTTATTTTGGTCTCAACAATGCTGTTATGTTACTGTTCCCTTCTATTTCCAGTTTTGCTTTAAAGCCAAAGTTACCTCGCTTGCTGCAATGGATAAATCTGAGATGGAACCTCAAGTTATGCCACAGATATGATTTTTTCACTCTCCTGCTGCCTATGATTAGTATATGTAATTCAGAAAGAGATCTGTTTTTAAAAAAAATTTGGAGTGTATATTCCAATTAATAATTCAGCAGCAAGCATTTGTTAGTTTAATAAAGATTACAATACTTACACACTTACCTCAAATTAAACCAAGCTTCTGATCGCTCTGCCTTTGCACAGCTCCTAGATTATCTTTCAAACAGACTAAACAAAAACTGGTTGTTTCCAACTTTTTATGAGTTTCAGGTATTTTCCAAATAAGGTGTGGTGTTCATGTTACTTCCACATCTTGTGTTGCGGGTTAATATCTCAAAGGTCCACCCAGTCTAGTTTGGATGGGGAAATATTAATGTGGACCACTTACCTCCATCTGCCACAAATTAAATTTCGATATTTCCTTTTGTCCAGTCTTACATATGGCGGTGGGCAATCTGGAAACTCCGTGGTCTTTTGTACTGGACCATCCTTAAACAAAGAGATGTGTGAATTTCACAGATGTCTGTGGATGTCTCTAACTAGTGAAATATTGGACAGGGCCCTGCTGCTATCTCTAACCCAATTGCCAAAAGTCACATGATTAGTAGCATCCAGATTAACAGTTGGATGGCGTCCAATTTTTGAAAATATTGCCTGAAAGGTCATAATGTCACATGCAAGGGCTAAGCATGAAAATCGGCTGATGGGTGGTATTTGGTCAGGTTAGATTTATCCTGCTTTTTGTGTACATGACATACTGGACAATTTTTCACATTGCCGGGTAGATGCCAGTATTGTAGCTGTACAGGAACAACTACCATTTGGCTAGAGGTACAGCAGGTTCTGAAGCACAAGTCTTCAATACTATTGTCAGAATATTATCAGGACCCATAGCCTTTGCACTATCCAGTGCCTTCAAACATTTTGTAATATCACATGGAGTGATGCTGGGTACTTCCAGAGGAGGTTGTGACAGATCATTCACCCGGCACTTCTGGCTAAAGATGGTTGCAAATGCATTAGCCGTGTCTTTTGCACTGATGTGTTGGGCTCCTACATCATTAAGAATAACGTGTTGTGGCTTCTCGCCATTGACACCTCATTTTGGGTATGCCTGGTGCTGATCCCAACGTGTCCTCCTGCACTCTCCATTGAACCAGGGTCGATCCCCAAGCTTAATCAATGTTAGAGTGGGGGATATGCTGGGCCATGAGGTCACAGATTGTTGTTAAATACAATTCTGCTGCTGCTGATGGCCCACAGCACCACCATGCAAGGTCCAATTTTGAATTGCTAGATCCGTTTTGACTTTGTCCGAATCAGCACAGTGGTAATGCCACACAACATGATGGAGAGTGTCCACAAGCTGAACACAGGGCTTCTACTCCACAAGGATTGTGCACATCTGCAACAGGTAGATTAGTGAGGACCTTGGCAGGTAGATTTTTCCCTCTTTTTATTTTCCACGCCACTTGCCACAGATAGTCTAGCTATGACCTTCAGGACTCAAGCCAGCTAGGTCAGCAGTGGCAACACCTAACCACGTTTGGTGATTTACATTGAAGTCCAGCATTCGGAGTATAATCCGAGCCCTTGCTTCCCTCAGTACTTCTCCAAGTGGTTTTCAACATGGAGTAGGATTGATTCATCAGCAGAAGTAGGTGCAGTAGGTTTTAACCAGTTGTAAAGGTTTCCTTTTCCATGCTTGAACTGGTGCCAGGAAGCTTATGTAGTTAAGAGTCAATATAGATGATTCCCAGTGCAAGTCCCTCTCAACTGTACACGACTGTGAAAGACGTACATGATTGTGCTGCCACTATTAGTAGGTCTGTCCTGCTGGTGGGTCAGGCCATTCTCAAAGATGGCAATGGTGGTGTCCTGGGAAATTGCCTGTAAGGCATGATTGAGTGAGTATGATTATGTCAGGCTGTTGCTTGACTAGTCTGTGGGACAGCTCTCCCAATTTTGGCATAAGCCCCCAGATGTTAGAACATAGAACATAGAACAGTACAGCACAGAACAGGCCCTTCGGCCCTCGATGTTGTGCCGAGCAATGATCACCCTACTCAAAACCCACATATCCACCCTGTACCCGTAACCCAACAACCCCCCCCCCTTAACCTTAGTTAGTAAGGAGGACTTTCCAGGGTCGCCAGGGCAAATGAAAAAAAAGAAAGAAAGATAGATGGATGGATTGATGGATGGACATGTAGATGGATACAATATACAGTGCAGAAGGAGGCCATTCGGTCCATCAATCTGCACCAGTCCTACTCGGAACAAGCACCCTACCTAATCCCACCCCTCCACCCCATCACCGCAACCCAGTAACCCCATCTAACATTTTTGGGCACTAAGGGCAATTTATCATGGCCTATCCACCTAACCTGCACATCTTTGGACTGTGGGAGAAAACCGCAGAACCGCACCGGGAGGAAACCCATGCACTCACGGGGCGAATGTGCAGACTCCGCAAAGGACGTGATCATAGCCGGGAATCGAACCTGGGACCCTGGAGCTGTGTGTGAAGCAACTGTGCTAACCACTGTGCTACTGTGCCGCCCAATAATTACAGTCATCAGGTTTGTGATGAAAACACAATTACTGTTTATTTAGAACAAGAGCTATAATGAAATAGGCAGCAAATACAACTGGCTAACTATTATCTAATTCCTAATTTCCCACTTTAACTTGCCCCAAACCCTCTACACGCGCACACATGACAGATCAACACAGAGAGGAAAAAAGGGGTTAAAAAATCATAAATAAAAAGAAAACTAATTCTTCATTTCAGGTGGTGGTTTCCAGCACCTTACTCCTCTCCAACTTTTCTTTCAGTTTGTAGTTTTTATTATAGATTCATTCTGGTCTCTGTAGTTTTGGAAATGCACCACTCACAGTCTTCTGTGGAAAGAGAGAGAACATCTTCGTTTTTGTCTTTGTGTGTTTTGTATTTGGCTTTGTTTGCAGCCTGTCATGGTTTTCCTGGCAATTCATTCATTCAGATTCTCTGCAGCCCCAGGAATACAGCCTTTCTGGAGAAAGCATGGAGGAGGAGAGAGACTCTTGTGCTGCCAGAGTCAAACTGAAACTCCTTGGGACTCTGAAAATCATTCCACTGGGATAGGATCCAATCATCATCTGTTACTGGGCAGAGTACGGCCTTTTGGGCCAATTCATAAGCCACCAGTCAATCAATCGCACCCCATCTCTCTATCTGGTGGGGACAAATCTGAAGCTCCTGTTCAAACCAGCGGAGACTAGCAGAGTGTTCTCTCTTGTAACTTCTGAATTATGCTGCTTGACTTAAAGATACATGTCCAGTAATCAACCATGGATGAAAAAAAAATGGCAAAATAAAAAAAGGGGGATAGAAGGGAATAAACAGGACAAACCCTTAAACCAATGTCTCGATCAATGCCGGGTGGTCCATCCAATTTCACTCCTTATTTACATTTCTGCAGTAGTATGATACAAATCAGTGGCTTCCCAAGTCATTTCAAATGCCAATTAATCTATTATGGTTCTTTCCATCCCAGAGTTTCATGAGTCATCCAGCTGTTTTATTTGATTTTCTGTGTTGAGTCACAGAGCAGTCTGAAAACAAATTCATAGAATAATTTCAACGGCCCTTCAAATTCATAAACACTTGGTTTTCATTGACAATAAATATTTCAATAACCAGACCATGGCACCGTGCAGAAAATAATCTGGGCAGAAAACCAGAAGTACTTCTGCAGATGTAAACTGTTTGTGCCAATTGGTGTTCTAAGTATAGGGCAAAACGACACGAGGTAAATGCAGGGTATCTGATGCCTAGAGGAAGCCTGTTTCCAATCAGACAGAGACAAGCCTGGCAAATCTGTAAGCTATAATAATATTTCTCTTTTCTTTCAATACACAAATTAAGATATTAACTTAAATAAGTTAAAAGGGGCTGGTTTAGCACAGGGCTAAAGGGCTGGCTTTTAAAGTAGACCAAGGCAGGCCAGCAGCACGGTTCAGTTCCCGTACCGGCCTCCCCGAACAGGCGGCGGAATGTGGCGACTAGGGGCTTTTCACAATATCTTCATTTGAAGCCTACTTGTGACAATAAGCGGTTTTCGTATGAAAGCACGGTAGCACAATGGTTAGCACTGTTGCTTCACAGCTCCAGGGTCCCAGGTACGATTTCCAGCTTGGGTCACTGTCTGTGCGAAGTCTGCACATTATCCCCGTGTCTGCGTAGGTTTCCTCCGGGTGCTCCGGTTTCCTCCCACAAGTCCCGAAAGACGTGCTGTTTGGTGAATTGGACATTCTGAATTCTCCCTCTGTGCACCTGAACATGCACCGGACTGTGGCGACTGGGAGCTTTTCACGGTAACTTCATTGCAATGTAAACCTACTTGTGACAATAAAGATCATTATTTTTAAAAAGTGCAGGAGTGGACCATTTAGCTCCTCGAGCCTGTTCCACTATTAATTTTGAAATTTCCATTGGCACCAACAGAATATAAGGTTGGGGGAGGGGGAAGAATTCTTGATTTCCAATACCCATCACCTTGTCATTCCTAAGCACCTCAATTGTAACAAGGAACAATACAGCACAGGGACAGGACCTTTGGCCTACAAGACTGCGCCGACCATGGTTGTCCCTTAATTTTCCATGCTTACAGACAAGTATTACTTAAGCATTAGTATTGCTTAAATGCAAGCTTCAATCACATGGGCACTTGCCATGTGCAGAAAAGTAGCCCACAAGGTTGTCATGCTTGGCGCTGTGTTTGTTGTTCTGGTCTGGTGCATGGTTAATGACTTCATCCTACACTCATACGCTGCCTCGTGACCCAAGCACCAAGTTGGCATCAACTTCAGACAATCCAAAAGCTTCTCAATAAGTTATTTTTTTTAAATCTTAAGACTTTATTAAATCCAGGGGGGGGAGGGGGGAAACATGAATTAGTAGTGGCAGATGCAATTATATCACTGGCGTGTCAATGGCGTTATCACAGTCTTATTTATCTATTTATGTTATATTTATATAAATAGGAAAATAATCTCTGCAAAATTTTAACCCTCACAGCCATCTGCCTTTGAAGTAAACTTTAATAACATTGAGAAAAAACATGCCTTGCATTAAATAAATGTTAGAACTGACATGTGAAGGATTGGTCAATGAATGTTGGTTTGGTGTTTGAGTTTGATATCAAATTGGTTGGCGGGATGAAACTTATCCCACTTGTAATTTTTTTTTAAGTCCTTCTTGGAATGTGGTCATCTCTGCCTCAGCCAGGATTTATTACCCATCCCTAATTGCCCTTGAGTAGGTGGTGCCGAGCTGCCTTCTTGAACTGCTGCAGTCCATGTGGTGTAGGTGTACCCAGAGTGCTGTTAGGGAGGAAGTTCCAGGATTTTGACCCTGCGACAGTGAAGGGACGGTGATATATTTCCAAGTAAGGATCGGTTGTGGCTTGGTGGGGAATGTTCAGTTGGTCGTGTTCCCATGTGTCCGCTGCCCTTGCCCTTCCAGATGGTAGTGGTCATCGGTTTGGAAGGTGCTGCCTGAGGAGGCTTTGTGAAGTAAAATTGTATAATTTCAATGGTGCCCGTGAATTGAAAATACAAATTCAACTGTTGTCATGTAGGAAATTGAACTCAAATTGTGATTAAATTAATAGTTGACCTTGGAAGGTTCTGAAAAATAGAACTTGCACTTATATAGCACCTGTAACTTAATAAAACATTCCAGGGCTCTTCACAGAAACATCAAGCAGGATTTTCCTGTTCCGCCCACTGCTGGGATTGTCTGGTCTCCCTGAAAGTCAATGGTCCTTAGCTCGTCTGTGTAAAATTATGAGGGGCACAGATAAAGTAGACGGAAGAAACATTTCCCCTTGGTGGAGGGGTCAATGACCAAGGCATGTAGATTTAAGGAAGGGGAAGGAGGTTTGGAGGGGTTGTGAGAAAAAACTTTTCACCCAGAGGGTGGTGAGTGTTTGGAACTCACTGCCTGAGTGGGTGGCAAAGGGTGGCAGAGAACCTCATAGCATTTAGATAGTATTTAGAGGGGCTAGTTTAGCACAGAGCTGAAGAGCTGGCTTTGAAAGCAGACCAGCAGCGCAGGTTCAATTCCCGTACTAGCCTCCCTGAACAGGCACCGGAATGTGGCGACTAGGGGCTTTTCACAGTAACTTCATTTGAAGCCTACTTGTGACAATAAGCAATTTTTATTTCATTTCACTTGCCATAGCAAGGCATACAAAGCTGCGGGCCAAGTGCTGGAAAATGGGATTAGAATAAGTTAAGTGGTTGTTTTTGACTGGCACAAATGCAATGGGCCTAAGACCTTTTCTCTGCTATATGACTCTGGGACTCTATGACATCCTCCGCAGCAGTTCCTGCCATGGCAGCATTGAAAAGTTCTGCCCATTATTTGACAAAGTTTGACTTCAAGCCACGTATCAAGGTATTAGTACATTTTAGTTAGGACTAAAAGTTTGTAGGTTCTAAGGAGTGTCTTAAAGAGGAAAGAGGTGGAGAGATGAAGAGATTTAAGGCGGTAATTCAAGAGCTTGGGGCCCAGGCAACTGAATTTACCGCCATCACTGAAATTAGGATGTACAAGCAACCAGAAATAGCTTCACCCAATGAATAGTGGTGAAATAATAGTGGGGGAAACTGCATTTATATGGGAGCCTTTTGTGACAATAGAACATTTCAAAGCACTTTATATTTACTGAAATACTTTTGCAGTGCAGTGACTGTTGTGATGTAGGAAATGCAGCAACCCATTTGTGCACAGCCAGCTCTCATAAACAGTAATGTGATAATGACCAGATAATCGCCCGGTTGAGGCCATAGTCATATGTGTGGAAGTCATGTGTACAGCCTCAACCGGGACCTTGGATTCATGTCGTATTACATTCACCCGCCACCATCTGGCCTGGGCTTGTAAAATCCTACCAACTGTCCTGGCTTGAGACAATTCACACCTCTTCAACCTGTGATTATCCCTCTCTCCAGTTGCTCCGTCTAGCTCTGTAAAGACTTAATTACCTGCAAAGACTCACATTCAAAGTATCGTCTTGCATCTTTGTCTATCTATATGTTTCTGGAACCCACCTCTTCATTTACCTGAGGAAGGAGCAGTGCTCCGAAAGCTAGTGTTTGAAACAAACCTGTTGGACTTTAACCTGGTGTTGTAAGACTTCCTACTGTGCTCACCCCAGTCCAACGCCGGCATCTCCACATCATGAATTTTTTTTAAAACTGTGTCCGGTTGTGCACAATGGAACAAAAGAAAGGCTTTCAAACAGTTAAGCCAAGTACAGAAGAGCTGTGAGGGTAATCAGAGGTCAGAATAATGTGGAAACACTGCAGAAATGTAGGCTTTACAACCTAGAAAGAGGATGACTGAGGTAGTAAACTAAATGGAAAGGGCTAATCTGAAATTGGAGTAGGCCTGATGGACACAGGTTAATGTTGGGTAAAGAACAGTGCCAAAAAGACCAGTAAGGTAAAGTCGTCATAGTCCCAGATGACCATAGGCTGCTTTCCCCTTTGAGGGGGAGAGCTGACTGCTGGTGATTTAACCTGAGGATCACCACACCTCAGGCAAGGGGCAAGGTTGAGAAGGCGGGGCCTTCATGAATACCTCAGCCGGTACAGGAATTGAACCCGCGCTGCTGGCCGCACTCTGCATCACGAACCAGCTGTCTAGCCCGCTGAGCTAAACTGGCCCCATTGTGCCCACATTGCCAAAAAGACCAAAACCAGGCGAGAATGACCAGCACTTTGAACAGACCTGTATTTCGAAAAGTGGATGCAAAAACGTGAAGATTATTTAAGTCATAGTTAGATGCAGCAGTGAGGATTATCATGGAAGCTGAAGGCTAAAAGACTGTCCAGGATAGCATTAGAATAATTGAGTCTAGAGGTGATGAAGGCAATGCAGAAGGTTTCGACGGACTGAGATAGGGGCAGAAGATGGCGATGTTTGAAAGTAAGCAATCTTTCTGATGGAAAGACAAAGTTGGAAAGGCAATGGCATTGGGAGTATATCTCAGGGTCAAAGTGGTTTCTGCAATTTCAAACAATCTGGCCCAGCAGTGGATAATGGCAAGCAAAGGGGATGGGATCTGTTGCAAGGGCATGGAGTTAACGGTAGTGCTGGGAAAATTGTCTTTTTCCTTCCTAATGTTTAACCAGAGCAAATTGCAGTTCATCAAAGTCTGGCTAACAGGCAAGCAGTAGAAACAACAGAGGCGGGGGATTGGCGGGGGGGGGGGGGGGGGGGGGGGGGGGGGTGGTTTGAGAGGGCTGGTGGGATGTTGCAGCGTTTTTGTCTTCGTGTAGAAGTTGACCCCATGACGGATGACGATGATGTTGCCAATGGGCAGCATGGCAATGAGGAAGAAAAGGTTAGATTCTTTGGGGACTCCAGAGGAAACTTTGTGTAGGTAGATAAGTCATTGTTGGAGATGCCCTGGGAACTTCAGATTTAACTCTAAAGCCTTACAGCTTAGATAATGTAACAAAACATTTCTATTTCACAAAATATTAGTTTTTGAAGGAGTTGCTTACAAAATGACCAGCCAATCCATCACACTGGATCACTGAAAAACCCAAAAGGTACACAATAAAACACCTTTTAGCACACAATGCTGTGAGGTTATGATTGTATCATATTACACCAGTTACTCCTTTTTTTCCTGTTTATTCTCATTCCACTCGTTGACCTTTCCCTTGTCTGCAGTTTACTGGATTTTTTTTATTTCTTGCCTCCTTGGGAAAGTTCGCAATCAGATGCCGATCTGTTCCTTCTTCCATTGCCTGTCATGACTTTAATCTATTGCTCAGAATTGCACAAAGTTGGTGCCTTGCTAGGTATAAAGAACTAATTAAGCAATTAAAGAGTCAATTTAACCCTTTTCCGCTGTGCAGCGGTCGCTGGCCAAGAACAGTCCCCTCTATCCCCCTTCAGACAGTACATTTATCATAGTAAATTTAGGATTGGTTAGAATTAATTAAGTTGATTACCATTAAATAAACAAAGTCTGGTGTCTGCTCCAGTCAGACTCTGTGTTGGCCCTTGTTCCACAAAAAGCAACTTACACAAATGTTTGAAAAAGGCCCAGGGCGACATGGTGGCGCAGTGGTTAGCGCAGCTGCCTACGGCACTGAGGTCCCGGGTTCGATCCCAGCCCTGGGTCACTGATCGTGTGGAGTTTGCACATTCTCGCCGTGTCTGCGTGGGTTTCGCCCCTGCAGCTCAAAGATGTACAGGTTAGGTGGATTGGCCACGCTAAATTGCCCCTTCATGAGAAAAACAATTATTGGGTTCTCTAAGTTTATTTAAAAAAATGAAAAAGGCCTTATCAAATGGCAAAGGTAAATGAACCCGGCTGATTGTTTAATGAATGTGGACCAAGTGGCCACATATTGACACCCTTCGGCCCATCGAGTCTGCACCGACACATGAAAGGCACCTAACCTGTCTACCTAATCCTATTTGCCAGCACTTGGCCCATAGCCTTGAATGTTATCATAAGATCATAGAATTTACAGTGCAGAAGGAGGCCATTCGACCCATCGAGTCTCCACTGGCTGTTGAAAAGAGCACCCTACCCAAGCCCACACCTCCACCCTATCCCCATAGCCCAGTAACCCCACCCAACACTAAGACCAATTTTGGTCTTAAGGGCAATTTAGCATGGCCAATCCACCTAACCAGCACATCTTTGGACTGTGGTAAGAAACTGGAGCACCCGGAGGAAACCCACGCAAACATGGGGAGAACGTGCAGACTCCGCACAGACAGTGACCCAAGCCGGGAATCGAACCTGGGACCCTGGAGCTGTGTAGCAATTTTTCTGAGGGCAGCATAGTAGCACAAGTGGATAGCACTCTCCCAGGCAGAGCATTCCAGACCGTCACCACTCTCTGGGTAAAATAGCTTTTCCTCAAATCCCCCCTAAAACTCCTGCCCCTCACCTTGAACCTGCGTCCCTTCATAATTGACCCTTCAACTAAGGGGAACAGCTGCTCCCTATTCACCCTATCCACACTCCTCATAATTTTGTACACCTCAATCGCCCCAAAAGGTTGCCCCACAGTCTTCTCTGCTCCAGCGAAAACAGCCCAAGCCTAGCAAATCTCTTTTCATAACTTAAATGTTTCCATCCCAGGTAACATTCTGGTGAATTGCTTCTGCACCCGCTCCAGTGCAATCACATCCTTCCTGAAATGTAGCGACCAGAACTGCACACAGAACTCCAGCTGTGGCCTCACCAATGTTCTACATAACTCCAACATGACCTCCCTGCTCTTGTAATCTATGCTTCGATTGATAAAGGCAAGTGTCCCATATGATTTTTTCACCACCCTATTAATCTTCCCTTTTGCCTTCAGAGATCTATGATCGAACACTAACTTAAGAGTCACATGACAGAAGCGCGGGAGTTTTCCCTCCGGAGCAGGGGCAAGGTACAAGCATGAGCTGCTCAAGGATGAGTGAGTAAACTATTGTTGTTCTCGGCCCTTGGCTGCCAGTCACTGGAACCAAGCACTTAATGAATACAACTCATATGGCAGAACAGCAGAAATTCCCTTTTAGAATGGGCTTGCTTAAGGATTTTGAAAGTAAGTTTGCCAATTACGTGCTCTCTTCTTACCACACATCACAGCTCATTCCAAAAGTCCATCTAAAAACACTGCAAAAAAGATATTGCGCATCTGTCAAAAGAAAGATATGCATTTACATAAGAACATAAGAAATAGGAGCCAGAGTAGGCCATATGGTACCTTTCAAGACCTCTTGACAGTCCCAAGTGTTTTATTGCCAATAAAATAATTTTGACATAAAGTCTGCAGTAATATCAGGAAACACAGCAGCCAATGTGGCCACAGAAAGTTCCCAGGAATTAAATCATTTACCAGATAATCTCTTTAAGGTATTGGCTGAGGTGTAAATTTTCAGAAGGACACAGGACTCTTCTGCAAATAGTGGGAACGGAGACGGGCGTGAAGTTCTTGGGAAGAAATAGTCCGGACGCCACATCATACCAACCCTTCCCGCCACCACCCCCATCTCCCTAGCAGCCCAGCACCCCACCTCGGAAACAATGCCAACACGCTCCATGCCGACCTGCCCCGCAGCCATAAAGTGGTCTAATAAAGGCCAAGTGGGACTTCCGTCCCTTATTGGGGAGTAGGTTCTGTCCTCTGGACCTGCTGACCAATCCGATTGACCAGCAGCTCTATCAGTTCTGAAAGGGGTCCATGGCCACTCCTGGGGCTATAGGCAAAGCAGGTGCATGGATCTCATGAGCAGGTAAATACGGGGTCCGGGGGTGGGAGGAATTGGATAGGTCAGCGAGAAGGGCAGGAAGTGGGAGAGGTTGAGATTAAGGGAGGGAGCAGGAAGGAAGGAAAAAGTCCACTTAAGGGGGAGGGGGCACAATCGACAAAGGCAGCCCCTGAAGAGCTGTTGCCCCTTCCTTCCTGCCCTTTCAGCAGTTAAGTGACAATATCAGGCTTCCCGTTCCTAACAGGCTGCATGTACCAAATATATTATGGCGTGAGCAGCATAGTATTCATGTTAACAGGCTTGTGGGGGGGGGGGGGGGGGGGGGGCTTGGCAACCCCATAGCGGGGTGTCCCCCCATGGTGGGGGGCCTGATGATAATGATGTGGGGGGACATCTTTGCCAGTGATTGGGAAGGGACAGGGTCTGTCAGGTTGTCTTCAGATCAGGGTACTTTTTTAAAAAGGTGCTCTGATCTCTGAGGAGCCGGCCTTGCCAGGGTCTTTAGGTTCCATACACCACATTCACAGCACCAATTACCCCCAAC
Organism: Scyliorhinus canicula; assembly: GCF_902713615.1. NCBI lineage: Eukaryota > Metazoa > Chordata > Chondrichthyes > Carcharhiniformes > Scyliorhinidae > Scyliorhinus > Scyliorhinus canicula. The sequence continues at coordinate 180,364,908 of NC_052153.1, read as the reverse complement.
TCCAAAAAAATGTGTCAGTGTGGACAGTGGCTGTGGGGCAGCACGGTAGCATAGTGGTTAGCACAGTTGTGTCACAGCTGCAGGGTCCCAGTTTCGATTCCCCGCTGGGTCACTGTCTGTGCGGAGTCTGCACGTTGTCCCCGTGCCTGCGTGGGTTTCCTCCGGGTGCCGCGGTTTCCTCCCGCAGTCCAAAGATGTGCGGTTAGGTGGATTGGTCATGCTAAGTTGTCCTTAGTGTCCAAAAGGGGTAAGTGGGGGTTACTGGGTTACGGGGATAGGCTAGATACGTGGGCTTGAGTAGGGTGCACTTTGTAAGGGCCGGTGCAGACTCGATGGGCTGAATGGCTTCTTTCTGCACTGTAAATGCTATGATTCTATTGTAATCTGGATCTTGCTGACCCACCCAGCGGGAATCGCACCGTGTTTCCCACCAGAGACAACTTTGAAATGTTTTGGGAGAATGACACCCTCTGACTTTCTCAAGTGTCTTTCAGTGTGGCTGGCCAGGCAACTTGTGGTTGTTCACATTTTGATTTCCCACTCACCATGTTCAGCATCGCCAAAGTCACATTTGTTTGGCTAGTTGCCTCAATCGTATGCAACTTCTGTCAATTGTCTGATTTGCAAGCTCATTATGTTGGAAGTCAATTGTTTCTTATATTGTATTTTTCGTGGGTGTGTCCTAGGTTAGTCGAGCATTTTCTGCTGAGTTGTCGTCGTTTTCATCCTTCACAGACTTAAAAATATCTTCCAATTCTTCTCATCCATAGTGAAGCAGTAAACCCTTTTTATTCTCGCCATCAGAGATTGTAAAACTTGCTATCACACTTCGAAATATTGCAGCCACTTTTGCCAACACGGGAATACAAATTCTCTTGGTCATATATATGATAGGTAATAGAATATAGAATTTTAAATTCATTTTTATGGGATGTGAGCTTCACTGGCATTTGTTGCCCATTCCTAGTTGTCCTGGAGAAGGTGGTGGTGAGCTGCCTTCTTGAACTGCTGCAGTCCATGTAGGCACACCCACAGTGCTGTTATGAAGGGAGTTCTAGGATTTTGACCCAACGACAGCGAAGGACTGGCGATATATTTCCAAGTCAGAATGGTGAGCGACTCATGAAGAGAACTTCCAGGTGGCAGTGTTCCCAGGTATCTGCTGCCCTTTGCCCTTCAAGATGGTAGTGTTCACGGTTAGCAAGGTGCTACCAGAGGAGCCTTAATGAGTTCCTGCAGTGCATCTTGTAGATGGTACACGTTGCTGCTACTGTATGTTGGTGGTGGAGGGAGTGAATGTTTGTAGTAGTGGTGCCACTCAAGTGGGTTGCTTTGTCCTGGATGGTGTCGAGCTTCTGGAGTGTTGGTGGAGCTGCACTCACCCAGGTAAGTGGAGGGTATTCCATTACACTCCTGACTTGAGCCTTGTAGGTAGTGGACAGGCTTTGGGGAGTCAGGAGGTGAGTTATTTGCGGAAGACTCATAACCTCTGACCTGCTCTTATATGTATCATAAACAAGAATACAGATTCTATTCTATGGTAATATATATTATGTCATATACAAAAATAAAGGTGATAACTCTGAATGCACACCAAACATTGCAGAGAGATAACAGCATCTTGATCTGCAATGCATTCCTTTCAAAGAAAAACTTCCCTGTAATGATCTGGGATTTTAGTTTTCATTTGGATGGTTACTTTTGCAAGATCAGTGCGTGTGTACATTGCAGACACCTCCCCATGGCTAATCCCGTGATGGAGTACCTCATGTGAGTGTGTCTATCAACAGGCTACAGTTGCACATCTCAACCTAAAATGCTGTCTCCACAAAGTAGACAAATACCTTTCAAAAGTTGCATACCTGAAGCAATGTTTCATATTTTCACCCCCTTCATTGCCATTGTGAAGTATAGAATCATAGAATTTGCAGTGCAGAAGGAGGCCATTTGGCCCATCGAGTCTGTACCGGCCCTTGGAAAGAGCACCCTACCTAATTCCATACCTCCACCCTATCCCCTTAACCCCACCTAACCTTTTTTGGATACTGGGGCAATTTAGCTTCATCAATCCACCTAACCTGCACATCTTTAGACTGTGGGAGGAAACCGGAGAACCCGGAGGAAACCCATGCAGACACGGGGAGAACGTGCAGACTCCGCACAGACAGTGACCCATGCCAGGAATCGAATCTGGGACCTGGAGCTGTGAAGCAACTGTGCTAACCACTGTACTCCCGTGCTGCCCTACTTGGTACTTGGGAATAAACAGTAAGAAACAGAACTATGTTGAGTGCTATTGAAACATGGGTTTCTTTATTTTCCTTCTAGACTCCCTCTGCTGGTATATGTGTGTATGGTAGCCTTAGGTGAACAAAATGCACAACACAGTTTTCAATACACTGCAATGCCGTGTTGGTTTAACATCTCATCCAAAATATGGCACCTCCAACACTGCAGCATTCCCTTATTACTGAGCTGGAGTGTAAGTCTAGATGTGGGTTTTGATCCCACAGCTCTCTGACTGAAAGACAAACATGTTTGGCACTGATGAGGATCAACGTTACACAGCTTCTCTCCACCAGAAGTTGGCTAATTCAGGTTATCCAAACTTACATTTTTCCTCCAGACTTTCTCACTTCCCCAGCTCAAATCTATCAAATATTACCTTGAGCCTCTGCTATTTAAATGCTGGCTCTCCACCTTCACATCAGTGCAGCAATTATCCCTTTAGGCTGCCTCTGACTTCAAATCAGAAGCTTACACTTAAATATCAATGTGTCGGAGAAGGAACAAAACAGCCACTTATATTTGCTGATGGCATTGGACTGGGTCGGTGATTCTTTTGGGACAACTGCCTTTCATGAAATGGCTTCCCTCGAAGAAAATCAGCGAGGTGGAATAGCTGAGGGAGGGCATGATCTCGTATTAACATTACCTTCTCCCCCAAGTCTTCAATGCCAAACAAGGACATGCCTTTTCTTCTTCACTTAATCGATTTAGGTGTTTCTGGCAAGCTTAGCATTTTTAACCAATCCTTCATTGTCTTGAAACTGAGTGCGTTGATGGGTCAGAAGGTATTTAAGAGTCAACCACATTGCTGCGGGTTTGAAGTCACCCGTAGGTCAGACCAGGAAAGGATAGAAGATTTTCTGATCTGAAGGACATTAATGAACCAAATGGGTTATTACACCAATCAATGATAGTCACCAACTGAGACTATGGGCTGAATTTTGCACCCCTTCCCGGAGGTGGGATCTTCCGGACCCACCGAAGGACCCACCTTTCCATCCCCAGCGAAGCAGCCAGTGACTTTGACTGGGCCGGAAAATTCCGTTGGTGGGCGTGCCACCTCTGGAAAACCTGGAACAAAGGAAGATGGTTGTGGTGGTCATCTCAGCTCCAGGTCATCACTGCAGGAGTTCTTCAGGGTAGTGTCCCAGGCCCCAAACATCTTCAGCTGCTTCATCAGTGACCTCCCTTCCATCATAAGGTCAGAAATGGGGATGTTTGCGGATGGCTGCACAATGTTCAGCACCGTTCACGACTCCTAAGATAACAAAGCAGTCCATGTTCAAATGCAGCAAGACCTGGACAGTGTCCAGGCTTGGGCTGACAAGTTTCATTCGCGCCACACAAGTGCCAGGTAATGACCATCTCCTACAAGAGGATCTAACCACCACCCCTTGGCATTCAATGGCATTACCATCGCTGAATCCCCCACAATCCCCCGTGGGCAGCATGGTAGCACAGTGGTCAGCACTATTGATTCACAGCGCCAAGGTCCCAGGTTCGATTCCCGGCTTGGGTCACTGTCTGTGCGGAGTCTACACATTCTCCCTGTGTCTGTGTGGGTTTCCTCTCGGTGCTCTGGTTTCCTCCCACAAATTCCGAAAGACGTGCAGGTTAGGTAATTTAGTCATTCTGAATTCTCCTTCTGTGTACCTGAACAGGCGCCAGAATGTGACGATGAGGGGCTTTTCACAGTAACTTCATTGCAGTGTTGATGTAAATCTACTAGTGACAATAAAGATGATTATTATTAATATTATAATCAATATCCTGGGAGGTACCATTGATCATAAACTGAACTGGACTAGCCATATTAATACTGTGGCGACCAGGGCAGGTCAAAGGCTAGGACTCCTATGGCGGGTAATTCATCTCCTGTCCCCCCCAAAGCCTGTCACCATCGACAGGTACAAGTCAGGAGTGTAATGGAATGCTCTCCACTTGCCTGGATGAGTGCAACTCCAAAAACACTCAAGAAGCTCAACACCATCCAGGACAAAGCAGCCCCGCTTGATTGCTCCCCCTACCATAAGCATTCAAATCCTCCACCACCGACAAACAGTGGCAGCCGTGTGTGCCGTCTACAAGATGCACTGCAGGAACTCAACCAGGTTCCTCAGACAGCACCTTCCAGACCCACGACCATTACCATTTAGAAGGACAAGATGAGCAGATACCTGGTAACGCCACCACCTGGAGGTTCCCATCCGAGTCACTCACCATCCTGACTTGGAAATATATTCACTGTCATTGGGGCAAGATCCTGGACCTCTCTCCCTAACAGCACAGTGGGTGTACCTACACCTCAAGGACTGCAGCGGTTCAAGGAGGCAACTCACCACCACCTTCCGAAATGAAACTACGGATGGGCCTAACCAGCAGCAATCCACATCCCATTAATGAATTTTTTAAAAACCACTGCAGGGCGGGCAGAACATTGCAGCCCAGATTTTATTCGTTGACTTTTAATTCCAGTGGCTGCCAGGGTGGGATTTGAACCCATGGCCCCAGAGCATTAGCCTGGGCCTCTGGATTCCACACCCAGTGACACGACCACCATCTCCCAATCTCCTGTTCTTTCTATCAAAACATCAACTTGCATTTATATGGCACCTTTGACATCCCAGGAAGGTTTAGGTGCACCCACAACCTGGCGAAAGAAATAAGTTTCAAGCTTAATAGAGGGGTGAGGTACAGAAGAGGTTTCGGGGGACAATTCTGGGAATCACGGCGTAGATAGCTCAAGGCACAAACACCAATGGGATGGCAAAGAAAAGGAGGAATGCTTAAGAGGCAAGAATTGGAAGAATGCAAATCTCTTAATGGGTTCACGCCAGACGGAGATACAGAGATAGCTAGTCTTCAATTGGAGGAAATGGTGCTTTTCCATTTCTGGATCAGCATTTGCACTCTATCGTCATTCATCTTTGTAGTGTCATTTAGCTTATGAGTGTCATTCAGAGAGTTCACATCAGCCTTTACTAGTGTGTCCAGCTGTAGGATTGGTTGCAAGGCACACCCAAAGGTTCTTCAACACCCAACGTGTTTGTTTCGGATTTGCATCAAATCACTGAGTTCAAGAACTAAGTTGATTTTTAATGATAGGTGGATCTGTGTAAAGCCTTCCTCTGTCCATGTTGTTCAGTATTTAAGAATAGCTCAGTAGAAGAAAAAATGCCAGAGCCCAAAATGTGAATAGATGGTTGGAATTTCTTTCTTTTCCACTCTCTCCCTCTCTCTCTCTCTCCCTGGAGTTAAGTCGAAGCCTAACCTGCTCTTTGTCAGGAAGGTCGGGATGGCCTTGTGAGGGCCTGTGGGATATGCCCAGGCTTTGACCTGCTGTAACTACAAGATGGATAACTCAGCAGCCAGCAGCAATCAGAGTAATAAGGTCTTGCAAAGAACACCCACCTCAAGCATTTGTAGTCCCCAGTTCAATGACTGCGTTACAACAGGGCTGGTTAACACAGACATTGTCGAGCTCCAAAGTAGAATGTAACTTTCCACACAGTCACACGAGAAATGCATCCTAAAATTATGATTTGCTTCCTTCGGAGGCATGGCTGCCACAATTTTATTATAAGCACCATCAAATCTGGCTTTGGATAAAATAACTTGGAAGGGCCCCAAATAACAACTCTTATTTCTCTATCTTTATCCCACGGGGACTGACTGAGGTATCTATGCCCTGTTTCCATTCCACGATAAAAACTTTAAATTAAATGTATCCAAAAATTGTTCCATCTTGAATCCTCCAACTCCACCTCCCCCACCACCCCGCGCACCCCCGGGAACATTCACGTTTTACCAAAGATCAAACGGCAAAGGAAAATGCCCTGAGAGTTAAGAAATAAGTCTGCCTGTTGGATGCTGGCCTGGTAATGTTGACCGGGTAATTATGGTTTCTGGACAGATGCATTAAACAGGCTTGAGGCTGGAGCCACTGAATATTATTTTAGTCCAAAGGCCATAGGAACTGACTCGTTCTCAGAGTGCTGGGAGACTGCATTTCTCGTAGTACTGGAGCTTGATCCAAGACCTTGTTGGCAGCTCGGCCAAATATTGCACTTCTGACTCGATAAACAAATATCACGACTGCTAAACCTTGTCTCCTTAATGGGCGCACTCGCGTTGCCAGACTTCACTTGGGACCGTCATCAGCTTTCTGACTGCTCCTTCTAATTTCCGTGGATGGAAAGCTTTTCATTAACTCTTCGTGGGCTGCAGCAACATTTCAAGACAAAGAAAACAAGATTGTAACGTTGGAGAAAGGTCACTAGGAGTCAAGCCAGTGAACACACAAAGGGCTTGTGAAAATGTGGAATTCCCTCTCCCCCCAGAAAAGTTGTGGATGTTGGTTCAATTGAAACTATCATGGCTGGTACTTTAAGTGAAGTAACAAGGGATAAAAAGGAAAGGTAGGTAGGTGGGACTGAGATTCAGATCAGCCGCGATCTAATGAATGGCGGAACAGGCTCGAGGAGCTGAATTGCCTACTCATGTTCCGACGCTCTATACCGCACTGGAAAGTAGTTTGAGTATTTTGGAGGGTGTAGGGCTCTACCCTTTGAAGCATGGCGAACTTTGACCCTCGCTTCTTATGCATTGGCTCATTTTCTTGGGTCAGGGCTCAATACGGGCCAATTAATCTGGGGACAGTGTCCTGCAGTCACCATTGCAGTGAAGCAGTCTGTGAACAGAGTCTTGCAGTCAGTCAGATGTGCATAAGAAGTAGCGGGACTGAGAGCTGAGCCGGGGAATAAAAGACTGTGGGAAAGAGTGAGACGGAGAGCGGAGTGCTAGCTTGGAATTTTGAGCTCCTGATATGGCACCAGGATTCAAATGTGACACAGGGCACGTGGAACAGCTGACTGGCTGAGTATGGTCAAGATGCATTTACTACTTTTATTGCTTATAATTTGTTCAGCCTACAGCTTTTGATCTATAGTTTGTAAGGGGTATTTTCTGTAGTAACGAGGACAAGGAAGAAGGGCCCTGTAACAGTTGATATTATTTGATTTTAAGTACCTTCCATAAGGTTTAAATTAAAGAGTTAAGCCATGGCATGGGATATCAAAGCCGTGGTGTGCTCTCCCTGCTCGATGTGGGAACCAGGAACATTTCTAGTGCCCGGGGCCAGCATGGGTGCAGGAGGCATCTCCAGCTCCAGCTCTTGGAAGCTGGAGTTTCAGAGTTGGAACGATAGCTGGGGACTCAATGGAGCATTCACAATGCAGAGTATCAAGGATAGTATGTATGGAGACGTGGTCACACCGCAGGTTAAGACTCCATAATCAAAAAAGGAATGGGTCCACATTGATTCTTACAAACTTTCACAGATGCACCATAGAAAGCATCTTATCAGGGGCAGCACGGTGACACATTGGTGAGCATTTCAGCGTCACAGCACCCAGGTCCCAGGTTCGATCGCGGCTCTGGGTCACCGTCCGTGTGGAGTTTGCACATTCTCCCCGTGTTTGCGTGGGTTTAGCCCCCATAATCCAAAGATGTGCAGGATAGGTGGATTGGCCATGTTAAATTGCCCCTTAATTGGAAAAAATGAATTGGTACACTAAAATTTATTTTTAAAAAAGAAAGCATCCTGTCTGGCTGCATAATAGTCTGGTATGGCAACTGCTCGGCCTAAGACCGTAAGATACCACAGAGAGTGGACACAGCCCAGTCCTTCAACCGAAGCCGCCTCCCATCCATTGACCCTGCCTGCTCCTCTCACTGCCTTGGGAAAACGGTCAGCATAATCAAAGACCCCTCCCACCCGACTTATTCACAAATCCAACTTCGTCCATCGGGCAGGAGATACAAAAGTCTGAGAACATGCACTACCAGGTTCAAAAACAGCTCCTTCCCCATTGTTACCAGACTCCTGAATGACCCTCTTATGGACTGACCTGATCTCTTCACACATCTTCTCTACTGAGTAGTACTGCACTCCATATGCTGCACCTGATGCCTGTCTCGATGTATTTACATTGTATATTTATGTATGCCCTATGTTTGTTTCATGCGTGGAATAATCTGTCTGGACTGTACGTTGAACAGTACTCTTAACTGTACCTCAGTACACGTGACAATAAATCAAATCCAACCCAAAGGAACACCTGTAATTATGGGTGACTTTAATCTGCATATAGATGGAGCAAATCAAATTAGCCCCACTACGATAGAGGAGGAATTCCTGGGGCGGAATTCTCTGATAATGGGGAGTATGTCCCCACGCCAGCAAGAAAACGGGCGCAAATCACTCTGGACTTTCCTGGAGGAAGTCCAGAGGTATTCACCATTTAGAAGGGGGCCAGCAGGGCCCCGGAGTAGTCCTCGCAGCTACGGCTGCCGATACAGGGCCCTGCACTTTCCCGCAGCCGCCTATGGCGGTGGCTCCGTGCAACATGGCGGACAAACACGGGGCTGACCCCGACAATATAGGCCCCCTCCCAGATCGCGCACATCCGCCGATCGGTGGCCCCCAATATCGAGCCTGGCCATCTTGGAGGCCCCCCCCCCGGTGACGGATCCCCCCACCCCGCACCAGAGCGGCAGCGGACCGGGTCCGGAGCTGCCACTCCGAGCTCCCGCCGGGTGGAACCATGAGTGAACCACGCCGGCGGGAACCCGGCCAGTTGTCGGCGGAGAATCGCCACAGAGGCCTCTTTCAATGGTCCCCGACTGGCGCCGCTTCGACTGCGCACGTGCAATTGCCACCGATTTTCCGGTCCCCGGAGAATCGCGGGAAGGCGTTGGACCCGATCGCGGGTCTGACGCCCATTCTCCACCCCCGTGCCGAACTCGATTGTGGCGTGGTGCTCGGAGAATCCCAGCCCTGGAGTGTATATGGGATGGTTTACTGAACCAATATGTTAAGGAATCAACTAGAGATATGCCATCCTAGAGTGGGAATTGTATAACGAGAAAGGAATAATTGTGTGAGGTCCTAAATTGAGCGACCATAATATGATGGATTTCTTCATCACGATGTAGAGTGATGTAATTGATTCTGAGACGAGTGTCCTGAATCTAAATAAAGGAAACTATGATGATATGAGGGGCGAGTTGACTATGATGGATTGGGGAACGTTACTTAAAGGGATGACAGTGGATAGTCAACGGCAAACATTCAAAGAGCGCATGGGTGAACTGCAACAATTGATCAATCCTGTCTGGCGAAAAAATAAAATGGAAACGTAGCCAAACCATGGCTTACAAGGTAAATTACAGCTAGTATTAGAACCCAGGAAGATGCACATTGGTAGCAAAATCAGGAAGGCAGGTTATTATCTGAATGGCTATAGATTGAGAGAAGAGAATGTGCAACGAGACCTAGGTTTCACTGAAAGTAAGCATGCAGGTGCAGCAAACAGTAAAGAAAGCAAATGTTATGTTTGCCTCCATAGCGAGAAGATTCGAGTACAGGAGCAGGAATGTCTTGCTGCAATTAAACAGGGCCTTGGTGAGGCCACACATGGAGTATTGTGTGCAGTTTTGGTTTCCTTATCTGAAGAAGTATGTTCTGGCTTTAGAGGGTGTGCAACAAAGGTTTACCAGACTGATTACTGGGATGGTGGGACTGACATATGAGGAGAGATTGAGTCGGGATGGTTTATATTTGCTGGTGGTTAGAAGAATGAGGGGGGATCTTGGAGAAACATATAAAATTCAAACAGGACTAGACTGGGTAGATGCAGGAGGATGTTCCTGATAGCGAGGTTGTCCAGAACCAGGGATCATAGTCTGTGGATACAGGGTAGACCATTTAGGACAGAGATGAGACAAAATGTCTTCACCCAGAGAGCTGTGAGCCGATGGGATTCGCTACCAGTCAAAGCAGTTGAGCCCAAAACATTGTATGTTTCCAAGAAGGAGTTAGGATTTGCTCTTGGGACTAAAGGGATTAAAGGATATGGGGGATATCGGGAACCGTTTACTGAGTTGCATGATCAGCATGATTATAATGAATGGCGGGAAAGACTCAAAGGGCCGAATGGCCTACTCCAGTTTGTATTTTCTATGTTTGTATGTCACAGCAGGGATCCAACAATGATCCTGATATCATGATGGATCCCACCAGTGCAAAGGTGCATAACGCCAGAGATGCTGCAGGAGGGATATCACTGAATCCCAGAAGATCAGACGAGGGACCGTGAAGTGTCTCAAAGACTTAGATGAATATTCTAATCAGGTCCTTCCCCCAGATTTTGGCCGTTTGTAGCTAATTGTCTGGAGTGTTGTTACACGATTGCTACAAGATGCGCTCTGCCAATAGGCATACCGCAGGGATGTTAACTCTGTTGTGCTATGTGCATTGCACTGTAATGATACTCGGCAGAGAAAGTGTAAATGTGGGACTGGGGAAAAGCCCCACCCACTGTATGATGTATAATGTCTCGTGGTAGAGACTCTGGCAGAACTGTCGAGAAACAGAAATTTCCCAGCTGCATCCTAGCTTGGAACAGCTCCGTGGTTCTTTATTGATTAACAATAAACATTTTTTTTTTATGTACAAGTTTCAGGATCTCCTCATTGAGACATCTAAAGAACTCATAATAAACACACAGTGGCAGTGAACAGCACCACACACATGACATGGTGTGCATCAGTGGATGCTTCTAAAAGGCAACTTTCACCTCCTTCTGAGTGTTGACCCAGGAACATGAGCGGAAAGAGAGAAAATTCACAATGAACCCTGGCCCGAGCTCCCCTCCCCATTGCCACTTTCATGGTGTAGTTAGAGGAATACCAGGAAAGGCAAGAGGAATAGAATCTCAGTTGGGGCTCACACTCCCATTCTCCCACCATTTCCCCAAGATCTGGGCCGTTGAAAGTGGCTCCCGCGGTGATTCTCCGTGCTCGATGGGCCGAGTACCCGCCGAGTCCCGCCAGCGTTTTGGCTGTGGGGGCCGTTCTGGTGGGGGGGGCGGGGGGGATCCGACTCCGGTGGGGCCTCCACGGTTGCCAGGCCCGCAATCGGGGGCTACCGATCGTCGGGCGCGCTCATTCTGTGGGGTGGCCTATGTTCATCTGCGCTAGGCCCCAGGGCTCCGCCATGTTGCCCAGGGGCCCGCGCAGAGACGGCAAACACACGCATGCACCAGTGCGGAGATGTCCATGGCGCGCATGCGTGGGCTCGCACCGGCCGTGGCGTGCATGCGCGGACCCGCGCTGGCCATGTAGGGGAGGTTTCGGCGCCGGAGCACGCACAGCACTCCGGCACCATTTTGGCCCCCGAGGGAGAGGAGAATTACTGGGCCTGGAGGCCCGTTGGCGCCAGCGTCGCTTGTGCCAGTTTTGATGCCGGCGTCAACACTTGGCTGCGATATCGGTGAATCCATGCCCTGGCCAGTAAGTTAAGCAGAATTAAGGAATAAATTCCTTTTTTCAAAATGCTATAAATGCTCCACGGTTAGTTCCAAATGTATTCCGGCAGACTTATTGTTACATTTAAATATTGCGAAAAGTACATTTAAATATTGCGAAAAGGTAATAAGACTTACACTTGGCATAGCACCTGACAATACCTCAGAATGTCCCAAAACCATTTGTATACGTTAAGAGGATTTCTGCCAAATGCTTTTGCTGCGGGTATTAAATCGGAGGGAATCACAAGGAAAATGTGAAGTTATGCACTTTGCAGGGAAGTACAAAGGAGCTGAATATTATTTAAATGGAGAAAGACTGCAGAAAGCTGCAGCACAGAGGGATTTGGGGGTCCTTGTGCATAAATCACAAAAAGCTAGCATGCGAGTTCAGCAGGTGAAGAGAAGGCAAATGGAATGTCGGCCTTCATTTCGAAGGGAATGGAGTATAAAAATAGGGACGTCTTGCTGAAACTATACAAGGTACTAGTTAGACTACACCTCGGATACTGTGATCAGTTTTGGTCCCCTTATCTCAGCAAAGATATACCGGCATTGGAGGCAGTCCAGAGAAGGTTCGCTAGGTTGATCCCGGGAATGGAGGGATTTTCTTATGAGGAGAGGTTGAGTGGGTTGGGCCGGTACTCGTTGGAGTTTAGAAGAATGAAAGGTGGCCTTATTGAGACATGTAGGATTGTGAAATGAAATGAAAATCGCTTTTTGTCATGAGTAGGCTTCAATGAAGTTACTGTGAAAAGCCCCTAGTCGCCACATTCCGGCGCCTGTCCGGGGAGGCTGGTACGGGAATCGAACCGTGCTGCTGGCCTGTTTGGTCTGCTTTAAAAGCCAGCGATTTAGCCTGGTGAGCTAAACCAGCCCCTGTCGGGGGCAGGCGAGATGCTGAGAGGCTGTTTTCCCTTGTGGGAGAGTCTAGGGCTAGAGGGCAGAATCTCAGAATAAGGGGTTGCCCATTTAAGACAGTGATGAGGAGGAATTTCTTCCCTGCGAAGATAGTGACTCTGTGGAATTCTTCACCGCAGCGGGCTATAAAGGCTGGGTCAAGGCTGAGATAGACAGATTTTTAATCAATGTGTTATGGGGATAAGTGGAGTAGAGGATTATCACACCAGATCAGTCATGATCTCATTGAATGATGGAGCAGACTCGTCGGGCCGAATGGCCTACTTCTGTTCTTAGGTCTTATGATCTTATAATCAAGAATGGCACATTTTTCCACACATGAGAGAGACCAGAAGGTGTTTCACAGCAATAATCCATATTTATATAGCACTTTTGAATTACTGAAGTATCCCACGGCCCGTCATAGGAGCTTTATCAAACAAAGTTTAATATTGAGTCACATAAGGATGAAAAGCTTGGTTAAGGAGGTTGGTTTTAAAGAAAAAGAAGGAAAGTGGGCTAGACAAGCGGAGAGGTTTAGGGAAAGTATTCCGGAGCAAAGGTCCTTGGCTGCTGAAGGTACGACCATCAAATAGTGGAGTAAAGAAAACTGAGGATGCAGCAGAATTCGAGGAGTGGAGAAACCTCGGAGGATTGTACTGCAGGAGGAGATTACAGAGATAGGAGTGCCCGAGGCCATGAAGGAATTTCAAAGCAAAGATGAAAAATGTAAAATGGTGGTGTTGCTCAACCAGTAGCCAATGTAGGCCATCAAAGGGTGACAGGTGAAAGGAACTTTGTGAGAGTTAGGGTGCAGGCAGAAGACATTTTGATGAACGCACGTTTATGGAGGTTGGAAGATCAGAAGCCAATCCAGTGAGCATTGGAATAGTTAAGTCTACAGATACCAAAGGCATGGATGAGGCATTCAGCAGCAGATAAGCTGAGGCAGCTATGGGAGCAGTCAGTCGTAGCAATGGTGTGGATATGTGGTTGAAAGCTCATCTTGGATCTGCGATATGAAGGTTGGCAACCTTCCAATTCAATCGCTAAGTTGACAAAATAAATAAATAAATTGTATTTATGATGCAGCTTTCTAGACTTGAGGACATCCCAAAGCATTTTGCAGCCAACGATGTATTTTTGAAATATATTTTCAACCGGATTCTTCCGCCCCGCCCACCGCAAGATCACCACGGGCGGAACGCGGACCATGTGAAGGTCCATTGACCTCAGCTTGGAATTTCCAGTCGACGGGCTGGTGTGGCCGGAGACTCCCGCCTTTTTTTATTCTTTCATGGGATGTGAGTATCGTTGACAAGGCCAGAATTTGTTTCCATTTCCTCAATGCTCTTGAACTGAGTTGTTTGCTGGGCCATTTCAGGGGGCAATGAAAAGTTAACCACATTGCTGTGGGTCAGGGGTCATGTGTGGGTCAGGGGTCAGAGACAGGCAAGAAGGAAAGGTTTTCTTTAATTAGTGAACCAGATGGGTTTTCAGGACAATCAACAATGGCTTTGCGATCACTATTACCAAGACTAGCTTTTTTTAAATTCCATATTTCTCAGTTGAATTCAAATCCACCAGTTGCTGTGGTGGGATTTGAATCCACGTCCTCAGAACAATAGCCTAGGCCCCAGGCTTCCTAGTCCAGTGATATTACCACTATGCCAGCCCTCCCCTATACAATGTAGGGAGGGCAGCCACCAATCTGCACATAGCAATCCCCCACAACTAGCAACATGATAATGACCAGATCATCTTAGTTAGTTGATAAATATTGGCCAAGAGACCATGGAAAAATCTCCTGCTCTTCTTCAAATAGCGCCAAGGGATCTTTTACATTCACATTGTAACAAACATGCCATTTATCATCATTACTAAAGCTTTCAGTTACTATTAATAGTTAACTGTTCCAGCACTGACTTTACTTTCACAATAATCATGTAACCACATTTATTTTTGCGTTCAGCTAACTGACCCGGGCGTTTAATAGGCTTGTCCTTAAAGCTTCAGTCCAAATTCCACGGTGCTGTAATGGGCAATATTGTGCTTCTCATTAGAATACAATATTATTCCAGAAACAAATCTTCCAGAAATTAAGTGGGAAGTAACAGCCAATGTCCCTCCCACTAACCCTCCTCAGCTACTTAAAAATTAAGAACTGGTAGAGCCAGGGGAAGCAAGAGTTCTTTCCCAGGCCATTCCAGCGAACCACCTGAATGTGGCTACTCCTTGCTGCTATGATCAACTAGCCATAACCACTTCCTACCCATCTAACAAGACCCAATCCTTTCTGATTACTGAGGACCATCTGCATCAATCATAAAATCAAAGAATGGCACAGCACGGAAAGAAGCCATTTGACCCAACATAAGACCATAAAACATAGGAGCAGATTAAGGCCACTCAGCCCATCGAGTATGCCCTGTCACTCAATCATGACTGATATTTTTCTCATTCCCATTCTCCTTCCTTCTCCCTATAACCCCTGATCCCCTTATTAATCAAGAACCTGTCTATCACTGTAAAGACACTCAATGATTTGGCCTTCACAGCCTTTTGCAGCAAAGAGTTCCACAGATTCACCACCCTCTGGCTGAAGAAATTCCTCTGTTTTGAAGGATCATCTGGTTCTAGTTTTTCCTACAAGTGGAAACATCTTCTCCACGTCCTCTCTATCTAGGCCTCGCAGTATTCTGTAAGTTTCAATTAGATCCCCCCTCATCCTTCTAAACTCCAAAGAGTGCAGACCCAGAGTCCTCAACTGTTCCTCATACAACAAGTTCTTCGTTCCAGGGATAATTCTTATGAACCTCCTCTGGACTCTTTCCAAGGCCAGCACATCCTTCCTTAAGTACGAGGCCCAAAACTGCTCACAATACTCCAAATGGGATCTGACCAGAGCCTTATACAGCCTCAGAGGTACATCCCTGGACTTGTATTCTGGCCCTCTCAACATGTTTGTGTTGACTCTCTGCACTTAATGTCACTCCCCTGCCTTTACTCCATAGCCCTTCCATTGCAGATAACGATCCAACTCTCTCTTGAATGCCATGACTGAAAAGGCTTAGCAAACCACTCAGTCCAAGGGCAGTTGGGGATGGGCAAAAAATTCTAACTTTTACAGTGAAGTCCACATCCCATGAAAGAATGATTAAAAAATTTGCTTCCACCACACTCTCGGGCAGTGCATTCCAGATCCTAACTACTCTCTGTGTGAAAAGGTTTATGCTCATGTTGCCATTGTTTCTTTTTGCTAATTACCTTAAATCTGTTTCTCACTACCTCAAACAACGATGAGTCAGAGTACAGGAGGGAGATAGATAACTTAGTGGAGTGGTGCAGCGACAACAATCTCTCCCTCAATTCTAGCAAAACTAAAGAGCTGGTCATCGACTTCAGGAAGCAAAGTACTGTACCCACCCCTGTCTGCATCAACGGGGCCGAGGCGGAGATGGTTGACAGTTTCAAATTCCTAGGTGTGCACATGAAAATTGCTTATTGTCACGAGTAGGCTTCAATGAAGTTACTGTGAAAAGCCCCTAGTCGCCACATTCCAGTGCCTGTCCGGGGAGGCTGGTACGGGAACATTACCAACTATCTGTCTTGGTCCACCCACGTCGACGCGACAGCCAAGAAAGCACAACAGTGCCTATAAGGGCAGCACGGTAGCATTGTGGATAGCACAATCGCTTCACAGCTCCAGGGTCCCAGGTTCGATTCTGGCTTGGGTCACTGTCTGTGCGGAGTCTGCACATCCTCCCCGTGTGTACGTGGGTTTCCTCCGGGTACTCCGGTTTCCTCCCACAGTCCAAAGATGTGCAGGTTAGGTGGATTGGCCATGCTAAATTGCCCTCAGTGTCCAAAATTGCCCTTAGTGTTGGGTGGGGTTACTGGGTTATGGGGATAGGGTGGAGGTGTCGACCTTGGGTAGGATGCTCTTTCCAAGAGCCGGTGCAGACTCGATGGGCTGAATGGCCTCCTTCTGCACTGTAAATTCTATGTATACTTCCTCAGGAAACTAAGGGAATTTGGCATGCCCACATTGACTCTTACCAATTTTTACTGATGCACCATAGAAAGCATCCCATCTGGCTGCATCACAGCTTCGTATGGCAACTAATAACAATATTCATCTTTATTAGTGTCATAAGTAGGCTTACATTAACACTGCAATGACGTTACTGTGAAAATCCCCCAGTCGCCACACTCCGGCGCCTGTTCGGGTGCACTGAGGGAGAATTCAAAATGTCCAATTCACCTAAGAAGCACATATTTGGACTGATGTCCAAAACTGCCTGGCCCAAGATCGTAAGAAACTACAGAGAGTCGTGTACACAGCCCAGTCCATCACGTGAACCGGACCCCCCCCCCCCCCCCCCCCCCCCCCCCCATCCATTGACTCTGTGTGCACCTCCCACTGCCTTGGGAAACCGGCAGCATAGTCAACGACGACTCCCACCCAGGTTATTGTTTCTTCAACCTCTTTCATCGGGCAGAAGATACAAAAGTCTGAGAACACGCACTAACAGATTCAAAAACAGCTTCTTCCCTGCTGTTACCAGATTCCAGAATGGCCCTCTTATGGACTGAACTGATCTCTCTATGCATCTTCTCTACTATTGTAGCACTATACTCCATATCCTTCACCCGATGTCAATGTTTATGTCGTTACATTGTGTATCCATCGTGTGTCCTATGTTTCTTTCATGCATGGAATGCTCTATCAGGACCGTACGCAGAACAATACACGTCACTGTACCTCGGTCGACGTGACAATAAATCTACAGTATCTACTTTGTCCAGGCCCCTCATGATTTTGAACATCTCTATCAAACCTCCTCTCAGTCTACTCTTCTCCAAGGAGAACAATGTTAACTTCTGCAATCTTTCTACTTACTGGAGGTTTCTCATCCCTGGAACTTTCCTCGGGAATCTTTCCTGAACCATTTGTGACGCCTACATCTTTCTTAAAGTGCGGTGCTCAGAATTGGACTGAAGCTGAACCAGTGTTTCACAAAGGTTTGATGTAACTTCCTTGCTTTTGTATCTATGCCCTATTTAAAAAACTCAGAATCCTTTATGCTTTATAAGCTGCTCTCTCAACCTATCCTGACACCTTCAATGATTTGTGCACAGAGACCCCACGCCTCTCTGGTCCTGGATCTCATTCGAATTGTCCCCTTTATTTTATATTCTCACCATGTTCTTCCTTCAAAACAAAACATTTCCATTCCACCATCCTGTCTACATCCTTTTGAGGATTAACACTATCCTCCTCACATTCCACTATAATTCCAAAGTTGGTGTTGACTGCTCATTTTGCAATTGTGTCCTGCAGACCAAAATCTAGGTCATTAAAAAGTATGGAAAGTTGAGGCCATGAGTCCAATTGAAATTCAAAGGTGGTACATTTGATTCCACAGAGGTAAACATATAGGTCCAGGAACATCATTGTAAATGATGGAAGGATCACTTATCATAGAATTTACAGTGCAGAAGGAGGCCATTCAGCCCATCGAGTCTGCACCAGCTCTTGGAAACAGCACCCTAGCCAAGCCCCCACCTCCACCCTATCCCCATAACCCAGTAATCCCACCAAACACTAAGGGCAATTTTGGACAGTAAGGGCAATTTAGCATGACCAATCCACCTAACCTGCACATCTTTGGACTGTGGGAGGAAACCAGAGCACCTGGAGGAAACCCACGCACACATGGGGAGAATGTGCAAACTCCGCACAGACAGTGACCCAAGCCGGGAATCAAACCTGGACCCTGGAGCTGTGAAGCAATTGTGCTAACCACTATGCTACCGTGCTGCCCTAATGTCCTGTATTCTAGCATATTTTCTTTTTTCCTGCTATTTCTGACTTTCATGAGATGCAAGTGTCACTGGCAAGGCCAGTATTTGTTGCTCATCTCTAATTGCCCTTGTACTGATCAGTTTGCCAGGCCATTTTAGAGTCAATCATATTACTAATCATCTGGAGTCACGTGTAGGACAGATCAAATATGAATGGCAGATTTCCTTCTCTCAAGGAAATTAGTGAACCACATCAATAATGGTTTAACGGTCATCATTACTGAGGCCACCTATCGATTCACTGAATTTAAGTTCCACTGCCTACCGCAATGGGATTTAAACCCATGTTCGCAGAGCATTAACCTGGGCCTCAGCATTAAGAGTTCAGTGACAATACCACCATTGCCCCTAAGTGTGCAGTTTAACATTGCAAAGACCAAAGTTCTCTCTTTTTGGTTCGCACCTCAAATTATTTAGCCTTGTCACCAATCTCATCACATCCAAGATTAAGCAGGGCTGTGAGCAACCTTGGTTTTTTATTTGACCCTGAGCTGAAATTCTGGCCCCATGTACTCCCATTAGCAATATCTGTCTGCATTCCTCCCTCAGCCCGTTTGCAGAGGAAACCCTAATCCTTGCCATTGTCATATCCAGCCTGAACTGTTTCAATGCGCTCATTGCTTGGCCTCTCATCTCCACCCTCCATAAATTTCAGCAGATTCAAAGTTTTGCTGCATATATCATATCCTCACGAGGGCCTGAGAAAGGGGATGGGTCAATCGTGCCAAACACCAGGGCCCAGGAACTGGAGGAGGGTCCTGTGTTTGGTGTTTTTAAATAGCGTTTTTTCTTGTCTCGCCTGAACAGTCAGAGCTTCAGGTCTGAACGACCAGCTTAAAATAATCGGAACCATTAGCCTGACAGTTCTGCTTTTTGGAGCCGGTCTATCAGGTCAATTTCACTAATTTCTGCACTGCTGCTTTCAACCTTCAAGCAGCTTCATAATTCAATGCAGAGATGACATTAGTTCTAAATCTAGAACAGGTTTACTTACAGTACTTTGAAATATCTCAGTAATCACAGGATTTCTGCACCCATGCTCTCACTCTAGATCCCGGGCCTTCTGTATGTCGGTTGCTTTTGCTCACTAGCTCCACCCACAGGCTTAAGCAATTTACCACAATGAACATAGATCAGTGAACAGACTAACACAATCAAACACAGATCAATTAAACCATTGAACGCTACACTTCAAATGCCTGGATAGATCAGAGGGCAATCTTACAGTACAAGCCTATATTTTGCTGCATGCTACACAACTCATCTATTGAGAAAAATGTAATAAGGGAGCAGGTCTAGAAGTATCCAGCAAGCATGAATATGATCAGAGCGTTTATAGACAATGAAAGGTCTAGGCAGTGAGTGAGGGCTGCAGTTTTCACTTTTCAGTACTGCCAGTGGTTGCTCTTGGTAGCCTGATTCAGTATAGCAGACTGATATCTGTCAGTGTCACCCTTTGAGAAGGCGGTCCTGTTTCCAGGTGTCTCGCTCATGATGTTGAAGATAGTTCTACACACACAATGGTTGATCTAGGCCAGTCTTTTCCACAGTTCCAAAGCTTAAAATGGCTGATACCCCAAAATTTTGATTCATGCTTCCATATTAGTCATTGGGTTAGTCAATACAGGTGGAGGGGGTGAGGGATTGATAGTCCTAGCCATTGCCTTTTTAGCTGAAGTACTTAACCCATTAAGTTGAAAGGTTCCCATTCTCCCAGATGTGAGAAGACAGGAAAGAGCGAGGGAAGCCAAAAATTTTTTTTTTCAAATTGAATTTCGAACGTTTTCACATGTCTGGATATATCTGCCTGCAGTCCACTTGGCGCTTTCTGAAAGTTCAAGCACATTGCAGGGGAAAAGATCAGGTGACTTTTGTCAGCCACCTTTAAGACTTCTGGGCTGGGATTCTCCCCTACCCGGCGGGGTGGGGGGTCCCAGCATAGCGGAGTGGCGCCAACCACTCCGGCGTCGGGCCTCCCCAAAGGTGCAGAATTCTCAGCATCTTTAGGGGCTAGGCCCGCGCCGGAGTGGTTTCTGCTACGCCGATGGCGCCACAACCGGCGGCAACGGCCTTTGGCGCTACGCTGCCCGACGTCGGGGCTGGCCGAAAGGCCTTCACCAGTCCGCGCATGCGCCGGTGCGTCAGCGGCCGCTGACGTCACCACCGGCGCATGCGCGGTAGAGGGGTCTCTTCTGCCATTGCCATGGTGGAGGCCGTGGCAGCGGCGGAAGAAAACGAGTGCCCCCACGGCACTGGCCTGCCCGCCGATCGGTGGGCCCTGATCACGGGCCAGGCCACTGTGGGGGCACCCCCCAGGGTCCGATCGCCCCGCGTCCCCCCCAGGACCCCGGGGGCCCGCTTGCGCCGCCAATCCCACCGGCACAGAGGTGGTTTAAACCACGTCGGTGGGATTGGCCTGTCAGCGGCGGAATTTCGGCCCATCGCGGGCTGGAGAATCACCCCGGGGGGCACGCCGATCGGCGAGGCGTGATTCCCGCTCCCGCCGATTCCCAGGTGGCGGAGAATTCCGGCCACAGCAGGAGCGGGATTTACGCCGGCCCCGGGCGATTCCCCGACCCTGCGGTGGGTCGGAGAAGTCCGCCCCGGTATCCATTTAAAAAGGAAGATTAGCTTTTTCTTAATTAAAATCTATAAAATCACAACTAAACATTAGAACATTACCACAGCGGGCAGTCACCACAGAGGCAGACGTAATAGCCATAGGAATGTAGGAACAGAATTGCATGCCAACTGGTGCCAAAACCGGCGCCCACGGCTTTTGACACCCTCCGGCCGGCGTCGGGGCTGGCCGAAAGGCCTTCGCCGGTTCGCGCATGCGCGGTAGGGGGGTTCTCGTCCGCCTCCGCCGTGGTGGAGGCTGTGGCGGCAGTGGTAGAAAAAGAGTGTCCCCAAGGCACTGGCCCACCCGTCGATCGGTGGGCCCCGATCGCGGGCCTGGCCACCGTGGGGGCACCCCCCGGGGTCCGATCGCACCGCGCCCCCCCCCCCAGGACCCTGGGTGCCTGCTCACACCGCCAAACCCGCCGCCACCACGGAGGTGGGATTGGCGTCTCAGCAGCGGGACTTTGGCCCATCACGGGCCGGAGAATCGCCGCAGGGGGCTCGCCGATCGGCGGGGCGTGATTTCCGCCCCTGCCAATTCCCGGGTGGCGGAGAATTCCGGCCACGGCGGGGGCAGGATTTTCGCCAGCCCCGGCCGATTCTCCGACCCTGCGAGGCGTCGGAGAATTTCGCCCCAATGCGTAATCGACCTGGTCACCAACCATATTTGGAAAGAACTTTGACTTGTTACAGGTCACATGGTAAGGCAGCCATGTTTTTTGGTCTGATTTTAAAACAACAAGAGATTCTGGACAGAGTTCATCCAAATCCAACCGACAGCCATTGAACCAGCTACAAGGTAATTATGCAGTCATGGTAATAAACAACCATACCTTGAAAGTGCAAGAAGGACTCACATCAACCTGTCCCCAATTTAAGTTCACCTGAGAAATAGCCCCCTGTAAATTCAACTACAAGAAGCCCCACATCTCACTGATAATCCTCTGCTTACGACCTTTACTTCAACTAGAAGCACCAACTCATCTAAGAAATTACAGACCTGCCATGGAAAAGAGACTGAGACAATTATACTTTGTAATCTTGTCTTTTTCCTCACCTGTGTAGGAGCGTGGTTTCAAGACCTGTGTATTGAGTCAGCTTCCATGTGGGATTATTCCCTGTGGCTCAACTCAGTACAGAGTGGAACAAACATGATAACCTGGACAAGGTGGCTTATTTAATCAAGCTTGTTACATGTACACGGAGAACAGACTGGATATCCGCCAAGACATGTTCTGCTGAGAAAGTCCAGAACACAGTACTCATACAACGTTCAAAAATCAATAGCCCACCCCAGTTGGATGTGATCCAATCCCTGAAGCTGCTACTTTTAAACTTATCCAATAGAATTGCAAGCAGTGTTTAAACTTTATCCAATAGAATCGCAAGCAGCGCATGATTGATCCTCATCCTGACAGCTGTGTACAATCCCAGCAGCATGTGCTGACTGTGAGAAATGGAACAACAGAACCAGCACCCTGAATTGGTTCACAAAGACAAGATGTCAGAAGTAATGCCCTTTTGGTCACGTTAGCTATCCTAAATCCCATTTGATTACTTATTACTACTGATTCCTAAAAATACATGTTTAATGGTTAATATTGATTACTCAGTCCGATAATTCATCTCAGTCCTTAACAAAATAACTTATGTAAAACTACTCTAGTGGCAGGCTAACGATTCAGTTTTAAGAGGTATCATCGCTGACCCCCCCCCCCTTCAATCTGTATCTAATCTTTGTGTGAGTGAGAGTGCATGTGAGGTAAATGTGTGAGATATTGCATTTTATTGAACCTCTCCAGGGCAACTATGGGAGAATAAATAACCTCCAGTATTTTTAAACCGACAAAACATTCTTGCTGCTGGAATTATTTAAATTAGGACAATCATTCGGAGGATAAGAAAATGCACATACCTCACATACAAAACACATCAATCATGGACACTACAAGAAACACATAAATTCTGTCTGTGACCATCTACGATTCATCTTTAATTTAACACAGGTTGGGGCTTCTCGTATGGCCATGAAGTTAGATTTTTGCAAAGAAAGTTTTCCCACATCAGGTGACAGGTTGACTCAGAGGCTGACCTTTCAACGAAGGATAAGTAGAAAAGGATGGTTTGGACCCTCAGCTCTGGGAGCCCTCTAGACTACTCGTGCAGTATTCTCTAACCCAAAGATGTCCAGCACAGCCTGTTTAAAAGCTTTCAGGTTACAGGGCCCTCCTCCTGTCTGAGTCGGTTTCCATCTATAAGGCACCATCTTCGCCTGAAAACTGCAGTGCAGTGTTAAGATGTCGAAAGTTCGGGAGCACAGATAATGACCATTGAAGTGTCCAACGTTAATGCCCGGCTATGTGTGAATAAATGGACATACGTGATGGAACTAGCTCAAGCTATCGGTCTGCTGCAAGTGCTCAGGTTTCCAAAAGAAAAATTCAACAGTACCTTCCTTTGGGAGTTAAACACAACATTAACTCATTGCTGAGTGCACACTGGTACTGTCAAGAATTATTGGAACAGACATTGAAAGCATTAACAGACGATAAAGTCTCCATTGCCATCCAGCCCCAGGTTTAACATTATCTTCCAGTATTCCTTGGGAATTATGCAAAACATAATCGTTTGAACCCCATTAATTTTGTGGGGAGCAGGGTAAATCATGAAAAGACAGGAAGGAGAAGGTGTAAACCTCAAACTGAAGTTTTCACTCAAATTTCATTCAAAGATAAACTGAAAATTGAGAAAATCGATTCAATTCAGGTTGGATTTCGCCCAAAGGTGCCATGTTCATCCATTGAACGGGCAGAAATCTGGCAGAGCGGGTTGCTCACTTGTTGTGGAGCCCTCCAAGAGTTATTCCATTAATTGGCAGTGGAATGTAAATGTGCTCTGATCTGGAGCAGGCAGGGCAGGCTTTCTGTCCCAACATAACTTGCACCGCCCCATACACACACAGCCCCACTGAAAAGACTTTGACTGCCATTTGCCCTTGCTCCATCCCACTCGCATTTAAATCCTGTCTGCTGAATTAAATTCACTGTAATCGGCACAGCCATTTAGACAATCAAATAACGGAGCAGGGAGGCTCAGAATCAATAGTCTTCAATCACTCACTGGCTGCCTTGCTCCAAAGCTTGTTCCAGGAAAGTCAATGAAATTGTGAACATCAATTAAAGTGATAACATTAGCAGTCTGTCATCCAGTTATGTTCTGATTTTTCTTCAAATGATATATTTTTTAATATCGATATTTACTGAACTTGTGTGCTAAGCATGGGGACAGGCCAATGCATGTGGATCCTTCTCCATCCCAATTATATATATTATATCTATAGACACATTATACTTGCATGGTTTCAGCATAAACTCAAGAATCATATAAACTGTGCATACTACAAACCATTCCTTGTTAAAGAACCTGACCTTCAGTTTTGCACCTTGGTTCCTTGGACGAATATCACGCACTGCCCGCTTGCTCCTGATCCACCAAGATACTTGATGCGGTATGTTCTAAACATTTCTTTCCCCCAGCGAATCATAACGTGAATTCATCTATAGAGGAGACCATCTAATTTACAGCATTGAGCACCAATATCAGCCATCACAGTGAATGGCAGGCCTCAGAATCAAGGGACGCAGATTCAAACTAAAATATTTCAGGCTGTAAAACTCTTGAGTCATCATTGAGTTAAAAGATTGATACGCGCATTGACCCAATCTTTGAGCACGGTGGGTAGTTGACTTTACTCTTTTTTCTCTCTAATATGCTGCAAAAGTGTACTGGATTCATTCTAAATTGGACTAATGTGAGTACAACTGACTTGCGTCCTTTGAAGTGCACATATCTGTCAGGGTGATATAGTGTTATGCTTCTGGAGCTGCATATACGCACCATAAATAACATCTAAGTTACCTTTTTAATCAACCATTTTCATTTCTCAACTGGCACCTACATAATCCTGCATTCCATATTTCCTTACTGATTGCAAACATTGCTGTTTGTTTTAGAAATTAGCAACGATATAAAGGCATTGTGTCAATCTCTAACAGTGAGGAATGAAGTCAAGGCGCTGTTTGGAATGAAGGAGCATTTTCTGTAAGATTTCATATTTCCAGCATTAGAAATCATTGACTCCTTCAGCAGCACAGAAGGAGGCCAGCTCAGCTCACTTTTTTTTTTGTCTTTCCCACGATGTTCCAGGTCATTAGTATTTAAATCTGTTGTTGAATGATATGCAATGGGCCTCCTGTGTATTTTCATGCGCTGCTCTATTTATCTCTGAAGAATGATTACAGCTACACTGGCGTAGTTAGTGGCTCTGTTCTCAGTCCTGTCGTGTTTTGAAGAAGTAGCTTGAAAGTCAACACTTTGTCTCCACCCATCAGGTTGCAGGTCATTAATATTTAAATATGCTAATAACATGCGCAGCCTGCCGAGATGGTGCTCGACCAGCCCCCCTCCCCCCCCCCCACCCCCCTCAGCGACACACCTCCATGCACCCCACTAATATTTTTGTGCCTCAAAAGCATTTCTCTCTGCAGCCAGCTTGAAAATTAGACATTGCCAACCGTGGATGTATCGGTTTATTTGGGTGGCACAGTAGCACAGTGGTTAGCACTGATGCTTTACAGTGCCAGGGACCCGGGTTCGATTCCCAGCTTGGGTCACTGTCTGTGCAGAATCTGCACGTTCTCCCCGTGTCTGCGTCCTCCGGGTGCTCCGGTTTCCTCCCACAAGTCCCAAAGCACGTGCTTGTTAGTTGAATTGGACATTCTGAATTCTCCCTCAGTTGTACCCGAGCAGCCTCCGGAGTGTGGTGACTAGGGGCTTTTCACAGTAACTTCATTACAGTGTTAATGTAAGGCCTACTTGTGACAATAAAGAATATTATTATTATGAATTCTCCCTCAGTGTAACTGAACACGAGGGGATTTTCACAGTAACTTCATGACAATGTAAGCCTACTTGTGACACTAATAAAGAATATTATTATTATTTCAATCTAGTCTGCCATTTTGACACATGCGGGAAAACGATGGACAAAAGACAATTGGTATGGCCGCATTGAAGCATTTGTTGCATGACACAGCCCAGAACAGTTTTCAGGCTAGTGGTTACTTGTTTTCAGAAGCTATGATTTTAAAATGCCATCAATGGCTCAACACATCAGTCACACCAACAAAATTCCACGGTGCAACAAAGATGCAAATCCAGCATTTTGTTACAAAGCGTGCTGGAGACAAGGCATCAACTTGCACCTATTTTAGGAGCGATTGACCCTGTTTTCCTTTCACTTGCTCCTTGTATTTTAAGTTTTTTTTTAAATCACCTTAAAACAAAGAGCTGTTTTTTGCAGGGTGAGTGAGTATAGTTTATTAGAGGTCAGTGTTTGTGTAAAGAACAATAACACTATGGTACCAAAAAGAAAATGCTGGAAAATCTCAGCAGGTCTGGCAGCATCTGTAGGGAGAAGCTTTGACAAAGGGTCATCTGGACTCGAAACGTTAGCTCTTTTCTCTCCCGACAGATGCTGCCAGACCTGCTGAGATTTTCCAGCATTATCTCTTTTTGGTTTCAGATTCCAACATCCGCAGTAACTTGCTTTTAATAACACTATGGTAGGTGAGATACGCTGACCAAGAGGGAAAGTGAAGGGGAGGGGCGAAAAGGATTGATGATGAGAAGCATTTAAAATTTCATACGATGTGAGACCAGGAGCCACTGACAATCAAGTATATTAACTTTATATGTTTACATATTAATATAACTTTATACAACTTTACATATTTCTTGATTAATAAAGGGTTCAGGGGTTCAAGGTAGGAGAATGGGGATGAGAAACATATCAGCCATGATTGAATTGTGGCGCAGATTCGATGGGCCGAATGGCCTAATTCTGCTCCTGTATCTTACGGTGTTATATGTATTTCAGATACACAACATGAGAAAACCTCAGCTTTATTGAACAAGTAGGAACAATGTTAACTGTTTGGGTTTTGGAATGCAATCATTACCACATGACCTAACTGACTTGGTGCAGTCATGTAACCTCTGCCCTCAGGGATTCCCTGCAGACAGCCATCTTACATTCAATCCAACAAAGACACTATGCAAGAACGGGCGCGATTCTCCGCTGCCCATGACGGATCGGAGAATAGCGGGAGGGCTTCCCCGACATTCTTCACGCCCTCCCGCTATTCCCCCCCCCCCCCCCCCCACGGCCGCCCCACGACACGAATCGCTGCTCGCCGTTTTTTATGGCGAACAGCGATTCTCCCCAGGCCGATGGGCCGAGTTCCCAGGCCTTTACGGCCGTTTTTATGGCAGCAAACACACCTGCCGCAACATGCCCGTTCTGGGCATCCAGGGCCCCGATTGGCACGGCAGTACCATGGACGTGCCAAGGGGGGCATGGGCCCGCGAACGGTGCCCACCTTCGCCGCGGGGCCTCGCCGAT
This sequence comes from Scyliorhinus canicula, assembly GCF_902713615.1. NCBI lineage: Eukaryota > Metazoa > Chordata > Chondrichthyes > Carcharhiniformes > Scyliorhinidae > Scyliorhinus > Scyliorhinus canicula. The sequence continues at coordinate 180,337,398 of NC_052153.1, read as the reverse complement.
CGGAGTGGCGTGATTTCCGCCGCCCTCTTTCTCCCTCGGCCGCCCCGCGGACTGACGGCCCCGCGCATGCGCGGGTTGGAGCAGTCCAATCCGCGCATGCGCGGCTGACGTCATCGTGCACGTCAGCCGGTGTGACGCTTGGCGCGCGGACTTAGCGATGGTCACTAAGGCCGCGCTTCATGGGGCCCCGCTGCTAGCCCCGCCCGGTGGGGGGGGGAAATCGGGTCCCGGGAGGGGGCGCGGAGGCTGCCGTGAAACACGGCCAGTTTCACGGCAGCCTTTGCGACCTGCCGCATTTGTGGAGAATCGCGCCCTGTAGTCTTTGGGCTTGTAACAAGAGGCGAAATTGGGGTCGGAGAATCACCTGGGGCCGCCGAAAATCCGGCACCCGCCGTGGCAGAGATTCTCCGCCACCCGGGAAGTGGCGGCGGCGGGAATCACGCCACTCCGATCAGCGAGGCCCCTGCGGTGATTCTCCGGCCTGCGATGGGCCGAAGTCCCGCCGCTGGGAGGCCTCTCCCGCCGCCGAGGTTTGAACCACCTCTGGTGGTGGCGGGATCGGCGGCGCGAGCGGGTTTTGGAATGCAATCATTACTACATGACCTAACGGAGGCCGTGGCAGCCGCGGAAGAGAAAGAGTGCACCCAGGGCACTGGCCCAGAGTCTGAGCGGGGGGCCCCAATCGCGGGCCTGGCCACCGTGGGGGCACCCCCCGGGGTTCGAGCGCCCCCCGCACCCCCCAGGACCCCGGGGGCCCGCTCGCGCCGCCGATCTCGCTGCCACCAGAGGTGGTTCAAACCTCGGCGGCGGGACTTCGGCCCATCGCGGGCTGAAGAATCGCCGCGGGGCCTCGCCGATCGGAGTGGCGTGATTTCCGCCGCCGCCACTTCCCGGGTGGCGGAGAATCTCTGCCATGGTGGGGGCCGGATTTTCGGCGGCCCCAGGCGACTCTCCGACCCTGCTGGGGGTCGGAGAATTTTGCCCGAGAAACAGAACTGTTCAAAACTTCTAAAAGCCCCTGAGTAAAAAAAGACAAGAAAAAACTAGCCCAAGCTGAAGGCTGCATGTAAAATACTGGGTGGAAATTTGGGTGGAAATTTTCCTCTCCAGCTCCCGTCAAAATGAAAAGAGATATATGGCAGAACAGGCAATTTTTACACAATATGAGTCACGACACTACTATCACTGGTGGGGAGAGACAGTAACGTATTGTCTTCCATTCTCGCTCCAAAGAATAAAGAAAAACAAGCTGCAGAAATTTTGAAAGCCCTGAAGACACACGTTGAACACCAATTGAGCATAACTTATAAACGGTATGTTTTCAACAATAGAGCTCAAGGTGAAAAATAATCTATTGATCAATCTGTCACTGCAGTAACACAACTTGCAGAACCATGTGAACTCAGGCTACTAAAAGATAAGCTTACGAAAGATAATTTGGCGTAGGCATTAAGAGATCCGACAGTGAGAGCAAGTCTACTGAGAAAAGAGTAACTTACGCTCAAGAAAGCAATATACACGTGCAGAAATGTGGAGGTTATAAAATGTCAGCTAGAGCACATGTATGGACAGAATAGATGAGGTGATACAGCATGCTGAGATACATTCCAGATCGAAAAAGAGCAGGACAATCGTGGACAAAGGGGAGGATGCAAATACTGCTGAGGACATCAAACAAAGTGCAAGGATCCTCCTGTTTAAACCTGGTTTCCCTTGTGTATCCCCTTTATTTTCTGTTATCTTTGCCTCAATAACTTGCATGCCTGGACAGTTGCTGGGATTTATACTTTTCAGATGGACATGCAGGTTAGCACGCAGTGATTAGCACTGTGACTTCACAGCACCAGGGTCCCAGGTTCGATTCCCTGCTGGGTCACTGTCTGTGTGGAGTCTGCACGTTCTCCCTGTGTCTGTGTGGGTTTTCTCCGGGTGCTCCGGTTTCCTCTCACAGTCCAAAGACGTGCAGTTTTTAGGATTGGCCATGCTAAATTGCCCTTCGTGTCCAAAACGATTAGGAGGGGTTATTGGGTTATGGGGATAGGGTGGAAGTAAGGCCTGAAGTGGCTCGGTGCAGACTTGATGGGCTGAATGGCCTCCTTCTGCACTCTATGTATCTATGCTCTTTTAATTTTAAAACAAAACAGGACACCGCCTATGGCAAATGAGCAATTTGGTCAAACCTCAGGGCACCCCGCGGGAGAGGTGCTGCTTGTTTGGTCCAATGATGACTCATCTTGATGGACTTGGCTGGCAGCCAACCAGTTACTTTAAATTCCCGAGCCTTCACAGATCCACGATGCTGGTGATCATTCTGGAATGTTCCTCACTTTGTAAGACTTTGTGTGTTGGCTTTCAGTTTTGTTTTGATCAAGCAGCTAGAAGGCCCGAACTCTGGGGCAGGATTCTCCATCAGCTGCCGTAATTGGGAAAGGTAATTGGGCAGAGAATCGGTTTTAATGGCAAAATCATGTGCAGCGCCGGTTTCACGCCAAATCGCAATTCTCCAGTGCCTCGACAGCGGTGTCAATGTATTCCACTCCGCAAGTACAGTAAACACCATTGGCATATCATTAGTGGGCCTGACTTGGTATGCTCCGGGGACTCTGCAATTCACTGCCTCCACTGGGGGGAATTCCTGGCAGCGAGGTTCATTTATGCTTTTAAAAATCGTGATCAGGCTGCTGAGGGAGAGAGGAGGGTGTCCAACATCGCCATAATTTGCTGACAGTTGTGGCGCTGGACAGCGGGTGGGGGGGGGGGGGCTTCTGCCAGGGCTGGGGGGAGCAGCAGGGATGGCAGGAGCTGGGCTATAAGGTCAGGGTGGACGGGCATGGAGCACCATTGCCGCAGCCGAAAAGGCAGCCTTGCAGCTGCGCACGGCACTGACTGCCCACTGTGAACCTAGGGCCACAGGTCATATGGGCATCCCCACCAGGCCACCCCTCGAGGTGCCCTCTGGTCCCAGCTGGCACATTAGCAGGATGGGCGCACTCCAGCACAACCGGTGCCATCTTGTTGGCTGGGATGGTGTGCGTGGGGATTGCAATGTGTATATGCGATTGCATCTTGACAGCTTCCCGAGTGTCAATCACGGACCCGGCAAATCCCGCACTGTTTCTCATTGGAATCGTTTGTGTTCCAATGTGGTGCCAGTGCTAGCCCCTCAACAGTTGCTAAATCAGTCCAGATGTGATAGCAGTTTTGCTGTTGTGGAAGTCCATGAGTCCTGCCCCGGAGTTAACACTTAGTCTCAGGAATGGAGAATCTCACACCTGATTTCTCTCCCACCTGATGGATCTTTCTGAAGGTCCAGGATAAAGACCCTTCTCTCTACAGTCAGTTTAACCTGCAGGAGGATCCAGTCCAGCACCAGCTGCAGGCAGAGGGGCTGTTTGAAAACCCTTTTAAACTTTTCATGTGGAGAATCCGTCTTATCTCAGTGAGGCTGATACCTAATCTGGTGGGAGCAAGTTAGAATTGAACAGACCTGAGGGGGATCTTCGGAGTGAAGGCCCAGGTCAATACAAGTTAAAGTGACTCCCCAGAGGGGATCCCACACCCTGAAAGTTCCAGCCAGACATTCCAAACCAACTGATGATTTAGTAGTCCTCAACCTAGGGGATAGCTGGCTACAACAATCCCAATATCTGCAATAATTAACTCTCTTACTTCCATTGTATTCCCTATCATTTTTACCGTTCCCCTCCACTCTGTGTGTTCATGTCTTGTGTGTGTTTGGGTAGAGGGTGGGACGATAAGAGGAGTGGAGTGAATTAATAGATTAGCTAGCCGATATTCTATGATAATCATTGCTTGTCTTATCTCTAGTGATGTTATGAATAGACAATTTTTTGTTTTTCACTTGCAAATCTGGTGCCTGTAAATCATTTGAGCAGTCAAGGGTCAAAGATCTTAGAACGTAATATGAATTATTGGTTAATTTACTTGCACTGGGACTCGGGCCTGTGGGCTTGAATTGACTATGCACTTGCCCTGGGTGTCGTAAAAAAAGGAAAAGGATTGTCCAGTGTAAGCAGTGTTTTAACTGTAAGAAACTGAATCATTTCACGCACAAATGTTTGGCCAGAAAGAAGAAAACAAGCCTATACAGGTGGGTACAGGAGAAAAACCAACAGAAGAGTCTGATGAAGAACCATACAACAGGTTGATTCCGTCAAATCTGTAGACGACCAATGGTTTATGACTTCTAGAATGATGAACACAGAAGGACAGCATCGAGTTAACCAAGAGTGCCAGCTAGACTTTGGTGCATCAGGCAACATCATGACCTTCACAGACCAGTACAAACTGGTTCAACATGGTGATCCAAAAGGGAAGCCCTCATAAGTAAGATTGAGGCTATACAATGGCACAATACTCATAGCGAGAGGACAAATTAGTGTGAGAACCCAATGCAATGGCAAGAATGAAGATCTAGAACAGCCATTCAACTCAACTAGAGAAAGTCTAAACTCTGGGAGGGTAACCCTAAATCATAGAATTTACAGTGCAGAAGGAGGCCATTCGGCCCATCGAGTCCGCACCGGCTCCTGGAAAGAGCACCCTACTTAAGTCCACGTCTCCACCCTATCCCTGTAACCCAATAACCCCACATTTTGGACACAAATGGTAATTTATCATGGCCAATCCACTTAACCTGGATTAACAGCACGGTAGCAGAAACAATCTGGAAAGCTGAAAGCATGTTTAGCCCCAAGCGATTTAAATAAAATGCTGAAGAAATCTCACTACTCCATAGAATCCTAAATCATAGAATTTACGATGCAGAAGGGGGCCATTCGGCCCATCGAGTCTGCAATGACCCTTGGAAAGAGCACCCTGCCTAAGCCCATACCACCCTGTACCCACACCTCCACCCTATCCCCGTAACCCCACCTAACCATGTCAACCATCAAAGGAATTTTGCCACAACTTGCCAAGGCAAAGGTCTTTACTACCCTAAATGCAAAGGATGCTTACTGGCAAGTGAAGCTGGATGAAAGCAGCAGCTTTCTAATTACATCCCAGATGCTGTTTGGGAGATATAAGTGTTGTGCATGCTGTTTGGCATTTTGATAGCTCCATAAGAATATTAAAGCAGACAACATGAGGTTTCAGTGATCTTCCTGGCGTGGAAGATAGAGTGGATGATCAACTAATCTATGGGTGTGGAGACACAATGGAAGAAGCCATAGCTGGCCACGATCAGAATTTAGTATGATTGCAAGAAAGAGCACGTCGGAGGAACCTGAGAAACCTGAAACTGAACAAGAAAAAAATTGCAATTGAAGATGCCTGAAATCAAGTTCCTCGGTCATATCCTGAGAGCCAAATATCTTCATCTGGTTCCGATTATCCCAGACCAGACCCCAACAGTGGTGAGGATACTGGAGCGAAACCCGAATATTTTAGTTTAGTTGTGAGACGGTGGGGAAAGAATGATTCACTCCAGCAGTGATTGCATGAACAAAAAGAGTGTTGGTATTTCTAAAACAAAACTTTATTATGAATACAATATTAAACTTTTTAATTTCACACCCAAGAAGAACAGCTTACAATTACCCCTTAACACTACTACTCAAATTCCCATTAAACAACAAGAAAAGAAACATACAGCTCTCAATCTATCTTAAACTCTGCATGGCTCATAAGTTGTTTGATTTTAGTAACAATTAATACTTGAGTTGTAAAACAGATCTGGCTCCTTTAGAACCCTTTCAGACTCTGACTGAACGTCTTAGAAAAGCTGGTTCACCTGGCATGTTTCAGCTTCTTCCTTGTCCCCAAGACAAGACTGCTCTGCTTTCAATATTATTATGCTTTTGAAACTATCCTGCCATTTGAGATTCAGTGCCAGACATCTCAGACTTCACCTCCTCTCTCTCCAAAGCCTTCTTTAAAACTGACTCTCTAGAGCTTTTTCAAAATGTCTTTCTGCATCCTTTGGCTCCACCCAGCAATGTCCTCGGGCGGGATTCTCCCAACGGGAGACTAAGTGTCGACGCCGGAGTGAAGACCGGAGTGTTTCACTCTGGCGTCGGAGGCCCCTCCTCACCCCGATCGGTGGGCACCGAACACGGGCCAGACCTCTTCTGAGCGGCCCCCGGTGCTCGATCCTCCCCCCCCCCCCCCCCCACAGGCCGCCACCGCAGCATTCGCGCGCTGTTCACGCCGGCAGCGACCAGGTGTGGTTGGCGACAGCGTGAACCCGTCGTATTGGGCAGGCCGCTCGGCCCATGCGGGCCGGAGAATCGCCACTCGCCCGTTACAAATGGCGAGCGGCGATTCTCCGAGCGGCCTGTCGTAAATCTCAGCGCACTGTTTTGTGGGGGGTGGGAGAATCGCGTGCGGGTGCCGGGGCAGCGTGGTGGGACACGCCCGGTGCCCCCGGGATTCTCCCACCCGGCGTGGGGAGGGATAATTGCGCCCCTCATCTCCCCAAACTGAAAAAACAAAGTATCTTTGCAGGCTGCAAAGCACATAAACTTCCCAACGACTTCCCCCAGTCAAACCAAAATGCATTAGCCCAGATAGAAATAACACATTCCTTTGGTCAATTTCATCTTCTTGCTGGTAGAAGCTCCCAGGCCTTTACAAAACAAAATCCTTTTTTCAAAAAAAGTGACCATGCAGTCAAGCGCACTATACCCCAGGCTTTTAAAGCCTTGAATTGTCCCAATATTTCAAAGCCAATATTCCTAAAATCCTCCATTCAGCACAATCCTGACAAGGTGAGAACTGTCACAATGGCACAGTGACCAACAGATGTGAAAGCAGAGCAATTATTTGTTGGATTCTTGAACTATTTAACAAATGTTTTGCCTAATTTGTCATCAGAGTGTATATCATTACGCCAGCTCACTGCCAAGATGTGCATTGATGTGGAGATGCCGGCGTTGGACTGGGGTGAGCACAGTAAGAAGTCTTACAACACCAGGTTAAAGTCCAACAGGTTTGTTTCAAACACTAGCTTTCGGAACACTGCTCCTTCCTCAGGTGAATAAAGAGGAATTTTCCAGAAACATATATACAGACAAATTCAAAGATGCAAGACAATGCTTAGAATGCGAGCATTTGCGGGTAATTAAGTCTTTACAGATCCAGAGATATGGGTAACCCCAGGTTAAAGAGGTGTGAATTGTCTCCAGCCAGGACAAATGGTAGGATTTCACAAGCCCAGGCAAGATGGTGGGGGATGAATGTAATGCGACATGAATCCCAGGTCCCGGTTGAGGCCACACTCATGTGTGCGGAACTTGGCTATAAGATGTGCATTGGTGTTTACTAAAATCAAACAACTAGTGATGGCAACACCAATGCTGAAGTACGATGGTCTCAATTATGATGCCATCTTTCAGTGTGACACCAGCACAACAGATCTTGGAGAACACTACTACAACAAGGACAATCAGTCACATTTACATCCAGGGCATTACCCCTAACTGAACTATGCTTTGATCTTATCGAGAAAGAGTGACTGGCTTGTTTTTGCTTATAAGAATTTTATCAATATCTGCTTAGAAGTGACAGAGTAAAGTGGAGTCTGACCAGAAGCTGTTTCGAAGCATTTTCCTCAAACCCGCTACTATCTGCTCCAAAGCGTCGGCGAAGAATTTTACTTCATTTACAGAGACAGGGTGGCATGGTAGCACACTGGTTAGCACTGTTGCTTCACAGCTCCAAGGTCACAGGTTCGATTCCTGGCTTGGGTGACTGTCTGTGCGGAGTCTGCACATTCTCCCCATATCTGCGTGAGTTTCCTCCGGGTGCTCTGGTTTCCTCCTACAGTCCAAAGATGTGGAAGTCATGTGGATTGGCCATGCAAAATTGCCCCTTATGTGTCCAAAAAAGGTTACATGGGGTTACGGTTACGGGAATAGGGTGGTGATGTGGGCTTAACTGGGGTGCTCTTTCTTCGGGCCGGTGCAGGTTCGATGGGCTGAATGGCCTGCTTCTGCAATGTAAATTCTATGATTCTATGATTCATCCAGATGTAATATATAAGCAAGGTATAAAAATGTACATTGCTGATATGCTGTCGAGGGCAGCACCTCCATGAAGTAAGTTGAGGATGCTACAGCAGAATGTGAAGTCTTCCAGATTCAACAAAGTAGCAGCTCAACATGCTCTGGAAGCCATCCACCCAGCAGGGACATTGAATCTGACAGACAAATACCTTGCTCAAACCAAGTGGGTCTGGGGCTGGTTTAGCACAGTGGGCTAAATAGCTGGCTTGCAATGCAGAACAATGCCAGCAGCGCGGGTTCAATTCCCATACTGGCCTCCCCGAACAGTCGCCGGAATGTGGCGACTAGGGGCTTTTCACAGTAATTTCATTGAAGCCCACGTGTGACAGTAAGTGATTATTATTGCAAGTGAACTATTTAACAAGGTGCAGCTCTTCAAGTGCTGCAGGAAGTAGTGATGAAATTTTGGCCTGACAGCCTCAAAGACACACCAATGGTTACAAAAGTATATTGGGCATACCAAGATGAAGTGACATCCCAAGGTGGCATCTTATACAATGGAAATAGAGGCATCATCCTCAAGGAGATGAGAGGACTGATACTGAAGCAAATGCATGCCAGCCATCAGGGAATTGAATCAAGTTCGAAAAACGTAAGAGAAGTCCTCTACTAGCCAAACATGAGAATGAAATTAAAGACCACATTGGCCAATGTGATGCTTGTAATAAGTACCAAGCTAAACAAACTAGAAAGCCATTGGCGATGCATGACGTCCCAGAAGACCATGGACGAAGCAGGAAGCAGATCTCTCCACTATATCAGGAACTGATTCTCTTGTCACATTGCTGACTACTATATAATATATAATAATCTTTATTGTCACAAGTAGGCTTACATTAACACTGCAATGAAGTTACTGTGAAAAGTCCTGCCACTTTCTGGCGCCTGTTCAGGTACACAGAGGGAGAATTCAGAATGTCCAAAATACCAGTAGCATGTCTTTTAGGACTTGTAGGAGGAAACCGGAGCACCCGGAGGAAACCCACACAGGCACGGGGAGAGCGTGCAGACTCCGCACAGACAGTGACCCAAGCCAGGAGTCGAACCTGGGACCTGGGCACTGTGAAGCCATAGTTCTAACCACTGCGCTACCATGGATACTAGGAAGTAGACCAGCTGACTCCAGCAATGACAGATTAATTAATAGAATGCTTGAAAGCACACATCAGTCGTTACGGCATTCCAGAACTTGTGATGAGTGACAATGGCCCTCGGTTCACAAGATGAATAATTCAGGTGTTTCCAAAGGATTGTGAAATTCAACACTTTACATCATCTCCACATGATCCGAATTTGAATGGAAAGATTGAGTGCTTCTTTCACTGCATGGTGAGTGCTGCTTGACTAAATGAGAGTGCATTTGGAGTTGGGTGAAAACAGGGAGTCAGGTGAAACTGGGTGAAAGTGAAGCTAAAAAGACTGAATGGGGAGCTCAGTCTCAGTCCTGGCAGGAGCGGAATGCAGCTGAGCTTCATAGACACCAAGGTCGGATTCTTCTTCTCATTGACCTTCTAGTCATCGGGATTAACTGAGAAACAATACAAATAAGTGAAAGTCAGGGTCATTATAATAAAATAAAGTAAGTAGACAAAGTAGGCTAAGAGAAGTAAAGTTAGCATAAGGGAGGTAAGTAAATAGTATTCTTATACAAGCATAATGTTTTGTTAAAAAAGGGAGCAAATAATGGGCTTAAGGGTAGTCACAGCAGGAGAGTTTACACCCGTGATATGCTGCTCCTGTACTATGTGGCAAATCATGGAAGCTTCAGTTGTCCCTGGTGACCACGTTTGGAGGAAGTCTGACCAACCGCAGATACTGGCTAACTGCATTTCGGAGCTGGAGCTGAGGGTGGATTCACTGTGGAGCATCCGCGATGCTGAGCAAGTCGAGGATAGCACGTTCAGTGAGATGGTCACACTGCAGGTGAAGATTGGACTGAAAAAAGGGCGTGGGTGTCCACCAGGCAGAGTAGGGGAAGGCAGGTAGTATAGGTGCCCACGCCCCTTTCGAGCAGATATACCAGGGGTGGGCACACTTTTCCGTGCAAGGGCCACATTCAGAAATTCACAATTTTAAAGGGCCGCATAGTATATTAAGTAAAATAATTAATATTTTAAATAGCCAAAATAAAAGGTCTTTAAAGAAAAAAAAGCACATTTATTTGAAAAACAAAGTAACTCAGTAAGTAACAGAACAATGTCAATGAGAATGATACATCTGACTGCAGTCATTTACCAGTTTGTTGAAATCAGGTGTCAAGTTGCTTGTGCTGATCCTTAACACTGACAGAAGCACAGCCTGGCCGAGTCAACGATAAAAACGCGCGTAGTGGGGCGGATGAGTGGGGCTGCCTTATTGGTCGGTTTAGTTGGGTGTGCGACCAATAGGAGTCCAGGTTACAAACAATAATAAAGCTTTTCCCCGGCGGCTTTTAAAAAATGCCGGTTATGATTCCGGGGGCCGTAGTTTGCCCACCCCTGAGATATACTGTTTTGGATACTGCTGGGGGAAATTACTGTGCCGGAGAAAGCAGTGCCTGTCAACTTCATGGCACCATGGGTGGGTCTGCTGCATAAGAGGGAGGAGGAAGAACTTCAGGGCTATAGTGGTAGAGGATTCAATTGGAGACAGGTGTTTCTGCAGCCACAAAACAGTCTCCAGGAGGGCATGTTGTCTCTCTGGTGTCAAGGTCAGGGATGTCACTGAATGGCTGCAGGACATACTGAAGGGGAGGATAAACAGACAAATGTCGTGGCACACATTGGTACCAATGAAATAGGCAGAAAAAGGGATGAGGTCGGGCAAGCAGGATTTATGGAGCTAGGAAGTAGATTTAAAAACAGGACCCAGAAGATAGTAAGTTCTGGATTTCTTCCGGTGTTGTGCCAGTGAGTATAGAAATAAAAGGTTAATCCAGATTAATGTGTGGCTGCAAAGATGGTGGAGGAGGGAGGGCTTTACATTTCTGGAACATTGAGTCCATTTTGGTGTGCATGTGCACTGGTCCCTAAAGGTGGCAGAGCATGTAGATACAGTGGTTAAGAAGGCATATGGTATACTTGCCTTTATTAGCTGAGGTATAGAAGTTCAGGATCAAGGAGGTTATGCTGGAACTGTACAAAATATTGGTTAGGCCACAGCTAGAATATTTACACAGTTCTGGAATCTGATAGCACTGGAAAGGGTGCAGAGATTTAAGAGAATGATGCCTGGGTTACCAAAGCTTTAGCTATGAAAAGAGATTGCATAAGCTGTGGTTGCTTTCATTGGTGCCGATGAGACTGAGGGTGGTGGGAGTCTGGAACTCACTGCGTGATAGGGTGGTCGAGGCAGAGACCCTGATAACATTTAAGATGTATTTAGATGTGCACTTGCAATGCCAAGGTATTCAAGGCTATAGCAGCAGAGGGCAGCAGAGCAGAGCTTCTGATTGGCTGTTCCGGGGACATTTGCATACGTGCAGTGCGGTCAGCGTAAGTTGAAGGTGCACCTGCATCAGTGACCTGAGGAGTTCGACGGAAGTCAAGCATCTAGCAGAGGGCAGCAGAGCAGAGCTTCTGATTGGCTGTTCCGGGGACATTTGCATACGTGCAGTGCGGTCAGCGTAAGTTGAAGGTGCACCTGCATCAGTGACCCGAGGAGTTCGACGGAAGTCAAGCATCCAGCAGAGGGCAGCAGAGCAGAGCTTCTGATTGGCTGTTCTGGGGACATTTGCATACGTGCAGTGCGGTCAGCGTAAGTTGAAGGTAGTTTGTGAAGGGGCTGTTCTCGAGTAACAGCTTTACCTGAAACACTACTTACGTAGTGTCTCCCACCCATCCTCCTCCTCTAACCAAAAAAAAAGTTCTGTCCGTTGGCCTAGTTTCAGCCGTTCAGAGGAGGAGGAGCAGTCTCTGGGTGAGTATAAAAACTCACTTTAACCCGGGGATCGAGGCCTAGTTTCGGGAGCCGTTCAGAGGAGGAGGAGCAGTCTCTGAGTGAGTATAAAAACTCACTTTAACCCGGGGATCGAGGCCTAGTTTTGGGAGCTGTTCAGAGGAGGAGGAGCAGTCTCTGGGTGAGTATACAGACCTAACGGTAACTTCCTGTTTTCCACTTTTTTTTCAAAAGTGACATCAGAGGGAAGCTGTGATCTGATTGGTTGAAAAACAAACAGAGGATAACAAAGAGAGAAATAAGGAAGGAGAGGATCAAATATGAAGGTAGGCTAGCCAGTAACATTAGGAATGATAGTAAAAGTTTCTTTAAATACATTAAAAACAAACGGGAGGCAAAAGTAGACATTGGGCCGCTCCAAAATGACGCTGGTAATCTAGTAATGGGAGACAAGGAAATAGCTGAGGAACTTAATAAGTACTTTGCGTCAGTCGTCACAGTAGAAGACATGAGTAATATCCCAACAATTCAGGAAAGTCAGGGGGCAGAGTTGAATATGGTTGCCATCACAAAGGAGAAGGTGCTAGAGAAACTAAAAGGTCTGAAAATTGATAAATCTCCGGGCCCAGATGGGCTACATCCTAGAGTTCTAAAGGAGATAGCTGAAGAAATAGTGGAGGCGTTAGTTATGATCTTTCAAAAGTCACTGGAATCAGGGAAAGTCCCAGAGGATTGGAAAATCGCTGTTGTAACCCCCCTGTTCAAGAAGGGAACAAGAAAAAAGATGGAAAATTATAGGCCAATTAGCCTAACCTCGGTTGTTGGCAAAATTCTAGAATCCATCGTTAAGGATGAGATTTCTAAATTCTTGGAAGTGCAGGGTCGGATTAGGACAAGTCAGCATGGATTTAGTAAGGGGAGGTCGTGCCTGACAAACCTGTTTGAGTTCTTTGAAGAGATAACAAATAGGTTAGACCAAGGAGAGCCAATGGATGTTATCTATCTTGACTTCCAAAAGGCCTTTGACAAGGTGCCTCACGGGAGACTGCTGAGTAAAATAAGGGCCCATGGTATTCGAGGCAAGGTACTAACATGGATTGACGATTGGCTGTCAGACAGAAGGCAGAGAGTTGGGATAAAAGGTTATTTTTCGGAATGGCAACCGGTGACAAGTGGTGTCCCGCAGGGTTCAGTGTTGGGGCCACAGCTGTTCTCTTTATATATTAACGATCTAGATGACGGGACTGGGGGCATTCTGGCCAAGTTTGCCGATGATACAAAGATAGGTGGAGGGGCAGGTAGTATTGAGGAGGTGGGGAGGCTGCAGAAAGATTTAGACAGTTTAGGAGAATGGTCCAAGAAGTGGCTGATGAAATTCAACGTGGGCAAGTGCGAGGTCTTGCACTTTGGAAAAAAGAATAGAGGCATGGACTATTTTCTAAACGGTGACAAAATTCATAATGCTAAAGTGCAAAGGGACTTGGGAGTCCTAGTCCAGGATTCTCTAAAGGTAAACTTGCAGGTTGAGTCCGTAATTAAGAAAGCAAATGTAATGTTGTCATTTATCTCAAGAGGCTTGGAATATAAAAGCAGGGATGTACTTCTGAGGCTTTATAAAGCACTAGTTAGGCCCCATTTAGAATACTGTGAGCAATTTTGGGCCCCACACCTCAGGAAGGACATACTGGCACTGGAGCGGGTCCATCGGAGATTCACACGGATGATCCCAGGAATGTAAGCCTAACATACGATGAACGTCTGAGGATCGTGGGATTATATTCATTGGAGTTTAGGAGGTTGAGGGGAGATCTAATAGAAACTTACAAGATAATGAATGGCTTGGATAGGATGGACGTAGGGAAGTTGTTTCCATTAGCAGGGGAGACTAGGACGCGGGGGCACAGCCTTAGAATAAAAGGGAGTCACTTTAGAACAGAGATGAGGAGAAATTTCTTCAGCCAGAGAGTGGTAGGTCTGTGGAATTCATTGCCACAGAGGGCGGTGGAGGCCGGGACATTGAGTGTCTTTAAGACAGAAATTGATAAATTCTTGATTTCTCGAGGAATTAACGGCTATGGGGAGAGAGCGGGTAAATGGAGTTGAAATCAACCATGATTGAATGGTGGAGTGGACTCGATGGGCCGAATGGCCTTACTTCCACTCCTATGTCTTATGGTCTTATGGTCTTATAGGCCAAATGCCATGAAAACTGTGGTCTTTTACGGCAGAACAATTGGCGTCAATAGGTCACAGATTCACCGCCTTGCAGGGGGCTAGCAGGCAGCTGTCATGGAGTCTTTGATTATGCTGCCCGCTTTTCCAAGGCAGCAGGATGCGTAGACAGTCAATGGATGGGAGGATGTGTGATGGACTGGGCTGTATTCATGACTCTCTGAAGTTTCTTGCGGTCTTGGGCCGAGCAGTTGCCATACCAGGTTGCGATGCAGCCAGATAGGTTGCTTTCTATGGTGCATCTATAAAAATTGGTAAGCGTCAATGTGGACGTGCCGAATTTCCTTAGTTTCCTGAGGAAGTATAGGCGCTGTTGTGCTTACTTTGCCGTAGCGTTGACGTGGGTGGGCCAGGACAGATTGTTGGTGATGTGTACATCTAGGAATTTGAAGCTGTCAGTCATCTCCACCTCAGCACCATTGATGCAGACAGGGGTGTGGACGATACTTTGCTTCCTGAAGTCAATGACTAGCTCTTTAGTTTGGCTGACATTGAGAGAGAGATTGTTGCTGTTACACAATGCCATTATTTTCTCTATCTCCCTCCTGTATTCTGACTCATCGTTGAGATCTGACCCACTATGTTCGTGTCATGTATAGGGAGTACTGTGGGGGCTAAGTGCGCAGCCTTGCAGGGCCCCGGTATTGAGGACTATTGTGGAGGAGATCTCTTTGTTTATCCTCAGTGATTGTGGTCTATGGGTCAGAAGGTCAAGGATCCAGTTGAAGAGGCAGGAGCCAAGCCCTAGGTTTTGGAGCTTTGAAATGAGCTTGGCTGGAATTATGGTATTGAAGGTGGAGCTGTAGTCAATGAATAGAAGCCTGATATAGGAGTTGTTGTGTTGAGATGTTCCAGGGATGAGTATAACGCCAGGGAGATAGCATCTGCTGTGGAAAGTTGTGGTGGTATGCGAATTGCAGTGGATCAAGGCATTCTGGGAGTATGGAGTTGATGTGCCTCATGCCCAACCTCTCGAAGCACTTCATAATGATCGATGTCAAGGCCACTGGATGGTAGTCATTGAGGCACATTGTCTGGTTCTTCTTTGATACCGGCATGATGGTGGTCTTCTTGAAGCAGATGGGAACCTCGGAATGGAGTAGGGAGAGGTTGAAGATGTCCACGAGCACACCCGCCAGCTGGTCCATGCAGGATCTGAGTGACCAGGGACTCAATTAAGACCCATTGCTTTCCGAGGGTTCACTTTCAAGGAGGACGATCTGACTTTAGAGGCAGTGATGGTCTGTATGGATGTGCCCGAGGCTGTTGTTTTCCTGCTTGAAATGCGCATAGAATGCATTGAGTACATCAGGGCGGAGCACTCTGTTGCCGGAGATTCTACTCGGTTTGCTTTGTAACCTGTTTAAAGCCCTGCCACAACCAACGAGAGTCCGTGTCATTAGTCTGTGACTCTAGCTTAGTCTGGTATTATCTCTTGGCACCCCTGAAGGCTTTGTAGAGGTCACACGCAACCTTCTATACACTTGCTGATGAAGTCTGTGACGGTGGTGGCATACCCGTTTAGGTTGGCCACTGAGTTCTTAAATATGGACCAGTCCACTGACTCCAAGCAGTTGTGTAGGAGCTCTTCCATTGCCTTTGGCCATAATCACCTCGTGTGCTTAAAAAGGACACTGTGTGTGAATGAAACCATTGTAGTTTAATATGTACTTTGTAATCTATGTTAATCCTAAAACATGTGTGTAATTGTTAAACTAAGGGGGAGAGTAAAGGAGCATTGTATGATCATCAAACTTTTCATGTTTAATAAATGTTTTTTTTCTTGTTGTTGAAAATAATTGGTGGTCCTGTTACTCTGTTCCTCCATGTTTTCTAAACATTTTGAACCAAGGTTCCACTCTGGGATCTTTCCGCCCAACTATAACACTAACTGGGACCGGAACATCATAATCATTTTGTGCTGCTTCAGTAATGCTCATTAATTTAGTCACGCACATTCGATTCAGAAGACCAGAAAATCTGAGTTTCCTGTAGTTAAACCCATTGTGAACGGGAGTATACATATGCAAAATGTTAGGTGCAGCAGGATTCAAGGTCATTTTTCTGATGTTTACTGTGGTACTTGAAGCATTTTTTTTATTTGTCCTCATTGAGGCCTGCATTGCATTTTCTGCCTCTTTGAAAATATTTCATAGCATCAAAATTAGTTACATTGACAAATTGAGGAAGTTTAATTCCATTTACTTCAATCTGCTGTATTTAATATTGTTGTGACTCGGTTAGGGCAGGTACAAGAACATCTCCTTCTTTCCCACCTGATTGACCGTAACGGGGATTTTTGAAATTGATAACGGTGAATGTGCCAATTCAGTGTATGTATTTAACGATTTACATGCTGATTACGAAGATCTCAGCCAGACAGGTTTTCTTGAGTTTAAACATGCAGTGGGGTTAGTTTTCATTGTGCTAATAACCCACCCAGGTAACGATATTGAAACATTTTAAAAGGTAAACACACACCTTTATTGTTGAAACACAAGCACATGCCAGCATGCAAAATAATAAGTTACAAAGTAGAGGAAGTTAACTTTTGTCCAAATTAAGATTCAATGATAAAAGGCAAAAATGTTATGAGTTCACTGCTTATGGGTCGTTTTCTAATGTTCGCGTCCGACGGAGTTCTTAGGCTGTAATACCTGGGTTTTGCTGCTGGAAACATTGTTTTGGAATTTGAAGTGTTCTTCAGAATTTCACTGTCTGCTGTCTACAGTTAGATATAAGCAGGCAGGGTTCACTTTAGTTGAGAGGGAGAGAGAGGCAAGCAGATTTATCGCTGCCTTGAGATATGCTCTTCGAAACTATCTTGAGCACTAGGGTTTTGTAATAAAAAAAATTTCAAAATTGTGATCCTGATCACATGACCTCTATTTCTCCTTAATGATGAAGAGGGTAATTGATTAGCTTATTCCTGGACAGACCTTGGCTATTGTGTTATGGACTAGGAAATAATTATTTTTAATGACCCAACTGACACATCTAATTGACTCATTTCTTCCGTGCAATGATCTAGGAAGAGCCTATCAATGCCTCCAAGATAGACATTTTCTCTGAAACCTTGCTGCCTCCACCCTGACAGAATAGAATATGGCTTTTATAATGTTGCAAATTGTGGCTGCCATTTTAACATTTCATATAGAACATAGAACATAGACCATACAGTGCAGAAGGAGGCCATTCGGCCCATCGAGTATGTACCGACCACTTAAGCCCTCACTTCAACCCTATCCCCTTACCCCAATAACGCCTCATAACTTTGTTTTTGGACACTAAGGGTAATTTAGCATGGCCAATCCACCTAACTTGCACATCTTTGGACTGTGGGAGGAAACCGGAGCACCCGGAAGAAACCCATTTCAGTCCATCTTCGATATAATAATTGGTATCAGCAGGTGCGAAATCCCATAAGAGGGTGGCCTGTATCTGCCTTAGTTGTAATCCACATTGGAACCTTCCAGAAACATGATGAACCTGAAGCTATAGACGCTTCAGACCTATGGCAGCCATCTACGGGTGTCTTTGTTTTTACAGTTGAAAATGCCTTTTCTTAAATAAGTGAGTCCAGCCTGTGAAACTGAAATTTAATATGTGATATTAACTCACTTCTGTAACAATATGTATAACTGATTAATAAAAACAATGGTTAAAATTGTCATTTTCTTGGGTAAAAAAGAAAGGTGAAGAAATAAATCTCCTTAACTCAGCTCCTAGTTGGCTGCATTATTTTCTGCTGGCTTATGGTGGTTTGGTGTCCCACCATATACTAATAAGATAGGCGGGATATTTCAATACAATTATCAACTGGCCGTATTGACATAAGAATAGATGTAAATTGAACATTACTTTAGAACTTCCAGGCCACTGTAGGCTAAATTGAAAACATTGACATTCTATGCACATATATTTGCGATATTACATTTCATTTTCAGTTTTGTAGAATAGGGGCAGCACGGTAGCATGGTGGTTAGCATAAATGCTTCACAGCTCCAGGGTCCCAGGTTCGATTCCCGGCTGGGTCACTGTCTGTGCGGAGTCTGCATGTCCTCCCCGTGTGTGCGTGGGTTTCCTCCGGGTGCTCCGGTTTCCTCCCACAGTCCAAAGATGTGCGGGTTAGGTGGATTGGCCATGCTAAATTGCCCGTAGAGTCCTAAAAAGTAAGGTTAAGGGGGGGGGGGGGGGGGTTGTTGGGTTACGGGTATAGGTTGGATCCGTGGGTTTGAGTAGGGTGATCATTGCTCGGCACAACATCGAGGGCCGAAGGGCCTGTTCTGTGCTGTACTGTTCTATATTCTAATACTATGGTAAAAGATTTATGGGCTGGATTTTAATTTCGGCAGCCGGGGTCCCACCATGAGGGTGGGCGGAGGGAGGTGACCCTATTAAGAATGGCTGTCTTCCCCCAAGAGATGTCACTGCGAAGAGTGGACACTGCTAAGGCTGGACCTAAAGCTTAAATGTGCAGCAAAGAGTTGGAGTTTGGGAGAAACGGAGCAGTCAGGCAGTCCCTAGTGTGGTATCATTGCAGCAGCAGTGTTCTTTGTCACTGGGGAGCCCCTCCATGGATAAAGAATATCTGAAAAGGAAGGACTCAGTAAACCTACTAGGAGGCCATCAGGATTCATCAGGTGGTCTGCCCAGGAGAGAGGAGGTAAGAGGTGCTTAATTGGCCAGAGGTGGCTCAATCGGGCTCCAGGAGAGGTGGGCCATCTACCACCATTCATGTCCCCGTCAAAAAATCATGCCAACAGGAGTATGTAAGGCACACCTCCCAATGCCTTCACACGCCATTTTGCCAGCCTTCCTATCTCCTAGTCTGTCCCCAAAGGGCTAGTAAAATCCAGCTCCATATTTCAGCAATCATTGACATAAAATGAATTGCAATGTCAGTGCAGTCTTCTTCCCCATGTTATATTATTCTGCAGATGATTTCCTGCCGAGATTAGACATCCAAGTTAAATAAATTTACAGATTTTGAATTCAGCCTCATTTGATTAAATGTGAATTAAACTTTTTGGGGCACGCTGCGGGTGAGGGAATACATTTTTCCTTTTGAGTTTCTCAAAGTGTTACACAAATAAATTGATTATTTTCAAAAATTGAAGATCTGTCAATAGATGGATTCTGTTGTGCTGACAGTACAGATATATCCGCAATATTCCCTCAGAATGCAAGTGGAAAGCAAATTTGGGAAAGTGCTGATGAATCAGCCACTTACTGCAATTTCTTTGTACGTCTTGTCCTGAACATTTATTTTGAGAAAGTGACTGACTCGATTCCTACCTGTTACTTGTTGTGGCAGTTTGACCATGAACATAGCTCGGATGTAGTAACCCTTTGTAACATCCTCTTTTCCTCTTTAATACTGTCTAAAAATCACCATCCTGCACCGACCAAAGTAATATCATCTCTGACAGCCTGCATCATTATGCTTTTTAAAGATTCTCTGGATTGCGTGCATTAAACATATAAATGAAAAGCCTTTTTGTATTAATATGCCAGCCTTTCACCAAGCACCTAGAAAGTCTCTTGTAGCAACTTTTAATAAAGGAAAGAACGGAGTTCAAAGATTTACCTCAAAATATGTAGCAAAACCACATCAGCAGATAAAACAACTTCATTTGCTGATTTATACAAGAAAGCAAATAAAATGCTGGGATTTATGGAGAGAATTTATGTGCAGCCTTGATTTTCCTTTTATGATTGTTGTTACATTATCGTTTTGGTGTTGGATTTATGCTGGTATCAGTGTTAATGTGGCGCCAAACTCATGGCATATCACCAGGTTCCACTAATTGACCTGTAGATGGACGTCTCTGTACTGCTTCAGACCAGAGTCTGAGAAAGTGATGAGGCTGGAGCAACACACTAATAGAGCATTATGAATGCATTGCACTCAACCCACTTGACAATGTGTGTCTGACCCTATCACTCTGACACTCGTGCCAGCAAAATTCAGTACATGCCCAGCAGACCAGCAGACCTCCGAAAACTGGCTAGGCAATTTGTCTATGCAGAAATGTACAGTGGCACACCGAAGATCAGAAGGAACCAGATTATCACACAGAAGATCTTGCGTTTATATAGTGCCCATTGCAATCCACAGAACATCCAGCACACTTCACAGCTAATTAATTTACATTCAATTAATTAAATCCGGAATTAAAAATGAATCTCAGTAATGACAATCACAAAACTACCAAATTGTAATTGAGAATCCATTTGGTTTATTGCTATCCTGCGGGCAAGAAAATCTATCATCCTGACCTGGGCCGACGTGCGACTCCAGATGCACAGCAAAGCAGTTAACGTTACCCCTGCCTTCTGAAATGGTCTAGCAAGCCACTCAGTTATATCAAATGGCTACAGTCAGGTTGGATAATAATTAATTTGGCATCAACTATAGGCACCAGAAATAACCAACCTATCCAATTGGTCCTGCAAAGTCCTCCACAGCAACATCAGGGAACTTGGGCCCTGAGACTGTTTCCTTTATTCTTTCATGGGATATGGACATTGCAGGCAATGCTCCTCCCTAATTTCCATTTAATTGAGTGGGCTGCTAGATCGTGGGTGCCACGGTAGCACGGTGGTTAGCACTGTTGCTTCACAGCCCCAGGGCCCCAGGTTCGATTCGCGGCTTGGGTCACTGTTGGTGTGGAGTCTGCACGTTCTCCTTGTGTCTGCATGGGTTTCCTCCGGGTGCTCCGGTTTCCTCCCACAAGTCCCGAAAGATGTGTTTGTTAGGTGAATTGGATATTCTGAATTCTCCCTCTGCGTACCCGAACAGGCGCCGGAATTTGGCGACGAGGGGCTTTTCACGGTAACTTTGTTGCAGTGTTAATGTATGCCTACTTGTGCCAATAAAGATTATTATATTATTATTTCAGGGGGCAGTTAAGAGTCAACCACATTGGTGTGGGTCTGGAGTCACATGAAGAACAGGCCAGGAAAGGACGGCAGATTTCCTTCCCTAAAGGACATTAATGAACCAGATGGGTTTTTACAACAATCTGTGGTTGTTTCAAGGTCATTGTTACCGAGACTAGCTATATATTCCAGATTTAATTAATTGAATTTAAATTCCAGCAGCTACTGTGGTGGGATTTTAGCCCATGTCCCAGAGTATTAACTTGGATTACTAGTCCAGTGGCATCAGCATTGCATCACTACACTACTGTCTCCCACAGAGTAGGTGAGCAACAACCTGATATATCATATTCACAGAGTCATACTTTACAACCAGTGTCTGAGACTACATCACCATCCCTTGGTATGCCCTGTCCCAACGGCAGGCCAGACTGCCAGAGATGGTGGCACAGTGATCTAGAGTAAGAAGGGAGTGACTCTGGTAGTCCTCAATATTCAGTTCAGCCCCGAGGAAATCTCATAGCACCGGTTCAAACATGGGCACACGGCAGACCTCCTGCTGCTTACCACCTACCTCTCCCACTCAGCTGATGAATCAGTACGCCTCCATGTTGAACACCACTTGGAAGAAGCGCTGAAGGCAGTAAGGTCACAGAATGTACTCTGGGTGGGGACTTCAATGCCCATCACCAAGAGTAGCTCAGTAGCACCAGCACTCACTGAATTTTTGCAGAAGATGAGAAAATCAACAAGAGGGAAAAACATACTTGTATCGGTCCACGACAGTGGAGTAACAACCACACTGTCCTGTCCGAACATAGACGACACCTCCAGCCCTTGTGGGGCCCTGTACTAAATGACAAAAACTCAGAACAGATGTAACAGATCAAAACTGGGCATCCACGAGGCACTTCGGACCATCAGCAGCAGCAACAGAACTGCATTCAACTGCAACCCATAACCTCACTCTACCAGTACAATCAAACCAAGTTTAGTTGAGCAAAGAGTGTGGGGATGTCATGTCAGGAGCAGCACCAGGTGCCATTCTAGAGAAGCTCCAACAAAGGACCACAAGCAATAAACAGTAAAAACAGCTTTGGATAGACAGAACTAAATGGTCCCACCATCAACAAATCACATCAAAGCGCCACAATCCCGTCACATCCAGTCATGACTGACGATCGACAATTAAGTAACTGGAGGAGGAGGCTCCAAAAACATTCCCACCATTAGTTACAATGCAACATGCAGTTCACTCCAAAAGACAAGGCTGAAGCATCTGCAGCTATCTTCAGCCAGAAGTGGCAAGTGGATAATCCATCTCAATCTCCTTTTCCTCTGACTGTCAATCTTCAGCCAATTTAGTTCACTCCACATGATATCAAGAAACAGCAGCAGATACTGGATACTGCAAAAGCTATGGGACCTGATAACGTCCCAACAGTATTACAGGAGACTTGTGCTCCCGAATTAACCTTTTCTCTTTTTATAGTGCAGAAGGAGGCCATATGGCCCATCGGGTCTGCACCGGCTCTTGGAAAGAGTACCCCACCCATGTCCACACCTCCACCCTATTCCTGTAAACCAACCTAACCTTTTGGACACTAAGGGGCAATTTAGCTTGACCAATCCACCTAACCTGCAAATCTTCATAATAATCTTTGTTAGTGTTACAAGTAGGGTTACATTAACACTGTAATGAAGTTACTGTGAAAATCAGCCAGTTGCCTCATTCCGGCACCTGTTCGGGTACACTAAGGGAGAATTCAGAATGCCCAATTCACCTAACAGCACGTCTTTTGGGACTTGTGGGAGGTAACCGGAGCACCCGGAGGAAACCCATGCAGACACGGGGACAACGTGCGGACTCCGTACAGATAGTGGATCAAGCGAGAATCGAACCCAGGTCCCTGCTAACCACTGTGCTACCGTGCCACCCCTGCTACCAGAGCACCTGGAGGAAGCCCATGCAGATACAGGGAGAAAGGACAAACTCCACACAGACAGTTGCCCGAGGCTGGAATTGAACCCGGGATCCTGGAGCTGTGAGGCAGCAGCGCTAACCATTGTACCGCCGAACTTTACCCCTAGCCAAGCTGTTGCTGTACAGCTACAACATTGCTCCTGCCCAACGATGTGAAAAATTGCTGAGGTATGGCCTTCCCATAAAAAGCAGGATACAAGGGCAGCACGGTGGCACAGTGGTTAGCATTGCTGCCTACGGCGCTGAGGACCCGGGTTCGAATCCCGGCTCTGGGTCACTGTCCATGAGGAGTTTGCACATTGTCCCCGTGTCTGCGTGGGTTTCACCCCCACAACCCAAAAGATCTGCAGGATAGGTGGATTGGCCATGCTAAATTGCCCCTTAATTGGAAAAAATCTAAATTTTAAAAAAAGCAGAATACATTCAATACAACCAATTACTGCCCCATCAGCATCCTCTCAATAATCAGCAAAATAATGGAAGATATCATTGGCAGTCCTATTAAGTGGCATTTACTCAGCAATAACCTGCTTAGTGATGCTTAGTTTAGGATCTACCAGAGCCATTTGGTTCCTGTTACAGCCCAAGCATGGATTTTAAAAAGCTGAACTCAAGAGGTGAGGTGACAGTATCTGCAGTTGACAGCAAGGCAGCATTTGTCTGAATGGAGCCTCAAGGAGCCCCAACAAAATTGATGCCAATGGGAATGGGGGAAACTCTCCATGAGTTGGAGTCGTACCAAATACAATGGAAGATAGTTGTGGGTTATGGAGGTCAATCATCTCAGTCCCAGGCCATCACTGTTGGAGTTCCTCAGGCTGGTGTCCTGGGACCAACCACCTTCAGCTGCTTCATCAACGCCATTTCTTCCATCATAAGATCAAAGGTGGGGATGTTCACTGACGATTGCACAATGTTCAGCACCATTCACGATCCCTCAGGTACTGAAGGATACATGTCCATATGCAGGAAGATCTGGGCAATATTCAGGTTTGGGCTGATAAATGACGAGCAACATTCATGCCACACAAGTGCCAAACAATGGCCATCTCCAACAAGAGAGAATGTAACCATTGCCCCTTGACATTACCACGCTGAATACCCACTGAGTTACCATTTAACAGAAAGTGAACGGGTCCAGCCATACCTTGTCTACAAGTGGACGCTGGAAATTTGGTGGTAGCGAACAATTCTCCTCCTGTCCACCATATACAAGGCACAAGTCAGGAGCATGATGGAAGACGCTCACCTTGCCTGAATAAGTACAACACTCAAGAAGCTTGACACCATCCAGGACAAAGCAGCCCGCTTGATTGGCACCTTATTCAAAACTTTAGACATTAATTCCTCCACTGTTGATGCACAGTGGCAGCAGTGACTAGGGTCCTGGATCTTAATAAAGGAAACTATATCGTTGGCTATGATGAATTGGAAAACATTCCTTAAAGGGATGACGGTAGAAAGGTAATGGCATTTATTCAAGGTGTGCATGGGTGAACTGCAACAATTGTTTATTCCTGTCTGGCGTAAAAGTAAAATGGAATGGTGGCCAAACCATAGCTTACAAGGGAATTTAGACGTAGTATTAGATCCAAGGAAGAGGCTACAAATTGGCCCAGAAAAACAACAGACCTGAGGATTGGAGTTGTTCAGTAGTCAGCAAATGAGTCCAAGGGATCGATTAGGAAGGGTAAAACAGAGTACGATGGTAAGCTTGAATGGGCAACAAATGCTGGTCTTGCAGCGACACCCACATCATGTGAAAGATAAAAGGGAAATAAATAAATAAATAAATGCTTTGAGGATTCGTTTGCATCTGGTCTTCCTCCGAGAATAAGGTGCAAAATTTACCATGGCAACATTGTAACTATGCTGCACACAATTAGGATTGTTTTTTTGGATTCCAGCATTGTGTATTTTAGATATGAGTTGGTTATCTAACACCACAATCTGAATCTCTGGCTGAATTGCTTTACAGCTTGTCAAATTTGGATGCAAGGAACCTTGCACCTGTTATTTTGCCCTACCACCTGATCTTCAGAAGCTTCTGAAGACAGCTCAAGTGAACGTGATCGACCTTCTTGGCTTGACCCTGGCACACAGTGGGCAGGGTTATTGCTCTATAAACTTTCAGTTTGCTAGGCAGACTTACTCTTCTTACATGTATCTCATCCTCATTATAGACAGCTCGAGAGAGAAAATCCATGCCTCATTGAATGCTTATCCTTAAACTAGTCCATCCTGAGCTAGTACACAGAGCATTACACTCTATATGCTTCACCTGAAGTCTATGTCCATGTACTTCCATTGTGTATTTATCATATGTCCTATGTTTTGCATGTATGGAAAAATCTGCCTGGACTGTACTTTTCAAACAATACTTTTCAAACTCCCTCTGTACACGTGACAATAAATCTAAATCAGCAAACAGGATATTGGCCTGGAGACCTTGGTCTTTGCCTGGTGGTCTCAGATGGAGTGGCATCCTGTCTATGGCACGATCACCATCATGGATGATATCAAAGAGTATGATAGAGAAAAACATGAAGAGAGTTGGCACTAGCACACAGCCCTGTTTAACTTCATTAGGGGCTGGGAATAGGTCACAAGACTCATTATTATAGAATCCCTACAGAAGGAGGCCATACGAGCACATCAAATCTGCACTGACCCTTTGACTGAGCACTGTACACACATCCACTCCCCTGTCCACCCCGCCGTATCCCTGTAACCCAATAACCTAACCTGCACATCCCTGTTCACTAAGGGGCAATTTATTTGGTCAATCTACCTAACCTGCACATCTTTGGAGACTGTGGGAGGAAACCAGAGCACCTGGTGGAAACCCATACAGACACATGGAGAATGTACAAACTCTACTCAGCCAGTCACCCAAGGCCAGAATTGAACCCAGGTCCCTGCTGCTGTGAGGCAGCAGTGCTAACCACTGTGCCACCGTCATCCAGGACTATGTAGTTTGGTCTCCTTACTAAGAAAAGGACATAATTGCATTGGAAGCAGTACACAGAGGGTTCAATCAATTGATTACTGGGGTGAAAGTACTATCTTATGAGGCAATATAGGCCTGTATCCATCGGCGTTTAGAAGAATGAGAGGTGACCTTAAATCTGAGAGGATTTGACAGGGTAGATTCTGAGAGGATGTTTCCTTTTGTGAGAGAGATCAGAACAGAATTAAATAATAAGATGTGTTCCATTTAATACAGAGCTAAGGGGGACACTTTTGTCTCAGTGAGTCTGCTGAATTTTCTTCCTCAGAGAGCAATGGAGGTTGGATCGCTGAATATTGTAATGCTGAGTTAGATAGTCTTAACTGAAAAGGGGTCATAGGATATGGAAGGGGACTTGAGTGGAGTAGAGGCCACAATCAGATCAACCATGATCTTACCAAATGTCAGAGCAGGCTCAAGCCTACTGTGCTCTTAATTCATATGTTCTGTGAGTGTTTGTATGTCGGACACATGTGAGCAAGGAAGGGTTGAGCCATTGTGATGAATTTCTCAACGCCGCCAAATTTCTCCATTAACTTCCAAAGGGTCTCACGGCATTGTGTTAAAGGCCTTGGTGAGATCAACAAACTTACTGTAGAGGTCGTGTTCTGTCCTTGGCATTTCTCCTGGAACTGTCGAACTGCACACACCATATCAGTGACCCCTCAACCTATTCTGAACCCAACTGCCTCATTGGCAGCAGGTCGGGTTCAGAAGGAATTCAGATGAAGATTTTGCTGGCAATGCAGAGGAGTGAGATTCCTTTATGATTGTCACAAGATTGGCGAGTTCCTTTCTGCTTGTATGGGGGACAATGGAGACATCTTTATATTCCTGTCAGATGAGTCCTTGCTCCTACAAAGACTGAAAGAGTTTGATGAGCTTCTTGACGAGACACTGACCTCCAACCTTGTAACCTTCATCTGGAATAACATCAACTCCTGGAGATTTACCCAGAGACTGGGGTTTTATTTCATTCCTGGTTTCAAACAGTGTGTGGTGGAAGGAGTGGGGTGGGGGGGGGGGGGGGGGGGGGGGGGGGGGGGGGGGTGGGGGGCAATCAAAAGAGCAGTTACTTTGTGGTAATATGCAGATTGCTTATTCAATGATGGATAAAGACCAATTAAGAAGGTGATTAAAGTTGAAAGATATTCCTATGTCCTTTATTTAGGTGGCACGGTAGCACAGTGGATAGCACTGTTGCTTCACAGCGCCAGGCTCCCAGGTTTGATTCCCGGCTTGGGTCACTGTCGGTACAAAGTCTGCACGTTCTCCCCATGTCTGTGTGGGTTTCCTCTGGGTGCTCCGGTTTCCATCCACAAGTCCCGAATGATGTGTTTGTTAGGTGAATTAGACATTCTGAATTCAGCTCCAGGGTCCCAGGTTCGATTCTCGGCTGGGTCACTGTCTGTGCGGAGTCTGCACGTTCTCACCGCGTCTGGGGCAGCAGGGTAGCATGGTGGTAAATGCTTCACAGCTCCAGGGTCCCAGGTTCGATTCCCAGCTGGGTCACTGTCTGTGTGGAGTCTGCACGTTCTCACCGCGTCTGCGTGGGTTTCCTCCGGGTGCTCTGGTTTCCTCCCACAGTCCAAAGATGTGCGGATTAGGTGGATTGGCCATGCTAAATTGCCCTTAAGTGTCCAAAAAATGTTATGATGTGGAGATGCCGGCGCTGGACTGGGGTGAGCACAGTAAGAAGTCTTACAACAGCAGGTTAAAGTCCAACAGGTTTGTTTCAAACACGAGCTTTCGGAGCACTGCTCCTTCACCTGAGAAAGGAGCAGTGTTCCGAAAGCTCGTGTTTGAAACAAACCTGTTGGACTTTAACCTGCTGTTGTAAGACTTTGCACAAAAAATGTTAAGTGGGTGTCACTGGGTTACGGGGATAGGGTAGATCCGTGAGCTTCAGTACGGTGCCCTTTGTAAGGGCCGGATGGCCTCCTTCTGCAATGTAAATTCTATGATTCTATGATGAATTCTCCATCTGTGTACCCGAACAGGCGCTGATGTTGAGACCAGGGGATTTTCACAGTAACTTCATTGCAGTGTTAATCTAAGCCTACTTGGGACAACAATAAAGATTATTATTGTTTCCAGGCTTCAATTTTAAATGACTGATTAGAGAAGGCCATTCATTCTATGTCGCTATGGCAATCAGTTCTTTCAGACCCTTATCCCCTTGTGGATTTAAAATGTATTCCTAATTATTTTAACCGAATGAGGTTTTTTTGGGGGGTGGGGAGGGCGCGGTTAAACAGGGGGCTAAGCATGTTGCCCTCAGACTGGTGCAGGTGCTGATTCGGGAGACCCGCTGTTTTAGTAGTTTGTTGCTGCCAAGTCTATGATTAGGCAGGGCAACTCCCTCAACGACAGCTCCTGGGTTTCGGGCAGATTGGTGAGTGGCCGATGCCTGGAACCCTCATTTCCCTCCCACCTTGCCCTCTGGCTGGTGTGTCATCTTGCTCGTGCGAATGCCCAGGGTAAATAAATCAAGTCAGTCCCTTTTTTGTTAATTTCTTTCAAAAGACCCGTAACCCGTCGAACGGAAAAAATAAACAGGCTGGATTTTCCATTAACGTTTTGAACAACAACTGGAGAGAGGCACATCGAGAACCTCCTTGAATTGTGTAAGAATTTGTGAATCGCACTAAAAGAATTGGCATTGGAAAATGGAGCGGAAGAACCAGAAGGTGTGGATTTCAGGGACCACTGAAATCAGTGCCAAAGAAAAGGGGGAATGTAATTGCAGATTATACTGCCAGGCACAACGGCAGATGATCAACAACAACGAATTAAACGCGATTGTGTTTAGAAGTAAGGGGCAGTGGTGTTTCTAGGATGTGTGGGGCTGCCACACAGCTGTTGCCTGGCTCGGATGGATGAGGATTCATGTGATACCGATTGTCATTCATTGAAAAATCCCCTGAGGGAGAGGGAGGGATGGAGAGATGGAGACGAACAAGTTAAATTGAAGAAGGGGAATCCCTGTACATTCATAACAGCTGTTTCTGCTTTCATCATACACAATATTGAGTGGAATGGAAGGGGAGATCGATATTTGTTCAACTCTTTTTTTAAAGTGACATTTCGTAAGGCAGAAACTTGGGGCAAGCAACTCGGACCCAGTAGAGAGGAAACCTTCCACACACACAAAAAACTTTGAAACGAAAACGGCTGAATAAATCACCAGTGGAAGATTTACTTGAAGTAAAAATTGAAACTGAGATTATGGAAGGAAAAGTTAGGTCCAATATCCATTTAAATGTAAGCCTGAGCGTTCAGTATTCCCATTGTAGCTTTTGCTACTACATTCAGCACTCCAACGTTAAGGTAAATATATGGCAACATAACATGGCCAAGGCTGTTTTAATCTGGCCAAATTTATGTTATAATATTGACAAATATTCCCAGTGATTTAAGCTTCCTTCGATCCATCTCAACTTTATCTGGTCTAAATAAACTGAATTATATATACTGAGCTGGCACATGAAACAAGAGTCCAGTGAGGCATTATCTACCTTAATTATCTTATTTTGGCTATTCAGTGGTCACAGGCTTTCCGTTCAGGTCTCTGAGATTTATCTGGCACCACCCTTCCTCACATGTCTGGCCAACTGCAATTGTGTCGAAAGTCCTTCTGATCTAAATCCTGAAGTTTAAAGGAAGATGTGCAGGTTAGCTGGATTGGCCTTGCTAAAATTGCCCCTTAGAATCCAGAGATGTGTAGGTTAGGTGGGGCTACGGGGATTGGGCGGGAAGCTCTTTCAGAGGGATGGCGCAGATTCGATGGGCCGAATGGCCTCCTTCTGCACTGTCGGGATTCTATAACAGATTTTTAAAAATGAAAGGTGTAAACGTTTATTTGTATTCTAGACAAATAAAGGTATGTTCACACGAATCCTTGACAAATCGAGTTAGGTTCACACTATTTCTAGTCAAATAAAGGTCATAAGATATAGGAGTGGAATTAGGCCATTCGGCCCATCGAGTCTGCTGTGCCATTCGACCATGGCTGATATGTTTCTCACCCTCATTGTCCTGTCTTCTCCCTGTAATCCCCAACCTCTGTCTTCTGCATTCAGCCAATCCTCTATCCATGCTGATACCTTGCCCCAGCACCATGGGCTTTTATCTTATTTAGCAGCTTCCTGTATGGCACCTTGTCAAAGGCCTCTGCGAAATCCAAATAGATCACATCCATTGGCTCTCCTCTGTCTAACTTACTTGTTACTCCTTATTACCGCCTCAAACAATTCTAACAGATTTGTAAGGCATGACCTCCCCTTGATGAAACTGTGCTGACTCAGCCCTATTTTATCATGTACTTCCAAGTACTCTGCAATCTCAGCCTTAATAACAGACTCTAAAATCTTACCAATGATCAAAGTCAGGCTAATCGGTCTATAATTTCCCGTCTCTGCCTCGCTCCCTTCTTAAACTTTCACTTTAGCCATTTTCTAGCACACTGGGACCCTCCCTGAATCTACTGATTCCTGAAAGATCACCACCAATGCCTCCACAATCTCCGCAGCGATCTCTTTTAGGACCCTGGGGTGTAGTCCATCTGGTACAGGTGATTTATCCACCTTTAAATCTTTCAACTTCCCCAGTGCCATCTCCTTAGTTATGACCACTACACTCACCTCTGCCCCTTGACTCTCTTGAAGTTCACTCTAACTCTAGACCAGGGGTGGGCAAACTTTTCCGTGCAAGGGCCACATTCAGAAATTCACAATTTTAAAGGGCCGCATAGTATATTAATTAATAGTCCCGGTTGTAACCAATTAGCGTGCGACATATACCTCAGCGCTTCCCCCGGTGACATCCTGCCTTTAGCCCTCTTTTTCTCTACTTTTCAAAAATGGCGCTTCACCCGGTTATGATTCTGGGCGCCTCATATAGAACATAGAACATAGAACAGTACAGCACAGAACAGGCCCTTCGGCCCTCGATGTTGTGCCGAGCAATGATCACCCTACTCAAGTCAACGTATCCACCCTATACCAGTAACCCAACAGCCCCCCCCCCCCCCCATTAACCTTATAAAAATAAAATAAAAAAATAAAAATTTATGACTTGATCTTGGTGGGCCGCATAAAGACCTTTGGCGGGCCGCATGTGGCCCACGGGCCGTAGTTTGCCCACCCCTGCTCTAGACAAATAATAATCACTTATTGTCACAAGTAGGCCTCAATGAAGTTACAACGAAAAGCCCCTAGTCACCACATTCCGGTGCCTGTTCGGGGAGGCCAGTACGGGAATTGAACCCGCACTGCTGGCATTGTTCTGCATTACAAGCTAGCTGTTTAGCACACCGTGCTAAACCAGCTATGTCCACACTAATTCTCGACAAACAAAGCTATGTTACCACTATTTCTAGACAAACAATAGGTATGTTCACACTATTTTTTGACAAACTAACAAAGCTATGTTCACTCTAATTTTAGACAAACAAAGCTATGGCCACACTATTTCTAGGCAAATTTTATTTTGGCACTATGTCTAGACAAACAAAGCTAATTCTAGATAAACAATAAGTATGTTCACACTATTTCTAGACAAATAATAGCGATGTTCACACTATTTCTAGACAAATAAAGCTATGTCCACATTATTTCTAGACAAATAAAGCTGTGTCCACATTATTTCTAGACAAATACAGCTATGTTTACATTATTTCTAGACAAATAAAGCTTTGTCTACACTATGTCAAGACAAATAAAGCTATGGATATACTAATTGTAGACATTAAAGGTATGTCCACATTAATTCTACACAAACAAAGCCTTTTTCACACCATTTGTAGACCAGCAAAGCTATGTTCACACTATTTCTAGACAAATAGGTATGCTCACACTAATTCTAGACAAATAAAGCTATGTTCACACTATTTCTAGACAAATAGGTATGCTCACACTAATTCTAGACAAATAAAGCTATGTTCACACTATTTCTAGAGAATTAATAGGGATGTTGCACCAAGAGTTTTCCTGAATCTCAGGGGAATTCTAACTGTCAATATGCATTTTTCTCCCATGGCATGTGAGCAAGCATTCGATGCATCACCCATTCCTAATTGACCTTGAGCAGGCATCTTTAATCCAACCAGTAAATATATTTGGGTGTAAGTTGTTGTGAAAACAATACAACTTACAATCGAAAAGTCACTCATTTCCTCAAACTTTATTTTATCTGTTACAGTGTCAGGTTCTTTTTACGGATAAATAATTTTGCAATCCACAGAAGTGAAAGGGGCGGGCCTCTTCAGATGGTTCTTGAGTATCTGAATTAAATTGGGGAAGAATAGTAGTTTCCTTCAACAGAGTCATAAGCAACATTGGATGGTGGGGGTGTGGAATACTTATAGCCGAATGGTGAAGTCTTTGGAAGTTACTCTGTCAACTTTAATTAGTTTCGAATCAGAGAGCACCAAATCTCTAGAGGCTGGGGGGGGGGGGGGGGGGGGGGGGTCCTGTGAAGATGCCAGGTAATTGGTTGGACTCACAGTTCTCAACCGCATGAGGACACTATCATGTTCCACCCATAGTGCTCGGGGAAGTTGCATTGACAAAGAAACACTGATTGTTTGAAGAAATATTTTTCTGACAGCAATGGTTGTTCATCTGTTTATCAATTCGGAGGGGGGGGGGGACGAGAGGATATAAATATTATACATTAAATATTCTAAAATGGAACAAAGCGGCAGATAGTGACAGAGAAGCAGTGTTGAAAAACATCTCTGATTAACAAATCGATGATCAGTACATATATGGTTCCACCTTGAGTGACGTTTTGGAAAACATCTTATAAGAAGCATGCATTTTAAATATAAATATGTAAATGTTTTATTTGCAAAATCTAACTCGGTGAGCAAACCCCCCCCCCCCCCCCCCCCCCCCACCCACCCCGCAAAAAAAAGTATTCGTCTCCACAAGCGCCCAGACCGGTTGCTGTCTTGGGCTCTGATTTTACCTCAACAGCCATGCAGCATCTACTGTCTGCTGTTCATGGCAGGGCGGGATACAGCTGGCTTGTTTGTCTCCGCTATTCAAAGTGGGCCAGGCTTCAGGTGAATCGAACTGTTTGTCTTGGTTGCCGCTGGCGACAGAATTGTCACTCCAGCCCCCGGAGCTCAAATCAAAAAGTCTCTCCCTCATTTTGAAGCCTTGTTTAGAGAGATACGATGTAAACCGTTTCTTCATTTATATATTTTAATTTTTTGCCGACATGTGTGTTCCAGGAAGGACAACGTGACACCCCAGGCTGTGTGACTGACTATTATGTTAACTGATTAACCAGTAGGTTATTTACGAGGTCGTTCCGCCTTTAACTTTTACTGTAGTACGAAGTAGCACTAAAGAAAACATTGGCGTGTCCATCTGATGTAGTATTTTTTTTAAAGCCCCATCAGTTTCCAACTCTTTTGCTGATAAATTAATTAATTCGCGGCAGCAATGACACCGAAAACATTGATGTTAATATAATTTCTAAAACAACCCTTTCCTTGGGCTGCAGAGTGGTTAGCACTGCTGCTTCAAAGCAGGGACACAAGTTCAATTTCAGCCTCGGGTCACTGTCTGTTTGGGGTTTGCTTTTTCTCCCCGTGTCTGTGTGGGGTTTCCTCCCATAGCCCAAACATGTGCAGGTTAGGTGGATAGGCGGTGCTAAATTGCCCCTTAGTATCCAAAGGTTTAGGTGGGGGCTACTGGGATATGGCTGGGATTGAGTCTCTCTGGTGATCTTTCGGAGGGTGGATGCAGACTGATGGGCTGGATGGCCTCATTCTGCCCTGTAGGGATTCTATTCTGTAATTCTACAACTTAAAAAGTGAAATTGATTCGGAGACAGTCATTTTTAAAGGCAATATTCACACACTTTAAATAACAAAATAAATTATTCAATATGTAAATATTTATACACCTTTGCAGTCAGAATTAGTAATTTTTTATCCGTGTGGGGAATCGAAATGAGAACTACAGTTATGAAGAGCTTTACTGTCCCCCCCCCCCCCCCCCCCCCCCAACACCCAGGGCAGGAGCAAGTTCTGATACAAGTCTGTGTGGGCTAGATTCCTGTGCCTCATATGCATTTTAATTTTTCGGTTTCGAGTTTTTTTTCCTCCCCATCAAGATTCCCCAACCCCCGTCCACCGCCCAACGAACGTTAACAGGACTCATTAGCACCCTGACGAGTTGGGTGACTAAACTCCAGGAATGCCACAGGATGCTGGTTTAGCTCACCAGGCTAAATCGCTGGCTTTTAAAGCAGACCAAGCAGGCCAGCAAAACGGTTCGGTTCCGTACCAGCCTCCCCAACAGGCGCTGGAATGTGGCAACTAGGGGCTTTTCACAGTAACTTCATTGAAGCCTACTCGTGACAATAAGCAATTTTCATTTTCATTTCATTTCAGGGACAAAGTTAGGCGAGGTGGGTTGGCCTTTAGTACGTCCAAAGATGTGTGTGTGTAGATTAGATTTGGGGGATTGGGAGAACATGGAACATACAGTGCAGAAGGGCGGGGTGGGGTGCTCTTTCGGAGGGCCGAGTGGCCTCCTTCTGCACTGTAGGGATTCTATGAACTCCCAAACCCACCGTTTGCAGTGTGGAAATAAAACACTTGGACAGTGCAAACGCTCGTTTCGCGCCCCAAACCCCGTTTCCTTCCATAGCCATTTAACTGTAGCATCTGCGAACGAATTCTTACTTTGAATCGGGTTAATGAGAAATGAAATAATGTAATAACGCGCCTAATGTCTTCCAGATGGGATTTACTGGCATTAGTTTCGAATCCCTGGTAAACAGGTACCAGAGAAAAGTGAAATGTGAGCACAGAATGATTACACACTTGCAGTACTCAATATTGCGTGCATGTTTATAGGGGGAAATTCTTTATATATATATATATATAAAGAATTCAGCGAGTTGCATCTGGCCCATAAATAGAAGTGCAATTCAAAGTTGAAACCTAGCAAATATATAAGCATAGATCCCCTTCAAGTTTCAATGACAATCCGATCCTCTTAATAAATGCTTCATTAAAAAAAAAGATATGCTGGCTAGTGATATTCCATCTTACACCATACTCTGTCTTTCTGGGTCCTGTCACTTTATTCTTAAGGGCAAGGACAAAAAACAGGGTAAAATTGTTTCTTTGGCAAGTGCTGTTACAAAGTTTTGCCTGGCGGTCCGACTTTCAAATTTCGTTTGCCCGCAAGACAGCGGGTGAATAGAGCGAGGAATCTATGGGTTGATAGAACGATTCAGATTGAAGGGGTTTCGCCACAAGGAAGTCGAATCTCTCCCGACAGCCGTCCTCTCGGCCAAACAGTGTGAAAGGTGGAAACTTCGAAGGGTGAAAATAAATTGGTGCCATTTATTGCGCGCGCTTTTCACACAAGCCCTAACCCCAAACACGCAATCAACGCGCTTGTTATGGTTTAATGCAAAGCAAGCAGTTAGAAACGGTTCAGTAATTGACAGGAATGCGCCTAATAAAGTGTGTGGGTCCTTCTCAGGCACATAACATTCAGAAAAGAAAACAGCCACCCCGGTTTATACTCACCTACACTGGCACGCAGGCTGGTGAATTCAATTTATTTATTGTTAAAATCCAAATTGTAATTGCGCTTGTAGTTAAAAACAAAATTACCTGCAAGTTTTGGCTTAAGTTGGGCTGGTGTATTGTATCAAAATTTCAGAAGGCAAATTTTAATTTAAAATTTGTCGTTAAACGCTAAAATACAGTGAGCAAAAAGCAGAGGAGAATGTTTTTTGAGCTCTGCATTTTTCATCTGGATTTCCCAGTATATCACTACAAACATTTTAGTTCAATTGATCTGCCCCGAACCCCTTTTGCGTTATTTTCAGAAGTGATGGGAAACGGGGCAATAACGAGCCACGGGAGTCAAAAAGCTGCAGAATCATTGATCAATTACACCCTCCAGAAATTGTTGATGAAATAACGCGGCAGGGATATTGGTTGATATATTAAACATTCTGTCTCGCATTGTTTGCTGCGCTTTAACATCAGAATAATTTCAAGGTAGTTTGATGGACTGAGTTTCCTTTTAAATGTTTTTATTGGAGTTCTTCATTTATTATTACAGGTGTGTCTTTGTTTCAAATCGTTCTATCTTTCGACTGCATCCCGAACATATACGGAGAACAATGGAAAACCAGAATTTAAAACAAAACAGACACACACACACATGGAATAAACTAACGAGGTGGAAATTGTGTGTGCTTTCTAAAGCTGGTTCAATTCCCAGGGCGTTTGTTTTCACTGGTCAACCGAGGGAAAGGAACAATGAAATAAATCTCTGGATTGCAATAAGACAAGCCTTCTTTCAAACGCTTTCGAGGGGCGATGCGCTGCGTTGGTTTCTAGGAGTATGCTGAGCAGCCAGAATGTGACTGCAATGATGTTCCGAGAGAAGCGGCCCCGGGGGCGACAGGGTGGCTGCCGTCGGGGGGGGGGGGTTGCCCGAGTTTGACACAAGACCCATTAATCACTTGCCACGAACTTAGCTTCAAGTTTGGCCATTGGAGAGAGAAAGCCGTTTAACTCCCCCAACCATCTCCTCTGATGTCCCATGTTTCTCCTACTCGCCTATCAGGGAAGTTTAACTGGAAAGGTAATTTCATCCTCCGCGCCTTAATCATCGATCTCGGGCCAAACATTTATTTCAGACACACACACACACACAGACTTGTGTCCAACTGATCGATAAGCACAGCAGCAGCGAGACATGAACACTGTTGCGATCGGTTGCTTCTCCGACCTACCAGTTTTGCAGGATTTATTTCTGACTTGTTTATTTTCTTTGGGAAAACAGACTTTCGTTTTTTGTTGTTGTTGTTGTTGATCACGTCGCTGGGTTAATTTTTCACTCAATTTTGAAACAGACACACAATGTAACCGGGGGCTCATCTGGCCAAACTGCCCACATGGCAAGCGGTCAATGTACTCCAAGGCGATTGACTGGTTTCTCGAAGCTTTGAAAACCTCCTTTAAATTAGTAGAAGCGATTAATGCATAACGCTAGTATTTCACTTATCTTGGGACAAACGCTGATTTGTTTCCGGTCGCAATACGTTTCGATGTGTTGCAGTGAGTAAGTGAATCGAGCTTGGTGCGGTGGACAGGGAGGGTTAGGGGGACAGTCGGGACACATGCATCACTCAGTCTCCACATTTCGTTCAGTTACAGTTTTGTGCCACAGTCTGTGTGTGATTTTTTTTTGGGGGGGGGGGGGGGGGGGGAGCTGTTTGTGCCAACGGTGTTAAGATTTAAAAAGTGTTAAACTGAATAATCGCTAAATCAGGTTCCCAAAACGGACTCCCATTTATTTGTCCATTGTACATTAAATTTGCAACAGACTGCAGAGTATGCACTGAATCCGGTATTTGTTCGTGGCAAGAGAGAGCTTTTTAAAAGACCAAAAAGATCTTGCATTAAGTATTATCAAATGCATATACAAATATATTTGATGTTGACTTTAGAAGTCAGCATGGTAGCATTTTGAGTGGAGTATCAATTTGAGGCGGTGTACATGTATAATCTCCACATGGGGCGCGGTTGACAGTCGGTATCCAGCCAGTGATTGTTGTGGCCAACGCAAAATGATATTGGGGCTGAGATATCAGCCAAGGCGAAGTAATCATCACAAATTCAATCAACCTATTATTGAATGAAATGAACCAAGCTGTTATTTTTTGTTGTTTAAAACAAAAGTGCATATTTAATGCGTAGTTTATTTTTTGAAGAGCCTGGTTCAGGTTAACTGCAATGATTGATTTTATTTGGATGTTGAATTCTCATTTATCTTGGGTGAAGATATGGACAATTTAAATTGAAACAATCATAATTTTAAGGGAAGAAAAAAATGCGATTACATGAAAAATAAAGTTGAATAAAGAACGCGGTCTGGAGGTAACACTCCACATATACATTTTGTACTGGGATTGATATGGAGCTGTCACAGTCCGCAGCTGATACGGCAGATGATTTATCTTTAGTTTGCTATGGATGTTAGTAAGAAATGCGTTATATTTCTAATCTGTGCGAAGTTCACACTTCAGACAATTTGGCAGTGAATGAGCGGGAAAGGCGATTCGGGCTGAGGGTCGTCCTGAATAATAATAATAATCTTTATTGTCACAAGTAGGCTTATATTAACACTGCAATGAAGTTACTGTGAAAAGCCCCTAGTCGCCACATTCCAGCGCCTGTTCGGGTACACAGAGGGAGAATTCAGAATGCCCAAATTACCTAACAAGCAGGTCTTTCAGGACTTGTGGGAGGAAACCAGGGGAAACCCAGGCAGACATGGGGAGAATGTATGCAGACTCCGCATGGACAGTGACCCAAGCC
The DNA here is from genome assembly GCF_902713615.1 of Scyliorhinus canicula. NCBI lineage: Eukaryota > Metazoa > Chordata > Chondrichthyes > Carcharhiniformes > Scyliorhinidae > Scyliorhinus > Scyliorhinus canicula. The sequence continues at coordinate 180,299,011 of NC_052153.1, read as the reverse complement.
GGGAATTGAATGTGGGACCCCGGCGGCGCTGTGAAGCAACAGTACTAATCACAGACGAAAGAGAAAATATTGGAAAATCTCATCAGGTCTGGCAGCATCTGTAGGGAGAGAAAAGAGCTAATGTTTTGAGTCCATTTGACAGGTTGCAGAACGGATTCAGGAGACTGGTTCCAGTGTTCAGGAACTTCAGTTACCTCCATAGATTGGCGAAGTTAGGACTGATTTCCTTGGAAGATTGGGAGGAAATTTGATGCCAATATTCAAAATGACGTGGGGCCCAGACAAAGTAGAGAGGGGGAAGGTCTTCCCACTCGTGAAAAGATTGAGAGTTAGAAGGCACATTTTAAAAGTAATTAGCAAAAGTGATATCCGGAGAAACTTTTATTTGTGGAGTGGTTAGGGTTTGAAACACACTGTTTTAGAGTGTGGCAGAGGCAGGTTCAAAAGGCAATTAGACTGTTAGCATGGGGGCCAGTTTAGCTAACTAGACAGCTGGTTCATGGTGCAGAGCAAGGCCAACAGTTTGGGTTCAATTCCCCGTACCGGCTGAGGTTATTCATGCCTTCTCAACCTTGCCCCTCGCCTGAGGTGCGGTGACCCTCAGGTTAAATCTGGTAAGTTAACGTCACCATAGTCCCAGATGATCAGAGGCTGCTTTCCCCTTTGAGGGGGAGAGCTGAGTGTCAGCTCTCCCCCTCAAAGGGGAAAGCAGCCTCTGATCATCTGGGACTATGGTGACGTTAACTTACCAGACTCTTACATGAAAAAGGAAGAGACCTGGGGTTATGGTGAGTTGCTCATTAGGAGAGCTGGTGCAAACTCGATGGGCCAAATGGTCTCCTTCTGCACCACAACAATTCTGCGGCTCCTTGAACCTCAACTTAGTAAGTCAATCAGTTCAATAAATGCTGTTTGGCCCCATAACAAGATTGAGATACAGATTGATTGGATATTTACAGTGCATTCACTAATGATCAAATTGCAGGTTCACAAGGTTACAGCGTGGAGGCCATTGGGCCGACCGAACTTGCACTGGCTCTCTCAGCAATTTATTTAGCGCTATTCTCTTGCGTTCTTCCCAAACGTTGTTTCTTTTTAAATAACGTGTTTGGGATCTGGAATGCACTGTATGGATGCATGGTAGAGGTCAGGTCAACCCAGACATTTAAGAGGGAAGAATATCTAAAGCTACAGCCAGACGGCTGTGGAGTGGCATGTAAATTGCTCCTTCACAGATCAAGCACAGGCAAAACAGCCTTCATAGCCTCCTTCTGTAGTATAACCAGTGTGGGTGCAGGAAGGGTGAGTGGGAGGGGGAAGAAGGGAAGAGAACATTATCGGGATAATTAGCGCACTGGGGGGGGGGGGGGGGGGAAGAGGGGGGAAGAGGGGGAAGAGAACATTATCGGGATAATTAGCGCACTGGGGGGGGGGGGGGATGAACACTGTCAAGAGGGTGTTTATAGTAAGAGGTCTTACAACACCAGGTTAAAATTCAACAGGTTTGTGTAGAATCACTAGCTTCGGGAGCACAGCTCCTTCATCAGGTGAGTGAGGGTGTTTAGTATTGTTTTGGGGGGGGGGGGGGGGGGGTGAGCATTGCCGGGCGAGTGTTGAAATGTGCCGGGGTTAGGTGTGTGCTGACCTGTGGGTGCAGGGTCCAGCTGATTTACTCCTGAGCAGTCTTTCCACCAGCTAGGAAAAGCTCTAAATTAATCCGTGTGAACCCCAGTAAATATTGGACAAACAGCCCAGGGCCTGAGTGGATGTGGCCATCTCACCCCAGTGTCGGAGGAAACGGTGAAGCATTCCGGGCAGGGATAAACCAGCAATTGGAAGTTTAAACTCGCACAAGTCCTGTTCATGTCCTTCCTCAGGGACCCCCCCAGCGACTCAAATTGAGTCATCTGCCACTCCCCAGATCGGAAGATTCAAGGCCTAGTTTTTGCTAAAAATTGCAAATGTAAAATCTTCCAGTAACCAGCGCAATCTGGCAGTGTAATGGAATATAATTGATTTTCTTTCAAAGCACACCTATTCTTTGATGTATTTAAGACTGGCAACCTGATTCAGTTTTATAAATACAGCTGGAAGAGGGTTTATAATCCAAAACATTTCTAAGGCTTGCATCTATGTTTGTCCCGATTTAGTGACTGAAATTGACTTAAAGAAACAATACGGAACCCATTTAATGCTTTTGCACAGTTAATTTCTTAACGTGCCTACTGGTGCCCAAGTAAATAAACGCAATTTTAAGAAGGCTGCCTGAACCAGCACGATGTTGCAATTTCCACTCGGGAGTGGGTGGGGGAGAGATGGCAATTTTAATCTTGAACCAGTGTAAAAGATCATTGGAAAATATGAGCCCACGTGGTCTTGGCCATAACACACATTCATAATTCCACCACCTTTTGACCTGGTTCATTAGATTCCATCCAGATTGTGGTGATCTAACGAATGAAATCATGTAGCGACCCGGGGCGGGATTCTCTCAACCCGGGGGCGGGGCCGGAGAATTTGGCCACTCAGCCCAAGTCTACTCTGCCATTCAATCACTTTTCTCATCCTCACAACCCCTGGTCCCCATATTAATCAAGAACCTATCTATTTCTCTTAAAGACATTCAGTGATTGGCCTCCACAGGCAAACAGTTCCAGAGATGCACCATCCTCTGGCTGAAGAAATTCCTCCTCAACTCAAGTTTTAAAGGATCCCCCCTTTATTCTGAGGCTGTGGCCTCAGGTTCTAGCTTTTCCAACTATTGGAAACATCCTCTCCACGTCCACAGTGTCTAAGCCTCTCAGCATCTGCAAGTTTCAATAAGATCCCCTTTCATCCCTCCAAACTCCAACGGGTACAGGCCCAGAGTCGTCAACCGCTCCTCATCTGACAAGCTCAATTTTGTGTGTGACTTCCCAATGATGCCGGCACAGGAAATGCCAGCCCCTCTAATTCCAAATTATTTCATATTAAGATTTTGCTAATAAAAACTTTGCTTAATGTTGATTAGACCATCATGCACCAAATGACAATTCTGTGCAAAATGCATGATGAATTACATCTGTTCAGTGCAGTATGCTGGCTTTCCACTAGGAAGCTCAGATATTTTATACTAGAAGAAATGTAAAGATAAGGCTATACTCAAGAAGCTAGTCTTCTCGTACCAGCCTCCCCAGACAGGCGCCGGAATGTGGCGACTAGGGGCTTTTCACAGTAACTTCATTTCATTAATTTTTCATTTTTGCTGGATACTATAAACTCAAGAAAAAAATGCTACTGCTATCACACCACACAGCAGGCCTACTTTGATTGCAAAGGGTGCAAATTGAATGTTTCAACACAATGAAATTAACACACATTTCATTAATTAATTAAAAAGGTATTGTTCTGGTAAAATTTAAAGCTGCACCACACTTTAAACTGGAGACGCATTCAAACTTTTGTTAAACCAGGGCTACCTGGGTGTCTATCAAATGCCCCAGGGGTCACACATAAAGTTTATATTCAATCTAAAAAAAAAAAGTCCTTTCCAAAGCTCCTTGCCCAATAAATTCAAACAGTATAAATCAGCAAATAATGCAAGTGAAAATAGGACCGAGTTGCCTGGGAGGGCTGAATTACCAGGGGTTAGGGTTGCAGATTGGTGCTCCAGACAGATATTAAATTGGTCTTTCTATTAAAACGAGTTGAAAGACATTGGGAACAGTTTTTAATTCCTTGCCTCAGTTTTAAAGAGAAATCACAATCTGACCATTGTGACCTTCAATAGATTTGTGCGGCAGGAAGTAAACAACCTCACATTGAGAAAATCTTTGAAATTCCTGAACAGTTCAGTACCCCATTCTTCAGCGATTCTCTGTTTTTGTACACTACATGGAGTTTATTGAGCTCAAATGTCCTATTATTAGCCAGATTGAAATGGCACATAGTAAAAATCATACACCAGGATAGGACTTCAAAATTGTCTTTAATGATGTGCAACTTGACAAATTATGCTCTGCACAAAATCTGACCCAAGAAACAGTAGAATATCTTCTCTGTAGTTACCCAATGAAAGCCACAAGTAGGTTGGTAGTATGTTTAGTTAGCAGAGTCAACTTACAGCCACTTCTACGTAATACATTTTGTTTCAACAATGAATTCTTTTTCTATCTTTCAATTGTGTGCGCTAATTTCAATGTTAATGAAGATGCAGTGTGTGCTAATTTCAATGTTAAGATGCAGGGAGGGGCATTGAACCAACATGTATTTTGCCAGTAAACTTTAAATGCGCATCTTAAAAAATTAAAATGAATATAATGGAGCATCAGACCCATATCACTTCCTGTAGGAATTTGTTTTGTTATTCTATAAAGCATGGAACAAGGTATTATACATCCAGCTCACAAAATAGAAACATTAGCTGCACAGCGAGTTGCTAAAGTTTCATTATACATATGAACAAGGAGCAAGAGTAGGCCATTCAGCTTTCCTCGAACAAAAATGTCAATCATTCTCCCCAATAATCTCATTATTAAAGCCCTAAGTAATAACATTTCTTTGTAAATACTCAGAAATAATATTGTAAGACTGATACATCGTTCGCCTTGCTGCTGAATGCAATTTGCTTTTTAAATCACAAAAACAAACATAAATTTGACAAGTTGTTTTTAATAAAAGTTAGAAACCTCAAAAGTACATATAATTAACAAATGTAAAATAAAACGTAAATATTTAATTCCATTAATTATCTTTCCAGTCATTTAAAAAAACCTATACATTCATTGCCTTGGAGTCAAAAGATCTTTAGTGTAAGTAGAGGCGAATACACTCACATTGAAAATACACACACTTGAAGAAGCCTCGTATTTGAGGCAATTTCACTCTTCTCTGGCATAAAACTGCAGCCTTTAAATCACAAAATGGGAAACAAAATGTAAAATATTTTCCTCTGGAGGAGTTTCCTCTGGGATGTGATACTTGCAACTATTGATACAAAAAAAAAGGTCTACGATTCTCCCAGTGCACAGAATAAATCTTCTCCAGCACTATTCACAAGTCAGCAAAAGGGTGTGAATAAAAATTACTTGAGACACACAATAGGTCTTGAAATGCTAGTACATCTATTTCTCAGCGCACATGCCGAGCCATTGACATCTAGTCACTATCTCCAATCAAATATCAAAAAACATGGTCTATTGCTGCTTATTACCAAGCAGTATAAAATATTTAAATAGTAATTGTTGATACAAAGGCTAATTAAAAATGCAAGTCCATGCACAACCACATCTTTTAATAAAATTGAATTTTCTAAAAAGCAAATAGTATGGACACATTTTTATGAATACCTTTCAGTCGAGAGAATTACTTAAGAAATGGTGTTCTGTGATGACGCATACGACTGAAAGAAATTTTATTGCAAATTGTGTCTCAAATAGCCAAGTTTTTCACCACTTTCCTGTTACTGTTAATCACACAGTAAAATCTGCAAACTCTACTGATGCTGAATGACCAGATTTCCTGTGCAGCTGGCTGCATATTGAAGCTATTTCTCTTACCATCATTTTCAGTAAAACTATAAAACTTCAGATTGGTTATGTTGGTTAAAAAGGTAGAAATCAAAGAGTATAGAAACAGGGAATGCCTTTTTACATTGTACGAAGATCCCTGATCATAGTCAGAGCATAGTAACCTTTTAAAAGACACATAAAACCAAGATGTGTGTGCAACCAGTTTGGTGGGCAGATTTCTAGGGCAATTAGTTAACCAGTCCTGATGAGTGTAAGATGAAAAGCTTTAACAGCATGATTCCTCCAGCAATTGTGCTATCAAGCGACAATTAGTTCTTAAATCTTTGTACCAAAAAGATGCAGTAGATTCACGGTAACCTTCAGTGCATTAAAACAAAATGATAACCGGAGATGGTTAGATTTTTATGCTTGTTTTTTAAAAAATCCCTGCATTGTAGTCAGCATCATTGCATCAGAGTCTTGCATAAAGCAGCAAAATGAAGCTGTAAAACAGGAAATTCAATTCCCGACTAGAGCTGTGGTGAAGTGAATGGGTTTATTATTTCTGATGTGCCATACAGTACCAGGACATGCAGCATTCTAGGGCATATATCCCTGCTTCTACTCTAAAGTACCATGAGGATGGAATCAATAACGATGCAGTAGGTTTCCCTGGTAAATATCCAGTACAGTATTTTGGGAAGCACAATGCAATTTGCAGCTTGAGAACACTGCACCTAATTTTTGGATCTGTTAGTTCACTTGCAGTTTTTAAGTTAGGGCTGCCTTCACTTCAACTTCCTGGAAATCCCTCCCTAACAGCACTGTGGTGTACCTACACCTCACGGTCTGCAGCGGTTCAAGAAGACAGCTTGGTACCACCTTCTCAAGGGCAATTAGGGATGGGCAATAAATGTTGGCTTAGCCCACATCCCATTAATGAATTAATAAAAAACACACAAAGTTAATTCTAATGTCTTTTGTCAAACTTCAAAATGCCAGAAAGGTTAAACTTCTCAATTTCAAGGCACACAGTGCCATAACAGCCTTTTAATTGGGGATGGAGATTAGAGTTATACCCTGTTTATACTATTAAGCGGTCACTCTCAACAGACTCAGGACAGGCCACGGCCTGTACTTGGTCAACCTCCACAGATGGGGCATCAGTGCCAGCCCACTATGTGCTTGTGGGAGAGAACAAACTGTGCACCACATCATGGAAGAACATCCAATCCACAGACTCAGCGGAGGCCTATCCGCACTCAACACAGCAGGACTGGAATAAACTGCTCGTCTTGGGGACAATAAAAAATAAATATACTATTCACAAAATTGATTACAAAAATTCACCAGTTGCTTCCTTATTTCACGACACCCAGTCAATGTGATGGGTCAAAATTGTGAAAGTTTTTCCATGTGTGCGCCATGTAAAAATAAAACCTGTAAATACATTCTTTATAAACACATTACTATTTTGCTCAACGTCGGGCACACCACACGGCAACACTTCTTTTCTCTGAATTATTTTCATGGGTGCAAAGTCAGAAGCTGGCAAGTGCAGATAGGAAATCTTTGGCCAAAGTCTTCTCCAAGACCCTATTTTGAGAATCGAGGGGAAGAATGTGCCTGGGAGGAAGCAAGGTGACTTCAGGCTGATGGTTCTCAAAGCCTTCCATCATTTGGGGTGTTCCCATCTCATTTTGCAGTCTGCGGTAGACTAATTGACAGAGATTGGTTGCTAATGATTAGTCAACAACTCTTATTATTTTTGCATCATACAACCACCAGGATGGTAAGTAATTCCTATGTTCTTAATATAAAACCTATCTTTTGGTAACGTTATATACAATCTATCAACAAACGATTATGTAAAAAAATAAACATATTCAAGGCTAACTAAACCTGTATTTAAAAATTAACCTAAAAGTCGACCCCCCCCCCCCCCCCCACTATCTATCATCTTATTTTGCATCCAGGGGCTAGATTTTCAAAGGGCTGTCATACATGATAGCAGCAATTGTCAGACAAATATAGAACATAATATATATATTCAATTAAGGTAATTCTACAATGAATCCCTGTGCAAAAGAGCAGTTACCTACTTACAATTCAACTAAAATACATTTTATGTATAGCAACATTTCTAAAGATCTGTAAACAGCACTGAAACGATCATCCTCTGCTTTGATGATAAATGTCTATACTGAATTGAGTCATTTGAAAAGTGGCTTACAGAATATTTTCTGTAATTCTTTGAATGTATTATTTGTATTTCTAGAGCGCAGCACTGGAAAATCTAGTTACGATGAATTTTCAATTAGATTTTTGTGACTGCACTGAAAGTTCCACTCCTCTGTCTGATACAGAGAATTTTCAGATCAGTGTTTTGGCCAATGGTTTTATTCTGGGAAGCAAGCCTTGCAAAACAGAAAGCATTGTCCACTGTTGCTACTTCTCAAGACTACCATATTGTGTTAGTTGACATTCTACTATTTGTCTTTTTAATTCAACCTTCACGTTGATTTGATTAGCACGTGATGCAACCAATACAGTTTAAGGTGTGTGCGTGTGTCGGAATCATAAAATACCAGGAAGTGTGTGTGTGTGGGAATCTTAAAATGCCAGGAAAAGTGAAGGAGTTGGTACTGATGAGTTAAATTATTCTGACCTCCAAATTTTGTACAATATAATCCAGCTGAAAATCTCCTGCCCGCATGAAGGCAGACTGGGAGGAGGGGTAAGTGAGAAAGTAAGGGTCATGGCTCGACAGCCCCCAAAGCACTCTCACCACTGAGGAACCTTCTCTGGAATGGCCTGTGACGTTGATCAGCTGCCTGTTACACAGAATACTACAATGCAGAAGAGGCCCTTCGGCTCATCGAGTCTGCACCAATGCATGAAAGGGCCTACCTAATCCCACTTAGCAGCACTTGGCCCATACCTTGAATGTTATAATGTTATGGCATGCCAAGTTCTCATCCAGGTACTTTTTAAAGGATGTGAGGCATCCCACTTCCACCACCCTCCCAGGCAGTGTATTCCAGACCATCAACACGGTCTGGGTAAGAAAGATTTTACACAAAACGAATGATAAGAATTGACCAGTACTTTAGCTCAGTTGGCTGGACAGCTGGTTTGTGGCTAATGGTTGGTTGGGCGGGGGAATTTGTGGGCAGGGCTGCCAACAGAACTAGAGGTTTTATAGCCCAATACTGAGGCTGTGGTCAGGGGAGGCTGCAGGTTAGGCCTATTGATCTACCTGGGAGGGATTTTCTCTTCATTTTGAGAGTCTATTGGCTTCCATATAGATTCACCCATGGAGTCCCAACCTGCCTGAACATAGGCACCTCTTCTGGTGGGGTCTGCTGAGACCCCAGAGCTGCCGATTCATTGATCAGGCCAGCAGCATTGGGAGCTAACCCATTATCTTTAATAGCACAGCAAGCCCAGTTGCTTCTAGAGAGATTGTTGACCCTGTCCCTGCTGCCGATAAGTGCAGCTTGGAACTTCCATTGTGGTCTCGACTTGGGAATCCTGAAGTCTGTGGGAAAATTTAATCTTTCTACTTCAGCATAAAATAAAGTCCTGGATAAACGTACTCTCTAACTTTAAAACAGCTAGCATATCTCACATGTGGGTGGTTTTCTGACATATCCAAGTGATATTGCCTGCCTGTTTCTCAAAGTGAGTCACATTATGGCCATTTCGTATTGTAGAAAATGTGCATCATGGTCCCTGGGGATAAGGTTGAGGCTTCCAAAACCTATTTTACATGGAAAATCTTCAGTCAACCAAAAGACTTGCACTTATTAGCTTAGTCTAGGTAGAAACCCAGATTCTGGAGGAAATATGGTGTTTTTGCAAAATACAACCCTAAATATTACTTTTCCATTAGTCTGTTAGTGCACTTTCACACATCAAAACAGTCATTTATCTACTTCACAGATTTAAGTGTACTGATGTTAAATGGCCAGGAGACTATTGGAACACTAGAACAGAGGTTCTCGTTATGAAATTGGAAACATATCACATGGAAAGAAAACGGAGACCATGTTCAGTGCATTATAGAGGAGCAATTATAAAAAGATTTGGTCCCTTATCGCACCTGAGCGTAGGTGTTTTTCTTAAACAAAATAGCACTACACTACATAAATCATTCCTTGATGGGATATTTATCAGTGACATGCGCAGGACTATAACCCAGGTGCTAAAATTCAAAATTACCTTTTGCCGTCTTTCTGCTGGTGATTGTAGGACCTTGCCTTGCATGCTCATGTGGTTAATGGAGTACATGTAAAGTCTGACAGAGCAGCAATGGAGTTTAGAATAGGGGTTTGGGTAATACACATTTGCTTCTGATTTTTTTGTTCCATCAAAGATGTTCTTTAATAGTTTAAAAAATCAGATTTTAGTTTTTGTTCAACACGTCTCACCTTCCCAGATTGACATGGCTGCTCCGGCCATAATGGTAGGCGTGGGAAATGTAGTAGAAAGGAGGGCTACTATCATCGGAAGGTGCCCTTTTCGCTCACCCAAGATCGTACACCCCCTGTCTTCCTATCCGTCTGCTCACAAAATCCCACCAGCCCCACCCTCTCCCTAAACTGTCCAAACTCTTCCCGCCCAGGCTTGTCCTGCGTCAGGATGCATTGTTTTTTCTTCTTCAGCTGGCTTGCAGCCCTGGCAGTGCCCACTAATGCACTCTTGCTGCTGCTGGGATCGTGTGAGTTGCTACACCTGAGGGTGGGACTTTACCCTGCAGTGAGGGGAAGAAGTCCCACTGGCAAGCTATTTAGCTCGCCCATAGCGTGTAATGGCTGCAGGGAGTGGTCTGGCGTGTAGCAAGTCAGCTCTATGTTGGCTTTGCTGGCTCCCCCCCCCCCCCTAATATGCAGCCCACTGTATCACAAGATTGGTTCGAATGAACATCTCCACTTCCTAATGCGGCGATACCTTAAGGTAACTTCCTATTAAAATAGCACAACGATGAAAAGCTAAGGTAAATAAAAGTTGCTGTTCAAAGAGAAGAAAGCAGAGGAAAAATGTGTTTTAAGAAATTTTAAATAGGACTTCATAAAAGTTACTCGTTATTCAAGCACTCTTCGAACCAACATACACAAGTTGATAAAAATTTCAAAGATGTTTTGACAATAGTTAAAATAGTGTTCTTTCATGACAGGATACTAAATGTGAAAATAGATTTTCTGTAAGTACACTCTGGGTCGCAGATCACCCCATCGAAAAAAGTATTGGTGTTCTAACGACCTCATATGTCAAAGGCTGCATAACAAAGTGCTTTTTTTGCTTCTATAACATAAAGGTTCAAATTCAATAAAGAGCAAATAATCACCTAATTTGTACAGAGAAAAAATTGTTTCAGTTAAAATACTTCACAATAAAATTATATGATTATAAATCTCTTATTTTGCAATATTTACACACATTACATGCATTAAAAAGGGGGGAAAAAAAAGAGTTCGGGGTTCATAGTCCCACCGAATTTGTAAACCAAACCACCAACTTCTAATGCTTTTGTAGTCCTTACACTTTTATGCCAGTTTTAGATTAATCTATTTCCCAAACTGCTGCATCAGACCATTGGCACTACCATATGCAACTCATGATAACTAAGATATAAAACACAAATGGGTATTCAGTTACCAAAGTGCTAACAATGGCAAGATGGAATTCAAAAAGGATCTGATTGTACACAAGAGGTTACAATGGCCAGCACTAAAATAATCCTTGTGTTTACAAAAAGGCCGATATACTTCATTGTGCAACTTTATAGGTTTGACCTTCATGTTCTGCAAGTGTTGTTAACGGTGCTTTTAGGCAGCCACATGACCAACAAGGTAGATATTGTCATATAGATGTCCTACAAAATCCTCACTAATATTGTGGGCAGCCCGACGTGTGTTCCGGATGAACTCCCGCTTGGACATCTTGTTCTTCACATGTGGACTATTCAAATCGATGGAAAGCAGGATCAAAGAATAGCAAAGTACATAGACAGCATCTGTATAAAAGAAACAGAACTTGCAGTCAATTACATGCGACATTAAATAGGATAATACAGATTGTACTGAACTGCTGTCTTGCTAAGGACAATTTTGGACAGTTGGATCTCCATAGATGCAGTTTAGGCAAAGGCTGATTTTTCCATTTAATCAACAGATGCTATGTATTCACTTTGGCCGTAGTCAGATTCCAGTCATTTAGCTTACTGACATTTTAAAAAATGCTTCTAATTTCCTATAGAATTTAACAAAAAAATCTTTTGTCACTTTTGTTTCAATTATATCAGAGCAGGAATAAACTGGATGTTTGGCAGTTCTTTTTCCCAGGGATTAGTGGGCCTCTGGAATGTGTTGCAGCTGGTGCAATGGGTGCCGACTCTCTGTATGCCTTCAAAACGGAAGCTGTAGCGGTTCTTGACTGGGCCAGAGAGCAAATGCATCATACAGAAGGCAAGTGTCCAGTCCATCTCGCCTGTCACACAAATACAGTGCCTTCAGCATCATAAAATATACGCTGGCTATGCCACCAAAAACCATGCAATTTCCAGAGAGAGGCAAGAAAATGGGAGACCATTTTATCCTGATGGATGTTGCATAACACAACAACATTCATAAAACAACTGCATTTAAATATCAGCTTTAATGTCATCCCAAGGCACTTTATAGAAACATTGCCAAACAAAATCTGACACCGAGTGTTGCAACATTATGACAGGTGACCAAACGAATGGCAGCAGTAACAGGAAGGCAGATTACTATCTGAATGGTTGTAAATTGGGAGAGGGGAGTGTGCAGCGGGGCCTGGGTGTCCTTGTGCACAAGTCGCTGAAGGTAAGCATGCAGGTGCAGCAGGCGGTAAAGAAGGCTAATGGTATGTTGGCCTTCATTGCGAGCGGTTTAGAGTATAGAAGCAGGGATGTGTTGCTGCAATTATATAGGGCCTTGGTGAGGCCACACTTGGAGTATTGTGTGCAGTTTTGGTCTCCTTCTCTGAGGAAGGATGTTCTTGCTCTCGAGGGAGTGCAGCGAAGGTTTACCAGACTGATTCCAGGGATAGCGTGACTGTCATATGAGGAGAGATTGACTAGGTTGGGATTGTTCTCGTTGGAGTTCAGAAGAATGAGGGGGCAATCTCATAGAGACTTATAAAATTCTAACAGGACTAGACAGGGTAGATGCAACCAATGAAATAAAAAATGAAATGAAATGAAAATCGCTTATTGTCACAAGTAGGCTTCAAATGAAGTTACTGTGAAAAGCCCCTAATCGCCACATTCCTGCGCCTGTTTGGGGAGGCTGGTATGGGAATTGATGGGTGTGTCCAGAACCAGGGCTCACAGTCTGAAGATTCAGGATAAACCATTTCTGACAGAGATGAGGATACATTTCTTCACCCAAAGAGTGGTGAGTCTGTGGAATTCATTACCACAGGAAGTAGTTGATGCGAAATCATTGAATATATTCAAGAGGCGGCTAGGTACAGTACTTGGGGAGAACTGGATCAAAGGCTATGAGGAGAAAGCAGGATTAGGCTATTGAGTTGGATGATCAGCCATGATCGTGATGAATGGCAAAGCAGGCTCGAAGGGCCAAAAGGCCGCCTCCTGCTCCTATCTTCTGTGTATCTATGTACCATAAAGCGGTTTAAAAGGAGGAGAGAGAAATGGATAAGTTCAGGAGGGAATTCCAGAGGTTAGGACTTAGCATCTGAAGGCATAACTTACCACATACTGCCATTCGTTTACAACAAACACAGAAAGATATGTTCATGTTTTGAATGGTGAATGATGCTCACAAGGAGGGAATTACAGAAAATTGAGGGTTCACAGTGTGTGATTTTAGATCAAGCCTTTTAGTATCCAAAATTTAATAGGTTGTGTGCCTGAGGTGCACTTCCTGTGAGCCCTGCTCCCCACTAGCAGTAAGCAATTGAACCATATTTTTCTTCACTGGTACACACAGCTGAAGAGATTTAACTTATCCAAATTCAGCAGCATAGAATCAAATAGCACAGATGGAAATTTATTCCCCACCCTGCTAGTCCCAGGTCCTTGAAAAGGCCAGACTACTGGTCTCAGTCCTTTGCTTTTGACACACAATTCTTCAAATGTTCTCTTGATGAAAAACCCCAAGCAACAGTACAAAATGGTAAGAGAATTTTCTAATAGTTACCACACTCACTAATTAATTGAGAAGGAAGTGTTTGGAGACATTCTAACAATTCAATAAAATGCTACCTAAATACAAAGAACCAGTATGTATATTCAATTTTTAAAACATTATTAAGTAATAAATACCAATCTTAAAATGATGGCCTCAGTTAAAGGGGTAAAATTAAAGTAGTTTAACATCATTTGAACCATGAGAAGCATTATGTTCTGGGTCCTGGTTGTAAGAACCGAATGTCAGATAAAAGCAAAGGCCATAAAGAAAAGGCAGCACTCAACCTAATATTGCACCTAGGCAGCAAGCCAAGTCGAGGTCAATGAGGGTCAAAGGGAAAACCATTCAATGGCTAGAATCATAAAGAACAGACTGGAAGAGTGCCAAGGTTGTCAAAGGGCCATCATTGTAGCCCCAGGACATCGATGCAGTAGTTTCAGGACAGCGTCAGCAGCTCAAACACCTTCAGATTGCTGATGAGCCCACTGTGGGTTCCATTTGTAGCTTCTCTGGTATTAAATAGCTCATGCCAACTGCAGTAGGAACTGGGACTGACGATGGGCAGGCAACATTCATGTCAATACAATTCATTACACAAATTAGGAGGTCTGGCAACGAAAATTTGGTGCCTTTTTTACTTAAAGGAAAACTGATAGTAAGCACTGACAGATTCATGCTAACCTGTTGCAATATTGAAAGTGTGAAATAGAATTCAAAGCACTGTATCAAGCCAACTTTAAACTCCAATTTTACATCCAATTGACTGCATAAAACAGGCTGTTCCACTAAGTGCTCCACATGAGGTTTCGAAGCTTTATTGATTACTGAAAAACTCCAAAATATCGTTCAGTTTCTCAGTTTCACAAGTATGAAATCATTAATTCTATTGATAAGATTTAATAAATAGTAATTAAATCAATAAATTCATTTTTAAACTCAGCAACATTTTTTAAACTATTACATGGGATGCAAGTCTCGCTGGCTAGGCCAGTATTTACTGCCCATCCCTAATTGCCCTGAGCTGAATGACTTGCTAGGTAATTTTAGCCATGATGTGGAGATGCCGGCGTTGGACTGGGGTGAGCACAGTAAGAAGTCTTACAACACCAGGTTAAAGTCCAACAGGTTTGGTTCAAACACTAGCTTTCGGAGCGCAGCTCCTTCCTCAGGTGGAAGGTAATTTTAGGGCATTTAAGAGTTAACCACATTGCTTTGGATCTGGAGTCACAGATAGGGATGGCAGATGGACACTAGTCATCATTATAATAAAAGCAATAAAAGAAATAGAGTCATACGGTTCACTATTAACAAATTAATCCTATGACTTTAGTTGAGCTTGCAGTTTGTGCCTTTCAGTCCTTCCACATGAAGTGCAGAATTTTCTGAGAAGCAAATTAAATTTCTCTGCAAGCTGCCCAGTGTATGCCAGGTCCCACTGGTGGTGTGGGCCTCAGAAAATGCTGTCCATATTCTCTATGTGTTTAACTGCTCAGTGATGCTCACTCCTTACTGTTTTAAATTGATCAAGCATTCTTGTATCAATATGCCATACTCTTCAGGTAACAAACTGTAATCAATCTGTTCTTTTGATTTGAGTTTAACTTAAAAGACTTGATCGAATAGTGCTATTCCCACATCTACATATTTGTGAAGGAATTCTGGTTGTGTATCATCTGATAAATGGGAACATAACTCCAGATGTAAATTCCAATCAGGTTTCAGAATGCACCAAAAACAACCCTCCTATCAACGGATCTTAAAGACTTGCACAAGCACTTAAATTTATTTCAGAACGTTTGAGTGTTACTTACAGCATCTTGCACTCAAATTACTCAATATTTATCCAGACGGGTAATATTTATCCAGAACCCTAACTGAAGGGTTCTGAGCCTAACATACATGTGCAGAAGCGTCTCCTGGGTGACAGAATGTAGAATGCAACAACTTGGGCATTAGCAACTGAGCGCTTTGTGCACTCTACTCAGAATAAGAATCAGATTACATATTTAAGGTGTCCATGCAGTTAGTTATTTAGTAAGAGTTGTGCCATTATTGGCATAATGGCACATTAAGTTGTTAGAAAGCTTAATCGCTCTTAACTCTGCCTTGAGAAAATATGCACACATCACGATCAGCTTATAAGGC
This sequence comes from Scyliorhinus canicula, assembly GCF_902713615.1. NCBI lineage: Eukaryota > Metazoa > Chordata > Chondrichthyes > Carcharhiniformes > Scyliorhinidae > Scyliorhinus > Scyliorhinus canicula. The sequence continues at coordinate 180,283,194 of NC_052153.1, read as the reverse complement.
GAAGCTTAACAAACTAAAGCAGTAAGCACGAGACAATTCCTTCTTTCCAAGATTGCTAAATGTTATTGTCAACCTGCACTCTTGTGCATTCTTTTCTTTTATTAATGAATTGCTGTTCTGAATTCCGAAAACACTCGGGAGCAGCCAAAGAGCTGCTGGAATCATGTTTATACAATCTCTGCAGGAATTCGAGCCAAATTCTTTGGCCCCGGCCGTTGCAAATTCTGGTGGAGCTCTACATGCCATGGAAGGTTGTAAAAGGTCAAAGGTTATTACCTGGGCTTAGGCCAAGATCTCTGGTAACGGCAGGGTTACAAGCACAGAATCGATGCGAAAATTTGGTGATTAGAGTCTCCAGGTACTCGCCACGTTCTTCAGGAGCATGGATGTGCCGAAAGAACTCTCTTAGTGCATTAGGTAGGAACTGGTTGCTGAAATTGTGCAGGGTCACAAGCTCATCTAACACGTCCCTCCTAGAGAAAGTAAAGGTTTGCAGCGGTAAGAGAAACATTTATAGCTTTTGTGATTTAGGGTCACAAAAGTAAATCATTTATACTTCCGTCAGCTCAGGCAATTGCTGGCACCAGGACTGGAGAGCTGGCTGGCTGAGTTAGCAAAATAAAAAAAAGAGATGCTCAGAGAGAGAAATTAAGGTAGAGGAGATAGACAAGCCAGTGACTATAGGAGGGGGACAATTTTAAGCATATGTGTAATTACTGCTGAAGTAATTGAAGGTATGATCATAGGAATAAGTGTAGGCCATTCAGCCCTTTGAGCCTGCTATATCACATGTAATTAGATCATGATGGTCAGCATCTCAACTCCATCTACCTGCTTGGATTCCACAATGCTTAATACCCTTGTTAACAAAGATCTATCACTCTCAGTTGCAAAATTTACAACCCACCTTTTGTTTTTATGGAGTCTTCCAGATTTCCACTCCACTTTATGTGGAGAAATGCTTTCTGACATTACCCCGGAACATTCTAGCTTTAATTATAAGGTTACGCCCCCTTGTTCTCGACTCGGGTACCAGAGGGAATAGTTTCCAGGAGCTCAAATTGCCTCTGTCTCAGCAGAACAATGTGGAAAATGTACATCAGGTTAGGAACCTGGTGGGAATAACTGCATTTTAGGAGAAGGGTGAAAAAGAGTAGAGGAAGAATTCAGAGGTACTGAAACATTGGTATGCTGGGGAAGGCCTTCTTCCCTGAGCAAGTGTACGGATGAGCTAATGATATGTTCAAACAGGGGTGAAAAGCAGCTAGAGTATGGAAAATCAAAGTTTGCACACTTTTTCGGCAAACTTTATGGCGGTCTTTCAGGGTGTGGAAACAAAAAAATGACATTAACAAACTTTGACCTTAACAAACTGAGAAAGCCAAGATGCTGAGGGAAAGGCTTTATTTGATGGAAAAAAAAAGATAAATGATTCAAAAGAGGGAAAATAAGATACATTCAGGGCTGCGTCCTTTTAAAAAAAAATCATTTACAGGATGTAGGTGTCGCTGACTGAGCCAGCATTTATTGCCGAGGGCATTCAAAAGTAACCCACATTTCTGTGGATCCAGATTCACATGTAGGCCAGACTTCCTTCCTTAAGGGACATTGATGAGCTAGATTTTTTTTTATAACAATCGACAATGGTTTCATGGTCAGGACCAGACCTTTAATTATAGATTTTTACTGAATTAAAATTTCACGATCTACCATGGTATAACTTGAACCTGGATCCCCAGGTCTTGCCCTGGGTCTCTAGATTACTAGCCCACTGATGATACAAGTTGTATCATGAACTGGGCAACATCTAATACAAACACCGAAAGTAGAGAGCTCAAAAGATTTTTTTAACTGATGAAAACCTTTTAAGGATCTCAATAAACACAACATGCTCCGAACAAAGAAGAACAGAAGAATGAATGGTTACTAAAGAAGCTGGACGCTAGTGGCAAGGAGGTAAAAATGGTAGAAGAGGTTGCACAAGCTAGTGGAGAAAGAAGTGAAAAAGAGATGAAGATTCTTAGATGCTTTAAGCATTGGGTGTTTATTGATAAATTCTGCAAACTAATTTGAAGGGAGAGAGTCTATCAATGGATATGGAAGAGTTTATGAAGCTAGTGCCAAGCCAACACTTCAATATGGAGTTCCATACTGAACTCTGACACAGAGCCGGAGACTGGGGGCGGGATTCTCCGACCCCCCGCCGGGTCAGAGAATCATCATGGGTCGGCGTGAATCCCGCCCCCACCGTCCTCTGAATTCTCCGGCCCTCCAAAAGTCGGCGAGGCGTGAGTCGCGTCGCCCGCCTCGGAGAATGGCGGGGACCAACGCGACTCGATGGGCCCCGGGGCTGCCCGAATTCTCAGGCCCGCATTGGGCCGAAGTCCCGCTGGTTTTTTGCCGGTCCCGCCGGCGTGGATCAGACTAGGTCCCTTACCGGCGGGACCTGGTGGTGAGGGCGGGCGCGGGCGATCTGGCCCCGGGGGAGTGCCCCTACGGTGGCCTGGCCCACGATCGGGGCCCACTGATCCGCAGGTGGGCCGGTGCCGTGGGGGCACTCTTTTCCTACGCTTCGAACATGTCAGCCTCGGCGGTGGCCAACGCGTAGGTGACCCCCCCCCCCCCCCCCCCCCCCCCGCGCATGCCACACAATATGATAGCGAGTAGCCTTATTACGGCATATTAACACAAGCATAAAATGTTTTTAAATTGAAACAAACTTTTGCACACTCAAATTTTCAGTTCTCGCTCCCATTACTTATTCCAAATTAGAATATTTTTACTGCTGTAATTAGTATTTCAGCATTATGCTATATGAACTGAAAAACCCAAAATAATAACAATTTTTATTAATGTCACAAGTAGGCTTACATTAACACTGCAATGAAGTTACCGTGAAAACCCCTTAGTCGCCACACTGCGGCACCTGTTCGGGTACACTGAGGGAGAATTCAGAATGTGCAATTCACAGAACAAGTACTTCTTTCGGGACTTTTGGGAGGAAACCGGAGCACCCGGAGGAAAGCCATGAAGACACGGGGAGAACGTGCAAACTTCTCACAGACAGTGACCCAAGCCGGGAATTGAACCTGGGTCCCTGGTGCTGTGAAGCAACAGTGCTAACCACTGTGCTACCGTGCCGCCCATTGCCAAAATAAGTAGTTTTCCAGGTTATGTCTTGTATCTACAAATGAAAAGGTAATTTAAATCCACTCAAAGCTGCAAATAGTTTATCTGTTGAGGTTTCTGAACCACACAGTCTAGAAAATCTCCAGGTTCAATTTCTGATGTTGAGATAGCCAGTAGCTGGGTACTACAAAATGGCCTCAGTGTGCCTGTTTGAAAATCAAACAGGTTTACTTATCCTGACTGGTGTGCAGCTAATTAAGTCAATGTGCATGCATAGACACACGTGCATGTGCATACACCATTGTATGACAGGCAAGAACAGAATCAAATTCAATGTGATGCCTCTGAGGTCATGGACCCTATTTCCTACACACTGCCAAGTCTTATGACAAGAGTAATGTCACGAAATGAGACACTGGAGTACAAATTGTGAAACTGCACCCCAGTAAGCAGAAGATGTGTAAGGAGGAAATTGGTTAGAAGGGGTGGGGGTGGAGGTGAAGAAACTAAAGGGTTATCTAGAAAGCTAAATAATAAAGCAACCTAGCTTGAATTGATAACAGGACTGGATTTAAGATTTTGTCAACTTTTATTCACAAGAAAGTTGTCAATGGATTCACAAGAAAGTTGCCAATGGAAGCTATTTTTTTCTAACAACAGATATGAGCAAGTCAAAGAAATACATGATCAACAATTTACATATTCATACAAATATGTTTTCCTTAAAATTGACTTTAAAGGAGAGTTATTACCAGATTGTGCTCGTTTTCCTGTGTTTTAAAAAAATAAAGACAATAATAATATAATAACCTTTATTAATGTCACAGGTAGACTTACATTAACACTGCAATGAAGTTACTGTGAAAAGCCGCTAGTCGCCACATTCCGGCACCTGTTCACATAGACAGAGGGAGAATTCAGAATGTCCAATTCACCTAACAGCACATCTTTCGGGACTTATGGAAGGAATCTGGAGCACCCGGAGGAAACCAATGCAGACACAGGAAGAACATGCAGACTCCGCACAGACAATGGCCCAAGCTGGGAATCGAACCTGGGACACTGGCGCTGTGAAGTAACAGTGCTACCTACTGTGCTACCATGCCGCCCCTAGTGCCGGCTTTAGTGCATTTGTTTGAGACCTCATTTTTCATTGCTTTGATTTTCACATTTTACTAAGGTCCAGAGAGCATACTTGAAAGAACACAACACGGATGGCTCAGAAAAAAGTATGGCCTAGAATCAGTTCAACAGGTTGGCAGCTTATATTTATATGTCGCTCAGTTTTATAAAAATCCAGATTCTTGGATTGCTACAGTGACTCAGAGCAACACAATGTGCAAACCTGAGATGGACGTTCAAAACACTGTAATGCTACAGATTAATCTTTCCTTTATAGAGGTGAATAAGTTATAAAACTAATATCTCACCCCAGTCACATTGTGCCAAGGCTGACCAGCTTAAGTTCTTTTCCAGCTTTTTCCTCACAATTTAGTCTTTAATGCAGGGATCAGCCTCACAATTTGTCATAAAAAAAAGTAATTCCCGAGATGTGGGAGTCACTGGCAAGGCTGCCATTCACTGCCCATCCCGAATTGCCAAGTGGGTGGTGGAGGGTCACCTTTTTGAATTTCTGTGTAGTGGTTTGCTATGACTGAGTGACTCACTAGACCATTTCAGAGAACAGATAACAATCTGTGACCAGATTGGGTACCAATTCCTATTCCACATTACAAAGTTAATTGCACCTGTTTCCACCAAAACACTGCCTGAATTCACCCTGTCTCAGCTCACCTGCTACTGAAAATCTCATTGATACATTTGTTTCTTATGGACTCAACTTTCCCAATGCACTCCTGGCAGGCCTCCAACATTCTACCTCTCATAAACTGGAGGTCATCCAAAACTCAGCTGCCCATGTTTTAACTTGCAGCAAGTCCTGCTCCCTCATCACCCCAGTGTTCATCAATCTATATTGGCTCCGGTAAAGCAATGTCTTGACTTTCAAATTCTCATCCTGATTTTCAAATCCCACAATTGCCTGGTCCCTCCCTATCTCTGTAATCTCCTCCAGAGAAACAACACTATCTCTGCTCCTCGTTTTTGTACATTCTCAATTAACTGCTTCCTAATAGCGGCCATATCTTCAGTTGCCTCGGCCTTGTTCTGGAATTCCATCCATATGCCTCTCTATCTTGCTTTCCTTCTTAAAGTTTCCTCTTTGACCAAGCTTTTGGTCATCTGACCTAATACATGGCTCGGTGTCATACTTCCTTTTACAATGTTTCTGTGAAACACCTAGAGAGGTTTCCTTAGGTTATATAACACAAGTTATTGTTAATTCTGAATAATTTCGGGTTTGAGATCAGATATATTTGTAAGAAATGTTACCTGTCATCTAAATAAATTCGAAGTTTCTTCCAATTTAGCGTCCTTGTGTAGAAAATAAACTTTGCAATTTCCTTTGGTACATTGTCCAGTATGCCTTTGCGAAAAACGTAGCCTATTCCCTATAAAGAAATACATATTCTGTAACAGATGTTTACACATTATAAAACTACAACAATTCTCTCAACAATATCAATAAATACTGGATAAAAGCAGTGGAGTTGTTTTAAGCAACATGGAACTTACACTGCAGAAGGAGGCCATTCGGGCCATCGAGTCTGCACCTGCCCTTGGAAAGAGCACCATACTTAAGCCCATGTTTTCACCTTACCCCCATAACCCGACCTAACCTTTTGGACACTAAGGGGCAATTTAGCATTGCCAATCCACCTAAACTGCACATCTTTGGACAGTGGTAGGGAACAGCACCTGGAGAAAACCCACACAGACATGGGGAGAAAATGCAACCTCTACACAATCACCTGAGGCCTGAATTGAACCTGGGACCCTGGAGCTGTGAGGCAGCAGTGCTAACCATTGTGCCACCCATCTATGAATTAAGTAAATCTAAAAGGCAGACTATGTATCCGAGATCAGCAAATTTAAATAATAATAATAATCTTTATTGTCACAAGACGGCTTACATTAACACTGCAATGAAGTTACTGTGAAAAGCCCCTAGTCGTCACATTCTGGAGCCTGTTCAGGTACACACAGAGAGAATTCAGAATGTCCAAATTACCTAACAGCATGTCTTTCAGGACTTGTGGGAGGAAATCAGAGCACCCGGAGGAAACCCACGCAGATATGGGGAGAACGTGCAGACTCCGCACAGAGTGACCCAAGCCGGGAATCAAACCCGGTTCACGGTGAAACTACAGTGCTAACCACTGTGCTAATGTGCTGCCCAAAATCAAGGCAACTTGGAGCACAGCCTTGAGACTATAACACTCACCATCCTTAGCTTCCAGGTAGAGATAATAACAATTAGGGAAAGCCTGCAAATTAGGGTGTTGCCTTGCAGTTAGCCCCAAAAATAACCCTTATATGTTCACCTGGGATGCTACCAGTGCACAAGTAGAAGCACACACGCAGATGAAAATGATAAAATGCTGTGTGGAATATGACGGCTTCTGAACTGTGGGGACCATTATGCTAAAGGAGGACAAAGCCAGGAATGAGAAATATAAAGTTATTTAAACCACTGAGGAAATACTAACTTGGCCAGAAGTAGAAATGTGTTTTGTTCCCCTGCCACTAACTTGATGCAGTGGTAGCAATGTCACCTCTGCACCAGATATTTGGATTCAAACTGACCCCAACACAATCTAGGTGGACATTTCAGTGCTACAGTCTGGGAATTATTGGAAAAGCCAATTTTCTGTATGACATATTAATCAATCTGTCTGTTCAGGTAGGTGTAAATGATCTCATGGCATTTCTTCAAAGGGTAGAGGGTTCTCCAGGTCTCCTGGCAAACATTCATGCCTCAACCAACATCACCAAATTGGATTATTCTGCTCCTTGCGATTTGTGAAATATTGCTAAGCGCAACCTGGCCACTGTATTTGCCCAAAGAACAAGTGACATCCTTCAAAAGTAATCCAGTGGCTTGATGGATTAGGGAGGCTGAAGACAAAAAGGTCTGAATTTGTTTTGCGACAGCAAATTATGTACACATTACAGCACAGAGCAGCAAAGTCACTATAGTGTGAATGGCTGGAAATGTATCTCATTTTTATGGTTTGCGGTGAGATGCAAATGCTTCTAGCCCATGTGTAATGGCTGAAATTATCGAAGTATTATGAGATGAATGCAGTTGGGCTGATTTTTTGAATCTAAATCTAACAGCCACCTGGTCTAACTGGGTACTGACTTTCCAGTTACCCCATGATAAAAGGAACAGAATACAAACCGTACCGAACTATCAGTGAAACGCGAGGTGTGGGGTTGGATGAGGAAGACAAAGTTAGAAAGAGGGCGATGGATGGGCAGAGAAGACAAGGGGCAGGCAGAGAGGGCGAGGGATGGGGGCAGAGGATGTCGGCTATGGGAGAAGAGTGATCTGGCATGGGAGAATGGGGGTCCAGTTTGCAAAAGGGCTTGCTGGTCAGGAGTGGGCAAGCTTGGGGGGTTGGGAAAGAGTTTGGGAAAGAGTTTCCTGTGGTCACTCTCAACCAACTGCAATGCGAGTCCCACAGCATGCCTCCAGGTGAGTGCAGTGTCCAATTTGACATGTCAGGACAGCCAGGCTTGGGTTTTTGGGAATCGGTACACAGAGTAGAGTTAGGAAGAAATGCACCTGCTCCTCCTCCTCCCACTCCACCCTCAAATGTGCTAAATCTGTATGGCCAGAAACATAATTCACCATTAGCTTAACTCAGAAGCGGCCAATTAGCCTGGCTGCAGGGTAGCTGTTTTCTCCCTGGGCAGACCCCCCACCCCTGAACGTTTAGCTGGGAAGGGCAAAGGGACCACTGAAAAAAAATAAATCATGGGGATGAGTTTCTGGGTTATATATGAAGGAGAGGGATGATCCAAAGACGTGCAGTTTAGGTGAATTGGCCATGATAAATTGCCCTTCGTGACCAAAAAGGTTAGGAGGGGTTATTGGGTTACAGGGATAAGGTGGAAGTGAGGGCGAAAGTGGGTCGGTGCAGACTAGATGGGCCGAATGGCCTCCTTCTGCACTGTATATTCTATGTTCTATGATTGGAATACAATGATGCCTGGACTCGGGAGTGGTTGGAGAGCATACATGACCAAGGATCCAGCTAAATTATGACAAGGTTCAAACCTCATAGGGATATCTTTCGAAATAACATGACCAAGAGGCCAATGTGGTTGAACTCAAGGATTCCAGCACTTGGCCAACTGGACCATCAGCAACATGGCTAGTGATCGTATGAAATAGGAGTCTGGCATGCACACTTCAATTCTCCATTTTGATATGAATGATGTTGAGAGAAGGCACCGTCACAGCTTTGCTCCTGAACACTTGCAGTGCTGTTGCTGGGGCCTGAGACAGATACTCCATGATGCAATAATCAGTTTCATTAATAGAGTGGAATTTTTCATCTTGGGATTAAGTGTGACGATGGATGGGTTTTGTGATAAATTTCCCGGGAACTCACGCCAATTTCATGCTCAGAAGTTAAATCATGCCAGAAGCTTTCTGAGTGACATGGTGGGGCAGGAACGGATTCAAACCAAGGGATAGCTCCAGGAGGCCCACCAGCTCACCACCTTGGGTGGTGGTGGCAAATGTCAAGATGTGGGAGATATAAGGAACTAGGGTCCAGAAAAGGGGGTCCAAAACTTAGCAGACAATTACACATCAATGGCATTGTCCTGGTCTTGTCTGTGTGTGTGCGTGTCTGTCCATGAGAAAATGGGAATCTTGGAACAGAGAAAAGGATGTCAGCAGCCATGAGACAGGTAATGAACTCTCCTCCAAAAAGGTCACCCAGCCAAGTCATGAAGGAAACTGAACCAGATTACAGACTTTCGAAAAGGGCTCCAAAGGAACGTGATTTACAGAAGGGAATTGGACTACAAAAAGTGTGGAAGTGATGTTACAGTGTATAGGGCCTCAATCAGAACCCATCATATTGTACTCAGTTTTAGGTACTGAATTTCAAGAGGGATATATTGCTCTTGGTACAGTGTAGGTTCACCAGAATTCTTAGAGGGCTTCAAGCATTAAATTATTCAAGTCTTCAAATTTGAAATCATGCAATCATGTCGTACCATCTTTTCTCTATCAACTAGAAAATCAAATTTATTGTTAAACATTAACAGTTTCTACGGGGATCGTGTAACACATTTTCAAGGCAGCGAATTCCAAATACAACAAAAGTGAAAAACATTTCCCTCAAATCCCCTCTAAACCTTTCACCTCCTACCCTAATTCTATGTTCCCTCCTAATGAACCCCTCAACCAGGGGCTCAGGGTCTTCCTCTCCATCTATCTGGATCCTTAATTGTTATATATATATATATATATTATATATACACACACACACTTCAATTAGGTCTCCCCTCGATGTGTTTTGTTCCAAAGAAAACAACCCTGCCTGTCCAATCTCTCGTCATTACTAAAAGTCTCCAATTCAGGCAACATTTTTGCAAGTCTGCTCTATACCCTCGCTAGTGCAATCACAACTTTCCTAAAATGAGGTGGCCAGAAACTGCATGTAGCAGGTCTAATTATGGTTTGATATGCTAGCTATCCAACATAATCTCCCAGCCCCTATATTCTACATCTCGGCTAATAAAGGCAAGTAATCCATTCATTCTTGGCCACTTTACCCAATCACCTTAAGGGATTGGTGGGCGGGGACATGCACTTTTTCTTGATCTTAATCTTAAAAAGGATTCACTTCAGCCTGGTCAGTTTGTATTTTCTTAATACATAAAGTTCCTTACAGTATGGCGAGTCAGGGTTTGATAAAGCCCAATTGGGAAGGTGGGGGGAATTTCGACAGCATGTTTTAGTCTGGAAATCATCACTCATTAAGATTCAAAAATAGATTGCATTTTGGTTGCTGTAAAAATTATGCTCTGGTGTGAAAGGTAATCAGATACAATATGATAATATCAGTGTCTGGGCAGGTTGAATCGACTGATAGTTCCACAGCAATTCTTTCAGCAGCAATGTACTTGCAAAATTGCTTGTGCTGATATAAAGTTCTCCATGGAACACTTAAAAGATCTCACCAACTGGCTCAAATGCTTGTGGTTACTTTCTGGTTGATTACCATCAGCTTATTTTTATTTCACCTAAAATTTAAACAAATTACAAAGCACAATTGCTGAACTTTCCTTTACTTCAATATTAATTCATCCACAGTTCTAGTTTTATTAAGGCGCACATTATTGTCCAGTATAACCTCTGATCGAAATTTGGTCCAGAAAGGATTTCTTTCCTCTCGGAGGCATGGAACAATGGAAAAACCTAAAGCCTTCAAGTGGCCTGGCATTTCTATCACAAGAATGCGACAAATATTGGCCACTGCATTAGACTTGATGAATTGGGGTTAAAGCTATCTTTTAAAAGATCAGGATAGCAAGACACAACATGGAATACGAATCACTGCCTTATGTGGTATTGCAAAACAGGCTAACAAGGGGGGGGGGGAAACACACATAGGCCAGAAACAGAAATTGCCAAATAAAGCCCTGGCTGAAATGCCAGTAAAGTCAACATAGAAACTCATCACCGCTATATGGACTTTGTGATTACCCACTCAGTAGTTAACACTTTTACACAAAGAACAAGACTATTTTACACAAAGAACAGAACTAACTTCTTGATGGAAGTGTTCAATTTTGCAGCAGGCTGAATGATAAACAAAGAGACCATCAGATGCCATAATGGGCTAATAGTTGATCAGACAAGTTTCAGAGGCCAATGGATCTTCATTGAATTACACTGGACAAACAGGATTATCCTGTTTATTCCTATTCACGAGTTTAGGTTTAGATGGGGCAATACAACTCAGGCCATGTGTGGGCATACACCCATGACTGAGTGCTAGCAGAACTGGTATAAAAGAAGGACCATCGGAATAGATCATCAGTGACAGTCTGGGTATGCCCTCACACAACCAATGCAAGAAGAGGAGGCACTGAGTTTCGAGAAGAAGGTATCCATATCGAGTGATTGTAGCCTGGCCACCCTAAGTGCGGGCAATAAGTGCTCAACTGTGAGCCTGAGTAATATTATTTGTGAGTAATATTGTAGATTGTAAGAGTTACAGTAAAATAATCAGCATTGTGAATAAAATTGGGTAAAACCAAACTTGTTCCTATCCTTTGTTCATCTCATAAGTAAGGACATCTGAGTAAACATTTTAATAATAAACTTGTCAAAGTGTCTGATAATTCAATATCTATAATCTAAAAATTATTTCTATTGGACAGTGCACAGTTGTGTTTGTAACTGTCTTCTTTAGACAGAGAAGGAACCAGCTCATGTTGGCTGGAATGAGGGGGTGGGGGAACAGGAACACAATTTTCTTTTGCTAAAGTCAAATCTTCCTGTGCAAGTGAACAACAAGCCAAAGTACAAAAATGAATACCATAAAATGTAAATTATAGCAATAGAGAGCAGTTAGCACCATTATAATTTCTGGCGGTCAGCAATCTGAGTGCTCTAGTCCAGGCATTGTCAAAATCAATTGTCAAAGTCGGGTGCGTCGCGGGCGGGTGTTGGGAGGGTCGCGGAGCCGCCGGCGCGGTGCTCCCAATCGCGCGCAGCAGCCGGCTTTCAATAACGCCGGCTGCAAGCGGCCTTCAAAATGGGCACGCATATATTTAAAAAATGCCGCCACATTGTGCATGCATGCCCACTCATCGGTGCACATGCGCAAAACTCTGCGCATGTGCACCGATGAGCGGGCACGCATGCGCAGTGCGGCCGCAATTTTTTCATCCGGTCATTTCTTTTACAAGTTCGGGGGAGTTTTTATTTGATAACATTTTTACAGGAAAAAAATGCAGAAACTGAAAATGTTATCATCCTCTAGAAATTGGAGGTTCACCACATTTCACCTAAACATTACAAGAGAAAATAGTGGGTTGCGCAGGTCAGCCGGCGTGGGCCGCGAAGGTCGGCTGGCATGGGTCATTAAGTCAGCCGGCTGGGGCCGCGAAGGTCGGCCAGCATGGGTCGTGAAGGTCGGCCGGCGTGGGTCGAGAAGGTCGGCCGGGTTGGGTTCCGAAGTTTGACTGGTTGGTAAAAAGGGGTCCCCGGAAAAAAAGTTTGAAAAACATTGCTCTAGTCAGAGTATTAAACCTCTCGGGTTGTAAACCACTCTGCAAGTCAAGTAGATTAATTTCCTATGATGAAAGCCTTCTGTGCAGAAAAAGCTCGTTAATTTACTATTCCTTTACTCCAATGCACCGTGCAGCTTATATTGGCTGTCCTACAGGACAAACAATGTCCAATTAGGGCATCTTAATTGGCATTATCTATACGTAGGCATTTCAACATCTCCTAATGCACCACTGGTTTAATCCACCAATCGCACCAGTAGTTCTTGCTGATAGTTAAAGAATAAAGTTGTACTTTCAGTGGCTAACCACTTCCTCTCCCGTACCAGCACAAGGGGTATAAACAAAACTCTGCCTCATTCAACACCACACCTTTCCGTAAAGGTCAAACCTTCAATACCACAACCACCACATTTTGGAAGGGCTGTTTACCCACATACTGGCTCATGAATTCAAGTGGCGCAGTTTCAGTTCCTGGTTGAGTGGTACATGGCATCATTTTGGAATCCTGGAAGTTTCTGTCTTTGGCTGGAGTGTGACCCAGATATAGGATAAAGACAAATATCAGAAACAAGTTGATATGGAGGAAGGAGCAGTGCTCCGAAAGCTAGTGATTCAAAACAAACCTGTTGGATTTCAACCTGGCGTGGTAAGACTTCTTACCAGAAACAAGTTAACTCCATTTAAGATTAAATTGTTGTGTTTTTTCTCTTTTCCACAAAATAATCAGGGGTCTCAGATACAGAACGATCGTTTATTGACCAACACGTTAGGAGAACCCAGTTTCTGACATAGACCTCTGGAGCTGACTCTGCCCATGTAAACAATCAGGTGACATTTATACAGAGTGTGGTTAAGTAGGTAAGAATATTGTTTACATTGGCTTAGAACATAGAACATAGAACAGTACAGAACAGGCCCTTCGGCCCTCAATGTTGTGCCGAGCCATGATCACCCTACTCAAACCCACGTATCCACCCTATACCCGCAACCCAACAACCCCCCCTTAACCTTACCTTTATTAGGACACTACGGGCAATTTAGCATGGCCAATCCACCTAACCCGCACATCTTTGGACTGTGGGAGGAAACCGGAGCACCCGGAGGAAACCCACGCACACAGGGGGAGGACGTGCAGACTCCACACAGACAGTGACCCAGCCGGGAATCGAACCTGGGACCTTGGAGCTGTGAAGCATTTATGCTAACCACCATGCTACCCTGCTACCCTAATTAGGTCTGATTTAAATTTTACTTTAAATAAGTTACATTTCTGCACCCAGCAAGAGTGAGTGTTAGCTACCCTTCATTTTCCTATGGACTCCTCCCTAACTTCCCTTCTTGGTGCTAGACCTGATAGATGTGCCTGGTCCTTAGGTTGAGTTCGAAAAACATGTTTGTTAATCTTTATGGTGTCTGCAGTAGATTGCGTCTCAAGAATGAGCTGTTTAAGGTCACCAAAATCTGGTTTAACTGGAACATGTTGACCCTCATACTAACTGCTGTAGATGGTGCCACGTCAGCTTTTAGTTGACATCTTTATGAAAATTTACTTTTATTGCTTTAGTATACTGTACTACATTATATAGATTCAGAATCCCCAAGAATAAGTGCTATTTGCCCTAATAGATTGTTGTTAATAAATCCTAACCATTTGTCTTCCCACAACAAAATTGAAAGTGCTGGGAAATGTCAGCAGGTCTGGCAGCATTGGTAACGTATTGAGTCCAAAATGACACTTTCTCCAAGAAGAGTCAGATTGGTTTTGAAACATTAACTCAGTTTTCCTCTTTTCTCATCAGCTCTTTTCTCTCTCTACAGATGCTGCCAGACCTTCTGCGTTTTTCCAGCATTTTCCCTTTTGCTAATTCAGTTTTTCTCTGCAAGTGTGACAGAAAAAGCTACAAAATTGTGACTGACAGTTAAGTACTGACTGTGGCCTATAATAATAAGCAAGCCATCATTTAGTCAACATTTATTTTACACTGGGACTGGGCACAGGAAATGAAGAATTTTGCACAAAATATATACTTTTCTCCTGCAGAGGGAGCAATACATATATGGTCATTGGCAAAATACAGTATGAGGAGGAGGCATCAATCTAAAGAAATACTTAAAATGACTAAGCTTCTTTGACTTCTTGGCTGTTCAGTTCAACTTATCCAGTTATGGACATTTAAAAACTACATATGCAATTATGAGCTTCGCAAATCTCAGAATGCAATTTTTCATTACTCCTCTGAGGGAAACAAGAATTTTAAGCTATAAATTGTACAATAAATGAATAAGTGGCATATTACAAGAGCTGAAATGCATTTTTACTGCCATTTTCATGCTGTAAAATGTTTATTAAACATAAATTTTTACTTTAAACAGCATTCATGAAATCAAGACGTCACAGAAAATAAATATTTTTTCAGTAATAAACTAAAGAGCCCATTTGTTAGGGCACTTTCTGCACCTAGAAGGTACATTTAACCTGATATTACAGGACTATTTTTACCAAGGAAATGAGCCGAGCAAATTGAGTGGCAGGAGTAATTCCTAGCCTGGAATGGGCAGGTGCTAAACAGACCGGATATTGGGACCAGTCTTACACAAAAGGCATTCTCACACAGTTCATCAGCAAAGGGAATTTTGCTGCTGTGTCAGCAGGCAGGTAAAGAGAGAAGGGAAAGCAGTCGGGAGGGTGGGCTACAATTAAAATACTTGATCCATAAGGGGCTGAATGGGAGTAGAACAGTGTTTGGCACTGCAGTGAACTCCAAAGGAGCACTCCTGCATCTCCTGGCTCCACAAGTCACCACTTATTTTTATGACAGGAACCATCACCTGGCCCTCAAGTGACACAAGACAGACCACCTGCAGAGCATGGGCAAGATTTTCAAATGGCGGAGGTTCCCACCTCCTCAACCAAAGAGTCAGCCGGGGTGCAGTCCCATACAGATGAGGAGTGTAGTCCTTTCAGCACTAGCGGCCAGGACAGGGACTACAAGCAGTCTCCAAGTTCAAAGACTCAAGCCCAGGACCAGGTAAGTGCAGATGTACTCATGGCAGGGAGACGCATTGCTCGCTCCACTTAAAATTGCAGACAGACTAAAAGGTACATGGTAAGGTTACCTGGGGAATTTTATAGCCCCCAAATTCCCCTTACCCTGTCTGACAAGCTGATGGCAGGGGATTGTAAATTTGTGCCCCCTGCTTACCTGACTAAAGCTGGCTTCTTCAGGACAGCTGAATTTTGCCAAGGGGACCTTAAAGAAATGGTATGTCCTTTATTGGTAGATGGAAAAGGTTTGTTTCAGGCTGGAGCCCTGGATTTTTCTGCCTTTACCAGTCTGTTGTGTAACATTTCTAGCGTAGAACATTTTGCACCTCAAAATTAGGCCACCGAGTGTCTAGGCCATTATATGAGCCTCAATTAAATAACAGAATACATACAAACCAACAATGTTCTGGCAGTTTATCACCATTCAAGTGCAAGGGATGCTATTGATTATAAATAGCAATATTAACAAATGCCACCATAAAGTTTTACACTGTCTCGCAACATAGACATACAATGTTTAATTACCTCATGAGGATTAGCATTGAAAGTAAGGCTGCCTTCATCTAGTTGCATGTAGAGTTTCCTGTAGTTAAAATTTGAAGGATGGTCTCTATAGTATATGGAACAGTGACCCCACGTGGATTTGCACAACCTGAAACAAAATCCATGCTGCCTGTTGGTATTTTATCAACACTTGCCTTTTACTCATCACCTTTATATAGTCTTATTAAGTAGAGTTCCCGGTCTGAATTTGCACAGGTTCTATATGCTAATATAGAGATGCAAATATTTCATAAATCTTCATTAGAATGAATGGAAATCCATGTAATGTTAACAGGTTTCATTGCAATAAGGCTGGTTTGCCTTCATTTTTACTCATATCTTTAGTAACATTCAAGACTTAGATGCATTATAGTTGACTCATTCACTAAGGTATTCCTCTGAATGCTATCTTGGATTATAGATGGAAAAACCCACCCTGGACTGATACTTTGATGACCAATATTGTACAATAAAATATTGTACCAAAATAAAAAAACTGAAACTCTTCAAATTTTCTATAAAGCTTAACTTTCAATTATGTGGTTCTGTAATTTTGATTTTCATAGCTAGGCAAATAATTTCACAAGTATTGCATGAACCAATTACATGATCCTTTAAAATACTCAACTTTCAACTGATGCATTTTCATTTGTGCATTTAAAGTTACAAATCAAAACTTTATGTGGACATAAAACATTTAATAACAGCAATCTAAAGCTAATCTCATTACACAAAGTCACAACAGACACATGGGCCTGATTTTAACCCTATTGGAAGTAGGTGGGTGGGTTTGAATGGGTTAGATATTATTGCCGCCATGGCAGGTGTAAGGAGTCAGGCACATTTAAAAAATAGCTGGAACGGAACAGTAACAGTGAGAGCGAGGAGAGCGGTAGGGACACAGTGAAAGAGAGCGAGAAGAGCGGTGGGGACACAGTGAAAGAGCGCGAGGAGAGCGGCGGGGACACAGTGAAAGAGCGCGAGGAGAGCGGCGGGGACACAGTGAAAGAGCCCGAGGAGAGCGGCGGGGACACAGTGAAAGAGCCCGAGGAGAGCGGCGGGGACACAGTGAAAGAGCCCGAGGAGAGCGGCGGGGACACAGTGAGAGCGAGGAGAGCGGTGGGGTCACAGTGAGAGCAAGGAGAGCGACAGGGACACAGTGAGAGCGAGGAGAGCAGCGAGGACACAGTGAGAGCGAGGAGAGCGGCAGGGACACAGTGAAAGAGCACGATGAGAGTGGCGGTGACACAGCTGCCGGAGAAGCAGCCTTCAGATTTTCGGCGGGAGTAGTGGCCAGGGGTCTGTCGGGAAGGAACGTTTACATCTTTAAAAACTTACCTTGAAGACTGACATCACAGCAAAACAGTGACATGATTAGCTGGCAAGGAAAGTGCTCCAAATAGCAGTAGCTGGGAGAAATTCAACGCTTCGTGTGTTGGTAAGTATTGTGATTGGTAAGTAAAATCTTTATTCCTTTCACTTATTCATTAGTTGATATTATATTTGTAATCAGTTAAGGTAAAGTGTAAAAATGGCAGGAGATCCCAGACCCGTGTTATGCTCCTCGTGCTCAATGTGGGAGTTCAGGGACGCAGCCGATGCCTCTGACTCCTTCATGTGCGGGAAGTGTGTCCAGCTGCATGCTCTTGTTAGACCGCATGACGGCTCTGGAGCTGCGGATGGACTCACTTTGGAGCATCCGCGATGCTGAGGAGGTCGTGGATAGCACGTTTAATGAGTTGGTCACACCGCAGATTAGGATTGGTGAGGGAGACAGGGAATGGGTGACCAAAAGGTAGAGAAAGAGCAGGACGGCAATGCAGGTGTCCCGTGCGGTCGTCTCCCTCCAAAACAGGTATACCGTTTTGGATATTGTTGGGGGAGATGACTCACCAGGGGAAGGCAGTAGTAGCCAGGCTCATGGCACCGTGGCTGGCTCTGCTGCACAGAAGGGCGGGAAAAAGACTGGCAGGGCTATAGTCAAAGGGGATTCAATCGTAAGGGGAGTAGACAGGCGTTTCTGTGGTCGAAAACGAGACACCCGAATGGTATATTGCCTCCCGGGTGCACGGGTCAGGGATGTCTCAGATCGGCTGCAAGACATACTGAAGGGGGAGGGTGAACAACCAGTTGTCGTGGTGCATATAGGCACCAACGATATAGGTAAAAAACAGGATGAGGTCCTACAATCAGAATTTTGGGAGTTAGGAGATAAGTTAAAAAGTAGGACCTCAAAAAGGTAGTAATCTCAGGATTGCTACCAGTGTCACGAGACAGTCAGAGTAGAAATTCAAGAATAGTCAGAATGAATACGTGGCTTGAGAGATGGTGCAGGAGGGAGGGGTTCAGATTTTTGGGACATTCGATCCGGTTCTGGAGGTGGTGGGACAATTACAAATTGGTTGGGAAGGCAGATGAACTTAGGGCTTGGATTAGTACCTGGGAATATGGTATTGGTATTACTGAGACTTGGTTGAAGGAAGGGCAAGACATAGAACATAGAACAGTACAGCACAGAACAGGCCCTTCGGCCCTCGATGTTGTGCCGAGCAATGATCACCCTACTTAAACCCACGTAACCCATATACCCGTAACCCAACAATCCCCCCATTAACCTTACACTACGGGCAATTTAGCATGGCCAATCCACCTAACCCGCACATCTTTGGACTGTGGGAGGAAACCGGAGCACCCGGAGGAAACCCACGCACACACGGGGAGAACGTGCAGACTCCACACAGACAGTGACCCAGCCGTGAATCGAACCTAGGACCCTGGAGCTGTGAAGCATTGATGCTAACCACCATGCTACCATGACTGGCAACTAAATATCCCAGGGCATAGATACTTCAGGAGGGATAGAGAGGGGGGTAAAAGGGGTGGAGGAGTTGCATTACTGATCAGAGATGATATCACAGCTTTGATTAAGGAGGGCACGATGGGACTTCCGGTGGCGGCGATGACGTAGGAAGCCGCACATTTGGGAGCTCCCGTTTCAAACGGACTTTTCGGCTCTTTTTAGAGCCCAAAACGGAAAAGTTTTCGACGTCTCCCGGTGGGAGAAGGTGTGCTGATCGACTTTCTCCGCAGTTCATGACTCGAACTCGGAGTGGAAAGGGGGAAAAAACGGCAGCAGCTCCCCAGAAAAAACGGGGGAAGGAATCCAAAATGGCGGCCGGCGGAGTTCCAGAGGTGTGGAAGCAATGGGCCCAGGAGCAACAAGCTGCTCTCCTGCGCTGCTTTGCAGATTTCAAGGCTGAGGTACTGAGCTCTCTGCAGGAAACGAACAAAAGGCTCTCGGAGATTCAGACGACCCAGGGTGCTGCCATCAAGGCGTTGCAGACGCAGGCCACTGAACGAGAGGAGGAGACCGTGGTCCTCGTGAGTAAGGTGGAGGGGCACGAGGCACTCCACAAGAAGTGGCAGGACCGCTTCGAGGAGCTTGATCACCGCATGAGGCGGAAAAGTCTGCGGATCTTGGGCCTTGCGGAGGGGCTGGAGGGGTCGGACCTGAAAACCTACGTGGCTACGATGCTGAACTCGCTAGTGGGGGCCGGGTCTTTCCATCTGCCCCTGGAGCTGGAGGGAGCCCACAGGGTACTCGCCAGGAGGCCTAAGGAGAATGAACCCCCGCGTGCGGTGCTGGTGAGGTTCCACCGGTTCAGTGATCGGGAGTGTGTGCTGCGCTGGGCCAAGAAGGCGAAGAGCAGCAACTGGGAGAATGGGGTAGTATGGATCTACCAGGATTGGAGTGTGGAGGTGGCTAAGCGGCGGTCCGGGTTTAATCGGACAAAAGAGGTGCTTTACAAGAAGAAGATAAAGTTCGGAATGTTGCAGCCTGCGCGCCTGTGGGTAACTTATTCGGACCGGCATTATTATTTTGATTCCCAGGAGGAGGCGTGGGCCTTTGTGCGGACGGAGAAACTGGACTTGAACTAGGGGTTGGGGGTTGCGGGGTCGGTTGTAATACTTTATTGCTGGTTTCTGCTGTTGCTGTGTCCTTTTTTTTCCTGTACTTTTGCAATTTTGATATGGTTATTTATGGGGGTGTTGTTCTGTTTTTTTGCTGTGGGGCATTGTTTGAGTTTTGTATCTTGCGGGGAGGGTTGGGGGGGGTTGCTGTATTCTATGTCGGGTTGGGGGTATGGAGTGGGGCTGGTATTTGGGAGCTGTGTCAGAAGGGTGTGGTGGGGCAGTGCGAAAGCGCGGGCTTTCCTCTGGTTTCCCACGCTGCGGGGCTGGCGGGTGGAGACGATGACGGGGGGAGGTGGGGCCTTAACTAGTTCTTCCCCGTGCTGGAGCGGTGCCTGGAGGAGGGATAGGATGGGGGATGATCCCACTTTGCGAGGGGTCGGGTTATTGGCGGGAGTTTCCGGGGTCAGCAGAAGTTAGCTGACCCACGGAAGTACAATGGAGGACGGTTCACGGCTAGGACGGTTCCTAGCCTGGGGGGGGGGGGGGGGGGGGGGGGGGGGGAAAGGGGAATACCGGGTTGCTGCTGGCAGGGTCAGGAAGGAGCTGATGGGGATTGGGGGGACAGGGGTGAGGTGTTGTCGCTATGGGGACTGGGTCGGGCGGGGGGTGCTGGCCTGGGGCGGGCAGTCGACGGGCTATGGCTAGTCGACGGGGGAGGGGGGCGGGACGCCCTCTGATCCGGTTGGTCACCTGGAATGCGAGAGGATTGAATGGGCCGCTGAAGCGGTCGAGGGTACTTGCTCATCTGAGGGGGCTAAAGGCAGATGTGGCAATGCTTCAGGAGACCCACCTGAAGGTGGCGGACCAGGTCCGTCTGAGGAAGGGGTGGGTGGGGCAGGTTTTCCACTCTGGGTTGGATGTGAAGAACCGGGGAGTGGCGATTTTGGTGGGGAAACATGTGTCGTTTGAGGCATCGGAGGTGGTGGCGGATAAGGGGGGGTAGGTATGTTATGGTTAGGGGCAGGCTACAAGGAGAGAAGGTGGTACTTGCTAGTGTGTATGCCCCAAATTGGGACGATGCAGGCTTTATGAGGCATATGTTGGGACGGATCCCGGATCTAGAGGCAGGAGGTCTGATCATGGGGGGGGGGGGAAGCGGGGACTTCAATACGGTGTTGGATCCTTCACTGGATCGGTCCAGCTCTAGGACGGGTAGGAGGCCGGCGGCGGCCAAGGTACTGAGAGGGTTTATGGACCAGATGGGTGGGGTGGATCCATGCAGGTTTGTGAGGCCGAGGGCACGGGAATACTCTTTCTTCTCCCACGTACATAGGGTCTACTCTCGGATAGACTTCTTCGTGGTGAGTAGGGGACTGATTCCGAGAGTGGAGGAGGCCGAGTATTCGGCCATTGCAATCTCCGATCACGCTCCGCATTGGATAGAGTTGGAGATGGGGGAGGTGCGGGACCAGCGCCCGTTGTGGCGGTTGGATGTGGGGTTGTTGGCGGAGGAGGAGGTGTGTAGGAGGGTCCGGGCAAGTATTGAGGGGTACCTCGAGGTGATTCGTGGGGAGCTGATATCCATCTGGGCACACAGGGAGAGGAGCGAGAGGGAGAGACTGGTGGGAAAGATGCTGGAGGTAGACAGGAGGTACGCAGAGGCACCAGAGGAGGGACTGTTGGGGGAGAGGCGCAGCCTGCAGGCTAAATTTGATTTGCTGACCACTAGAAAGGCAGAGGCACAGTGGAGGAAGGCACAAGGGGCAGTGTACGAACATGGTGAAAAGGCGAGTAGGATGCTGGCTCATCAGCTCCGCAAGCGGGATGCGGCTAAGGAAATTGCTGGAGTGAGAGACAAGAGTGGGAATGTGGTGCGGAAGGGGGTAGAGGTGAATGAGGTCTTCAAGGACTTTTACGGGGAACTGTACCGGTCGGAGCCAACGGTGGAGAGGAGGGGAATGGAGAGGTTCCTCGACGGGCTATCTTTCCCGAAGGTGCAGGTGGAGGGGTTGGGGGCGCCGATTGAGCTGGAGGAGCTGGTTAAGGGATCGGGCAGATGCAGTCAGGGAAGGCACCGGGGCCGGATGGGTTCCCGGTGGAATTTTATAAAAAGTTTGTGGACCTAGTGGGCCCCTTGCTGGTGCGGACACTTAAATGAGGCGTGGGAAGGGGGGACTTTGCCCCCGACGATGTCGCGGGCGCTGATCTCGTTAATCTTAAAGAGGGACAAGGACCCCCAGCAGTGTGGTTCATACAGGCCCATATCTCTCCTCAACGTAGATGCCAAGGTGCTGGCAAAAATCCTGGCCACCAGGATAGAGGACAGTGTGCCAGGGGTTGTACACGAGGACCAGACAGGTTTTGTGAAGGGAAGGCAGCTGAACACGAATGTGCGGAGATTGTTGAATGTCATCATGATGTCGGCGATTGAGGGGGAGGCTGAGATAGTGGTGGCGCTGGATGCGGGAAGGCCTTCGATAGAGTGGAGTGGGGGTACTTATGGGAGGTGTTGGGGAGTTTGGATTTGGTGAAGGGTTTATTAGATGGGTGAGGCTGCTATATGAGGCCCCGATGGCGTGCGTGGCCACGAATGGGAGGAGGTCGGAGTACTTCCGGCTTTACCGAGGGACCAGGCAGGGTTGCCCCCTGTCCCCCTTGTTGTTTGCATTGGCTATCGAGCCGCTGGCGATGGCGTTGAGGGATTCAGAGAGGTGGAGAGGTTTGGTGCGAGGTGGGGAGGAACATTGGGTGTCGTTGTATGCCGATGACCTGTTACTGTATGTGGCGGACCCGGTGGGAGGGATGCCGGGGGTGATGGAGCTGCTAGCTGAGTTTGGGACCTTTTCAGGTTATAAACTAAATTTAGGCAAGAGTGAGGTGTTTGTGGTGCACCCTGTAGACCAGGAAGGAAGGAATTGGTAGGCTCCCGCTTAGGCGGGCAGGGGAGAGTTTTAGGTACCTGGGGGTGCAGGTGGCCAGGGACTGGGGGACTCTTCACAAACATAATTTCACCAGGCTTGTAGATCAGATGGAGGAGGCGTTCAAGAGGTGGGACATGCTGCCATTGTCGTTGGCGGGGAGGGTGCAGTCCGTAAAAATGACGGTGCTTCCGAGGTTCTTGTTCCTCTTTCAGTGCCTGCCCATCTTCATCCCCAGGGCCTTCTTTAGGAGAGTGACTAGCAGTATCTTGAGCTTTGTGTGGGCACATGGGACTCCGAGAGTGAAGAGGGTTTTCCTGGAACGAGGGAGGGATAGAGGCGGGCTGGCGCTGCCCAACCTTTTGGGGTACTATTGGGCGGCCAATGTGTCAATGGTGCGTAAATGGGTGATGGAGGGGGGAGGGGCGGCGTGGAAAAGAATGGAGATGGCATCATGTAGAGGTACGAGCCTGGGTGCCATGGTAACGGCGCCGTTGCCGCTCTCCCCTAAGAGGTATACCACGAGCCCGGTGGTGGCGGCGACCCTAAGAATCTGGGGACAGTGGAGACGGCACAGGGGGGAAACAGGGGGCTCGATGGAGGCTCCATTGGGTGGCAATCATCGGTTCATCCCGGGGAACAAGGATGGGGGATTTAGGGGGTGGCAAAGGGTGGGCATCAGTAAATTGAGGGACCTGTTTATTGGCGGGAGGTTTGTGGGCCTGGGGGAACTGGAAGATAAATTTGGGCTTCCCAAGGGAACATGTTCAGATACTTGCAGGTAAAGGCGTTTGCTAGGCGACAGGTAGAGGGATTCCCTTTGCTGCCCTCGCGGGGGACGATGGACAGAGTGCTTTCGGGGGTGTGGGTCAGAGAGGGGAAGGTGTCTGACATCTATAAGGTAATGGAGGAGGTGGAGGAGTCGTCAGTGGAGGAGCTGAAGGCTAAATGGGAGGGGGAACTTGGGGAGTAGATAGAGGACGGGACTTGGGCGGATGGCTTGGAGAGAGTCAACTCTTCCTCTTCATGTGTGAGGCTTCGTCTCATCCAATTTAAGGTGCTGCACCGGGCCCACATGTCCGGGACTAGGATGAGTAGGTTCTTTGGGGGTGAGGACAGGATAGTCCAGCGAATCATGCCCATATGTTCTGGGCATGCCCAGCACTGGAACAATTCTGGAAGGGGGTGGCGGGGACGGTGTCGAGGGCGGTTGGATCCAGGGTCAAACCAGGGTGGGGACTCACGAGTTTCGGAGTTGCGGTGGAGCCGGGAGTGCAAGAGGTGAAAGAGGCCGGTGTCCTGGCCTTTGCGTCCATAGTAGCCCGGCGGAGGATCTTGCTGCAGTGGAAGGATGCGAGGCCCTCAAGTGTGGAGACCTGGGTCAATGACATGGCGGGATTTATAAAGTTGGAAAGGGTCAAATTTGCCCTGAGTGGATTAGTACAAGGGTTCTATAAACGGTGGGAGCCTTTTCTGGACTTCCTGACTCAAAGATAGGTATCTTGGTCAATAGCAGCAGCAACCCCGGGGGGGGGGGGGCTCCTTACTATAGTTTCTATTTTTTTTTTCGCTACGGTTATGTAACCTAACATTGTGTTAATTTAAGTTGTTGTTAATATGTTGGGTTGTTCATTGAGGAGGGGCGAAGGTTCATGACTGTTGTCATTATTGTTATTGTTGGTATTTTAGTATGGTTTGATGTTGTTGTATAAATTCAAAATTTTTCAATAAAAATTATTTTTTAAAAAAGGAGGGCACGATGGAGGATTCGAGCACTGAGGCAACATGGGTAGAGCTAAGAAATAGGAAGGTGCAGTAACATTGTTGGGACTTTACTACAGGCCTCCCAAAAGCGAGCGTGAAGTAGAGGTACAAATATGTAGACAGATTATAGAAAGATGTACGAGCAATAGGGTGGTCGTGATAGGAGATTTTAACTTCCCCAACATTGACTGGGACTCATGTAGTGTTGGAGACGTAGATGGAGCAGAATTTGTAAGGAGCATCCAGGAGAGTTTTTTAGAGCAGTATGTAAATAGTCCACTCGGGAAGGGGCCATACTGGACCTGGTATTGGGGAATGATCCCGGCCAGGTGGTTGAAGTTTCAGTCGGTGGTTCATTTGGGAATAGTGATCACAATTCAGTAAGTTTTAGAATACTCATGGACAAAGACGAGAGTGGTCCGAAAGGAAGAGTGCTAAATTGGGGGAAAGGCCAAGTACAACAAAATTTGGCAGGAGCTAGGGAATGTGGATTGGGAGCAGCTGTTTAAGGGTAAATCCACATTTCAAATGTGGGAGTCTTTAAAGGAAAGGTTGATTAGAGTGCAGGACAGACATTTCCCTGTGAAAATGAGGGATAGAAATGGCAAGATTAGGGAACCATGGATGATGGGTGGAATTGTGAGACTAGCTAAGATGAAAAAGGAAGCATACATAAGATCGAGGTGACTTAAAACGGATGAAGCTTTGGAGGAATATCGGGAAAGTAGGACAAATCTCAAACGCGCAATAAATAGGGCTAAAAGAGGTCATGAAATATCTTTGGCTAACAGGGTTAAGGAAATCCCAAAGCCTTTTATTCGTATATAAGGAGCAAGAGAGTAACTAGAGAAAGGATTGGCCCACTCATAGAAAAAAGAGGGAATGTATGCGTGGAGTCAGATGAAATGGGTGAGATTCTTAATGAGTACTTTGCATCGCTATTCACCAAGGAGATGGACAGGACGGATGTTGAGGCTCGGGATGGATGTTTCAATGCTCTAGGTCAAGTCGGCATAAGGAAGGGGGAAGTTCTGGACATTCTAAAAGACATTAAGGTGGACAAGTCCCCAGGTCCGGATGGGCTCTATCCCAGGTTACTGAGGGAAGCGAGGGACGAAATAGCTGGGGCCTTAACAGATATCTTTGCAGCATCCTTGAGCACGGGTGAGGTCCCGGAGGACTGTAGAATTGCTAATGTTGTCCCTTTGTTTAAGAAGGGTAGCAGGGATAATCCAGGGAATTATAGGCCTGTGAGCTTGACGTCAGTGGTAGGAAAACTGTTGGAGAAGATACTGAGGGATAGGATCTATTCACATTTGGAAGAAAATAGACTTATCAGTGATAAGCAGCATGGTTTTGTGGAGGGCAGGTCATGCCTTACAAACCTAATAGAAGTCTTTGAGGAAGTGACAAAGTTAATTGATGAGGGAAGGGCTGTAGATGCCATATACATGGACTTCAGTAAGGCATTTGATAAAGTTTCCCATGGCAGGTTGATGGAAAAAGTGAAGTTGTATGGGGTTCAGGGTGTACTAGCTAGATGGATAAAGAACTGGCTGGGCAACAGGAGACAGAAAGTAGTGGTGGAAGGGAGTGTCTCAAAATGGAGAAAGGTGACTAGTGGTGTTCCACAGGGATCCGTGCTCGGACCACTGTTTTTTGTGATATACATAAATGATCTGGACGAAGGTATAGGTGGTCTGATTAGCAAGTTTGCAGATGATACTAAGATTGGTGGAGTTGCAGATAGCGAGGAGGACTGTCAGAGAATACAGCAAACTATAGATAGATTGGAGAGTTGGGCAGAGAAATGGCAGATGGAGTTCAATCCAGGCAAATGCAAGGTGATGCATTTCGGAAGATCTAATTCAAGAGCGGACTATACAGTAAATGGAAGAGTCCTGGGGAAAATTGATGTACAGAGAGATCTGAGAGTTCAGGTCCATTGTACCCTGAAGGTGGCAACGCAGGTCGATAGATGGTCAAGAAGCCATACAGCATGCTTGCCTTCATTGGACGGGGTATTGAGTACAAGAGTCGGCAGGTCATGTTACAGTTGTATAGGACTTTAGTTAGGCCACATTTGGAATACTGTGTGCAGTTCTCGTCGCCACATTACCAGAAGGATGTGGATGCTTTAGAGAGGATGCAGAGGAGGTTCACCAGGATGTTGCCTGGTATGGAGGGTGCTAGCTATGAAGAAAGGTTGAGTAGATTAGGATTGTTTTTGTTGGAAAGACGGAGGTTGAGGGGGGACCTGATTGAGGTCTACAAAATTATGAGAGGTATGGACAGGGTGGATAGCAACAAGCTTTTTCCAAGAGTGGGGGTGTCAATTACAAGGGGTCACGATTTCAAGGTGAGAGGGGGAAAGTTTAAGGGAGATGTGCGTGGAAAGTTTTTTACGCAGAGGGTGGTGGGTGCCTGGAACGCTTTGCCAGCGGAGGTGGTAGAGGCGGGCACGATAGCATCATTTCAGATGCATCTAGACAGATATATGAAAGGGCGGGGAATAGAGGGAAATAGATCCTTGGAAAATAGGGGACAGGTTTAGATAAAGGATCTGAATCGGCGCTGACTGGGAGGGCCGAAGGGCCTGTTCCTGTACTGTAATTTTCTTTGTTCTTTGTTTGTGTTCTTTGTTCTAACTGCCACACATGCCTTCTGCCATCTGTTTTTTCAGGTTTGCAGATACCAGAGCATTTAAATGTTCCACCAACCATAATGATTAATTATAATAATCTTTATTAGTGTCACAAGTAGGTTTACATTGACACTGCAATGGAATTACTGTGACAATCCCCTAGTCACCTGTTCGGGTACACTGAGGAGAATTCAGAATGTCTAATTCACTGAACAAGCACGTATTTCGGGACTTGTGGGAGGAAACTGGAGCACCTGGAGGAAAACCACACAGACACGGGGAGAACGTTCAGACTCCGCACAGACAAGCCGGGAATCAAACCCGGGTCTCTGCCGTTGTGACAAACAGTGCTAACCACTGTGCTATCATGGCACTCCAGCAGCACCAATTTGAAATTTGCTGCTACAGTTGCACGTGTTTCCCAGGGCGTCAGTGGCAGTGACACGAGGCGAGAGCTTCCAGATTGCCAGGGTAAGTGCCTCCTTCATCACTCCTTGTGGGCCAGGAGTAATCTTTCACAAAGACCTAGCAAGAACACCTCTGTCTTGTTCCAGCTCCAAATGTGAGTGTCCTCACCATAATCCCCATGCTCGATCAAAAGCCTCCCTCTCATCCTCAGTAACTTCCTCCTTCCATGCCAAATCATACTCTCTTTTGCTTCCCTGGAGTCGGGAACACTCTCCTGCCACTGGGTTTTCCTTCTGTGTACTTGCTGAGGGCAAGAATCTACAAAATATTCCTCAGGCTCTGCTGTTAAGTTTGGCTGGGCTTCAGAGTCCTGGACCTTGTCAGGTTCTTCAGCCATTAGGGTTTGCCTTCATCTGCATCCTGTCTTTAAATATCAATGCCCATCAGTTGAATTTGCCTTCTTTCGTGCTGTCAGCTTCTGTTATTCTATTGCAATTGCCTTTGATTTTTTAAAAAAGTTTGCTTTGACATTAACAATAAACTAGCCTAACAGAGACATGTTTCTTTAGAGTAGCTTTATTCCAGCCGTTACTTCTCATTTTGTCCCCACTGTAACCCATAGGGTTTACAAGACACATACCGAATTGCAATACTGCAGAATACTGCATTCCTAAAAAGTTCTTAAATGTTACTTCAAAAATAGGATGATTTCCTCTGGTACCTTGCTGTAGTGGTTACTTTTCATGTTCAGGCTGAATCCTTTCACTTCATGGAGGCTTTAAGGGAATTAAATACTCAACATTCAAATAGACACATTCCACCAAGGAATCAAGTGTAGTGATTCAGGGTAGAAACTGGAGTTTGCTCCAGGGACTGCCAGACCTATTTTGATATATAGGCCAGGAATGGAAACCTGGACGCTTTGTCGACTTTGTGGCCACATATGTGACACAAATACTAATTGAGCTCGTCAGGGGGATGACCGCCAATGTACTGGCACAGTGGAGCCAAATCTGATTAGACACAGACCATCTGCTGTACTTGTGTTTGCAATCAATGAATCTTTAGACTGAGGAATAACCCTCTTCATAATCTCTATAGCAACATTAGTAGGAACAGTTTGGGAAAGTAGAATTCTACTGTATGGTAACTGAATATGTGGTTGTTTATATTGCTAATTGTTTAGGCAGAAGAGATAATTTCATTGAAATGCATGCAAAAGGTTAACCTGATATAGCATGAGGGAACAGTTGAGTGGCAGATACAACAAAGATTATTCTGGCAAGTTATAAAAGGTTATAATTCTCATGTGAAAGCAATTTCTCTGAAATGATTGGGCTGGTCTAATTTTTTTTTACCAGTTGTAAAATTTTTGTTGTCACGTATATACTGTTGGTAGTTAGGACACACTGATTACATCTAAGATTATTAATATTGCTCACTTTTAAACACACTTCAGAAAAATCAGAGAACTTGTTCTTGTTTTACAGAAGAATTTTTCCAGAACTTTGACTGCAAACATTAAACTGACTTCAATCTGCTGTACTGCACTTTACAAAACTATTCTTCAATTTCTAGCAACAAAGCTTCAAGTTTGCACATGGGCAGAGCTGTGAGTGACAGCATAGAATGGCACTTACCCTTGCCAGAGGACATCATCGTTAGCCAAGTCCTGCCAGACACACGAGGCCAAACAAAGGTCAGTCGCATTCAGGTACGAGAGAATGGTTAAGCTAAGCTCTGGGGGCAATAGTTCCAAGTCTGGAAATCCGTGCTCTTCCTTCGACCTTCCGACTCTGAGAACGTGATAGATGTCAATCCCAACCTGGGCATGCCTGCGACTTGCAGCAGCGAGTCTCCTGTCATGTTCTCCAAGGTAATAGCCTTCCTCACTGTATCTTCGGTGTTGCAACTGCTGATTCCTTACAACTCGCCACAGCCCCTGACCCATCTGCAAATGTGAAACACAAATAGTAAAAAGTAAAGTCACCACAGTCCCAGATGACCATTAGCTTTCCCTCCTTTGAGGGGGAGAACTGACTGGTGATAATTTAACCTGAAGATCACCACACCTTTGGCAAGGGGGAAGGTTCAGAAGGCGGGCCTTCATTAATAACCTCAACTAGTGTAGGAATTGAACCTGCGCTGTTGGCATGGGTTGACAAACCAACTGTCCAATCAACAGAGCTAAACGCAAATAGGGCATTGATGAAAACAATTAGTCAACCAACAAGATGCTGTCTCAGCTGTATTATAGGTTGCGGGGAGGTGAGCAGTACTCAGTTAAGTGATTGAATCGAGGCATATTTATTATATACTGTTCCTTCGAGAGCACAGCATATGCTTGTTAAACACCTGGTGTAACATCAAATCTACAGACTCAGGATCAGTTAGAACGGGATGCTGGCTGTCAGCTGTTTATTAGAGATGTCTGCACTTTAAAAAGTTATCACACATACTGATTAAAGATATGCATGTTGTGATCAGGTGTTGCATTCCATATTTCAGTGTTTTTCAAACTTTTTTCCCGGGGCCATCCTTCGGGACCCAACCCGGCCGACCTTCGCGACCCACGCCGGCCGACCTTCGCGGCCCATGCCAGCAGACCTTCGTGGCCCACCATTTTCTCTTACTTTGTTTGTTGCTGACAAAAATGGATGAAATGGTTTTGGGTTCCTTTGGCCCCAATTGTCCATACAAACTTGAAAAAAAATGGCTGCGACCATATTAAAAAAACATGCGGCCTCACTGCGCATGCTTGCCCGATCATCGGTGCGCATGCGCACCGATGATCGGGCACGCATGCGCAGTGCGGCCCAAGTTTTAAAAATCTGTTCCTGGCCATTTTGAAGGCTGCACGCAGCCGGCATTGTTAAAAGCCGGCTTCTGCGGCTGTTGCGCGCGGATTTGCACGATCAGGAGTGCTGCGACGAACGGCTTCGCGAACCTCCCGACACTCGCCCGCGACCCACCCCGGAGATTGACAATGCCTGACCTATTTGGGACTTCAGTTACAAAACGTAACTCCTCAGCAGGCGTAATTGAAGTGAATAAACTGAAATGAGAGCTCTTCCCAACAGCTTGGTGAAATACACCTTGTAATGCAATACTAACTACTACCTCAAAGACTAGAAAATTGTTGGTTTGACTCCAAATCGGTGTTGAGTTGTCTGAACGTCAGCAAGATGTACTGCCCTTTAGTTATCAAGTCATGTCTGCCGGACAATGTTCGATGTTTGGTGGGGACATGGTCAGCTGCCAACAATCAGTGTCTAAACAAACACAGACTGATATTCACGTACTGTGTTCAATGGCTTCAGGACGTTCAAAGTCACTTTACGGCCAATTAAGTACTTTTGAAGTTTGTAGTCAGTGTCACAACTAATTGTGTACAACCATCTCCAAGAAACTGTTATCATATCGATCAAGTAGTGTTTTTGTGATATTGGATGTTCTTTGGAATGGTGTCATGGCATCTTTCATGTCCATCCAAAATCATAGAATTTACAGTGCAGATAGAGGCCATTCGGCCCATCGAGTCTACACTGGCCCCTGAAAGAGCATCCTACCTAGGCCCACACTTGCATTCTATCCCCGTAAACCAGCAACCCCATCTAACTTTTGGACACTACGGGGCAATTTAACGTGACCAATCCACCTAACCCGAACATCTTTGGACTGTGGGAGGAAACCAGAGCACCCAGAGGAAGTCCATGCACACACGGGGAGAACGTGCAGATTCTGCACAGACAGTCAGCCAAGCCAGGAATTGAACCCGGGACACGGGTGCGGTGAAGCAACAGTGCTAACCATGAAGCAACAGTGCTAACCACTGTGCTACTGGCAATCCTTGGCAAAAGCGCCAAGAAGTTTAATATCACATCCAAAAGATGGCAAAGAAATTCCATCATTCAGATATTCTAACTTATAATAATAATTGTTATTCGTGTCACAAGTAGGCTTACATTAACACTGCAATGAAGTTACTGTGAAAATCCCCTTAACCTGTGTTCTTAGGAGTAAACTTAAGATTAGGAGTAGATAATTGTTTAGGGTTGGCACAAGGTTTAAAAAGAACCTTGGAGATGCACAGGGGCATAGATTTGCAGAGGGAGCATAGGAATGGGCTGAGGGCATGAGGAGGCAAAGGGAGCATTTGAGGGGTAAAGCCATTAATGTTTTTTTTTAAACTTTGATACACAGTGTTGGTGCAGTGAGGCGGGCAATCCACCCAGCCCATCTCCACACACAGCATCCTCTGCACTTGTTCCACAGTCGCCCGGCCTGACTCCCAGAAAACCCTGCCACCCTGGAACGAAAGTCTGATCTTCAGGGCCACTCCTGTGTCAGGTTTGTGGAGCTAGGAAAAGTTCCGACTCTGCACTCCCGGCCCAGGAGTGAAAGTACAAGCATCTCCTTTATGATATGGAGACTGGAACGAAGCACAGTAGCCCAAGTATCGTCTAATTAAGATTTGTGTGGGTTTAATTATGGTTCCGAAAGGATTAAACTGGAATTACTTCATTAAAAATTTTGAATTCTGTAATGGCAGCAGCAATACAGAATCAGTGTCATAATGAAGATTCCCTCCTTTCTGCACGTGTTAATAAAAAGGCAATGATCTTAGTTATATGAGTATTTATGTTAGTAATGACAATTCGGCATGCATTCCCAGTGCTATAAGGTTCAATGTCCATTTCTTTCCAGGCAAAGGCAAGTGCAGGATTAAGCATTTACACTTGCCTGGTTGAGCCAAAAATATTAAATTAGGAATCAGTTAATGGAGTTTCACCGAGCACTCTGCTAGTACATTAGCAGCTTGGGGATTAACAACAAATAACAACGTGTGGCAGTCACCATGAGATATTTCTTTTAGCTCTATGTGAAATGCCAAAGTTTATTAACCAGCAGCTCTCAGCTACTGAACCATTGCTGACTGCTTGTAGCTTAGTAACATACAATATATCACAGAGAATAGCTTAACAAATCATTTCTGCACTCTATAAATTAGCACTCTTCCCAAACAAAACACACTGTGTTACCAAACACGAACATTTTCATAAACACAAAGGGGTGCACTACATGTCAAACATTGGAAAGGCCCTCTGCACTCATCCAATGCATCATTCCAGAGGCCTA
Organism: Scyliorhinus canicula; assembly: GCF_902713615.1. Lineage (NCBI taxonomy): Eukaryota > Metazoa > Chordata > Chondrichthyes > Carcharhiniformes > Scyliorhinidae > Scyliorhinus > Scyliorhinus canicula. The sequence continues at coordinate 180,250,520 of NC_052153.1, read as the reverse complement.
GACTCCTGAAAGTGAGAGCATTCAGCAATGTTTACAAAAGAAGCTATACAGGTTCATGATAATGGTGGGCTAGAAGCCATAAAAAGGTACAGGACTATATACATTTTAAACTGGGAGACAGATGAGTAGCTATCCAGCAAGAACAGTCAATATATGCAGTTTTGGGGCAACTGCAGAGTATCTAAAAGATTACAAGGAAAATTTAAACTGACATCATTATAAATGCTGATGAAGTACAATAATCAAGGCAGATTATATTATAATGCTGATGAAGTACAATAACCAAGGTCAGGTTATATACATTGCCATCTTTAACCAGTAGACATATGTGGAATAATATATGCATGATGGACAGGAAAAAGAAAAGTTTAGGTACAGAATGTGTTTGCAACCAACTGCAGAGCATGCACATGGTGGGGAGGTGTATAAGGCTACACTGTACAAGTAATTGGTTTATCATTTTGTTGCACACAGAACCTGGACAGGAGCCTCAGGATGATAAGATTAGTATCCTTTTAATGTCAAGGGAAAAAGGGCAGCACAGCGGCGCAGTGGTTAGCATTGCTGCCTCATTGCACTGAGGACCCGGGTTCGATCCCGGCCCCGGGTCACTGTCCGTGGAAAGTTTGTACATTCTCCCGTGTCTGCATGGGTCTCATCCCCACAACCCAAAGATGTGCAGGGTAGGTGAATTGGCAATTGCCACTTAATAGAAAAAATGAAAAGGGAAAGAATCTACTTTGTATGAAGGTGGCACCATTGAAGAAGGAAAAGGTGCTGAAAATCACACTTACTTGAAGCTGTAACAACTATGGTCATTACTGTAAACCGTACGCTAACATACTGCACGCTGAAGTGTCCGTAACCTCGTTCGAGAAACACAAATTAGTTTTGCATCTTGCTTTGCCACCGTTTTTTTCGATTCTCTCCATTGATTCCCTTCTCTCTTTGGGTAGACTTAGAACTGGGGGGGGGGGGGGGGGGGGGGGGGGGGGCAGCATCTGATATCTTGCCCTTGTACTTTTTAATTTGCCCTTCAGTATGTCAGCAATTTAGGAAAGATTTCACTTCTTATTGATCCCTAGTTGTGAGATGGTTCTACTTGAAGGAATTTTGTTTCTGCTACAACATAATGGTTTGTTTAGATCATTTCACACAGCTTTATGCAAGTAAACCACCTAAGGTGGGTTTGAAGTCACATGTAGGCGAGACCACTTAGGGATGACAGGTTCCTTTGCCGGAAGGAAGCTGCGTTTTTCTCACAACCCAGGAAGCTTCCCAAGATTATTTTCCTGGTGTTACCAGATTGACTAACTCGATTTGAAATGAAATGAAAATGAAAATCGCTTATTGTCACAAGTAGGCTTCAATGAAGTTACTGTGAAAAGCCCCTAGTCGCCACATTCCGGCGCCTGTTCGGGGAGGCTGGTACGGGAATACAGGATTTACACAAATTATCATGCTGAGATTTATATCCACGTTCAGTACCACAACAAATACCTAACTGCGCCCAAAATGAAAGACTTGGAAAGTTGTTTGATTATAGGATTTATCACCGCTTAATATAATCCTACCCTCACCTGATGTTCTCAATGGTCACATAAATCAGAAGTTTAAAAATCCCAGCAAATATAGCCCCTTTCCAGCACTGTGGTCACAAGACAGGAAGAATAAAGGGGGACTTGAATTTATATAGCACCAGTCACACTATCAGGATTTCCCAAAGCACATTTGAGCAAATCAGATACTTTTGAAGTATAATTGTTGTTATGCTGGAACTGCAGCAGCCAATTTACCCACAGCAAGCTCACACAAACAGGCACGTGATAATGATTAGAGCATCCAATTTTAGTGATGTGTGTTGAGGGATAAATATTGACCACGCCACCAGGGAGAGCTGCACTGCTCTTCCATGAAAATAGCAGCATGGAATCTTTTATGCTGACCTGAGGAGGAGAGCAGGTCACATCACCCCAAAGACTGCACCTCTGACAGTGCAGCACTCTATTGGTACTGCACTGGACTTGGTACTCCAGTCTTTGGAGTGGGGTCTAGTCGTATAATCTTCTGACGCAAAAAGTGAGATTGTTACCACTGAGCCATAGATTGGATTGGATTTGTTTTATTGTCACCTGTACAGAGTTACAGTATTGTTCTGCGTACAGTCCAGACAGATCATTCCATACCTGAAAAAAAACAGAGGACATACATAAATACACAATGTAAATACATTGGCACAGGCAGCGGGTGAGCATACGGAGTGTAGTATTCAGTAGAGAAGATGTGTGAGAGATCAGTTCAGTCCACAATCATTCAGGAGTCTGGTAACAGTGGGGAAGAAGTTGGAAGAGTGAATGACCCGGTTGGGAGGAGCATTTGATTACGCTGCCCGCTTTCCCAAAACAGCAGGAGGTGTAGACAGTCAATGGATGGGAGGTGGTTTCACGTGATGTACTGGGCTGCGTTCACGACTCTAGTTTCTTACGGTCTTGGACCGAGCAGTTGCCATACTAGGCTGTGATGAAGCCAGATAGGATGCTTTCTATGGTGCATCTATAAAAATTGATAAGAGTCAATGTGGACATGCCAAATTCCTTTTGTTTCCTGAGGAAGTATAGGTGCTTTTGTGCTTTCTTGGTTGTAGCATCGACGTGGATGGATCAGGACAGATCGTTGGTGATGTGCCCTCCTAGGAATTTGAAGCTGTCAACCATCTGTAACTCTGCACCATTTATGCAGACAGGGGTGTGTACAGTACTTTGCTTCCTGAAGTCAATGGCCAGCTTTTTAATTTTGTTGACATTGAGGGAGAGATTATTGTCATTATACCATTGCACTAGGTTATCTATCTCCCACCTGTACTCTGACTCATCGTTGTTCGAGAACCGTCTACTACGGTCGTGTCATCAGCAAACTTGTAGATGGAGTTGGAACCAAATGTTGCCCCACAGTCGTGTGTGTATAGGGAGTATAGTAGGGGGCTAAGTACGTAGACTTGCGGGGCACCGGTATTGAGGACTATCTGGGAGGAGGCGTTGTTGTTTAACCTTACTGATTGTGATCTATGGGTCAGAAAGTCAAGGATCCAGTTTCAGAGGGCGGAGCCAAGTCCTAGATTTTGGAGCTTGGATATGAGCTTGGCTGGGATTATGGTGTTGAAGACAGAGTTGTAGTCAATGAATAGGTGTCTGACGTTTGAGTCCTTGTTGTCGAGATGCTCCAGGGATGAGTGTAAGGTCAGGGAGATGGTGGCTGCTGTGGATCGGTTGTGGTGGTGTGCAAATTGCAGTGGATCTAGGCATTCTGGGAGTATGGAGTTGGTGTGCCTCATGGCAAACCTCTCGAAGCACTTTATAATGATTAATGTCAAAGTCACTGGTCGATAGTCGTTGTGGCATGTTGCCTGGATCTTGTTTGGCATCGGTATGATAGTGGTCTTCTTTAAGCAGATGGGGACCTCAGAATGGCGTAGGGAGAGTTTGAAGATGTCCAAAAACACATCCGCCAGCTGGTCCATACAGGAGTTTGATGGGGATTGAAAGCAGAGCTGTAGTCAATGAATAGGAGTCTGAAGTAGGAGATTATGAGCCCATACTACCCGGGTTGGGGGGGGGGGGAAGAGATGATGGGTTTTCTAATTTGTAAGACTGTGTTTGGAAGTCACAGCCCAGTCATTGAATAAAACTAAAATTTGTATTCTTTTTTAGAAAAGTTGGTAATTTGTTACACTTGGGCTTCAAATAGATGTCTGAAAAATGTGAGTTTTCTGCAGGTGACCTTAAGCAGCCACTATCAAATATCTTTACAGTGCAAAAGGAGGCCATTTGGCCTATCAAGGCTACATTGGATCTCTGAAAGCATTCTACCTACTGCCACTCCCCTATCTTATCCCCATAACCTTGTACAATCTCTCTTTCGAGATAGCAATCCCTTTCAAATACCTTGATCAAACCTGCTTCCACCACTACCACCTTCTCCAGAAGCTTGTGCAGACGCCAATTATTTTGGATCTGTGCCCTGTCGATGGGAACAGTTTCTCACTGTTCATACCCTTCAGGATCTTGAATATGTCTATCAAGTCTCTTCTCTGCTTTAAGGGTCCTCCTTCCTGTTTATTCCCTTATTTCCCTTTCTTTTATTTTGGATGATTAATGGACATAGAAAATTTGCTTGGCAGATAGGAAACAAAGAGTGGGGATTAACAGGTCTTTTTCAATTGGCAGGCAGTGACAAGTGGGATACCGCAGGGATCGGTGCTAGGACCTCAGCTAATTGCAATATATATCAGTGATTTAGATGTGGGAATAAAATACAATATCTTCAAATTTGCAGGTAACACCAAGTTGGGAGCGGGTGAACTGTGAGGAGGATGCAGAGATCCTTCAGTGTGATTTGGACCAGTTGAGTGAGTGGGCAAATGAATGGTAGATGCAGTATAATTTGGATAAATGTGAGGTTATCCACTTTGGTAGCAAAAACGAGAAGGCAGACTATCAGCTGAATGAACATAGAACATAACAGCGCAGCGAGACCCTCTGGCCCTCGATGTTGCGCCAACCTCTGAAACCACTCTAAAGCCCATCTACACCATTCCCTTATCATCCATATGTTTATCTAATGACCATTTAAATACCCTTAATGTTGGTGAGTCCACTATGGTTGCAGGCAGGGCATTCCACGCCCTTACTACTCTCTGAGTAAAGAACCTACCTCTGACATCTGTCCTTTATCTATCCCCCCTCAATTTAAAGCTATGTCCCCTCGTGCTAGCCACCACCATCTGAGGAAAAAGGCTCTCACTGTCCACCCTATCTAATCCTCTGATCATTCTGTATGCCTCAATTAAGTCACCTCAACCTTCTCTCTAACGAAAACAGCCTCAAGTCCCTCAGCCTTTCCTCATAAGATCTTCCCTCAATACCAGGCAACATCCTGGTAAATCTCCTCTGCACCCTTTCCAATGCTTCCACATCCTTCCTACAATGCAGCGACCAGAACTGCACGCAATACTCCAAATGCGGCCGCACCAGAGTTTTGTACAGGTGCAACATGACCTCATGGCTCCGAAACTCAATTCCTCTACCAATAAAAGCTAACACACCGTACGCCTTCTCAACAACCCTATCAACCTTGGTGGCAGCTTTCAGGGATCTATGTACATGGACACGAGATCTCTCTGCTCATCCACTTTACCAAGAATCTTACCATTAGCCCAGTACTCTGTATTCCTTTTACTCCTTCCAAAATGAATCACCTCACACTTTTATGCATTAAACTCCATTTGCCACCTCTCAGCTCACCTCTGCAGCTTATCTATGTCCCTCTGTAACCTGCAACATCCTTCTGCACTGACCACAACTCCACCAACTTTAGTGTCACCTGCAAATTTACTCATCCATCCTTCTACGCTCTCCTCCAGGTCGTTTATAAACATGACAAACAGCAGTGGCCCCAAACCAGATCCTTGTGGTACACCACTAGTAACTGAACTCCAGGCTGAACATTTCCCATCAACCACCACCCTCTGTCTTCTTACAGCGAGCCAATTTCTGATCCAAACTGCTAAATCACCCTGAATCCCATGCCTCCGTATTTTCTGCAGTAGTCTACCATGGGGAACCTTATCAAATGCTTTACTGAAATCCATATACACCACATCGACTGCTTTACTCTCGTCCACCTGTTTGGTCACCTTCTCAAAGAACTCAATAAGGTTTGTGAGGCACGACCTACCCTTCACAAAACAGTGTTGACTATCCCTAATCAAATTATTCCTTTCTAGATGATTATAAATCCTATCTCTTATAAACCTTTCCAAGACTTTGCCCACAACAGAAGTAAGGCTCACTGGTCTATAGTTACCGGGGTTGTCTCTACTCCCCTTCTTGAACAAGGGGACAGCATTTGCTATCCTCCAGTCTTCTGGCACTATTCCTGTAGACAATGACGACATAAAGATTAAAGCCAAAGGCTCAGCAATCTTCTCCCAGCTTCCCAGAGCATCCTCGGATAAATCCCATCCGGCCCAGGGGACATATCCATTTTCACACTTTCCAGAATTGCTAACACCTCATACTTATGAACCTCAAACCGTTCTAGTCTAGTAGCCTGTATCTCAGTATTTTCCTCGACAACATTGTCTTTTTACTGTGTGACTACTGATGAAAAATATTCATTTAGCACCTCTCCTATATCCTCAGACTCCACGTACAACTTCCCACTACTATCCTTGACTGTCCTACTCTTACCCTCGTCATTCTTTTATTCCTGACATACCTATAGAAAGCTATCCTAGGGTTATCCTTGATCCTACCTGCCAAAGACTTCTCATGTCCCCTCCTGGCTCTTCTTAGCTCTCTCTTTAGGTCCTTCCTAGCTAACTTGTAACTCTCAAGCGCCCGAACTGAACCTTCACGTCTCATCTTTACATAAGCCTCCTTCTTCCTCTTGACAAGTGATTCAACTACTTTAGTAAACCATGGTTCCCTCGCTCGACCACTTCCTCCCTGCCTGACAGGTACATACTTATCAAGGACACGCAGTAGCTGTTCCTTGAAAGAGCTCCACATTTCAATTGTGCCCATCGCCTGAAGTTTCCTTCCCCATCCTATGCATCCTAAGTCTTGCCTCATCGCATCATAATTGCCTTTCCCCCAGCTATAACTCTTGCCCTGCGGTATATACCTATCCTTTCCATCGCTAAAGTAAACGTAACTGAATTGTGGTCACTATCACCAAAGTGCTCACCTACCTCCAAATCCAGCACCTGTCCTGGTTCATTACCCGTACCAAATCCAATGTGGCCTCGCATCTTGTTGACCTATCTACATACTGTGTCAGGAAACCCTCCTGCACACATTGGACAAAAAACTGACCCATCTAAAGTACTCGATCTATAGCGTTTCCAGTCAATATTTGGAAAGGTAAAGTCCCCCATAACAACTACCCTGTTACTTTCACTCCTATCCAGAATCATCTTTGCAATCCTTTTCTCTACATCTCTGGAACTTTTCAGAGGCCTATAGAAAGCTCCCAACAGGGTGACCTCACCTTTCCCGTTTTTAACCTCAGCCCATACTATCTCAGTAGACGAGTCCTCATCAAACGTCCTTTCTGCCACCGTAATACTGTCCTTGACTAACAATGCCACCCCTCCCCCTCTTTTACCACCTTCCCTGAGCTTACTGAAATATCTAAACCCCGGAACCTGCAACAACCATTCCTGTTCCTGCTCTAGCCATGTCTCCGAAATGGCCACACATCGAAGTCCCAAGTACCAACCCATGCTGCAAGTTCACCCACCTTATTCCGGATGCTCCTGGCGTTGAAGTAGACACACTTTAAACTACCTTCCTGTCTGCCGGTACACTCCTGCAACCTTGAAACCTTACTCATGACCTCACTACTCTCAACCCCCTGTACACTGGAGCTACAATTCAGGTTCCCAACCCCCTGCTGAATAGTTTAAACCCTCCCGAAGAGCATTAGCAAGTATCCCCCCCAGGATATTGGTACGCTTCTGGTCCAGGTGTAGACCATCCCATTTGTAGAGGTCCCATCTACCCCAGAATGAGCCCCAATTATCCAGGTATCTGAAACCCTCACTCCTGCACCATCCCTGTAGCCACGTGTTCAACTGCTCTCTCTCCCTATTCCTCGTCTCACTAGCACGTGGCACGGGTAACAACCCAGAGATAATAACTCTGTTTGTTCTAGCTCTATGTTTCCACCCGAGCTCCCTGAATTCCTGCCTTACATACCTATCCCTTTTCCTACCTATGTCGTTGGTGCCTATGTGGACCACGACCTGGGGCTGCTCCCACTCCCCCTTAAGAATCCTGAAAACACGATCCGAGACATTACCGTCCCTGACACCTAGGAGGCAACACAAAAACCGCGCGTCTCTCTCGTTCCCACAGAATCTCCTATCTATCCCCCTAACTATGGAGTCTCCAATGACTAATGCTCTACTCCTCTGCCCCCTTCCCTTCTGAGCAACAAGGACAGACTCTGTGCCAGAGACCTGTACCCCATGGCTTATCCCTAGTAAGTCCCGCCGGCCACCAGTATCCAAAGTGGTATACTTGTTACTAAGGGGAATGACCACAGGGGATCCCTGTACTGACAGCTTCCTCCCAGCCCCCCCTCACCATCACCCATCTATCTTCATTCTTCGGAGTAACTACATCCCTGAAGCTTCTATCTATGACCATTTCTGCCTCCCGAATGATCCAAAGTTCATCCAGCTCCAGCTCCAGTTCCCTAACACGGTTTCTGAGGAACTGGAGATGGGTGCACTTCCTACAGGTGAAATCAGCAGAGACACTGACGGCGTCCCTCACCTCAAACAAATGCAGGAGGAACATTGCACTGCCTTCCCTGTTATCCCCTCTAGATAAAACAAGAAAAAGAAAGGAAGAGCTTACCTGATATTCACTCAACCCCTTAGGTTAGAGGAGATGGCAGGGCGGGGGACACTACAAGTGTAGTGTCTCGGGTTTAGCAACCGCCCAATTTAGATACAGATACTACACACCTTCCCAGAAATCCCCACGGCCGACTTCAGGTTTCCTGCTGCTCTCAAACAAACAAAAAATAACTCTGAAAAAAAAGTTAGTTAAAAACAAAGGCCGCGGACTTCCGGTGGCGGCAATGATTGAGTGAGCCGCACATTCGGCGGGTTCTCACTCCGGTGGGGCTTTAGGAACTGATTCCCCGCGACAGCGGGGCTGTGGAGCGGCAAAACGGCGACCGCGGAAGTGCGGAGGAGCGGGCAGTAGTCTATGGAACCGTGGGAGACCAGGAAACAAAGGAAGAGGGAGAGAAAGGGACAGAGGCAAGGAGCAGGGGAAGCTGACCTGAAACCCAAGATGGCGGACACGCGGACCCCGACTCAGCATCCAGCAGGAGGCTGGAAAACATGACAGCAGTTTGTGAGTCGCTGAGCGGGACAACTTGGACCCACTTCAGAAGGCAATGGATCAGCTGAAACAGAGGCTGGATGCTCAGGATGTAAAAGTTAAGGAGCTGGGAAAGGCGGTGGAGGAACAGGCGGATGCGCAGACGATTGCGGCGTTAGAAGTCGACGGGCTGAAGGAGAGGCAAAGAAGACTGCTGGACAGAGTGGAGGAGTTGGAAAATAGAGCCGCAGGAATAATCTGAGGATCATCGGCCTCCCGGAGGGGGCTGAGGGAGTGATGCCACAGCGTTTGTGGCAGACCTGTTGATGCAGCTGAAGCCTTCCTGCGACCGCCGGAGCTGGTGCGGGCATACAGAGTGCAGGCGAGGCAGGGGCGGCCGGGGGGACCCCCCCGTCCGATGGTGATCAGGTTCCACAGGTTTGTGGACAAGGAGCGGGTGCTGTGGTGGGCGAAGAGCGCCAGGAGCAACACGTGGAACAACAGTTTTCTTCGCATACCTGGACCTAAGCCAGTAGGTGGCTCAGCAGCGAGCAGCCTTTAAACAAGTCAAGGAGGTACTGTTCAAGAAGCATGAGAAGTTTGGTCTGCTGTTCCCGGCCCGTCTTTGGGTCACGCATCAGGGTCAACACCACTACTTCTCCAAGCGATGGACTTTGCCAGGGATCAGGGGCTGGTCCCGAAAAGAGGTCCCACGGGTGCGAATTAGGGCCCGAGAACTATCGTTTGAAGGGATGTCGAATGTGCCTAGACTGCTGTTCAACTGTTTACTGTGTTAAAGGTGCCATGCGGGACATTTGGGACTCTTCCCTGTGTTTTGGGTTGCTGTTTTTTTTTTCTTCTTTCCGTGTGGCGTGTGGACCGTTGTTGCCTGGGGGGGGGGGGGGGGGGGGGGGGGGTTGTCTTTTTCTCTCTCAGTTTTTTTGTCGCTTTCGCGTTTTTTTTTTGTTTCTGGGTCTTTTTGTTGTGTTGGGTACTTTTTTGTGGGGCTCGCTGAGTGCACTGGAGCAGGTATTGTGACTAAGGGGTGGCCGGTCAGCGAGGGGGGGGGTTAATGACGTGGGTTGGGGGTTTTTGTTTTATTGGTGTTCATGCCTTCCTGGGCCAGTGAGTTTGCTCCAGCGGGTTGGAGAGGGGGATGGGGCGCCGGGGAGTGGGGATGAGGACGGGAAACAATGGGAATGAGACAGGGGAGGGCCGGAGTGATGAGTCTAGCAGATTGGCTAGCCAAGGGAGTCAGGTGGGGGGGGGGGGGGGGGGGGGAGAGAGAGAGAGATAGGAGAGAGAGAGAGAGAGAGAATACAGCCAATGGATGGTAGGGGTGGGGTTACCCGGGGATGTTGCTGGGGGGTGGGGGGAGTTATTCTGCTGACGTGGGAGGGATCTGAAGTAGGCAGTGGAAAGGAGGTCGAGGGTGGAGGCAGCCAACAAGCGGGTGCAATTTGAGGTGGAGGGCATAGCCGGAGACAGGGGGCAGATACTTGATGGTTAGGGGCAGACTGGAGGGGAGAAGAGTGGTGCTGGTGAATATATATGCCCCGAACTGGGACGACGTGGACTTTATTAAAAGAGTGCTGGGGAAGATCCCGGACCTGGACTCTCGTAGGCTAATAATAGGGGGGGGGAACTTTAACATGGTCCTTGACCCGGGGCTGGATCGGTCGTGTCCCAGAACGGATAGAATCCCAGCAATGGCAAGGGAGCTGAAAGGGTTTATGGAGCAAATGGGGGCAGTGGACCCCTGGAGAGCCAGACAGCCGACGGGAAGGGGCTACTCATTTTACTCGCCGTTCATAAAGTATATTCTAGGATAGACTTCTTTATCCTAAGCAGAGACTGTATAGAGGACGTAAAGGGGCAGCAGGGTAGCATGGTGGTTAGCATAAATGCTTCACAGCTCCAGGGTCCCAGGTTCGATTCCCGGCTGGGTCACTGTCTGTGTGGAGTCTGCACGTCCTCCCCCTGTGTGCGTGGGTTTCCTCCGGGTGCTCCGGTTTCCTCCCACAGTCCAAAGATGTGCGGGTTAGGTGGATTGGCCATGCTAAATTGCCCGTAGTGTGCTAATAAAAGTAAGGTTAAGGGGGGGGTTGTTGGGTTACGGGTATAGGGTGGATACGTGGGTTTGAGTAGGGTGATCATGGCTCGGCACAACATTGAGGGCCGAAGGGCCTGTTCTGTGCTGTACTGTTCTATGTTCTAACACGGAATATTCGGCAATCACTATCTCAGACCATGCCCCGCACTGGGTAGACCTGCAGGTCGGAGGGGTGAATCACCAACGCCCACAATGGAGGGGAGACGTGGGACTGTTGTCGGAGGAGGGGATTTGTGAGAGGCTTCGGAAATGTATGCAAAACTACTTGCAGGTGAACGATATGGGGGAGGTCTCAACGGCAATCCTGTGGGAGGCGCTGAAGGCAGTAGTGCGGGGAGAGCTGATCTCAATTGGGGCCTACAGGGCCAAGGCGGACAGGGCAGCGATGGACAGATTGGTTAGGGAAATGTGTCAGATAGACGAGGAACACACGGAGTCCCCGGGGGAGGATCTACTCAGGGAAAGGCAGAGACTACAGGCGGAACTGGGGGCGCTATCCACGAGTAGGGACGTGGAACAGCTTAGGAAGGCGAGGGATGTGGTGTACGAACATGGGCAAAAGGCCAGCAGATTGCTAGCGCAGCAACTCAGGAAGAGGGAGGCGGCCAGGGAAATAAGTAGTGATGGATGGGGAGGGGTGCAGAGTGGAGAACCTGGCAGGATTGAATAAGGTATTCCGGGACTTCTATAGCCGTACACTTCGGAGCCCCCGGAAGAGCCGGAGGAGATGAAAAGGTTTCTGGACGGGTTAACATTCCCAACAGTAGGTGGGGGGCGAGTGGATGGGCTGGGGGCCCCGATTAGAGTTATTGGGAGGCGCCGGATAGGCGCTGGAATGTGGCGACTAGGGGCTTTTCACAGTAACTTCGTTGAAGTCTACTTGTGACAATAAGCGATTTTCATTTTTCATTTCGGGAGGCCTGAAGGCTATGCAGTCGGGGAAAGCCCCGGGGCCGGATGGATACCAAGTAGAGTTTTACAAGAAGTTCTCTGAGTTAGTGGGACCGGTCTTGGCAAGGGTTTTTAATGAGGCAAGTGACAGAGGGACCCTGCCGCCGCCGATGTAGGAAGCCACCAGCTCGCTGATATTGAAGCGGGTAAAGGACCCGGAAGCGTGCGGGTCATACAGGCCAATCTCCCTGATCAATGTAGATGCCAAGCTCCTGGCAAAGGTCCTGGCGAATAGAATTGAGGACTGCGTACCGGAGGTGACGACCAAACTGGGTTCGTGAAAGGCAGGCAGCTGTCGGCCAACTTGAGAAGATTACTCAATGTGATCATGATGCCCCCGACGGGTAAGGAGGTGGAGGTAGTGGTGGCGATGGATGCAGAGAAGGCCTTCGATCGGGTGGAGTGGGACTATCTATGGGAGGTGCTCGGACGGTTTGGGTTCGGGGAAGGACTGGTGAATTGGATCAGACTTGTATCAGGCCCCAAAGGCCAGTGTCAGGACGAACAGAGTAGTGTCAGAGTATTTTAGACTACATCGCGGGACCAGACAGGGATGCCCACTCTCCCTGCTGCTGTTTGCGCTGGCCATAGAGCTGCTGGCAATTGCGCTGAGAGCCGCAAAGGGATGGAAGGGAATGATTAGGGGCGGGTCTCTCTCTACGTGGCCGACCTGCTCTTGTACGTGTCGGACCTATTGGCCGGGATGTAAAGTATACTGGAAACACTGAGGAAGTTCGGCCAGTTCTCAGGGTACAAGTTAAATATGGCCACGAGTGAGATGTTTGTGGTGCAGGCAAGGGGCCAGGAGAACAGACTGAGAGGGCTACCATTTAAGCTGGTTGAGGAAAGTTTCCGGTACTTGGGGATTCAGGTGGCGCGAGACTGGGGCAGGCTGCACAAGTTATATTTGGCCAGGGTGGTGGAACAAATGAAGAGAAAGTTTCGGAGATGGGATGCACTCCCACTGTCGTTGGCAGGGAGGGTGCAGACTGTAAAGATGACAATCCTCCCTAGATTCCTGTTCATTTTTCAGTGTCTCCCGATCTTTATCCCACAGTCCTTCTTCAAAAGGGTTAGCAAGATGATCATGAGCTTTGTCTGGGCGGGAAAATCCCCGCGGGTGAAGAAGGCGATGCTTGAGAGGAGCCGCAGCGAGGGAGGGCTGGCATTGCCGAGTCTGATTAACTATTACTGGGCGGCTAACATCGCCATGATAAGGAAGTGGATGGTGGGTACGGGGTCTATCTGGGAGCGGGTGGAGGCGGCTTCGTGCAGGGGCACCAGCTTGGCAGCCCTGGTCACGGCTCCCCTACCGCTGCCGCCGGCCAGGTACTCCACCAGCCCGGTAGTGGGGGCGACCAGTGGAGGAGGCATCTAGGGGAGGTGGGGGCATCTGTCTGGGCGCCAATCTGCGACAACCATCGGTTTGCCCCCGGGAGCATGGATGGGGGGGTTTCGCGCATGGCGGCGGGCGGGGTTGGGGAGGGTGGGGCGACACGTTCCTGGAGGGGAGCTTTGCGAGTCTGAGGGGCTTGGAGGAGAAATTTGGGCTGGTAAGGGGAAACAATTTCAGGTACCTACCGTAGCGGGACTTTGTCCGTAGACAGGTCCCATCCTTCCCGCGCCTCCCGCCAATGGGGATCCAAAACAGAATAGTCTCTAGAGGGGAAGGAGGAGAGGGTAGAGTCTCTGATATTTATAAGGTGCTCATGAAGGAGGAAGGGTCCCAGACGGAGGAACTGAAACTCAAATGGGAGGAGGAGCTAGTCGGGGAAATGGAGGATGGGCTGTGGGCAGAAGCCCTGAGTAGGCGTAAACTCGACCGCAACGTGTGCCAGGCTCAGCCTGATTCAATTTAAGGTCGTTCACCGGGCCCACATGACGGTGGCTCGGCTGAGCAAATTCTTTGGGGTAGAGGACAAGTGCGCTAGGTGCGCATGAGGACCAGCGAACCACGTACACATGTTTTGGACATGTCCGATGCTTAGGGGCTACTGGGAGGGATTTGCGGGGATCATGTCCCGGGTGCTAAAGACAAGGGTGGTGATGGGTCAAGGGGTGGCAATTTTTGGGGTTTCGGAGGACCCTGGAGTCCAGGGGGAGAAAGAGGCCGATGTTTTGGCCTTTGCTTCCCTGATAGCCCGGCGACGAATACTATTGGCAGGGAGGGACTCAAAGCCCCCGAAGACTGAGTTGTGGCTTTCGGACATGTCGAGTTTTCTGGGTATGGAAAAAATTAAGTTCGCCTTGAGGGGATCTGTACAGGGGTTCGCCCGAACGTGGCAACCATTCATTGACTTCTTTGCGGGAGAGTGAGCGTCAGCAGGGTGGGGGGTGGGGGGAGAGGTTAGAGTAGAGTAGAGTAGGAGGGATAAATTGGCGGGTAGTGTAGACGGGAGAAGAGTGGGCTTGTGCAGTATGGTACGACTGAAGTATTGATTCTACGTTGATGTTTGCACATTTTTGCCTTTTTTGCTTTCTTTTTGTTGATGTCTGTAACTGTTTACAATGCCGAAAAATACCTCAATAAAATTGTTTGTTAAAAAAAAACAAAGGCCGCTTCTCATGTAAGTTTTTAAAGCGGGAAACTTACCTTCCCGACAGCCCCTGCTCTCGCTACTACCGCTGAACAACTGATGGCCATAAATCAGGAAAGGGGAATGTACAACGAGATCTGGGTGTCCTCAGTCACTGAAGGTAAGCATGCAGGTACAGCAGGTGGTAAAGGCAAATTATATGCTTGCCTATTTTGTGAGAGGATTAGAGTACAGGGGCAGGGATGTCTTGCTGCAGTTATACAGGGCATTGGTGAGGCCACACCTGGAATAGTGTTTGCAATTTTGGTCTCCTTACCCGAGGTTTACCTGACTGATTCCTGGGGTTACGGAACTTACATATGAAGGGAGAATGAGTTGGTTAGGATTGTATTCGCTGGCGTTCAAAGAATGAGGGGGGGTGGAAAGAGAGAGAGGAGAATCTCACAGAAACCTATAAAATCCTAACAGGACTAGACAGTATAGATGCAAGAAGGATGTTCCCGATGGTGTGGATGATGCTGCCCAGAACCAGGAGTCACAGTTTGAGGATATGGGGTAGACCACTTAGGACAGAGATGAGGAAATATTTCTTCACCCAGAGAGTGGTGAGCCTGTGGAATTCGTTATCACAGGATGTAGTTGAGGCAAAAACATTGTATGTTTTCAAGAAGCAGTTAGGTGCATCACTTGTGGCAAAGGGGATCAAAGGATACGGGGGAAAGTGGCATTAGGCTATTGAGTTGGATGATCAGCCATAAGCATAATGAATGGCAGAGCTGGCTCGAAATGTCAAATGACCTCCTCCTGCTCCTATTTTCTATGTTTCTATAAATCAAGCAGCAGAGAGAATGAGGAATTAAGAAGTTAGGCGATAACACTGCTAGTCTAAACAGGAGCTTCAGACTTTTGGCACCAGAGAGAGAGAGAGAGAGCGATAGGGTGGGACCTGGGAGTGATTGATTGGCAGGGGGATGATTTGGCTTAAGAGGTTGTACTCTGTGCCCGGTAGCAGGTGATGATTGGATCCTGTCCGAGTGGAATGATTTTCAGAGTCCCAAGTTTGACTCCTGGAAGCACATGGACAAGGATTCTCTCTCTCCCCATGTTTGAACCTGAATATATCTGCAGGGTAACAAAGACAAAAACCTGCTCTCTCTGGAAAGGCTTTGAGTGCTGTATTTGTGAAACTACAGAGACCTGAAGGGATCCACAGTAGAGCCTCAAACTGAAAGCAAAGTTTTAAGAGGAGTAAGGTGATGGAAACTACCATCTGAAACAGACTCTTTTTTTCCCTTTTACTTATGGCTTTTACCCCTTTCTTCCGGTCATAACCCGCAAGGGACTTATGAAGTGGCTACGATTAAACTCCGTGAATCTTGCTGAATCTGAGCTCCCCTGTTAAAGGGGGTGGGGAACCTTCAACACTTCTATCATTTCTCCCTTTTGGCTCTTGTGATTACTACAAGAAAACAGTGGCCATGTAAAGTGATGGCAACTAAATATTTCTGGTTTTAGTTAAACTTCCTCAGGGCAAAGCACTTAGGGCGAGATTCTCCGCAAATGCGGAGAGTCGTAAAGGCTGCCGTGAAACCGGCCGTGTTTCACGGCAGCCTTCACGCCCGTTCCCGGGACCCGATTCTCCCCCCCTCCCATCGGGGCTAGGAGCGGGACCCCGGGAATCACGGCGTCGCGGCCTTAACGACCGCCGTTAAGGCCGCGCGCCAAGCCGGCTCCAAACCGCGCATGCGCGGGTGACATCATCACACCATTGACGGAACCCGAGCATGCGCGGTTCCGCATTTCTCCACCGCCGCCCGACAAGATGTGGCGGCTTGATCCTGTCGGGCGGCGGAGGGGAAATAGTGCGTCCCTTTTGGACGCAGGCCCGACGATCGGTGGGCACTGATCGCGGGCCTGTCCCCTCCCGAGCACAACGGTGGTGCTCCAGCCCCAAACGGGCCTCTGGATGCCCCAAACGGGCATCCAGAACCCGTTTTTACAACGGCAGCGAGCAGGTGTGTAAAAACCAGCGAGCGGCGATTCGTGACGTGGGTCGGGCGAGGGGGGAAGAGAATAGCGGGAGGGCGTGAAAAATGTCGGGAGGCCCTCCCACTATTCTCCCAACTGGCGTGGGGGGCGGAGAATCGCGCCTTTAACTTATTTCAATTAATATGCAGACATTACTGATTAATAGGGTAAAAATGGAGACATATATTTTTCATGCTCACTTGGCGGGGAAGGGAGTGGTTTCTGAACTAATTTTGAATGTGTCAACAGTTGTGATGCAGCAGAGAAAAAGGTATGAGTAGTAGGTCAGGAAGATTGAAAGTTTAAACACAGGCTATTCTGTTGAGGGGGGGGGGGGTGGGGGGGAGCTACAGATGACCTCGTATCATATCGAGCTGGGCAAATGAAGCAGACTGGGGTCCTATCCCAATCACTGTCATTGGCCCTAGTTGATGGTTAAAAACCTTGTGAAGATCAGGCGAGGGCACAGGATTGGACCTCAAGACTAGTTTACTAAGGTCAGGGATTGTATGATTGTCATAGAAAAACAATGGAAACAACTGGAGACTGAGAAGGGCAAAAACTAATTCGAATGAAACAGTTCAGACATATCAATTTGTTTCACCCTCCCTCTGTTCATCCTTATCCGTCAGCAGATGTCATACATATTCTGTAAGACTTGTAGACTTATTGCATAAAAAAACTGAAATTTTTTTTGTTCTGATATAACAACCAGATGTATATTCTCCAGCAACCAGTATACGGTGCCATTAATGAACTTACTCCAATATTGAGAATATTATAGTATTGATTTGCAAAGCTAGTTAAAAAGGCATGCAAAAGCAGCTAGAAAGCAGATTGAGGAAAGTTGGAAAGAGAGTAAGATAGCACAAGGGAAATCCTGCTGCAACTCCACCAGGCACTGCAGCACAGAAAGATTTAAAATGTGACTGAAATATAGTTAACGTAACCCAGGCTCAGCAAGAAAATACTGCCGTGGTCAACAAAGGTGGTGGTTTGGGAAAGTTGCTGTGATATTTCAGCACGGTCTTCGAGGGCTCCCAGTGGAACAAAACAGGAGACTGGTAGAACAATCAGAACCTTAGGAGGGGCCCTGCGGAATTTAAGGTTAATGTGTTTGAAGTGGTGTCAGTGGAGGAACTAGGGATAAAGAAAAGGCTAAAGGGTCCGTGCACATTTTGAGACGGTACTGCCCTGCTTTCCAAAAAAAGATTCCTCAATAAAATATTGACTGCACTGGTGAACAAGATATCATTTTTTGAGCTTGAAGAATGTTTTCCAGCAAACACAAAACCATTTCACCTCAGCAGGTGACAAAAGAACAGGATAGATAATCCAATGAACAAGCCAAATGAGGGCAAGGCATCGCTAGTCTTCTTTAATGCTAGCTATTTAGAGAAACACTGCACCGTGAATAAAAAGCACCCGCTAAATGGTGGAAGTATCAGACAAAATCAGGAAATGCTGAAAACATTAAGCACCGTCTTTGAAGAACCTGATGGGTTCATGGTCTGGATCGGACTCTTGTTCAAAAGACATAAACCTTAACTCATCATTTCTCCATGCAGGTGCTGACTAGCCTGTTGAGTATTTAAAGCAGTTATGTTTCCCTGCATCAGCCGGTTTCTTAATGAGGCTTCTCTAAGTGTGAAAGGCCAGTGTTGCCTTTGGCAAGGTACGAAAATCTATCTGGGAGCCAAGAGAGATTAGTCTCTGGACAAAACAAAAGGCACGCAGGGCAGTTGGCCTTCCCACCTTTTGCATACTCCTGAGAAATAGATAGTTTGCTGCACACAAACAAATTACATCACTTTCAAACAACCTGCTTGTGGAGGCTACTCAAGATCTGATGGCAAGACAATGATCCTCATCTCCCTGACTGACATCTCTCCCTCACCGGGCTTGTAACCCAGAGGCCTAAATTAATGCTCTGTGGATATGGGTTTGAATCCCACCATCGAAATTCAGTTAATAAAAACTGGGCATTAATTTAAAAAAATAAATAATTCAAGGGTTGCGGGCTTCGCTGGCTAGGCCAACATTTATTGCCCATCCCCATTTGCACTCGAGAAGGTGGTGGCGAGCTACCTTCTTGAACCGCTGCAGTCCATGTGATGTCGGTACATCCACAGTGCTGATAGAGAGGATGTTTCAGGGTTTTAACCAAGCAACACTGAAGGGACAGCGACATATTTCCAAGTCAGGATTGAGTGACTTACAGGGGAACATCCAGGTGGTAGTGTTCCCATGCATCTGCTGCCCTCTCCCTTGTCCTGTCACATCCAGTCGTGAATAGTGGCGGACAGCTGAACAACTCACCGGAGGAGGTTTCACAAACATCCCCATTGTCAATGGTGGAGGGTCCAGTGCATCAGCGCAACAATCTTCAGCCAGAATTGCCAAGTGGATGATCCCTCTTGGCTTCCTCTGGTTGTTCCCAGCATCACAAATGTCAATCTTTAGCCAAATCGATTCACTCCACAGCATATCAAAAAAGATCTGAAGTGCACGGAATGCAGCAAAGGCCATGAATTTTGACAAAATTCCAGCAACAGTCACTACTGTCTTGCTTGTGTTCCAGAACTAGCTGTACCCATAGATACGTTGTTCCAGTAAAGCGACAAAACGGGCATCTACAAATCGAATCAAGCCAATTAGTACCCCAGTCTACTCTTGATGATGAGCAAAGTAATGGAAGGGGTCGTTGACAGTGCTATCAAACAGCACTTACTCAGGAATAACCTGCTTGTTGATGCTGAGCTTGGAGTTCCGCCAGGCCACTCAGCTCCTGATCTAATTACAGTGCTGGGTCAAACGTGAACAAAAAAGCTGAACTCCAGACGTGAGGTGAGAGTGAGTGCTCTTCATATCAAGGCAGAATTTGACCAAATGTGACATCAAGGGATCCTGGCAAAACTGGAGTCGATGGGAATCGGGGGGAAAACTCTCCACTGTTTGGAGTCATACCTGTCACAAAGAAATATGCTTGTTGTCATTGGAGGTCATTCATTTCAGGTCCAGGATACCACTGCAGGAGATGCTCAGACCTGAGTCCAACCACTTTCAACAATGACCTGGAGGGTGGCTAATGTAACTCCACTTTTTAAAAAGAGAGGTAGGGTGATAACAGGGAATTATAGAGCAGTAAGCTTAACATTGGTAGTGGGGAAAATACTAGAATCATTGTCAAAGATTTTATAGCAGAGCACTTCGAAAACAGTGGCATGATTGGACAGAGTCAGTATGGATTTCTAAAGGGGAAATCATACTTCACAAATCTACTGGAATTCTTCGAGAATGTAATTAGTAGAGTTGGCGAGGGGGTATCAGTGGATGTAGTACATTTGGACTTTCAGAAGGCTTCTGACAAAGTCCCACAGAAGAGATTAGCTTGTAAAATTAAAGCGCATGGGATTAGGGGTAGTGTATTCAGATGGATAGATGATTGGCAGACAGGAGCTGGGGAGATAAAATAGCACAAGAAAAAGAGTCTGAGCAGAGTCGGGGAGATAAAATAGCAGCTAGACCGAGAGCGGAGCCAAGCCGATAAAGGAGCTCGAGAGATGGAGCTTGGGAGATAAATAAGAGTGAGAAATAGCAAGAGTGAGAGCAGAGTGCTAGCTTGGAGTTAGGGGCTCCTGAGGGGACATCAAGATTCAAAAGTGACATGGGGCAAGTGGAAGCAGCGCGAGTATTTACTAGTTTTAGCATTTGTAAAGTCGATGTTTTGTGGTCTGCAGTTTATAAGGGCTATATTATGTAGTAGCGAGGGTCAGAGAAGAAGGGCCCTAAAGTAATTGATATTATATGTTTTTAAGTGTCTTTCAAAAGGTTTAAATTAAAGGGATAAGCCATGGCATGAGAGCTCAAAGCCATGGTGGCATGGTAGCACAGTGGTTAGCACTGTTGCTTCACTGCACCAGGGTTTCAGGTTCGATTCCCAGCTTGGGTCACTGTCCATGCAAAGTCTGGATGTTCTCTATGTGTCTGTGTGGGTTTCCTCCCAGTGCTCCGGTTTACTCCCACAAGTCCCGAAAGAGGTGCTGTAAGGTCAATTGGACACTCAATGATAGAGGAAGTTGGTGTAGCCACCTGGGGTGGCCACTGCCCAACACAAAATGGAAGATTGCAAGGAATGCAGGGAAAATGGACATGTTGTAAAGCAAACAGCTTGCAAAACGATTGTATATTGGGACGACTGCAGAAACCAGTTTCGACTGTTGCAGAAACCAGACAGCATTGTGAAAAGAAACCAGTTAACATACTAATGAGGCAATACCGGGCGATCCCCAGATACAATGGAAACAAGTTAAACACAGATCGATACATTCTATGGAAGGCCAGACCCTTTGGAGCCAGAGAAGCCCAAAACAATAAGTCCCAAGAACCGCCCCAGCGACCGAGGAACTGCCCCATGATTGGGGGATTCAAACATAATCGATTGGGAAGAGACCCAATCGATTCCAAGCAGGTAAGGGAGTCCGCCCAAAGGGGCGCGGACCCCCTGGGACCTATAAAAGAAAGGTCCCACACATGGTTCAGTCTCCTGTCTCCTGATCCAGCCTTCGGACAGCAGCCATCAACAAGTAAGTGCCTCCCAACGACCGCTACCAGAGATAGGCACTCCTGACTCCCTTTTTAATTGATACCAACCTGAAGTCTGCAGACCAGAGCAGAGCAAGAGGCCTTGTTCCCTGACCTCGCAGTTCCTTCGAGATAAGTATTAGTTGTTTAGCGGTAGGAGTAAGTTTAATCCTTTTAGCGTGTGCATGGGTAGTTATTATAATTGTATTATAATAAACTCTAGTTGTTTGGATTTACTAATTGGTGTACGGTTTTATTGCTTTGACCTTCACCTTGAAGCTTGTGGCGGTGTGGGGAAGTGGGCCGACGCCCTTGTCTTTGCTTCCCTAATTGCCTGAAGAATCCTGCTCGGCTGGCGATCAGAAGCACCACCCAAAGTTGCAGACTGGCTGTCCAATCTGTCAGAATTTCTCCAACTGGACAAAATCAAATATGCCATCCGGGGGGTCGGAAGAAGGATTCTACAAGACGTGGAGGCCATTCACCAACTTGTTCTTGTTCCAGGACCCGTTTGTAGCCAACAGCCAACAGGGTGGGGGGGCGGGGGGAAGACACTGACTAGCCACAGATAGCAAAGGAAGGGGAAGGGAGTGAGCCAGAGGGGGTAAAAACACACAAGACAACCGCAAAGCACAAGAGGCATAGCTACAGAGGGATGGGCCCAAGGGCAAAAGGAGAACCAGAGTGAGTAGCAACAAGTGGGGAAGCACCAGCCAGGGCCAACAACAGGCAGGGCAGCAGAGGAAGTCCGGTCAAATAAGGCCCACAGTCACCGAAGGGAGATGAAGCAGGCAGTTGTAAATCTGTATGGCAAACCTCATCTGTTCGTACTTTGGTTGACTGTTTAATTTTCTCTCTTGTGTAAACCAGAGCCACACCCCAATTGCCTTTGTAAAATACTACTCGCGTGTACAACACCTGTAACTCAACGTTCAAACTAAAAGTATGTAAAGTGTGAAAACCAATAAAACATATTTTTTTTAATGATTTAAATGAAGGAACTAAATGTAATATCTACAAATTTGCAGATGGGAGGGTGAGCTGTGAGGAGGATGCAGAGATGCTTCAGCGTGATTTGGACAAGTTGAGTGAGTGGGAAAATGCATGGAAATTGCAGTATAATGTGGATAAATATAAAGTTATTCACTTAGGTAGCAAAAACAGGAAGACAGATGATCTGAATGGCTATAAATTGAGCGAACGGAATGCACAACGAGACCTGGTGTCCTTGTGCACCAGTCACTGAAAGTAAGCATGCAGGTGTAGCAGGTGGTAAATAAGGTAAATGGTATGCTGGCCTTCATAGTGAGAGGATTAGAGTACAAGAGCAGGGTGTCTTGCTGCAATTGTACAGGGTCTTGGCGAGACCACATCTGGAATAGTGTGTGCAGTTTTAGTCTCCTCATCTGAAAATGTTCTTGCTATAGAGTACAGTGAAAGTATTGCTGGGATGGTGGGATTGATGCAAGATGAGAAATTGCGTTGGTACGATTATATTCACTGGGTTTAGAATGGGGGGGGGGGAAATCTCATATGAACCTATAAAAGTTTAACAGAGGGCAGCACGGTGGCGCAGTGGGTTATTAGTTACTCAAAATTTTAAAAGTTTTTGTGGCATCTATGTGAACATTTTCCTTCAATTCATCCTAGTGCCGAGGTCCCAGGTTCAATCCAGGCTCTGGGCCACTGTCCGTGTGGAGTTTGCCCATTCTCCCCGTGTTTGCGTGGATTTCGCCCCCACAACCCAAAGATGTGCAGGCTAGGTGGATTGGCCACGCTAAATTGCCCCTTAATTGGAAAAAATGAATTGGGTACTTTAAATTTATAAAAAGAAAAAAAAACATTGAAAAAAAAGTCTACCAGGACTAGACAGGGTAGATAGGAAGGATATTCCAGATGGCGGGGCAGTCAAGAACTATGGGTCACAGTCTCAGGATACAGGGTAAACTGTAAACTGAAATAAGGAGAAATTTCTCGGTGGGCCTGTAGGATGTGCTGCCACAAAAAGCAGTTGAGGCCAAAACATTGTTTGTTTTCAAGGAGTTAGATATAGTTCTTGGGGCTAAAGGGATCAAAGTATATAGGGGGGGGGGGGGGGGGGGGGGGGGGGGGGGGGGGAATTGGGAATAGGTTACTGAGTGGGATGATCAGCCTTGATCGTATGAAGTGCCAAATGGCCTACAACTGCTTCTATTTTCTCTGTTTCTAAGAGAGAATCTAACTGTCTCCCCTTGACAGTGCCGAATCCCCCACTATAAACATCCTTGGGAGTTACCACTGACTACAAACTGAACTGGAAGAGCTATAAAAATACTGTGTCTCCACAAAAGCAGGTCAGAAGCTGGGAATTTTGCAGGAGGTAACTCAGCTCCTGACTTCTCAGAGCCTGTACACCATGTATATAAAGGTGTGCGGTGGAATATTCTCCACTTGCCTGGATGAGTGCACTCAAGAAGTTCAACATCATCAAGGACAAAGCAGCAGATTTGATTGGCGCACAACCACCACATTGAACATCCACTTCTTCCATCACTGACACATAGGGTGGCAGCATTGTGTATCCCAACGTGGACGTATCGTCGTTCCTCCACCGTCTTTGGGTTTAAATCCTGGAACTGCTTCCAAACAGCACTGTGGGTGTACATGGACTATGGCAATTCAAGATGACAATCAGGGCTGGACTACAAAAAGGCTGACCATTCAGCAAGCCCACACCCTGTGAAGGAATAAAGAAATGCTTACCACCCAAACACAGCTGAATGGAGCTCTAATGAGATGGGCAGAACATGCTAGCAGGGTTCCTGATTAAGTGCTTGCCAAGAAAGCTTATCTACAGCAAGTTCATTGAAGGAAAACGTTCACATAGATGCCACAAAAACTTTTTAAATTTTGAGTAACTAATAATTTTTTCCCCAATTAAGGGGCAATTTAGCATGGCCAATCCACCTACCCTGCACATCTTTGGGTTGTGGGGACGAGACCCGCGCAGACACGGGGAGAATGTGCAAACTCCACACGGACAGTGAGCCGGGATCGAACCAGAGTCCTCAGCGACGTGAGGCAGCAGTGCTAACCATTGCACCACCGTGCCGCCCAAGGTGCCACAAAACCTTCGGGGCTCCCTGAACATCACTCCAGAGAAATTCCAAAAGGGAAAAATAGTAAAACTTAGAAATGATTGATGTTGATTCGAACTGGAATTCCATTTTAAGGTATACAAGACCATCATCAGTCATTTTGATGTTTCTTCTGTAGCATCGTTCTATGTGTGGTGAAGTTTCATTAACAAAGGCACCATTTCCTATGGACAGTACAGAATTGCTCGGGCCAACAGGAACAGAACAGAGTTGCTAGGGCCAACAGGAAATATGAGCTTCAAACTTCCAGAGCCACAAGTACGTCTGCTGCACTAACAATACGTGCAAGTCTGTCGAACGCGATATGAATCTTATTCTACTCGAATTGGATGATTGGCTATCTTAGAGCATATCACACCTGAAACTTAACTCAATGAATTCTATTTAATGACATGGTCATCTTCGCCTGCAAAGGACGAACCGTGACAAAACATAAGGAAATCTGGGTCATATCCCGCCCACTTGCCCCAACCGGTAGGAAGCTGGATGATGGCAGTTAAATAAAGCTTGGGAAATAAAATACCTAGACCCCAGTTCTGCTGCAGCGGGTGAGCTTTCAATAGACATCAAAACTCACCCGCTTTGAAGTACCCCCAGTTAAAAACCGACCATCTCTTCACCCAATTCTTTTTCTGTGCTGCTATAACAATGCCTCAGAGGTATCAGGAAAATTGGCCTGCATACAAAGAAGTAAGAACAATGCAAGTTGCCATTTCATTATTGCCTCTTCATGAATCAAAAATATGACCAATTCCAGCTATTTAATAGGCAACTTTTCCCCATGAGACAAAAAATTTATATTGTACAGCACATCTGGAAAGGGCACAAGTTTCTCAACATTAAAAGCTCCTGTGCCTTATTTCTTTGAAATGTTATGACCTTATGTTGGTTTTAAACCTTTAAGATTAATTAAAGTTGCTGATTGTTTTGTTGTTCCTCTGTGGACTCTTGTGCTGGTTCAGTTGATTCCATTTGGAGTATACTGCGTTATACCCATACATGGAAGTAAATCATGTAGCCTGAACAATGCAGTGATGGCATAAAGTGTTCGGACTCACAGATTAAACTTCACATTGCACTGTGTTTAAAGAGCTCATTAATGTGTTTCTGTACAACACTGGAGATACTTGCTTCAAACTACTACCAGAAGACTGGAGGGTAGCAAATGTTGTGCCCTTATTTAAGAAGGGCTGCAAAGAAAAACCTGGGAATTGTAGACCAGTAAGCCTAACATCTGTGGTGGGTAAGTTACGAGAGAGGATTCGGAAGGATAAGATATACAGGCATTTGGAAAGACAGGGTTTGATTGTCAGCACGGCTTCATGCATCGGAGATCATGCTTTACACATTTGTTAGAGTTCTTTGATGAAGTGACCAGGAAGGTTGATGTGGGCCGGGCAGTAGACATAGTTTATATGGACTTCAGTAAAGCCTTTCCTAAAGTTCCACATGGTAGGCTTCTCTGGAAGATTAGATCACACGGAATCCAGGGAAAGCTAGCAAAGTGGATATACAATTGGTTTAATGGTAGGAAGCAGAGGGTAATGGTGGAAGGCTGATTGGCGGACTGGAGACCTGTGACTCGTGATGTGCCATTTGTTATCTATATCAATGATTTGGATGAGGATGTAAAAGGCGTGATCAGTAAATTTGCAGATGACACTAAAATAGGTGGTATTGTAGACAGTGAAGAAGGTTATCGAAAATTGCAGCAGGATCTTGATCAGCTGGGGAAGTAGGCCAGAAAATAGCGAATGGAGTTCAATACAGATAAGTGTGAGGTGTTGCATTTTGGAAAATCAAATCAAGGTATGACTTTCACGATGAATGGTAGGATCTTAGGGAGTATCTTGGAACAGAGGGACCTTGAAGTTCAGGTGCACAGTTCTCCAAGTTGGAGTCACAGGTAGATAGAACAGTGAAGAAGGCTTTTGGCATGCTGGCCTTCATCAGTCAGGGCATTGAATATAGAAGTAGGGAACTTATGTTGCAGTTGTACAGGAGGTTGGTGAGGCCACACCTGGAATATCGTGTTCAGTTTTGGTTGCCTTACTATAGGAAAGATGTTATTAAACTGGAGAGAGTGCAGAAGAGATTTACAAGGATGTTGCCAGGACTCAGGGGACTGAGTTATCGGGCGAGATTGGGATGGCTAAGACCTTTTTATTTGGAACATAGGAGACGGAGGGATGATTTTATAGAGGTGTATAAGACCATGAGAGGCATAGATAGGGTGAATGCACTCAATCTTTTTCCAGGGTTGGGGAATCGAGAACTAGAGGGCATCGGTTTAAGTTAAGATGGGAAAGAATCAATGGGAACCTCAGGAGCAGCTTTTCTTTTTAAACACAGAGGGTGGTACATATTTGGAATGAGCTGCCGGAGGGAGAGGTTGAGGCAGGGACATTGGCAACATTTAAAAGGCTTTTGGACAATTATAAGGACAGAAAAGGTTTAGAGGAATATGGGCCAAATGCAAGCAAATGGGGTTAGCTTAGAGGGGCTTTTTGATTGGCATGGACCAGTTTGGGCCAAAGGGCCTGTCCGTGCTGTAGATTCTATGATTCTATAATGGAATAGATGGGCGGCAAGTTGGCACAGTGGTTAGTACTGCTTCCTCAGCCATTGATGCAGGTTCAATTCAGCCTTGGGTAACCGTGTGGAGTTTGCACGTTGTCCCAGTGTCTGAGAGGGTTTCCTCCCATAGTTTAAAGATGTGCAGGGTAGGTGGGATTATGGGGATAGGGCATGGGACTGGGCCTAGGTCAGTGCAGACCCGATGGGCTGAAAGGCGTCCTTCTGCACTGTCAAGTAAGTAAAGTCGCCATAGTCCCAGATGACCAATGGTTGCTTTCCCCCTTGAGGGAGATTTAACCCAAGGATCACCACACCTCAGGCGAGGGGCAAGGTTGAGAAGGTGGGCCTTCATGAATAACTTCAGCCAGTACGGGAATTGAAGCCACACTGCTGGCCTCGCTCTGCACTGTAGGGATTCTGTGGAATTATAAATGAGCAGAATGTCACAATTTCTGGTTTATATGGCGATACTTCCAGCAGGTCAGGAATACCTCAGAAGTAACATTGCATAATACTTTCCAGATCAATTTCTTCTATTAGCCTTAGTTTAGTTTAAACTCTAGCTTGATTTAATGATAATTATATCTGCAAAATCTAATATTTAGCTTTAATTCATTGTTGCTGATACAATGAGATCTCAAACTTGAAAAAGGTAACTTGGTGCTTCAGAGATCTTCACCCCCGTTGCCATTTTACATAGTGTATTAATACTAATTATACAGGGAACCTTTGTCTCGGAATTTATTGATGGTTGATTTTACATACGAACATACAAACATTCAAATCTTTTATTGAAGAACCTTGAGCTGAAGAATAGCATTGACTGGTGGACAGGACACCGGCGCATCCTGTTGGTAAGCAAATGGCACAGAGTCTAGAGATTTAGGAACAGGGGTTGGACATTCCACCATTCAACAGGATCATGGCTGATTTGACTCTCACCTCAACTCCATATTCCCACCTACACCCAATAGTCCTTGCTCATCACCAAACTATCTAGCTCTGCCATAAAAATATTCAAAGACTTTGCTTCCACCGCTTTTTGAGGAAGAAAGTTCCAAAGGCTCACTACCCTCAAGAGAAAATAAAATTCTCCTTTGGATTTAAAAAAAACAGGCTGTATGAGGGAGAAGACAGAGGGACATAAAGAGATATATAATAATAATCTTTATTGTTACAAGTAGGTTTACATTAACACTGCAATGAAGTTACTGTGAAACGCCCCAAGTCGCCACATTCCGGCGCCTGTTCAGGTACACAGAAGGAGAATTCACAATGTCCAAATGACCTAACAGCACCTCTTTCCGGGGCTTGTGAGAGGAAACCGGAGCACCCTGAGAACCACACGCAGACACAGGGAGAACATGCAGACTCCACACAGACAGACACGGGGAGAACATGCAGACTCCACACAGACACGGGGAGAACGCGCAGACTCCACACAGACAGTGACCCAAGCCGGAATCGAACCTGGGACCCTGGCGCTATGAAGCAACAGTGCTAACCACTGCACTTATTTTCAGCTAAACTCCTTTACCAGTCCACACCAACCAACTCTGCCCTCATTCATATGTAATTGCCCTTATTTAAATTCAGTTCAGAACAGTTCTCACTCTCATACAGAATTCTAAATTCTACAATGTTATGGTCACCGTTTACTCGGGGATCTTTTTCTCTGAGATTATTTATTAAAAAAGCCTCATTACACATTACCAGATCCAGAATAGCCTGATCCCTGTTGGATCCACACATATTGTCCTAGGAAACTATCCCGAATATACTCTATGAATTCTTCCTCATGACTACCCCTGCCAATTTGATTTTCCCAATCCACAAAATCAGGTGCCGAGTTCTGATTTAAAACACAATGAGGAATTTGCTAATCTTCCACCAGGATCTTTTCCTGAACTAACACTGAAATTAGAAACTTGACATATCTCAAATCACAAGCATTTTATACCACAGTGCTGCAGTGCCACACTATCCTCAGGGAAACTTGTATAATTAGGAGATTTTTTTTTATAACAGCTTTTTACAAGTGACTTAACAGAAGGGTTATGTGCTAGTATCTTGCACTTTGATGTCGGGGTTGTTGGTGGGGCAGGTAAGTTACTTAAAAGACTACAGAATGGAGATATTTATCTGGAATTTCAACCAACAACAATTAGCATGACATAATGATCTGGGGATAAGGGCCGCTAATGTTCTCTCTATGGTAAACATGATGAACTCACTCAGACTGTGAAATGTCCATTTGGAAGCTTATTTTTCCTGCACACAGGATTGTTTAATAGCTGACAATGCAAGGAAACAGGCTAAAGGATTGATTGGCTGTATTGATTGGAAATTGTTGGAACATTTAGAATTTCAACAGCTTACCCATGACAACAAAAACCTAGACATGAAATTGTGATATTATCGATAGGAAGTCACATTTAAACTCAGCAGCGTGTTTGCTAGCTTGATTCGCAAATTTGTATCCCTCTCCCCATCTGCTAAGAATTTCCACCTAGCACTTCATCACCATCGTGAACTTCTGCCTGGGAAGCCAATTAGAGAATGTCAGGCTTTACTGAATACCAAGTTCAAAGTACAAACAGTACTAATAGGGCTGCAATAGTCTGAGAGCCTCAAGGCTTCATTGAAACTAAAGCTGAAATGTTGGCTTCAAAAGTCCAGAAAGGGAGTCATTACTTAAGGCAAGGACTGTAGCAGGAAGGATTTTGTAGCATGCAGGTAGGATTTCATCATCAGCAGCAGAGGTGCCTCCTGTAATTCAATTCCTCATAACAAAAGATAGAAGGATATAAGGATAACAGTGAAAAAATGGTACTCCCCATGTTTCTGTTTCAGTCAATGCGAAAGACCACCTATACAGAGGCTACTGGCCAAGAAAGATCAGCAATTTGTAATAGTTCACATGAAGTATGTCCAACAGGCTGTTGTTACATTTGTTTTTATCAATCTTTGCAACAAGTAATTTCAGTTCTTTATTTCATCTCCCACCCGAAATCTCAAAAACAATTTTGCATTCATTCAACACCGTTAATGTAGGGAAATTCCCGTGGTAGACCGAATCAAACGAAAAGGACGCCAAGCAAACAAGAATGGGCTACCAAAAGAGTAATCACCACCTGCAAGAAGGGTTTTAATGAAATAGAGGGTTGAGAGAGGGGTGGCAACTTAGCTTCAGCATGCAGATGCAGCATAGCAAGAAATTCTGATCAATCCCTGGGCTTCACAGTTTAGATCCAAAGATGGACCCAGACTAATTTCTGCCCTCAGATGTCCCAAGGTAAACCCAACACTCTGCCTGGACTTTATTGCAGCTCCTCAAACTTATTAACATGCACATTACTAATACTGCTTTAGTATATACTACTACGCTCCCTCAAACAAACAAAGGTATTCTTTTAATTCTAAAGATCCCGACTAAAATTAAACTGTACATCCCTGACCTGCACATGAAACATACAGTTGACCAAAGCGCGAGGAACAGAACACAAAATAAGAATAACAAGGCACTCAAAAGCACTAAAGAAGAATCATGGCAAACATGAATGTACTTCAGTTCAAATACTAATGCAAATGCAGTGCAACTACAGGAAGGTCCCTAGAATCAAAAAGCAGATTTACCTTTCAATACTGCACCAGATTAAAATAATTCTGCGTGAACAGGAAAGCATACACAGGTTTGGTTACTGATGGAACAAATCAACACTTCAGCAGATATGGATTGTAGAATTAAATAGAATTTACAGGACAAAACAAGGCCATTTGGCATAACAAGTCCAGGCTAGTAAATTACACTCTGGACGAGCCTCCTCCCTACCCCATGTCATAAGTATAAAGATGTAATCTAAATTTAGTACTAATGCCAGGAAACTCGTCTTTAACGAAGAATGACTCACAATTGGAACAAACACTGGATATAACAACGGAGGCAAAACTACAGGAATCATTAAAAACACTGAATTACGTAATGGAGTGGGGGAAACGGGAGGCTTTTTCTGGATAACTAAGGTGGGTAGGCCAAAAGGAGTCATTCCAATCTTGTAATTTTTTTGAAACAGTGAACCAAAATAAAAGACCAAAATGAATAAAGAAATCTGACGATTACTCGGAACATGCATGTGTTAATACGCCTGTAATATCAAGGTAGGCAGCAGTTAGTCGTCTGTGCAGTG
The DNA here is from genome assembly GCF_902713615.1 of Scyliorhinus canicula. Lineage (NCBI taxonomy): Eukaryota > Metazoa > Chordata > Chondrichthyes > Carcharhiniformes > Scyliorhinidae > Scyliorhinus > Scyliorhinus canicula. The sequence goes on along the minus strand of NC_052153.1, from coordinate 180,219,506 downwards.
TGATAGACAGTCTGCAGCCTATGTTATTTTCCAATTACGCATTAAACTAGTCAATACCGGTGCCCTACACGTGCACACGTGTGGAGTTCAACTCCCAGGGCAGCCAGATCTAATGTTAGGACAGCGTGGGTGGCACTGTTCCATCGGCCCCAACATTAAAACAACTGAAAAATAAGTATATGTTCCCCGAACCGCCTAGCATTTTTTACAATCTGGCTTTGCTCCAGGGCTGAAGTTACACTATACCAAGTGCAAACCTCAAGTAGTGCCAAACTGCCCACCAGCTGGTCTCACATCTATTGCTTTATTGAATTTTAGAGTCAAGCTAATTAACTAGATTCCCAAATTATGCTGCTTTACTGCACAGCTACGCACTAAATTGTTCAGTGCTAATGCAAGAGCGCCAATAATCGTCAAAGCCGAAACAATTGATTTCTTATAACAATTATTAGAATGGAATTCAGTAATAAAAGAATAGAAGTATTTGTCACTTAATTATGTAGACTTATTACTTTAATGGACTTTCATTGGAAAGTAGAGACCCAAGAAACTAATGCAGAAGTCCATAATATCATAAAGTGATTTCATGTTTAGTGGCATTTAACACTCCAACTCGCATTTTACAACATTTTCCATATTAGCAACACAAAGACTACATTCCCTTTTGCTGTTCTTAATTACTGTTGAAACAAGTACTTTGCACCTAACAGGCATGGGAAAATGTGTGTTTATAATAGTCAAATAACTTTCAATTTGACAGATGTGACTAATGCACGCAGGACTGCAACACTACGTTTCACAACAAAATGCTTCTCACAGGGGTGAGGGCGCAGAAAATATACTTGAATGTACGATATGGAAGTCTGGAGCTTTGGGAGATCAAACTTGATTTGATTCTACTGTGCGTTTGTTTTCTGAGCCTCGCTCTGATTTATTGTGCTTAAAAAGCAAGAATCTGGTGTTAATACAATGCAGATGGCATTATCCAGGACCCCAGTAGTTCTGAGTTTATGCTATACAACCACACTGGGAAGTAGCTTGTGATAAAGAACCAACACTAGTCAGTCTGCCTGGTTTGTATTTTGGGATAGCATTTCACAGGGTTATAGGAAGGAAACAGGAGTGCAGAAGAAAAAAAAACCATGGCCATTATCAGCCTCTGTTTTCCCAGCTATCCTTTTAACTATCTCTTTTAGATTTAGCTCGTCAGTATGTTGGTACCAAGTTATTTTTCTTAAAAAAAATTAAAATTCCTTCTTTTGAAGAGTGCACCAAGTGAGGGAAGCCATGCTCTGGCTGTGCCTCACATAGCTCCACTCCACAAAGAGTCGTTGTGGAGATGGAAAGATTCTATTGTGGAGCTCACCTATAGTCGAGCAACGAAGACAACCAGAAGCCATAAAAAAGATGATCTCCATTCATTTCTACTTCCTTATGTTTATAGTGGTAAAGAAAAGCGGAATCAGAATTTGCATTTACAGAATCACAGAAATGTTACACAGCACAGACCATTCAGCCCATCCTATCTATGCTAGGCCACCTGAATGAGCAATTCATCTTGTGCCATTCCCCTGTCTTCTGACTGTAACTCAATGCACCCTCTTACTTTTCAGATAAATCTAATTCCTTTTTGAAAATCTGGATTGAGCAAACCACCACCATATTTCAGGCAGTGTATTCCAGATCCCAACCACTCTCTGCATAAAAAGGTTTTCTTCATGTCACTTTTGCTAATTACATTTAATCTGTGCCCTCTCATTCTTGATCCTTAAATCTGTGCCCTATCATTCTTGATCATTTCACAAGTGTGAACAGTTTGTCCCTCTTTACTCCGACCTGACCTCTCATAATTTTGGATACCTGTATCAAATCTTTTCTCTGTCTTCTCTTCACCAATGGAAACAGTCCCCACTTCTCCAATCTATCTTCAGAACTGTAATCCCTCATCCCTGGAGCTACTCTTGTGAATCTATGCTATATGCTCTCTCCAATGCTATCACATTTTCCTAGCGTGCAGTGTCCAGAGTGGATACAATATGTCAGCTAAGGCCGAACCAGTGTCTTATACAAATTCAACATAATCTCCTTGCTCTTATAAAGTCCAAGAACCTATTAATAAAGCATAGGATGCTGTGTGCTTTAACGGCACTCTCAAATTGCCTGCCATCTTCAACAACTTGTACATATGAAAACTCAGGTCCCTCTGCTCCTATATCCCCTTCAGATCCTTGTAATCTTTTATATTTTCTCTCCATATTCTTTCTACCAAATTGATTCACTTCACACTTGTCCACCCACATTGAATTTCATCTGCCACTTGTCTGCCGATTTCACCAACTTTTCTATGTCCTTTTGAAGTTCCGCAGTCCTCCTTACAGTTCACTACACTTCCCAAGTTTTAAAGCATCCACAAATGTGCACACCAAAGTTTAGATCATTAAAATATACATCAGGACGAGCAAGCAAGGGTCCCACTGAGCCCTGGGGAACTCTCCTACAAAACATCCTACCAACCCAAAAGACATCCACAACCACTACTCTGTTTCCTGTCACTCAGCCAATTTTGTATCCATGTTGATGTTTTCCCTTTTATTCCATGAATTAGAACATTCCCTCCTTTTTAAAAAATAAATTTAGATTTATTTAGCGTGGCCAACCCACCTGCTCTGCACATCTTTGGGTTGTGGAGGTGACACCTACGCAGACACAGGGAGAAGGTGCAAATTCCACACGAACAGTGACCTGGGGCCAGGATCGAACCCGGGTCCTCGCCGCATGAGGCAGCAGTACTAACCACTGCGTCACCGTGCCGCCAGAACATTCTTCACAAGTGTGTTGTGTGGTATTGCATCAGATGCCTTTTGAAAGTCCATGTACACCACATCAACAGCATTGTCTTCATCAACCCTCTTAAGTTAAAATAAGTCTGTGCTGTCTCTCCTTAATTAACCAGCATTTGTCTATGTGGCTATTAATTTTGTCCCAAACTATTGTGACTAGAAGTTTCCCCATCCCAGAGGTTAAACTGACTTACATATCTCTACACCCTAAGGGTGTACATGTGCAATTTTCCAGTCTTCTGGCACAATCTCCAAGTCTAAGGAAGACTGGAAAATCATGGCCAGTGCTTCTGCAATTTCCATTCTCACTTTCTTCAGTATCCTTAGATGCATCTAATTCTTTTATTAACTTTTAAGTATGGCTAGTCTATCTAATATCTCTTTGCCAACAATTCTAAATTCTTTTATTTAATTATCTCCTCTTCATCTGTGGCCTATGTAGCATCTCCTTCCTTGGTAAAGACAAATGCAAAGTATTTATTTAATATTTTAGCCATTATCCCTGCCTCCATGCCAAAATTTCCATTTCAGCCCCAAATCGGTCCTGCTCCTCTTACCGCCCTTCTACTATTTATATGCCAATAGAAGACTTTGGGATTCCCTTTTATGTTAGCTGCCAGCCTCTTTTCATACTCCCACTTTGCTTCACTTATTTAATTTTCCACTTCTCCTCTGAACCTTCTGCATTCAGTCTGATTCTCCATTGCATTATCTACTTGAAATTTGTCACAGTAGCTAAAAGTAGGCTTACATTAACACTCAAATGAAGTTAGTGTGAAAAGCCCCTCGTCGCCACAATCCGGCACCTGTTCAGGTAAACAGAGGGAGAATTCAAAATGTCCAATTCACCTAATAAACACGTATTTCGGGTCTTGTGGGAGGAAACTGAAGCACCCGGAGAAAACCCACGCAGACATGGGGAGAGGTTGGATAGGCTTGGTTGTTTTCTCTGGAGCAGAGAAGACTGAGGGGGCGACCTGGTCGAGGTGTACAAGATTATGAGGGGCATGGGCAGGGTGGATCCCCTTCAGTTACGAGGGGGGGGGGGGTTGGATTTTTGGATTTGAGGAAAACCTTTTCTACCCAGACAGTGGTGACGGTGTAGAATGCACTGCCTGGGAAGTAGAAGTGGGTTGCCTCAGATCCTTTAAAACATACCTGGATAGCACTTAGCACGTCATAACATTCAAGGCAATGGGCCAAGTGCTGGCAAATGGGATTAGGTAGGCAGGACAGGTGTTTTTCATGCATTGGTGCAGACTCAATGGGCTGAAGGGCCTCTTGTGATTCTGTGAATGTCGATACCGCGACCAGCATTCTTAATTGTCCCTGTGAGCAAATATGTCATTTCACACTATTACCCTCCACAATCCTGCCCTTCTTCTGAGCAATCTGAAATTTATTTTTGCTGCCTCATTCAATATTTAAAATCTCTATCTAAGTACCTTCCCAAGAAGTCTGTTTGATGCTGAAGATCCTTAGCTTATCAATACTTCCTTCAAGTGGAAACATGTGCAGCGAGGCCGGTTAACCTTGGACATCTCCAGAAAACTTGGCAAGAAATTGTGCTCTGAAGGGCCAAATGTGGACATACAGAAAATAAAATTGTGCAATATTAATTCTATGGTCATGTATTGACAATGAATGATAGATGTACCTGAAGAAAGGCTGCAGAATGCATGAGGTGTAAACACACATTATCTGTACAAGAATAAAACTCAACAAGGAGGCCTGGACAGGAGTGGCTAGCATCACCTCATTGCTGACCTATTTCAGGTGACCTCAGCACCCCCCTCTCCGTCCTTACACCTCACTGCCTCACTTTCCTCCTTTTAGTCATTTCTTAAAACCTGTCTCTTTGACTAAGCTTTTGAACATTTGATCCAAAATCTCCTTATGTGGCTTGGTGTCACATAATGTTCCTGTGAAATGCTTTGACACGTTTCATGGTGTTAAAGGCATCCACGAGTTGTTATTGTTGAGGTCACACTGCATGGGGGAGGTTACAGAGTTAAGGAGGAACGAGGTTGTGGAGAAAGCTGAATGAGGACAAGTATTTTGAAAATCAAGGTGTTTATGTACAGGGAGCCAATGTTGGTCAACGAGCAACATTCGGATTTGTCGATATTAGTGTGGATTGGGTGGGGTTTTTATGGGCAACTGAGTCTGAAATGAGCCCAAGTTTCTGTACGGTGGAAGGCAGGAGGCCAACAGGAGAGTGTTGGAATACACAAGCCTGGAAAGGCCCAAAAGCATGAGAGTTTCAGCAGTGTAATCAAGAGGCAGAGGCAGGTGATATTTTAGAGGTGGAATTAGGCAATCTTCATGATGGACAGGATATGGGGGGTCACAGACAAATGGGCATCGAACATATTGTTCTCAGTCCGACAGTCTGAGACATTGGCCAGGCGAGGGACAATATTGGTGGCAAAGGAATGGAGTTTGTAGCAGGATTCAAAGTCAGTGACCTCGGTACTCCAGGACCCAATACAAGAAAAGCAGCTTTTTTCATTCACTCCTGGGGCATGGACGTCACTGGCAAAACCAGCATTTTGGCCGTCCCTGATTGCAGCTGAGTGGCATGCATGTTAGACCATTTCTTTAAAGATTGCCCATATTAACAACTACAAAACACAGAATAGGTTGGCAGTTGAGGGAGGCAGTTGTGAGGCAGAGCTGGGAGTCAGCAGCATACATATGGAACCCAATTACACCAGCAGATTTCTGACGCCCAGACTATGTAGGCGAGGTGACGGGTGCAGAGGTTCTATCCAGAAACCCAGAAGTTTAGACTTCCCCTCATGCTGTACAGCAAAGTTGCCGATTGCTGCTTGGGAGAGAGCAACATGGGTCTATCTGATCCCTGAGGCGGAGCAGCAAGGGGGTGGTGGGGTGCAGAGGGAAAGGTGGAACAGGGTAGGGATGTGGACGTGTGTGGGGTTTGAAGGAGTTGAATGGAGGAGGGGAAGAGCAGGAGGACACCACCACCACCTCCCCCTCCCAAAATAAGCTGTCTTCGCCTCTCCACAGAAGCTGCCTCTCACCTCCCTTCAACTGCTACTTTTCCGGGGCCAGGGAAACCAGGCCAGCCATGGTTAAATCAGAAGCTACTAGCCTCATTAAAATGTTTAATTGACCCAACTGCCTCCTGGGAGCAGGCTAGTTGCTCGCCCCTTGTCCCACTTCTGTGAAATCCAAAATTAAAGGGGGGGGGGGGGGGCCTAATTTTTCTGGATAATGAAGAGGAAGCATGTAAATAAGAAAAAAAAGGAAAAGGTCAAGGATAGATCCTTGGGGGTTTCTTGAGGGAACATAACAGGGGCAGGATGAGAAACCATTGAAGAAGATGATTTTCTGGCTCCAACTGGCTTGGCTGGAATGGTGCCAGGTAGTGGCCAACTCACTCAGCTGGGCAGTGGAAGGGAGTGGTGTTGTCAAACATTTCAGAAACGGCACAGCAGTGGAGAAGGATAAAGATGGGGAGCACACCATAGTAAAAGTCACACCGTCATGTGGGACTTTGAATCAGGCCATTTCAGTGATATAGCAGGAGTGAAAACTTGATTGGCAAGATTCAAACATTGAGTTGCAGCTCAAACAAACTATCAGTGACCACTATATTTGAAGGATATGTTTACTCAAGTAACAAAAATTGTGACATAATTAACATAAATTTAATAGGTAATATTCTACAATTTTACGATGAGATAGTACCTTAGTCAGTTTATTCTGTTATTTGCGTGAATCACATGCATCAATCCCAGTTACTTCATTAAACAAATCCTCTGGTGGCACAATTAAACATCTGGATTTTCCTGTGCATTGTTTACCTTGATAAAAATATCAAGCCTGAAGTAATGAGAAAAACAAGATCTTATTTGACAGTCACAGTCTAAGTAGCATTGAAATATTCTAATATTTTCAAATGAATCTGTGTGTCCACATGATGCAATATGATATATACACTGATCACTTGAGATAACATTATAAATAGGATAAAAATATTTTCTATCCTATCAAGGCTGTCATCCGTACCTTTATTGCCTCTAGACTCACCCATTTCAATGCAGTCCTAACCAACCTCCAGCTTGCCCCTCTGTAAATGCGAGTTAATCCAAAACTGTTGCCCTTTTCCTAACTTGCACACTTTCCCATTCATCTGAAATTGCTGACCTACATTCACTCCCATTAGACATTCCCATTCTTCTTTTCAAATCCTTCCGTGCCCTCACCCATCCCCATCTCTGAAAGCTCCTCCAGCCCACAACTTTGAGATCTTATTGCTTGTCCAATTCTGACCTCTTACACGTTCCCAATTTTACACGCTCCACATTTGGAGATCGTTCCTTCAGAAGTCTGTATTGTAAGCTCTGGAGTTCCTTCTGAAAATGTCATGGCTCGCTAACTCTTTCTCCCCTTTTAAAGACATTCCTTAAAACTTACCTCTTTGACCAAACCGTAGGTCACCTGCTGTAATATTTCCTCAAGTGGCTTTTAATTTTTTTCTCCCTTGAATATTGAAAAGAAGTAGATAGATTATTTTTATATATAAATTTAGAGTACCCAATTCATTTTTTCCAATTAAGGGGCAATTTAGCGTGGCCAATCCACCTATCCTGCACATCTTTGGGTTGGGGGGGGGGGGGGGGGGGGGGGGGGGGAAGAGAGTGAAACCCATGCAAACATAGTGAGAATATGCAAACTCCACATGGATAGTGACCCAGAGCCGGGATCGAACCTGGGACCTCGGCGCCGTGAGGCAGCAATGCTAACCACTGCACCACCGTGCTGCCCCAGAGGTAGATAGATTCTTGATAAGTAGTTGAGGGGAAAGGGTATGGGGATAGGTGGGAATGTGATCTTATTGAATGGTGAAGCAGATGGTGAAGAGCTACACCAGCACGTATGTTGGTTTCTACAGTACATCTGGCCAGGAAATTCTCCCGCTCTTACTGTTTGCCAACAGGCATATTGGAAGGCTAAAAATCCTACAATGCTACAGGGAGGAGTGAGCAACCCTATTTTAAATAATCATTTATTGTGATAGCATCGATTTAGGGATTGCAACTAAACAGAGCATGCAATGTGCTTGCTTTAAGATGGGGATGGCTCTTATAGGAATCGAACCTGCAAACTTGGTGTTATTATTAATAATCCCTTATTGTCACAAGTAGGCTTCAATGAAGTTACTGTGAAAAGCCTCTAGTCACCACATTCCGGCGCCTGTTCGGGGAGGCTAGTACGGGAATTGAACTCGCGCTGTTGGCATTGTTCTGCATTACAAGCCAGCTATTTAGCCCTCTGTGCTAAACCAGCCCCTGGAAGCACCATGCTTTAACCATCTGAACTAATCAGTCACTTGTCTCCTATGAAGCAGTTGGGGATGTTTTACTTTGTTAATGGTGCGAAATAAATTCTAGTTTTCACTAGTAATTTTGAAAAGAATCACAAATTCTAAAATATGAAATAGGCGGAGGATAAGAGAGAAAAATTCAATATCAGCATTCACATCGCAAAGAATGTGTCATGTGTTATTTGAACACCTCAAATCAGATTAATGCTTTGTAATCCTCTCCATCTGTTCTGTACCTTCTGAATTTAGTGTCAAAACTGCAATTTACAGCTTTTTATCCAATCCGTTAGCTCTGCTTATCCAACCTACTAATCTCCCATGGCTCATTTTGTCTTCAGGTACATTTGTCTGCAAAAATTGTTGGTTTTACCTTTTTGAACTGCCAGTTTCCAAAATACCAAAGTACCGTACCAAGGACTTAAAAATAATCAATAAGTGAGAAACCTTTACAAGTTAAGAAAACATTTATCTTTAAGCAGGAGGTAAGTTTTTATGCTCAGTAAGATAAGGGATGTTAGTGCTGGGGAATTAAGTTACATTGGACGGACAATTCCAAACCAAAGCACTCCCAAGTCAGCTGCACATAAACTGCAGAAACTCAGTTTATTCTGATCCTATCCCATCAGGGTGCTCTCTATTCTGCCAGAAAGACAATTTCCACTTACCAAACCAACTACCCTGTGGTTCCTCGACACAACTGACAATTTGCCTGAAAGTAAGCCCAACCTTACTCACGACTAGGCTGAAACTGCCTCAGTTCAGTTCACAGAGGATCATCACAGCAAGTGAACTGACATTAATCCAATCAATCTCTGCTGGATTTAAGTTGCTGTCCTGGAGGTCAAAGTACAGTTTCGAAGCCATTTCAAACACCAGAATCCATTTGCCTTGAATGACTAGTGGTTTTCACAGTAACTTCTTTGCAGTGTTAATGTAAGCCTACTTACGACAATAATAAAGATTATTATACTATTTTACAGAATAGCTGTTGCTTCCACAGTAGTGCAAATGTACCATGTTTGTCCCCTAGTCCTTCACCGGAGACAGGAGACAGAGACATTAAAGGGCAACTGAACCATAAAACTGGAACACTTAAATGAGGTTTGCCAAACTCCAGTCTTACCCAAGATATGCTGCGGAGATTTGGCCTGCAAGTCCATAAACTGCAAACAGACCATTAATGAACCAGCAATATTTTCCAAGGAACTTCACTGAATGATACAACACTAAATGATATAGCTACTATTGTGTCCGTCAGCTCTTTGAAAGAGCTGTCCGGTTAGACCCACTCCCTTTAAGTTTAAGATGATGACTAATGCAAGTATAGCATGTCGTGGCTGAACAAGGTGGTCAACTTATTTTAAGCAGATTATATAAATTATATAAATTGACCATCTTGTTCAGCCACGACATGCTATAATTGCATTAGTCGTCAGCTTAAACTTTTCACTGCACCAATGCTTGCTTTGCATACCTTATAAACTGGGTATATGCAAAAAAACATGATTTTTAGGGCTAGAAAAAGCATTGTATTACATGCCAGTTTTATATGACAGGTTGATTTATATGCCACAATCTACTGTAAAGCAAAACTCAGTTGACTAACATTTTGCTTTCTGAAGGATCCAGAACATAAAAACACATCCTCATGGCCATCTTCACATCCACTAAAGCTTCTTGCCCTGCTTTGATGCTGCAACTCACGGTAGATTTCAGTTAAGGTCATTCTCATTGAAGTGGTGTCTTATTATCGTTCATGAACACACCGGCCAAATTTGGCCTCTTGCTGAAAGTCCTTCTCCCCACAGTCTGGCCAGGGGCGGGGGGGGGGGGGGGGGGGGGAGGAAGGCCTCAGTCTGGGGGGGGCTGGACCCTTTTGTATCTCTCCCCTCAAACCTGTGCCCTCTCGTTTTAAGACTCCTCTTCCTTTGGGAGTAGAGTAGGGGGCTAAGTACGCAGCCTTGCGGGGCACCGGTATTGAGGACTACTGTGGAGGAGGCGTTGGTGTTCATTCTTACTGATTGTGGTCTGTTGGTCAGAAAGTCAAGGCTCCAGTTGCAGAGTGGAGAGCCAAGTCCTAGGTTTTGGAGCTTTGATATGAGCTTGGCTGGGATTATGGTGTTGAAGGCGGAGCTGTAGTCAATAAATAAGAGTCTGATGTAGGAGTCCTTGTTTTCGAGATGCTCTAGGGATGAGTGTATGGCCAGGGAAATGGCGTCTGATGTGGACTGGTTGCGACGGTATGCGAATTGAAGTGGGTCAAGGCGTTCCGGGAGTATGGAGGTGATGCGCTTCATGATCGTTGCAATCCTAGATAACCTTCTTCACTGTCCACTATGCCACCAATATTGGTGTCACCTGCAAACTTACTAACCATGCCTCCTAAATTCTCATCCAAATCATTAATATAAATAACAAATAACAGTGGAAACAGCACTGATTCCCTGAGGGATACCGCTGGTCACAGGCCTCCAGTTTAAAAAATAACCCTCGACAACCACCCTTTGTCTTCTGTCGTCAAGCCAATTTTGTATTCAATTGGCTACCTGACCCTGGATCCCATGAGATTTAACATTATGCAACAATCCACCATGCGGTACCTTGTCAAAGGCCTTGCTAAAGTCTATGTAGACAATGTCGACTGCACTGCCCTCATTTACCTTCTTGGTTACCCAAATTCATGAGACATGATTTTCTACTGTCAAAGCTATGCTGACTGTCCCCAGTCAGTCTTGCCTGTAGATCTTGTCTCTCAGAATACCTTCTAACAACTTACCCACCACAGATATTAGGCTCTCTGGTCTGTAGTTCCCAGGCTTTTCCCTGCAGCCCTTCTTAAACAAAGGCACAACATTTGCTACCCTCCAACCTTCAGACACTTCACTTGTGGCTGTCAACAATTCAAATATCTCTGCGAGGGGACCTGCAATTTCCTCCCTAGCCTCCCACAATCTCCTAGGTTACATTTAATCTGGTCCTGCTTTCAGGCTTCTACACCTCCTTCTCTGTGATATGTACACTCCTTAAGACATTATTATTTATTTCCCCAAGTTCCCTAACATCCATGCCATTCTGAGTAATAAATACCAATGAGAAATATTAATTTAGAATCACACCTATCACTTGTGAATCCGCACATGGATGACCTTGTAGGTCCTTAAGAGGCCCTACTCTCCCTAGTTACTCTTTTGCCCTTTATATATTTGTAGCTCTTTGGATTCTCCTTTGCCTTGTCTACCAAAGCAATCTCATGTCCCTTTTTTGCCCTCCTGACTTCTCTCAACTCTACTCCAACAACACTTGATCCCAGTTGCCTATGCACGTCATATGCTTCCTTCTTTTTTTCGGCCAGGGCCTCAATATCCCGAGTCCAGGGTTCCCTACTTCTACCACCCTTGCCCTTCACTTTAAAAGGAATGTGCTTACCCTGAACCCTGGTTAACACACTTTTGAAAGCCTCCCACTTACCAGCCGCCCCTTTGCCTGCCAACAGACATCCTCAATCAATTTTTGAAGGTTCCTGTCTAATACCATCAGAATTGGTCTTGCCCCAATTTGGATTTGCGTTGCAATGAAATGGAAAAAGAAAGCAACCACATTGGGGTTATATAAAGTTTGTTTCTTTTTTTTTGTCGCCCCTTTTCAGATTCTAGAAATAGGGCCTACTCCTCCTATGTGGGGGTGCATTGTACAACTTCTGTTTCGACCACAAGTGCTTTAATAGAAAAACATCCCCCCCAAAAAAAAAACAATCAGCGCCAGGAACAAAGTTTGCAATTCCTCCATCGCAAACTGACGACTGGCCGAGATTTCGCCGTTTCCAGCGCTCAGGAGAGACAGACTGCGTGCAACCAACAGCAGGTCCGAGAGCTGCTCTTCCCTCCTCCCCCACCTCCAGTCCCAACATGACCCACTGCCGTAACCACATCTGCTGGCAGGACACAATGACCCGCCCCTCAGTGCCGCCAATTGGCTGCCGCCGCAGAGCGAGGCCGCTGATTGGCCGGCTGAACCGAGGCTCCTCCTCCTCCTCCCACTCACTTCAATGAAAGTTAGGTGGACCGAGCAAAGCGCTCGCGGACACCGCCTACCTGTTGGAGCTGCAGTTCCTCTCGATTTCCGCGACGGCTCGAAAACAACAACAACCGAGGAAGGAAAAAAATAAAAGAGCCCGGACTTTAAAAGGGGAGAGTGTCGATGAAATTAAAACCGGCCGATAAAATAACGCACCAGCCCGCCAAAATCCAAGTTCGGAGCCATCGCTTGAAAGTGAACAACAAAATAAATCAGGTTTAAAAAAAAGCCGCCGCGACACTTTCACTTTAAAACCCTCCTGCGTCTCATTAACTTTTTTCCCCCTCTTCCCACACACACGCCCCCCCCCCGCCCCGAAGGCGCCTGCGTGAAGCCGACGTCAGTGGCGTGATCCCATCACGCTGACAGCGACGTCGAGGCCGTGACGTGAGGACGCCGCACGTTTGTTGACGGAGCTGGCGTCACCACCCCGTTCCTGGGTGAGGCGATGGTGCGTCACGTGCTCTGAGGGTTTTCGACTCTTGGGCAACTTGAAGGTGGGGAAGGTTGTAGGTTCGATTCCCACTCCAGAGTCCTGCCCTTCTGCAAGCAACACTACGGTTGCTGGCAATCTGATATAAGAACAGAAGATGCTGGATAGACTCAGCGGGTCTCACAGCATCTATAGAGAGAGGAAAACGTTTGAGTTCATGTCCAGAACTGTTTTTACTCCAGACTCTTTCTTGCCTCATTAATCCAGGCTGACACTGCCAGTGCTGTACTGAGGTGTGAAAACAAGATTGTCCACCCATCCCGTTTAAATTTCTATGGGGGAGGGGGGGATTGGGAATATGTCAAAGATCCCCTGATTGCTGTTTGAAAGCCATGTAGCGGAGATCTTATCAAATGTCCTGGCCAATATTTATCAATCAGTCAACAATATGGAATTGTAAAGGGTAGGTATTGCCTGATGAAACTAACATGGGCAACACGGTAGCACAGTGGTTAACACTATTGCTTCACAGCGCCGAGGTCCCTGGTTCAATTCCTGGCTTGGGTTACTGTCTGTGTGGAGTCTACACGTTCTCCCTATGTCTGTGTGGGTTTCCTCCAGGTACTCTGGTTTCCTCCCACAAGTCCTGATAGACGTGCTGTTAGGTAATTTGGATATTCTGAATTCTCCCTCTGTGTACCCGAACAGGAGCCGAATGTGGCGACTAGGAGCTTATCACAATAACTTCATTGCGGTATTAATGTAAGCCTACTTGTGACAATAAAGATTATTATTAATTGAGCTCACAGTTCCAGAAACTGGGTTCAGTTTGGAGGCCCGTTGTTTGGAGTGGTGGGAAGATGGGATCGTTGTTATTGTTAGATTTTGTATTTGTTACCGTTTACTGTCTGTGGTGTGGGGTGTAAATTTGAAGGAAAATGTGAAAATGGAGAATAAAAACATTATTAAAAAAAGAAAGAAATGGATGAAGCTCATAGAATATTGCAACAGCTAAGGATCCCAGCAGCATCCAGCTGTAGTGAAGAAAGCTTGTCCTTTAGGCAGGTTTTTTCAATTTAACTGCAAATACCCAACAAAAGTTCTGTCCCCCATAAAGCAGGAGAAATCCAATTTGGCCATTACCGTCCAATCAGTCAATTTCAATCATCAACACAATGATGGAAGGTGCTATCAAATGGCACTTGCTCACTAATCACCTCCTTAATTATGCTTATTTTGGAGTCTGCCAGACCTTATTGTAGCCTAAATCTAAACAAGGACAAAAGAGCTGAATGCCAGAGGTCAGATGAAAATGACATTGGCGGGATCAAAGAGTCTCAGTAAAATTGAACTCAATTGGAATTAGGGAGAAAACCTTTCCATTGACTGGGATCATATCTAGCGCAAATAAATGGCTGTGGCTTTTGGACGCTGATCATCTCAGTCCCAGGACAGCGTTTCAGATGTTCCTTAAGGCAGTGTCCTAAGCCCAGCCATCTTTAGCTGCTTATCAATGTGACCACTCCTCCGTCATGAAGTCAGAAATGGAGGTGTTCATTTATGATTGCACGACTTACGGTAGCGGCAATGACCAGCTGAGGCCGCACGTTTGGAGGCTCCCGGAAAAAACAGACTTCGGGGCTTTTTTAAGGCCCCAACGGAGCTTAAGAGGCAAATCCCGACGGGGGAAGAGGCCAGGAGCTTTTCCCCAGTGGTCCCATGGTGCAGACCAGGAGCGGAGCAGGGAGGAGAATCGGGAGGAAAAACTTTTGAAAAAAATCGGGCCCACAGGACAAATGGCGGCCGGCGAAAGTTTTGAAGAACTGAAGTGGGTCCAGACGACTCTGCTGAGCCTCTTCCAGGACCTGAAAGTGGAGCTTCTGGAGTCCATCAAGGTAACCAACAGGGAACTGATGGAGACCCAGACAGCCCAGGGGGCTGCGATCCGGGAGCTGCAGCAGCAAGCCGCCGAGAGGGAGGACGAGGTCGTGGCCGTGGTGGGGAAGGTGGAGGTGCACGAGGCGCTCCATAAAAGATGGCAGGAGCGGTTCGAGGAGTTGGACAACCGGTCGAGGAGGAAGAATTTACGGATCCTGGGCCTCACGGAGGGGCTGGAGGGGTCAGACCTAGCGGCCTATGTGGTGATGATGCTGAACACGCTGATGGGGGCTGGGTCCTTCCAGGGGCCCCTGGAGTTGGAGGAGGCCCACAGAATTCTGGCTAGGAGGCCCAAGCCGAACGAGCCGCCGCGGGCGGTGTTGGTTAGGTTCCACCGGTTTGTGGATCGTGAGTGTGTGCTCCGGTGGGCCAAGAAGGAGCGGAGCAGCAAATGGGAGAACACGGAGGTGCGGATCTTCCAGGACTGGAGTGCGGAGGTGGCGAGGCGGAGGGCCGGGTTTAACCGGACGAAGGCGGTGCTCCACAGACGGAAGGTGAAGTTTGGAATGCTGCAGCCGGCGCGTCTGCGGTCACCTACCAGGATCGGCACCACTATTTTGAGTCCCCGGAGGAGGCATGGGCCTTCGTGCAAGCCGAGAAACTGGACACAAACTGAGGGTCCCCCGGATGGGGGATGCTGTGGAATACTGTATTTATTTATACTGTATGTGTATCTGCGGGGTTTAGGTTATGATGTGGGGTGGCCGTAGGGTGGGTGGGGTGATGCCGTACGGGTGTTTTCTTTATGGGTTTTCTAGCAGGAGTTGGGTGGACGGGTTTGGACTGAGGGGTAAACAGGGTGTTTGGGGAGCTGGGGGGGGGAACTGACAATGGGAGTGGTCCTGGAGGAGGCGGGGCCCGGCAGGGCGAAAACTGGGCTTTCTGCCGGGGTCCCGCGCTGGGAGAGGGAGGGGCGGGGTTTTCTTTCCCGCGCAGGAGCGGGGGAGGGTGGACTGGTTGATGGCACTATAGGGGAGGGGCAGTCCCACGTTGAGAAGGAGCCGAAAGTAGGGCGGGAGCCGCCGGGGTCAGCAGAGATAGCTGGCTCACGGGAGTGCTGAAGGGGGGGGGGGCGCGGCTAGGAGTGGTCTTAGCCTGGGGGGGGGGGTGTTACCGGGTTGCTTGCTGAAACGGTCAGAGAAGGAGCTGGAGTGACGCAGGGAGTGCTGGAGGGGGGGAGGTGCCACCGTGGGAAACTGGCAGAGCGTGGACGCTGGCCGGGGGGTGGGCAAGGGATTGGGGTATGGCTAATCGGCAGGGGAAGGGGGCAGGGAGGCCCTCGGATCCGGCTGATAACCTGGAATGTGAGGGGGCTGAATGGGCCGGTCAAAAGGGCCCGAGTACTTGCGCACCTGAAGGGACTGAAGGCGGATGTGGCCATGCTCCAGGAGACACACTGAGAGTGGTGGACCAGGTCCGGCTGAGAAGAAGGGGTGGTGGGCCAGGTATTCCACTCAGGGCTTGGACGAGAAGAGTAAAGGGGTGGCGATCCTGGTGGGGAAGAAGGTGGTCGTTTGAGGCGTTGAAGGTGGTGGCTGACAGTGGCGGGAAGGTACGTGATGGTGAGTGGCAAGCTGCAGGGGGACGCGGGTAGTGTTGGTGAATGTTTAGCCCCAAATTGGGACGATGCGGCGTATGCTGGGCCGCATTCCGGACCTGGAGGTGGGGGGCCTGATCATGGGGGGAGACTTTAAACACTGTGCTGGATCCCCCATTGGATCGATCCAAGTCCCGGACGGGTAGGAGGTCGGCCGGCGGCTAAGGTGCTGAGGGGATTTATGTGACCAGATGGGGGGGGGGGGGGGGGGTGGACCCTTGGAGGTTTGAGAAGCCAAGGGCCAGGGAATTCTCGTTTTTCTCCCATGTACATAAGGCCTACTCAAGGATTGACTATTTTTGTCTTGAGCAGGGGGCTGGTGCCGAGGGTGGAGGAAGTGGAATACTCCGCCATTGTCATTTCAGACCATGCCCCGCACTGGATGGACCTCGGGCTGGGGAAGAGAGGGACCAACCGTCCGCTCTGGCGGATGGAGGTGGGGCTGCTGGCAGAGGAGGAGGTGGCCGGGAGGGTCCGGGGGTGTATTGAGAGATACCTCGAGGCCAATGATAACGGGGGAGGTTTCGGTGGGGACGGTCTGGGAGGCATTGAAGGCGGTGATGAGGGGGGAATGATGTCCATCCGAGCCCATAGGGAGAGGGGGGAGCAGAGGGAAAGGGAAAGACTGATAGGGGAGATGGTGCAGGTGGATAGGAGATATGCGGAGGCCCCGGAGGAGGGTATTGCTGGGGGAGAGGCGTAGCCTACAGGCCAGATTTGACCTATTGACGACCAGAAAGGCGGAAGCCCAGTGGAGGAAGCACAGGGGGGCGGCGGTTTGTGTGTTAATGAACCGGGGAGAAGGGCGAGTTAGGATGCTGGCGCACCAGCTCCGGAAGCGAGTCGCGGCCAGGGAGATTGGGGGAGTGAGTGGATAGCGCTGGGAAAGTGGTGTGCGGAGGGGGGTAGAGGTCAATGGGTCTCAGGGACTTTTATGGGGAACTGTACCACTCTGAGCCCCGGTGGAGGAGGGTGGAATGGGACGCTTCTGGACAGGCTGCGTTTCCGAAGGTGGAAGAGGAAGAGGAGCGGGTGAGGACTAGGGGCACCGATCGAGTTGGAGGAGGTTGTCAAAGGGATAGGGAGCATGCAGTCGGGGAAGCGCCGGGGCCGGACGGGTTTCCGGCGGAAATTTTATAATAAGTATTTGGACCTGTTGGGCCCCCCTGTTGGTCGGAGCCTTTAACGAGGCATGGGGGGGGGGGGGGGGCCTTGCCCCAACTATGTCGCCGGGCGCTGATTTCCTTGATCCTGAAGCGGGACAAGGACCCTCTGCAGTGTGGATCATATAGGCTGATTTCGTTGCTGAACGCCGATGCCAAGCTGCTGGCAAAGATCCTGGCCACTAGAATAGAGGATTGTGCCGGGGGTCATACATGAGGACCAGACGGGTTTGTGAAGGGAAGGCAGCTGAACACAAATGTGCGAAGACTCCTCAATGTCATTATGATGCGGCGGTGGAAGGGGAGGCGGAGATAGTGGTGGCGTTGGACGCGGAGAAGGCCTTCGATAGGGTGGAGTGGAGTACTTGTGGGAGGTGTTGGAGAGGTTTGGGTTTGGGGAGGGGTTTTCGGTGGGTGAGGCTGCTCTACGAGGCCCCGATGGCAAGTGTAGCCACGAATAGGAGGAGGTCGGAGTACTTTCGGCTGCATCGGGGGACGAGACGGGTGCCCCCTGTCCCCCTTGCTCTTCACGTTGGCAATTGAGCCCCTGGCCATGGCATTGAGGGAGTCAGGGAACTGGAGGGGCATGGTGCGGGGTGGGGAGGAGCATGCGAGGTGTCACTGTACGCGGACGACCTGCTGCTGTATGTGGCGGACCCGGTGGGGGGATGCCGGAGGTGATGAGGATCCTTGGGGAATTGGGGGTTTCTCGGGGTATAAGCTGAACCTGGGCAAGAGCGAGGTGTTTGTGGTGCATCCGGGGATCAAGAGGAGGGGATTGGTAGGCTCCCACTGAAGCAGGCAGGGAAGAGCTTCAGGTACCTAGGGGTCCAGGTGGCTGGGAGTTGGGGGGCTCTGCACAAGCTCAACCTCACAAGGTTGGTGGAGCAGATGGAGGAGGAGTTTTAAGAGGTGGGATATGTTACCGCTGTCACTGGCGGGGAGGGGTGCAGTCCGTTAAGATGGACGGTGCTCCAAAGGTTTTTGTTCTTGTTCCAGTGCCTCCCCATCTTTATCCCAAAGGCCTTTTTCAGGAGGGTCAACAGCAGTATCACGGGTTTTGTTGTGGCGCATGGGACTCCAAGGGTTCGAAGAGTGTTCCTGGAACGAGGCAGGGATAGGGGGGAGCTGGCGTTGCCCAACCTCTGGTGGGTACTACTGGGCGGCCAACGCAGTGATGGTGCGTAATGTGGGTAATGGACGAGGAGGGGGCAGCGTGGAAGAGGATGGAGGCGGCGTCTGTGGTGGGCACGAACCTGGAAGCGCTTGTAACGCAACGTTGCCGCTCCCTCCAACAAGATATACACGAGCCCGGTGGTGGGCGGCTACCCTCAAAATTTGGGGGCAATGGAGACGGCACAGGGGAGAAATGGGGGGCTCGATGGAGGGCCCCGATACGGGGGAACCATCGTTTCGCCCCAGGGAGCATTGAGGCGGATTTCTGGGCTGGCACAGGGCTGGGGTTAGGAGGTTGAGGGACCTGTTTATGGAGGGGAGGTTTGCGAGCTTGGGGAGTTAGAGGGGAAGTTTGGGCTCCCCCCGGGGAACATGTTTAGGTACATCCAGGTGAGGGCGTTTGCCAGGCAGCAGGTGCAGGGGTTCCCCCTTGCTGCCCCCACGAGGGGTGCGGATAGGTGCTCTCGGGGCTTGTGGGTCAGAGGAGGGAAGATCTCGGACATATACCGGGTAATGCAGGAGGTAGACGAGGCCTCGGTGGAGGAACTGAAGGGGAAGTGGGAAGAGGAGCTGGGGGAGGAGATTGAGGAGGGACGTGGGCGGATTGCCCTGGAGAGAGTGAATTCCTCCTCTCCTGTGCGAGGCTTAGCCTTATACAGTTCAAGGTGCTGCATAGGGCCCACATGACTGGGACAAGGATGAGGTAGGGTTTTTCGGCGCGAGGACAGGTTGGCTAGGTGCTCGGGGAGCCCAGCGAACCACGGCCATATGTTTTTGGGCGTGCCCAGCGTTGGGGGAGTTTGGAAGGGGGTAGACAAAGACGTGTCGAGGTGTGGTGGGATCCAGGCTCCAGCAGGCTTGGGGACTCGCAATTTTGTGGTTGCAGTGGAGCTGGGAGTGTAGGAGGCGATAGAGGGCCGGGGTCCTGGCCTTTGCGTCCCTAGTAGCCCGAGGAGGATCTTGCTCGAATGGAAGGATGCGAGGCCCCAATCGTGGAGGCCTGGATCTCGGATATGGCGGGGTTCATTAAATTGGAGAGGGGTGAAATTTGCCCTGAGGGATCAGTACAAGGGTTTTTCAGGCCGGTGGCAAGCCCTTTCTGGACTTCCTGGCGGAACAGTAGGGAAACAGGCCGCAGCAGCAACCTGGGGGGGGGGGGGGGGGGGGGGGGGAGATGGGAGGGAGGGGGGGGGTAAGATTGGGGGGGAGAACTGTGCATAAGGGTTTGTGGAGGGTGCTATCTCTCTCCTTTGTTTTTTTTTTCTTTTCTCTTTTTTTTTTTTTGTTTCTTCCTTTTGTCTGAAGTTGCTCTTGAGCTGGGGGCATTGTTTATGGGGTGTTACCGCGTTGTAGTTAATAGAGTTAAGATGTTTATATTTTGTATTTTGTAAAAATTTCAATAGAAATTATTTATTAAAAAAAAAAATTTATGATTGCACAATGTTTTGCTTAATTCGCACCTTCTCAGAAAATGAAGCAATCCATACCCATATGCAGCAAGATCTGGACAACATTCAGGATGGAGCTAATAAGTAACATTTGTGCTGCAGAAGTGCTTGGCAATGACCATCTCCAACAAGAGAGAATCTGTCCTCACTCAATAACATTATAGTTGAATTCCCCACTTTCAGTATTCTGGGGCCACCATTAACCAGAAACTTAACTGGGCTCGCCATGTAAGGAATAAGTAGGGCGTATGATAGAATATGCTCCACCTGGATGAATGCAACTCCAACACTCAAATCGCTCACCGTCATCCAGGATTTGGAAGTATGTTGCCATTCATTCATTATTGCTGGGTCAAAATCCTGGAACAAACAAGTCTGTGACGGTGTATTCATCACATGGATTGCAGTGGTTCAAGAAAGAATTTGGCTTCACGACGGTAAAAAGGATGGACAATAAAGGCTGGTCTTCCCAAGAAAACTCCTCATTGCATGAATAAATTCAAAAAACCATTGACTGTCACATCGGTATGGAAAATAGGGGCGTGATTCAACTGAAACATCTCTAAGTCATTTTAGGGGTGTTTGACAGGATGTTTCACAACGGCCGCATGGGCGAGATCGTGATCCTTATTCAAGGGGGCTCATTGTTGGCACTAAGCGCCAATGAGATTCTTGTCGTTAAGGGCCCCTGGCCATCTGATTCGCCCGACTCACGCCTCAACTTCTCATCGCGAACAAGAGGGAGCTGCTTTTATCGGCTCCCTCACCACTCACTCCCAGTCAACGCACAAACATAGCAGTGCTCAAACTTGCTCATCGCTTTGGCGACGCCTACCTGACCATGCTTCTCGAAGCCACAGGTGAGAGATGGGTCATCCTGTTCCCCCGCTGGTCGGAGGACCAGAAGCAGGGTCAGCAATGCCATCTGGGAGGCAGTGGCAGCAGCTGTCAGTGCGGGCAGCATGACGAGGAGGACCACCGTCCAATGTCGGAACAAGATGAACAAATTCCACTGAGCTGCAATTACAAGG
The DNA here is from genome assembly GCF_902713615.1 of Scyliorhinus canicula. Lineage (NCBI taxonomy): Eukaryota > Metazoa > Chordata > Chondrichthyes > Carcharhiniformes > Scyliorhinidae > Scyliorhinus > Scyliorhinus canicula. The sequence continues at coordinate 180,198,453 of NC_052153.1, read as the reverse complement.
TCCCATCTCTCTCCTGACATCAGTTCCACCTGACATCCCTCAAATCCCCCCTCCCACAAATCGCAGGCTCACACCTCGCATCCTCCGAACATCCGATCTTTGTGCTTATTCCTCAGCACCCACTGGCAACCCACCAGCACAACCCTTCATGTTCAGGTGCAATGCCCATACATGCCACCTGCTATAGAACCCCTTGACCATCAAGTGTGCGGCTGACAATTCCCTCTCTTTGTTCCTGCAGGAGAAGATAGCCAATAATAAGCAGCAAAGAACCAATTTGGGGGGGCAGGATGCCAGAGATCCAAGTCCACACTCTCCCCTCTGAGGAATGGGCCCTGGGAATTGCTGGGTTGTCCAAGGACAGAGCAGTCTCCGACAGTGAGATTGGCTTGCACCACAGAGGTGAAGATCCAGGGGTTGTTGATGTCAGACAAAATTATCCTTCCCTCTCACTGACCACATGTCCATCCCCCCCCCCCCCCGCCCCACGTGAGAGCACCACATAGTTGATGATATACATAAGGTGGAGGCAGGAACATATGAGGGAGACAGCAGTCAGAGGTCTGCTGGATCCCAGGACTCAGCAGGATCCCAGTCAGATACCCAGCCTTTGAATAAGGTTCTCCCAGAGCTGATGCAGATGGTAGGCCATAGCCGTAACAATCAAGCCCGGATGTTAGCGACATTGCAGCGACTGCATAGCCAATTGGAGGAGTCCCAGAGGTTTGGGCTCAGGAATGGCGTGGCAATGCGTGGAACCCAGGTCCAAGATGTGCAGGGTAGGTGGATTGGCCACACTAAATTGCCCTTTAAATGGAAAAAAAATTAATTGGGCACTCAAAATCTATAAAACAAAAATTGCTAGGGTGGCGACCGCAGTGGAAAGTCTGGAGCATGATATCCGTGTCTTGAGTAGTGGGGCCCAAGGCATGGATCAGTCTATGATGAGGGCCTTGACATCATGTCTCAGATGCAGGCAGACATTGCGAGGTACTCCAGAGCATGGCCCAGCCATTGAGGAGCATCGCTGAGGGCGTTCACACCATGGTGCAGAAAATGGGGAGTTGCCAGGACTGGCAGTGCCAGATGACTCTGGAGCCCATTCTAGCTACCTCTCCACCACATGGAGCCCCCCCAGGGCCTATGGGCACCATCGGAGAGAACGCGCTGGAGGCCAACCCGGGACCGTCACCAAAGAGATGGAAATCTTCCGATTTCCCCCACTTCTGACACCGTGCATCTCGAGGGCAGCAGGCAGAATAGGGTTGCATGGCAATGCCTGTACACCAGTAAGTTGGCTCGGACCAACTCCAGGTTCTCCAGGAGACATGTATCAAGGGCATCAAAGGCACAGAGCTACCCCTGATGTGCATCCTGGGGGGACACCTAGCCTTACTGGACCACAAAAGATCAAGAAAAGCGAGGAGCTCTGAGTGGGCCACCGGGAGGTTCACTATCTGTAGCTAGGAGGAATGGAAATGTAAAATGGTCCTTCTTGCCGCAGCCTTTACAGGTTGCGGTGCGGGCTGGGCAGCGCTGGAAAAGTAGCGGCGGGCTCCATGGGTTTATCAGGGCGCCCTGCGGCGCTGGCCTGAGGGGGTCCGAGTCTACGGGGGGTGAGGGGGGGTCGCATTCCATGCCGCCCAGGGGCGCGCGCGGTCGGGAGCGTACGCGTGGGCGTTGAGATTGGTGACATCTAGGGAAGAGGCGAGGGTCCGTGCCTCGGTGAGGCTTAAAGTTTCTTTTTCTAAAAGTCTCTGGCGGATCTGTGAAGATTGCATACCCGCAATGAAATCTCTGATTAAAAGTTCGGTGTGCTCGGTCGCTGAAACTTGTGGGCAGCCGCAGTTACTCCTCAGAACAGGAGGGCCCGTAAATTTGTCTGAAGACTCACCAGGGAATTGCTGCCTCATGGCCAGTAAGTGCCGAGCGTAGACCTGGTTCACCGGCCGGATGAAATGTCCTTTAAGCAAGTCCATGGCCGCGTCGTAGTCTGTCGTGTCCTCTATGAGCGTGTACATGGCGGTGCTGACGCACGATGGAGGATGTGTAATTTCTGTTATCTCGCCGGGACTTTTCGGCTGTGCTCAAGTAGCTATTGAAGCAAGCCAGCCGGTTTTAAATGCTGCTGTTGCATTTGCTGCGTGAGGCTGAGTCGAAGGACTCTGGCTTGATACGAAGCTCCATCCTTTAAAATCTTGTGCATTAAATTGATGCACAATCAATGGACACGAAACGTAGATGAATCCGAACGTAGGCTTTTATGCACAAGAAGCACAATTGCTTCACAGCTCCAGGGTCCCAGGTTTGATTCCGGCTTGGGTCACTGTGTTGTCATTTTTATAAATGACCTGGAAGAGGGTGTAGAAGGATGGTTAGTAAATTTGCAGATGACACAAAGGTCGGTAGAGTTGTGGATAGTGCTGAAGGATGTTATAGGATACAGAGGGACATAGATAAGCTGCAGAGCTGGGCTGAGAGGTGGCAGATGGAGTTTAATGCGGAAAAGTGTGAGATGGTTCACTTTGGAAGAGTAACAGGAATGCAGAGTACTGGGCTAATGACAAGATTCTTGGTAGTGTAGATGAACCGAGAGATCTCGGCATCCAGGTACATAAATCCCTGAAAGTTGCCACCCAGGTTAATAAGGCTGTTAAGAAGGCATATGGTGTGCTAGCCTTTATCAGTAGGGGATTGAGTTTCGGAGCCACAAGGTCATGCTGCAGCTTTACATAACTCTGGTGCGGCCCTCCTGGAGTACTGCGTGCAGCTCTGGTCACCACATTAGGAAGGATGTGGAAGCTTTGGAAAGGGTTCAGAGGAGATTTACTAGGATTTGCCTGGTATGGAGGGAAGGTTTTACGAGGAAAGGCTCAGGGACTTGAGGTTGTTTTCGTTAGAGAGAGAATCTGAGAGGACTTAATAGAGACATATAGAGATAGTCAGAGGGTTGTTAGGGTGGACAGTGAGAGTCTTTTTCCTCGGATGGTGATGATCAACACGAGGGGACATAGCTTTAAATTGAGGGGTGGTAGATATAGGTCAGATGTCAGAGGCAGTTTCTTTACTCAGAGAGTAGTAGGGGTGTGGAACGCCCTGCCTGCAACAGTAGTAGACTCGCCAACTTTAAGGGCATTTAAGTGGTCACTGGATAGACATATGGATGAAAATGGAATAGTGGAGGTCAGATAGGCTTCAGATGGTTTCACAGGTCGGCGCAACATCGAGGGCCGAAGGGCCCGTACTGCGCTGTAGTGTTCTATGTTCTATGTTCACTGTCTGTGTGGAGTCTGCACATCCTCCCCGTGTGTGCGTGGGTTTTCTTCCGGGTGCTCCGGTTCCTCACACAGTCCAAAGATGTGCAGGTTAGGTGGATTGGCCATGATAATTGCCCTTAGTGTCCAAATTGCTGTTGTGTTGGGTGAGGTTACTGGGTTATGGGATAGGGTGGAGGTGTTGACCTCGGGTAGGGTGCTCTTTCCAAGAGCCGGTGCAGACTCGATGGGCCGAGTGGCCTCCTTTCTACACTGTAAATTCTATGATAAAGTGTGCCCGGCAGCAGACGTACAGAAGAAAGGCTGACTGCCGGGAACACGGGTTCTTATTATCCCGCCTCGTAGGCGGGGCTACCACCTCTCAGCCAATCGGGCGAGCTTAAAGGCCTCAAGCTGACTTGAGGGCCTTTATTAAAGCTGAATTCTAGCAGCAGAGGGAACTGTGAAAAGCTCACCAAGGCCATTGAAAGCGATGGCGGCTGACTTCCAGTGACGCCAGGCGGGAGGCAGCCGCACGTTAGAGGGCTCCCATTCGGAAACGGCGTTGTCTCTATTAAGTCTCTATTAAGTCACCTCTCAGCCTTCTCCTCTCTAACGAAAACAACCCCAAGTTTCGCCACCATCATGACTGGAATTTGCAGCTTCTCCAGGTGTCCGCGTGGGTTTCCTCCAGCTGCTCCAGTTTCCTGAGGTGTACAAGTAGATATACAGCTTATGTTGGAGCTGTATAAATTGCCCCTTAATGTCCAAAGATGTGCAGCTACAGTGGGGTTGCAGGGCTGGGGCATTATCCTAGATAGGGTGCTCTTTTGGAGGGTTGGTGCAGACTTCATGGTCGGAATGGCCTCCTACACTGTAGGGATTCTATGGAACTGATGGAAAGGGGAATGTTTTTGTATGTTGTTCATTTGGACTTTGATTAAGTCCCTCATAAGAGCCTATAACTAAATGGCAGGAGAAAGGGATGGATATTCAATAGGTATTCTAATTGCAGGATGTGACTAATGCATTCTGCAAGAATCTGTCACACAACATCACCGCATTTGTCCACAACTTAGATGATAGAGTAGAAAGCCAGAAGGGCATAACAGTGGCAAATGGAATTTAACACTGAAAAGTGAGTTGATGCATTTTGGGAGGACTAACACGGCAATGAATTGTAGGACACTGGGAAGAACAGAGGACCAATAGGCCTTGGGGTGCATGACCAAAGATCCCTAAAGACATCAAGACAAATAGATAAGGTGGTTAGGAAGGCATATGGGTTAGTTGCCTTTATTAGCCGAGGCATAGAATATAAGAGCAGGAACTTATAATGGAGCTGTATAAAACTCTTGTTAGGTCACAGCTGGAATACTGTGTGCAGTTCTGGTCGCCACACTATAGGAAGGATGTGATTGCACTGGAGAGGGTGCAGAGGAGATTCACCAGGGGGTAGTGTTTCAGTTATGAAGAGAGGCCGGTTAGGCTGGGTTGTTTTCCTTCGAGCAGAGAAGGATCTCACTGAGGTGCACAAATTAGGGAAATAGATAGGGTAGGTAGGATGAAACTTTTCCCCTTAGAAGAGGGGTCAATACCATGGGGCATAGTTTCAAGGTGAGAGCAGGGGATTTAAGGAAAGACCCAGAGGGTGGTGGAATCTGGAACTCACTGCCTTAAAGAGTGTGTGGAGGTAGGACCCTCACAACATTTAAGAAGCATTTAGATGAGCACTTGAAAAGCCATGGCATGACTATGGATCAAGTGCTCGAAAATGGGATTGGAATAGATAGGCGTTTGATGGGCGGCACAGATTCAATGGGCCAAATGGCCTCTTTCTGTGCTGTAAAACTCTGACACACATACAGTTGTTTCATTTTAAAATGAAACTTTAAGTTGTTTCATTTTAAAATTGTGCAGCTTTTAGAGCTGGAATTCTTGATTTCAGTTTTCTGTTTTCAATCCATTTTGCACCATTGTCATGTGTTTGCACCAGTGTGTCATTTCACATCATCATTTTTGTATTGGTTTGACATCAGCTCTGATGACCCAATCGGTGCCATTCTTTCATACAAGAGTCAAGAAATGGGCCTTTTGTTCACAGAATTGGATGGCACAGTGGTTAGCACTGCTCCCTCACAGTGCCAGGGACCGAGGTTCAATTCCAACTTTGGGTGACTGTGTGGAGTTTGTACCTTCTCCCCATGTCTATGTGGGTTTCTCTGGTTTCCTCCCATAGTTCCAAAGATTTGCAGGTTAGGTGGAATGGCCATGCTAAATTGTCCCTTAGTGTCCAAAGGTTAGGTGAGGTTACATGGTTACAGGGATAGGTTGGGTGTGTGCCTAGTTAGGGTGCTCTTTTGGAGGGTTGGTGCAGACTCAATGGGCCAAATGGCCTCCTGCACTATGAATTTAAAAAAAAAATTAAGAGTACGCAATTCTATTTTTTTTCCAATGAAGGGGCAATTTAGCGTGGCCAATCCACCTACCCTGCACATCTTGGGTTGTGGGGACGAAACCCACGCAAACACGGGGAAAATGTGCAAACTACACTGATAGTGACCCAGAGCCAGGATTGAACCTGGGACCCTCGGTGCCGTGAGGCAACAGGGCTAACATTAGGATGTAGAATTCAGTGTAATGGAAGTACTTCCACTTACCTGGATGAGTGCCACTCTAACAACACTTAAGAAGCTCGACGTCATCCAGGACAAAGCATCTTCGCTTGATTGCTCCCCCTCCCAAAAACATTCAAACCGTCCACCACCGACGAACAGCGGCAGCCCTGTGTACCGTCTACAAGATGCACTGTAGTAACTCCTCAAAGTTCCTTAGACAGCACCTTCAAACCCACGAATACTACGATCTAGAAGGACAATGGCAGCAGATACCTGGACAAACGACCACCTGGCAGCTTCCCTTGTCAAACACCATCCTGACTTGGAAATATATCGGCCATTCCTTCACTGTCGCTGGGTCAGTATCCTGGAACTCCCTCCCTAACAGCATTGTGGGTGCACCTACACAACGGGGACTGAAGCGGTTCACGAAGGTGGCTCAGCACGACCTTCTCAAGGGACAATTAGTGATGGGCAACAAATCCATGCCAGGCCAGTGACGCCCACATCCCGAAAAATTGTTTTTTAAAAAGACGTGTGAAATGAGAGATTCTTGCTATCTGGAAAGTACAAACAGACTTCGGCTCTTTTCTCTTTTTAAAAACAAAAGGGTGTGGATTAACCTAAATTAGGTATTAAAAATTCTGAGGCACTTGCATGATGATGTGAGAAAATGTTCTCACTTGTGGGGAGTCCAAATCTCGGGAATCATATGAGATCGTCACTAATAAATCCAATAGGGAATTGAGGAAAAACTTCTTTACACATTGAGTGGTGAGAATGTTGAACTTGCTGCCATGGAGGAATAGTTGAGGCGCGGTGAGTATAAATATATTTAAGAGTATGCGAGGGGCAGGTTGAGAAGGATATAGCGATAGGGTGAGATAAAGTTGGGTGGGATAAGGTTAATGTGAGCACCATCATCACCAAAGACAATAGACAAATTGGCAAGTTGAGTTCAGCAAATTCTAAATGTATTCGTGGCGTCAAGCCAGCGGCCATTTGACCTAATATGTTTGGCGGGCAGCGCAGTAGTTAGTACTCTGTTGCTTCACAGCATCAGGGACCCGGGTTTGATTCCCGGCTTGGGTCACTGTCTGTGTGGAGTCTGCACATTCTCCGCGTGTCTGCGTGGGTTTCCTCCGGGTACTCCGGTTTCCTCCCGCAAGTCCCAAAAGACGTGCTTGTTAGATGAATTGGACATTCTGAATTCTCTGTGTACTGTACTCGGACAGGCGATGGAGCGTAGTGACTAGGGGATTTTCACAGCAACTTTGTTGCAGTGTTAATATAAGCCTCCTTGTGACACTAATCAAGATTATTATTGATATTTCTTTTTATGTGGCTTGGTTTGTCTTGTTTGGTTTCATAACTCTCCTGTGGAATGCAGCTTGGCATAGAGCACTCGATTGCGGGCGCTATATAAATGCATAAGTTTGTTGTAGCGTCAAGGTCCTTATTGTGCAATTGAAGCGGCACATTCGATCGAATGAAAGGAACAGCAGGAAAAACGTGGTTGGGAGGAGAGGGGATTGTGTTCAAGATCTGAAACCAGAACGGTTGCCAGCTGCACATAAACTAGAGAGAGAGAGGGGGGAACTTTCTTTTGTTTGGGAAAGTGCGGCGCGGAATGGCGAGCGGCCGGCTCCGCCGCGCGAAGAGAGCGGGGGAAGCACCAAAGCGGCCTTAGCGAGAACCTGCCAATCAAATTTCAAAACCCGGGCGGCGGCGCGCGAGTACCTGGCGGACCCCATCCGGCGCCCAGAGGCCGTTAAACAATTCAGAAGCGGATCGGCGGGAGCGCAACGATAGGTGAGAGAGCTTTGACAGCTGACACGCTGGCCATCCCAGGAGAAGGCAGCGAGGTGTTCTGCCGCTCAATGTTAACCCCGGGAGAAGCTGGCTGGACCACATTCCCACATCCTCTCTCCATTTCCCATCACCCCCTGGGGTCCTCCCCACGGTCAGAGCCACGGACCCTTAGGGTCAGGACCCCCAACCCCGAGCTCAGGACCACCACCCCCACCCCCCCCCCCCCCAGTCAGGGCCACAACCCCAAACCTCCTCGGCCCAGGGGTCAGAGCCACCATATCCAGGGTCAGGTTCACCGACACCCGGGGGCAGAGCCCTCAAACCTGCTCACTCCTGAGATCAGGACCACCAACAACCCCCCCCCCCAAAAAAAATTCTGGGGTCAGGGCCATTGACCACCTCGACCCTTAGGGTCAGAGCCCTCAAACCCCTTCTTTCCTGGGGTCAGGACCACATCCCCACGGTCATAGCCCTTTACCTCCGACGTCAGGGTCAAGAGCCCTCAAACCCCCATGACCCTCCAGGGTCAGGGCTACTGTACCTCAGGGTATAGTCCTGCAATGCCCTTGACCCCCCCCCCCCAGGTCAGAATCCCTCAAACCCCCTTGGCCCTGGGGTCAGAGCCCTTGACCCCCTACCTTAACACCACCCCCCCCCCCCCCCCCCCAAGAATCACCTTCCTTGGTGCTTTTACCATTAATGTTCAACATGGAAGAGCACTGATTCATCAGCTGAGAAGGTTGCAGTCTGTGGTCTATGGCAAGAGGTTCCTTTGAGTTCATACCTTGAGCATTATTAGGGTCTGGAGCTAATGTGGATAAGCCACAGGCAACGCCTTCCCAACTGTAGACCAATGGGTCACCACCTCTGCTGTGCATGTCCTGCTGGTGGGACAGGGCATACAGTACATAGGAATGATGATGGTAGGTCGTATCTGGCCATTGATTTAGTGATAAGATCATGTTAGTTTGAGAAGTGTGTGGGCCAGATCTCAATTTAGTACCAGCCCCAGAGGTATAAGGAGTTTTATTCCTGTTCTTAGGGCTATTTTATGGAGGTGGTTGGACGGTGGGGGGGAGCGAGGATGTGTGCACGGTATCACAGCACTGGGGCTTGGGTTCGATTCCCGGCTCGGGTAACTGTGCGGAGTCTTCACGTTCTCTCCGTGTCTTGTGGGGTTTCCTCCGGGTGCTCCGCTTTCCTCCCACAATTCCCGAAAGACGTGCTTGTTAGTTTATTTGGACGTTCTGAATTCTCCCTCTGTACTCGAACAGGTGCCGGAATGTGGCGACCAGGGTGCTTTTGTCACAGTAACTTCACTGCAGTGTTAATCGTGAGCCTAACTATTGATATAAAGACTATTATTATAAAGATTATTGTTGATGTGACATGAGGCCTAAAATACTTTTGACTGCTTATGTCACCCACAGTAATTTGCTTTTATTATTATTTATATCACCCTGTTTCTTGTTGTAGACTTAAGATGACAACTGTGATTTGAAGGGATCCCTTCGAAAATTAGAACAATGTCTTCGCTCTCTGAATTATCCTCAAGATATTGATATAATAGGTAAGAATCTATCAAACAACCGTGTGATTATTAAATGGACTAGCAGATTTAAAAAGTAAATCACTTTTATTCATTAATGCTTTTCACGGCCTCAAATTGTCACAGTACGCTATGCAGCCAATTGAGCAGTTTTTAAGTTAGTCACTTTCTCATCAAGGTGAAGAGTGAAGGAGTTGATTCGGAGACTGGGGTCCTGAATCTTACAAAGGAAACTACGATGATACGAGGCGTGGAGTTGGCTATGATTGATTGGGAAAGGACTTTAAGGGGTGACTGGATAGGCAATGGCAACCATTCAAGAGCCATGGGGGAACCGCTACTATTTATTTCTGTCCGGCACAAAAGTAAAATCCTGACTTACAGGGGAAATTAGAGATGGTATTCGATCAAGGAAGGTGATTACAAATTGGCCAAGAAAAACCAACAGGTCTGAGGATTGAGAGCATTTAGAATTCAGCAAAGAAGGACCTGGGATTGATTAAGAAGTGGAAAGTAGAGTACGAGAATAAGCTTGCAGGGAGCATAAAACTGCTAAAAAAATTCCTATAGTATGAGAGAGAAAAAGATTGGTGAAGACAAATGTCTTTTCTATTTACCCCCTTCAGTCCAGAAATGGGAATTTATAATGGTGGACACAAGAAATGCTGAGCTAAATAGATACTTTGGTTCTGTCTTCACAAATAAGATACAGAAATGTTGGAGAACGCAGGGTTTAGTGAGAGGGAGGAACTTAAGGAGGTCAATATTCGTAGACAAATAGTGTTGGGTAAATTGATGGGATTGAAGGCTGGTAATCACCAGGGCCTGATAACCTACATCCCAAGGTACTTAAGGAAGTGGCTTTTGAAATAGTTAATCCATGGTGGTCACCTGGGATTTTATAGATTCTGGAATAGCTCTTGCAGATTAGAGGGTAGCTAATGTAACTCCCACTATTTAAAAGGGAGGTAGAGAGAAAACAGAATTGTAGACCAGTGAACATGACGTCATTAATGGGAAAAATTCTATAATCTATTATGAAAGATTTTATAGCAGAGCACTTCAAAAACAGTACAGGATTGGACAGAGTCAGCATGGATTTATGAAGGGGAAATCATGTCCTGACAAATCTACTGGCAATTCATTGAGGAATTAACTAGTTGAGTTCACGAGGGGAGCCAGTGGATGTGGTTTATTTAGACTTTCAGAAGGTTTTTGACAAAGTCCTGCATAAGAGATTAGCTTGTTAAAATTATAGGGGATTAAGGGTAGTATATTGAGATGGATAGAAAACTGGTTGGCAGACAGAAACAGAGAGTAGGAATAACGGGTCTTTTTTTCAAATGGAAGGCAGTGACTCATGGGGTACCGCAGGGATCAGTGCTGGAATCTCAGCTGTTCACAAGATATATCAATGATGAAAATCAGGGTTTTTCAAAGTCCGGGTTGTGATTCGTGGGTGGGTTGTGGTGTCTGGAGGGTCATGGAGTGACTGGTCGTGCCGTTCACATGGTGACCTCAATCGGGGTGAAGTGCCCAACGATCATTACCGGCTTTTACATTGAGAATGGCGGCTGCTGCCGCCTTTTTAAATGAAAATAAATGAGTCTGTGTTGAGTCTTCCAGTCAGAAGCGGCAGCTAAGGTCACGTGCCCTGCACGTACACCTGTACGTACCTTTGCCGCCAAATATGGAGCAAGTTGCTTTCATTTCCTAGCTGCTGGCAAGAGGACTGTGAAGCTGGATTGTTTTCTTGAAAAGTAAGAGACGGCCAGAGACCTCTTAAATAGGCAGTGTGCCTAGTGACAGGATCTTATACAGAATCTGCAGGAGACAGCTGCCCAGAAAAGTACAGGGCCGTACAAGCAGTTCTAGTGTTAGCTCAGTACAGAATTCCAGGGAATCTGTTTAACAGACTGCAAAGAATAAACCTAACTCGGGAACAACGCAGTATAAAGACGATTTCTTGAGGTATGGATTGGTCGATTGTGCCAATAGCAGATAAGGATGCAAAGTCCATGTGTGTTATATGCAGAGAAGTACTGGCAAATGAGAGGAGAATTTTGAGATTTTGAAAGAGAAGTGGTGGGTGAAACATTCCTTTTGAGGTTGTGAGCTCAGAGTCAGTTATTAACTTACAGCTGACTCCAAATGAAAAGACTACACTGCTGTACCTGACCCATGATAGCACACGGCAAACACCAATGAGGCTGTCAGCATTCTGGAGTAGCATCTCGCAGGAGTATCCTGTACTGAGTAAAACAAGCATTTTGTTGGTGTTGCCCTTCCGATGACATACATGTGCAAGGTTGGATTATCTCTTCTCACAAAGGAACTGACTGAAGCCTGTAACGATATGCACTTTGCCCTCTTCTATGAACCTGACTCAAGTGAGATCATGAGGACCAAACTGGCTCTTCTTTGACATTAAAGATAAGTGAACTTGGCGTGGGCCATGAATGTCAGCCGGCATGGGTCCCGACGGTCAGGCCGGTTGGCAAAAGTGGGCCCTGGAAAAAATAGTTTGAAAACCTGATTTAAGATGAAGGACCAAAATGTAATATCTCCAGATTTGTAGATTACACAAAATTGGGTGGGAGGGTGAGCTGTGAGGAGGATGCAGAGATTCTTCAGTGTGATTTGGGCAAGTTGAGTTGGTGGGAAAATAAATGGGCAGAATGCAGTGTAATTTGGAATAAATACCAGGGTTATCCACTTTGGTAACAAAAAATGAGTTGGCAGACTATTATCTGAATGGCATAAATTAGGAGAGGGAAATGTGCAACAAGACCTGGGTGTCCTCTTACACCGGCCACTGAAGGTAAGCTTGCAGTACAGCGGTAAAGATACCAACCTTTGGCCAAAAACCTCAGCACTTCCTTGTGCCATATCACTCTATACCCACCCTATCTATGTGTTTGTCAAGATGCCTTTGAACGCCTTAATGTGTCTGCTTCCACAACCTCCCCAGCAACCGGCATTCAAGGCACTCACCACCCTTTAGATTAGGATCGTATTCACTGGAGTTCGGAAGAATGAGGAGGGATCTCATGGGAACCTATAAATTCTAACTGGTCTAGGCATGGCAGATGCAAGAAGGATGTTCCCGATGGTGTGAGTGTCCAGAATCACCACTGTCCGAGGATACGGGGTAGACCATTTAAGACAGAGGTGAGGAGAAATCTCTTCACCCAGAGAGTGGTGAGCGTGCGGAATTATGTCCAGAGGAAGTAGTTGAGGCCAAACATTGTATGTTTTCAGGAAGCAGTTAAATATGGCACTTGGAGTGAAGCAAATCAAAGGATATGGGGGAATGTAGGATTACGCTATTGAGTTGGATGATCAGCCATGATCATAATGGAGGATGATGCAGGCTCAAAGGCTGAATGGCCTCCTGCTCCTATTTTCGTTGTCTGTATGAAATGTGACAAGTTTACATATAACAATATCCTACAAACAGAAGGGCAGCACAGTGGTGCAGTGGTTAGCACTGCTCCCTCATGGCATCGAGGCCCTGGGTTTGATCCTGGCCCTGGGTCACTGTCCATGTGGAGTTTGCATATTCTTCCCATGTCTGCATGGGTCTCACCCCCACAACCCAAAAAGATGTGCAGGGTAGGCAGATTGACCACGCTAAATTGCTCCTTAATCGGGAAAAAAAAGATTGGGTAATCTAAATTTATAGCAGAGACAGTGGCCAAATAATTAGTTTTGAGGATAAGCTTTGCCAGGAGACAGGAGAATTCTGCTAATAACCTTCACCTCGTGGGCTTGGGATCCTTTACGTCCACCTAAGGGCAGACAGAGTCTTGGTTTAACATGGCATTCAAAAGATGGCACCTCTGATACTCCTTCAGTGCTGCACTGATGTGTCAGCCCAGATTATGTTCAGATTTCTTGAGTGGGGTCCTGAACCCATGACTATCTGTTAGATTCAGATGAAAGTTTCTCATCTTTTGCTCCAATTATGTACCTTTACTATCAAAGTGATGAGAATAACCTTTGTGCAAGCAGGTTGAGGAGTGGCTATTTTACAGTCTGTAGAATTTCAGATCTAGTCCAAATTAGTTTGAGAATTGAAATCAGTTGAAAAAGAAATCTGGAACTAAAAAAGCTAATATTAGTAACAGTGACTGGGGGTACATAGTTGTTTAATATGTGGACTTGATGGGGAAGAAATCACCCATGGGCTATATGTAGTTTGGGCTGCCTTCCAATGCACAGGTCATCAAATTCTCTCGATTGCCTGGCTGTTGAACAGAAAGGGATCAAGTTTACTAGCCTTTGCAATGGGGCTACAGGAAACCGTCCACCAATAATGCTCAGTAGAAGACGTTTGGTCCTTATCCAGACGGTTGGATGTATTCCTGCATGTGAAGCCAGAGATTTGAACTTGAGATCAAACACAAAGTCCATAAAGTATAATCTTTCATATTTCTCAATCTCTTGGGACATTTGAGAATTCATTTTATGAAAGGAGCAAGGCAATGATGGCCAACTTGATTTCCTGTTTGTCTCTCTTTGTGATGTGAATTTATCCTCTGTGTATTTATCATATTTTAAAATTATTTCAGTTCTTTTGACTTGATTGCATTGCAAGTTACCCTTTCAGTGATCTCCAGACATTGCTAATCATTAGGCCTCGTCTGTATGGCATGATAAACAGATGGTTCTTAGCCCAGATCGTGCTTGATACTTATTCCAGCTGCTCAAGTAGATTGCCAGTACCAACTACCATTCCTCGGTGAAAACAAAATTATAAATATGAAAATGGGACCAAATGCAAATTGCGATTCTGCTGGTTAAAGTTCCACATAAATAAAATTATTTCTGAGAATTGTCCAACCTCTGATCAGTCAAAGTGATGTATAGTTACTAATTTAGTGTCTTTAGCTCTGAAATCATTATTTATAAGTTCAGAAATTGAAAGGAGACATAGAGCAGAATTTTACGGTCCCGACTGTCCAGGGATCTGAAATTCCCGCCTGAATCCACACCCTTTCCTGGCCTGTCAAATTTTCAGTCCTCCCACGATGATTCCCACGGTGGGTGGGCTTGGAAAATCCCACTCATGGATTTTGTTTTAGTATTTTTGGATTGGATTGGATTTGTCACGCATACCGTGTACAGTGAAAAGTATTTTTCTGCGAGCAGCTCAACAGTTCATTAAGTACATGAAAAGAAAAGGGAAATAAAAGAAAATACATAATAGGGCAACACAAGATACACAATGTAACAACATAAACACCGGCATCGGTGTAGTGTTAATGAGGTCAGTCCATAAGAGGGTCGTTTAGGAGTCTGGAAACAGCGGGGAAGAAGCTGTTTTTGAGTCTGTTCATGCATGTTGTCAGATTTCTGTATCTCCTGCCCGATGGAAGAAGTTGGAAGAGTGAGTAAGCCGGGTGGGAGCGGTCTTTGAACATAGAACAGTACAGTACAGAACAGGCCCTTCGGCCCTCAATGTTGTGCCGAGCCATGATCACCCTACTCAAACCCACGTATCCACCCTATACCCGTAACCCACAACCCCCCCTTAACCTTACTTTATTAGGACACTACGGGCAATTTAGCATGGCCAATCCACCTAACCCGCACATCTTTGGACTGTGGGAGGAAACCGGAGCACCCGGAGGAAACCCACGAACACAGGGGGAGGACATGCAGACTCCACACAGACAGTGACCCAGCCGGGAATCGAACCTGGGACCCTGGAGCTGTGAAGCATTTATGCTAACCACCATGTTACCCTGATTATGCATATTTCGTAGGATGTGAGCACCGTGGGCAAGTCCTGCATTTGTTGCCAATTCCTAATTGCCTTTAGGAAGGTGATGGTGAGTTACGTTCTTGAAACGTATAGTCTTTCTGGTACAAATACACCCACAGTGTTGTTAGAGTGGGGTGTGGCCCGGGTCACTGTCAATGTGGAGTTTGCAAATTATCACCGAGTCTGCGTGGGTCTCACCCCCACAACCCAAAGATGTGTAGGTTAGCTGGATTGGCCACGCTATATTGCCCCTTAATTGGGGGGAAAAAAAATTGGGTACTCTAAATATATTAAAAAAAGGGAATGGGATTTGGCTTGGAGAAGAACTTGCAGGTGGTGCTATTGCCATAGATCTCCACATGGGAGAATGATCAAGAAGGTAAGAGCCCATGGCAAATTGGGTCTAAAATTGGCTTATTGGCAGGACGCAGAGGGTGTTGGTTGAAGGTTGTTTTTGTGACTGGAAGCCTGTGTCCAGTGGTGTACCAGAGGGATCGTTGCTGGGTTCCTTTTTAAAAAAAAATATTTTTATTCTCCTCCTTTTTCACAATTTTTCTCCCGAATTTACACCCAACAACAATCAATAACCAACAACAAATATCTCAAACCCCATAACAGTAACAACGATCCCATCCTCCCATCATGCCCAGACATCAGCCCGAATGTCAACATAAACAAATGACAAAGAGAAAAAAAAAAGGAATCGGGGATTACCCATACCCATCTTCAACATACACAGCCCCCCCCCCCCCCCCAAACTAATGTTCGATGTTATCCAGTTCTTGAATGTGCATAATAAATAGTGCCCATGACTTGTAGAACCCCTCCAAGCTTCCCCTCAGTTCGAACTTAACCTTCTCAAGGGTCAAGTATTCCAACAGGTCCCCTCGCCACGCCAGAGCACAGGTTGGAGAGGCTGCTCTCCATCCCAGCAGGATCCGCCTTCGGGTGATCAATGAGGCGAAGGCTATGATATCTGCCTCCGCACCCGTTTCTAACCTTGGCTGATCCGACACCCCGAATATGGCCTCCCGGGGACCCGGGTCCAGCTTCACATGCACCACCTTGGAAATTACCCTAAACACCTCCTTCCAGTACTCCCCAAGCTTTGGACAGGACCAAAACATATGAACGTTAATAGTGCGCCCCCCCCCCCCCCCCCCCCCCCCCCCGCAACGTTCGCACACATCTTCTACCCCTTCAAAAAATCGGCTCATCCTTGCCCTCGTGAGGTGTGCCCTGTACACCACCTTCAGCTGTGTCAACCCCAACCTCGCACACGAGGTGGAGGTATTCACACTCCGGAGCACCTCACACCAGACCCCCTCCTCTATAATCTCTCCCAATTCTTCCTCCCACTTCGCTTTGATCCCCTCCAGTGGTGCCTTATCCTTTTCCAACATAGCTCCGTATATCGCTGACACTGTCCCCTTCTCCAGTCCACTTGCCGCCAGCACCTCCTCCAACAACGTGGAGGCTGGTTCCTCCGGGAAGCTCTGTATCCTGGCAAAAGTCCCCAACCTGCATATACCTAAACACTTCTCCCTGCTCCAGCCCATACTTCGCTTCCAGCTCCCTCAATCCTGCAAATCGACCCCGAGGAAACAAATCTTTTAGAGTCTTAATCCCCTTCTTTTCCCATTTCCGAAAGCTTCCGTCCCACCTCCCTGGCTCAAATCTGTGGTTCTCCCGGATTGGCATTTCCCTCGTCCCTGCCCCCAACCTGAAGTGTTGGCGAAACTGCCTCTAGATTTTCAATGAAGCTATTACTACCAGACTCCCTGAGTATTTCCCCGGAGCTATCGGGAGCGGGGCCGTTGCTAGTGCCTTCACCCCCGACCCCCTGCACGAACTGTCCTCCATTCTGACCCACTGGGAATCAACCCCTCTGACCCAGCTTCGCATCTTCTCCACATTCGCCGCCCAGTAGTAGTACATCAGGTTCGGGAGATCCAAACCTCTGCCTGCCTTCCCGTCTATAGCAGCACCTTCCTCACTCTGGCCACCTTCCCTCCCCATATAAACGAGGTAATCCTCACCTCAATCTCCCTGAAAAAAGACTTTGGCAGGAAAACCGGTAGGCATTGAAAAATAAACAGAAATCGCGGCACCCTCCAGCCTACCCGCCAGTACCTTTGCCAATACCTTTGCGTCCACATTAAGAAGTGAAATGGGCCTATACGACCCACACTCCGTCGGATCCTTATCCTTTTTAAGCAACAGTGAAATCGATACCTGCCCCAAGGTTTGTGGCAGCACTCCCTTCCCTATCGCCTCTTCAAACATCCCTACCATCAGGGTGCCAACTTATCCTTAAATTTTTTATAATATTCTACCGGAAACCCATCCGGCCCTGCCACCTTCCCCGACTGCATCCTCCCAATCGCGTCTTTTATCTCCTGCTCCAGTATTGCTCCTTCTAATGTAGCCTTGTCTCCCTCCCCTAGCCTCGGGTACTCCAACCCATCCAGAAATTCCAGCATCTCACCGTCTCCCCCGGGTGGCTCTGACCTGTACAACCTCTCGTAGAATTCCTCAAAAACCTTGTTAATCAGCTCCGGAGCCACCACCAACTTCCCGGACCTATCCCTTAACTGAAGAATTTCCCTTGCTGCTGCCTCCCTCCGGAGCTGACCTGCTAACATACGCCCCGCCTTGTCTCCATGTTCATAAACTGCACCCCTCGCTCGCCTCTGTTGGCGCACAGCCTTCCTGGTGGATAGTCGGTCGAAGCTCGCCTGTAGTTCCTTCCTCTTTCCCAGCATCACTGGGTCCCCATCCTCCGCATAACTCCTATCTGCCTCCAACATCTCATCTATTAGCCTCTGCCGCTCCAGCCTCTCCTCTTTGTCCACCCTGGCCTTAAACGAAATTACCTCACCCCTCACTACCACCTTTAGAGCCTCCCAGACGACTGCCATTGACACCTTACACGTACATTTGAATCTTACATATTCCTTAATTACCTTTTCAATTTTTTCACAGAATACTTGGTTCCCCAAAAGCCCCACATCCAGTTTCCACCCCGGCCTCTGCACTACCCCCTTCTCCAGCACCATATCCACCCAATGTGGTGCGTGATCTGACACTGCAATTGCAGAGTATTCCGACCCCTTGACTCCAGCCAGAAAAGCCTTTCCCACCACAAAAAAGTCAATCCGCGAGTATACCCAATGGACTGCTGAGAAAAACGAGTACTCCCGTTCCCCTGAGTGCAGGAACCTCCAAGGGTCCACCCCTCCCATTTCCACCATTAGCCCAACTAGCGCCTTTGCCCCCCCCCCCCCCCCCCCCCCCCCCCCCACACACACAATCAGCTTGTGTGTGTCCAAGTCTGGAATGGCTCCAAACACCTTCCTCGCAAATCCCGCATCGTCCCAGTTGGGACCGTAAACATTTACCAGCGCCCCGGCCACAATCACACATCTACCCCCCTGATCTGCCACCACCTTCTCCATCTGGAAGCGTACCCTTTTGCTGACCAACACTGCTACCCCTCGAGCCCTTCCATCAAATCCAGAGTGAAACACTTGGCTAACCCAATGCTTTTTAAGTCTCACCTGGTCCTTCACCCTCAAGTGAGTCTCCCACAGCATTGCCACATCGGTTTTCAGACTTTTAAGATGCGACCTCCTAGCCCTCTCACGTTCCACGTAACTATCCTTACTGGGGGTCTCTCTCTCTCTCTCTCTCTGTCTCTCTCTCTCTCTGTCTCTCTCTCTCTCTGTCTCTCTCTCTCTCTGTCTCTCTCTCTCTCTGTCTCTCTCTCTCTGTCTCTCTCTCTCTGTCTCTCTCTCTCTGTCTCTCTCTCTCTGTCTCTCTCTCTCTGTCTCTCTCTGTCTCTCTCTGTCTCTCTCTGTCTCTCTCTGTCTCTCTGTCTCTCTCTCTCTCTCTCTTCTCTCTCTCTCCTCTCTCTCTCTCTCTCTCTCTCTCTCTCTCTTCCCCCCCCCCCCCCCCCCCACCTTTCTTATCCACCATCAACATACCGCTGGGCCCTGCCCCATAAGCCTGACCTGCCCCTGTCCATTGTTAACATCGAACCCCTCCCCCCCCCTCCCGAAAACTCCCCCTACCTTTCCCCAGAAAGCAACATCCCCCAGCATCCAACCCATTCCTCCCCCCCCCCCCCCCCCCCCCTCTCTCTCCGCTCGCCTCGTAGGCCCATTGACGCCTGCTATCCAGGCTCCAATGTCCGCAGCCCTCCTCTCCTCTCACCTCCGTTCACTAGCTGACTGAATTTAGCTAGCTAGTGCGGGTGGCTCCTCCTCTCTCTCTCTCTCTCTCTCTCTCTCCCCCCCCCCCCCCGCCAAGACATATCACCCCCTTCCACGCAGTCCCAGAGAAAAAAAACAAACCCAACAATCCAACCCATACAATTCACTAACATAACATTTAACCGTTGCAACACAGAGCACCCATCAACCCACCATTAACTTAAACTCTATAACAATACAAAGAGAAGTAGATTACAATACAAATCCGTAAAATGAAAGTTATAACATTTATACATTTTCCGGCTGTTCAAAACACAGTCCACAGTCTCTCTTCCAGCTCCGCTCTTCATGTCTGTCTCAAGCCTTCTGCCATCACGAACGCCTCAGCCGCATCCGCTGTCTCAAAATAAAAGTCTTGCCGTTATACGTTACCCTCAACCTCGCTGGGTACACCATACCAAACCGTACCCCCTTCTTGTACAACGTCGCCTTCACTCACCCAAACGCCGCTTGTCTTTTTGCCAACTCCACCGTCAAGTCCTGGTAGATCTGGACCGTAGTACCATCCCATAGTATCTCCCGCTTCTGCTTCGCCCAGTTTAACACCTTCTCCTTCATGCAAAACGTATGAAAGCAGATAATTACTGCCCTTGGCGGCTCGTTCACTTTGGGCTTCGGCCTTAATGACCGATGGGCTCGGTCTAGCTCGTACTTGGAGGAGCTCTCACCCTCCCCCATCAGCTCCGCCAACTTCTTAGCGAAGTATTGTGTTGGCCTTGGGCCCTCTGTCCCTTCGGGCAAGCCCACAATTCTCAAATTATGCCGCCTTGAGCGGTTTTCCATGTCTTCCAGCTTTGCTCGGAGACCTCTATTAATCTGCACAGCCCTCCGCAACTCATCTCCCATCGAGGTGACCTGGTCGCTGTGGCGTGACATGGCTTCCTCCACTTCTTTCATCTTCTCGCCCTGCTCTCTCACCTTGGCCAATGCCTTTGCCACCTCCACCTTCAACGGGGCAATTATTAGGCCGATTGCCTCCTCCACCAGTAACTTCAATGCGGCAGCTGTCTCCTTTTTCCAGGCCTCCATGTGCCTCGCAAACTCTTTTTCCAGCTCCACCGCCATCACCTCGGCCATCTTCTCCACCGTAAATAGTGTGGCCCCGCTTTGGAGTTCGGCTTCCGCCATCCTATCACCACTTTTATTCGTCTTCTCCTTCAGCGGCGACCCCGCGTTTCCTCCTTTCTTCGACGCTGCTTTTCGCATCCTTCAGCAGCTTGTTGTTTTTCACTTTCTTTCTCTTCTCTCTCTCCCTCCACCCTCCTGTCCTTAATCAATCTGAATTATTCTTTTTTTTTTAAAGACAAAAGGGAGGAAAAAAAACTTCACCAAACTTCTTTAAATTTCTTTAAATCTTCCAGCTCTCTTCCTTTCCCCTCTGTACTCATCCAGAACTCCCCTGGGACCAGGTTCCAGCCTTCTTTTTTCCTCCTAAGTGGGAGCCATCCTTTGTGGGACACCGCTCTTACATGGTGTCCTGGACTCGAACCTGCCTCCTCGTAGCTCCGCCCCTGCTGCTCTGGCCCCGACACCGCGCTGGGCCCAGGACCTCAGCCCCCGCCGCCCCAACACCCGCGCGGGGTTCTTCACTGGTTTTTAATGCGGTTTTTAATATGTCCCTGGCTGCTCGCGACAGCCCCAAAGGCCTTCGGCAGTCGGGGGGTGCGTTGAAACTCCGGGATTTCCCCGAAATCGCCGCGACTCGCGGCCACCGGCGGGAGCTATTCGCGCTGCGGCCACCCTGCGTGCCCACGCCACCGGAGGTCCGTTGCTGGATTCCTTGCTGTACATTAATGACCTAGAGAGGAATGTGGGTGGTACGATCAGTAGGTTCGCAGATGACACAAAAATTGGTGGTATGGTAAATAGCGAGGAGGAAAACCTTAGATTACAGGGTGATATAGACGGGCTGGTCAGATGGGCAGAACAGTGATAAATGAAATTTCACCCTGATAAGTGTGAGGTGATGCATTTTGGGAAGATTAACAAGGCAGGGGAATATACAATGAACGATCGACACGAGGAAGTACAGAAAACCAGGACCTTGGGATGCATGTCCATATGTCCCTGAAGGCAGCAGGATCGGTAGATAAGATGGTTGAGAAGGCATATGGAATACATGCCTTTGTTAGCTGAGGCATAGAGCACGGAGGTTATGATGGAGCTGTATAAAATGCTTGTTAGACCACAGCTAGAGTACTGTGCGCAGTTCTGATCGCCACGCAATGGAAAGGGTGTGATTGCACTGGAAAGGGTGCAGAGGAGATTCACCAGGATGTTGCCGAGACTTAAGCTGGGATTGTTCTCCTTAGAGCAGCAAAGGCTGAGGGGGTGGGGGTAACACCTGATCGAGGTGTACAAAACTATGAAGAACGTAGATCGGAACAAACCTTTCCCCTCAGTTGAGGGGTCAATAACCAAGGGCATAAATAAAGGTAAGGAGCCAGAGATTTAGAGGGGATTTGAGGAAAAACCTTTTCACCCAGAATGTGGTGGGAATCTGGAACTCACTGCCTGAAAGGTGGTAGAGGCGGGAAGCATTCAGTTGTGCACTTAAATACCATAGCAATCAAGGCTACGAACCAAGAGGGCAGCACGGTGGCCTAGTGGTTAGCACAACCGCCTCACAGCACTGAGGTCCCAGGTTCGATCCCAGCTCTGGGTCACTGTCCGTGTGGAGTTTGCACATTCTCCCCGTGTCTGCGTGGGTTTTGCCCCCACAACCCAAAAATGTGCAGAGTAGGTGGATTGGCCACGCTAAATTGCCCCTTAATTGGAAAAAATAATTGGGTAATCTAAATTTAAAAAAAAAGGCTACGAACCAAGAGCTGGAAAATTGGATTATAATAGATGCTTGATGGCCAGCGCAGGCATGATGGGCCAAAGGGCCTTTCCGTGCTGTAAAATTCTATGACTACCTGCTGCTCTCGTCTTTCTAATTGTTGAGATCGCTGGTTTAGAAGGTGATGTCAAAACCGACCAGGTTCGATTCCGGCTTGGGTCACTGTCTGTGCGGAGTCTGCACATCCTCCCCGTGTGTGCATGGGTTTCCTCCGGGTGCTCCGGTTTCCTCCCACATTCCAAAGATGTGCAGGTTAGGTGGATTGGCCATGATAAATTGCCCTTAGTGTCCAAAATTGCCCTTAGTGTTGGGTGGGGTTACTGGGTTATGGGGATAGTGTGGAGGTGTTGACCTTGGGTGGGATGCTCTTTCCAAGAGCCAGTGCAGACTCGATGGGCCGAATGGCCTCCTTCTGCACTGTAAATTCTATGATAATCTATGATAATTACTGCAGTGCATCTTATATTTGGTGCATACTGCTGCCACTGTCTGTCAGTGGTGGAGGGGGGGAATGTCTAAGGTGGCAGATATGGTACCAATAAAGCAACCTATTTTGTCCTGAAAGATGTAGGGTTACTTCAGTGCAGTTGGTGCCAAAGTCATCCAGTCAAGTGGAGAATATTCCATCATAATCCTGACTTGTTGACAGGCTCTGGGAAGACAGGAGGTGAGTTACTCGCCATAGTCGCCAATGTCGACAGGCAGAGCCACTCCAAATCTAAGAGAGAAGTATAAAAGAGCGGAATTAGAGCTATAGGAAGTAATATTCTTTAAGAGGAAGAGATAGTGGATAAGAAAAGATTTACAAGAATGGTTCTGGAGACAAAGAACTTAATAAAAATACATTCTGAAATGTTGATGCTGCAAATAGGTCAGCATTTTAATGTGGCAGTGAGCTACCTTGATGAAGTGCTCCAATCCCTGTAATGTCGTGTACATGCACAGTGCTGTTAGCGAGGGAGTTCCAGGACTTTGATCCAGAAACAGTGAACGAACGACGATATTGTTCCAAATCAGGATGGTGTGTAACTTGGAAGGGTAATTTGCAGATGAAAATAAAATGAAAATCACTTATTGTCACGAGTAGGCTTCAATGAAGTTACTGTGAAAAGCCCCTAGTCGCCACATTCCGGCGCCTGTCCGGGGAGGCTGGTACGGGGATCGAACCGTGCTGCTGGCTTGTTTGGTCTGCTTTAAAAGCCAGCGATTTAGCCTTGTGAGCTAAACCAGCCCCATTCCCAATGGTATTCCCATTCATCTATTGCCCTTGTCCTAGGTGGAAGAGTCACGGATTAGGAACGTCCTTTCAAAGGAACCTTGGTGAGTTGCTGCATATCATCTTGTAAATAGTACACATTGCTGACATTGGATTGGATTTGATTTATTGTCATGTGTACCGAGGTACAGTGAAAATTATTGTTCTTCATACAGTCCATACAGATCATTCCATACATGAAAAAACATAGGACATACATAAATACACAATGTAAATACACAGGCATCGGGTGAAACATATGGAGGGCAGTACTACTCAGTAGAGAAGATGTGTGGAGAGATCAGTTCAGTCCGTAAGAGGGTCATTCAGGAGTCAACAGCGAGGAAAGAAGCTGTTTTTGAATCTGGTAGTCCGTGTTCTCAGACTTTTGTATTTCCTGCCGATGGAAGAAGTTGGAAGAGAATAACCAGGGTGGGTGGGGTCTTTGATTATGCTACCCGCTTTACCAAGGCACCGGGAGGTGTAGACAGAGTCAATAGATGGGAGGCGATTTTGCATGATGGACTGGGCTGTGTTCACGACTCTGTAGTTTCTTGCAGTTTTGGGCCAAGCAGTTGCAATACCAGGCTGTGATGCAGCCCGATAGGGTGCTTTCCATGATGCATCTGTAAAAAAGAGTCAATGTTGACATGCCGAATTTCCTTTGTTTCCTGAGGAAGTATAGGCGCTGTTGGTCGTAGCATTGATGTGGTGGGCTAGGACAGATTGTTGGTGATGAATTTGAAGCTTTCAACCATCTCTACCTCGGCACCACGATACTTCGCTTCCTGAAGTCAATGACCAGCTCCTTAGTTTTACTAATGTTAAAGGAGAGATTGATGTTGTTACACCACTCTTCTAGGTTCTCTAGCTCCCTCCTGTACTCTGACTCATCGTTTTGTTTGAGATCCCACCCACTGTGATTGTGTCATCAGCAAATTTGTAGATGGAGTTGGAGCCAAACTTTGCCCCGCAGTCGTGTGTGCCTATAGGGAGTATAGCAGGGGGATAAGTACGGAGCCTTGCGGGGCCCCGATATTGAGGACTATCGTGAAAGAGGTGTTATTGTTTATCCTTGCTGATTATGGTCTATGGGTCAGAAAGTTGAGGATCAGTTGCAGAGGGAGGAGCCAAGCCCTAGGTTTTCGAGTTTTGATATGAGCTTGGCTGGGAAATATGGTGTTTAATGCGGAGCTGTAGTCAGTGAATAGTAGTCTGACATAGGAATCCTTGATGTTGAGATGCTGCTGGGATAATTGTCGGGCCAGAGAGATGGCATCTGCTGTGGACCAATTGTGGCGGTATGCGGTTGTAGTGGATCAAGACATTCTGGGAGTATAGAGTTGATGTGTCTCATTGCCAAACTCTCGAAGCACTTCATAATGATAGCTGTCAAGGCCACCGGAAGGTAGTCGTTGAGGCACGTTGCCTGGTTCTTCTTTGGCATTGATATGATAGTGGTATTCTTGAAGCAGGTGGGAACCGCGGAACGGAGTAAGAAGAGGTTGACAATGTCTACAAATACACCCAGCAGTTGATCCGTGCAGTATCTGAGTGCACGTCAAGGACCTGTTGCTTTCTGAGGGTTCAACTTTCACGATGGCTGATCGGACTTCGGAAGCTGTGACGGTAAGTATGGGTGAGTCCGAGGCTGTTGGCAAAAGTGAACGGGGCAGTTGACAACTGTTTTATGGTTTCCTGCTCGAAGCAAGCATGGTATGCATTGAGTTCGTCGGGGAGGGGTGCGCTGCTGCCGGAGAGTCTACTTGGCTTTGCTTAGTAGCCCGTTCTGTTGTTTAAGCTTGCCACAACTGACAAGAGTCTGTGTCATTAGTCTGTGACTCTAGCTTAGTCTGGTATTGTCTCTTGGCATCCCTGATGGCTTTGCAGAGGTCGTACCTGGATTTCTTGTGTAGGTCAGGGTCGCCTGACTTGAACGCCTCAGACCTGGCCTTCAGTAGGGAGTCAATCTCCTGATTAAACTATTGTTTCGGGTTGGGGAATGCACGTACTACCACTGTGTGCCAATCATGGACAGAATGGAGATTGAAGGTGGTGGATGGGCTGCCGATCAAGTGGGCTGGTTTGTCCTAAATGGTGTTGAGCTACTTGAGTGTTGTTGGAGCTGTATGGATCCAAGCAAGGATTGGTCACATTCCTGACTTCAACCTTGCAGTTCATAGACAGGCTTACGAGAGTCAGGAGATGAGTTATTGTCCACAGAATTTCTAGCCTCTGAACTGTGCCTGTAGCCACAGCATTTATATGGCTTGTGCAGTTCAGTTTCTGGTCAATGGTAACCTCCAGGAAGTTGATGGTGGGGATTCAGCAATGGTAATGCCATTAAAAGTCAAGGGGAGATGTTTAGATTCTCTCTTGTTAGAGATGGTCATTGCCTGGCACTTGTGTAGCATGAATGATGCTACTTTTCAGCTCAAGCCTGAAAGTTGGCCAGGTCTTGCTGCATATGGGCAAGGACTGCTTCAGTATCTGAGGAGTTGCAAGTGGTGCTGAATATTGTGCAATCATCAGTGAATATTCCCACTGCTGACCTTATGATGGAAGAATGTAATTGATGAAACAGTTAAAGATGTTTGGGCCTAGGACACTTCCTTGAGGAACTCTTACATTGATGTCACAGGACTGAGATTTTTCACCTCCAACAACCACAATTGTCTTCCTTTGTACAAAGTATAATTTCAACCACTGAAGTGTTTTCCCCGATTCCCATTGACTCCAGTTTTGTTAGGTCTCTTTGATGCTACCTACACTCTTGTCAAATGCTGCCTTGATGTCAAGGGCATTCACATCACTTCACCTAGATAAGCAAAGCTAGTCTGTTCTCCATGGAAAAGTTTGAGAGATTTTTTTAACTTTCTTTCTAGGCCAGCATTTACTGATAAGAACATAAGAACATAAGAACTAGGAGCAGGAGTAGGCCATCTGGCCCCTCGAGCCTGCTCCGCCATTCAATGAGATCATGGCTGATCTTTTGTGGACTCAGCTCCACTTTCCGGCCCGAACACCATAACCCTTAATCCCTTTATTCTTCAACAAACTATCTATCTTTACCTTAAAAACATGTAATGAAGGAGCCTCAACTGCTTCACTGGGCAAGGAATTCCATAGATTCACAACCCTTTGGGTGAAGAAGTTCCTCCTAAACTCAGTTCTAAATCTACTTCCCCTTATTTTGAGGCTATGCCCCCTAGTTCTGCTGTCACCCGCCAGTGGAAACAACCTGCCCGCATCTATCCTATCTATTCCCTTCATAATTTTAAATGTTTCTATAAGATCCCCCCTCATCCTTCTAAATTCCAACGAGTACAGTCCCAGTCTACTCAACCTCTCCTCATAATCCAACCCCTTCAGCTCTGGGATTAACCTAGTGAATCTCCTCTGCACACCCTCCAGCGCCAGTACGTCCTTTCTCAAGTAAGGAGACCAAAACTGAACACAATACTCCAGGTGTGGCCGCACTAACACCTTATACAATTGCAACATAACCTCCCTAGTCTTAAACTCCATCCCTCTAGCAATGAAGGACAAAATTCCATTTGCCTTCTTAATCACCTGTTGCACTTGTAAACCAACCTTCTGTGACTCATGCACTAGCACACCCAAGTCTCTCTGAACAGCGGCATGCTTTAATATTTTATCGTTTAAATAATAATCCCGTTTGCTGTTATTCTTACCAAAATGGATAACCTCACATTTGTCAACATTGTATTTCATCTGCCAGACCCGAGCCCATTCACTTAACCTATCCAAATCCCTCTGCAGACTTCTCTGATCATCTCTAATTACTCTTGAGAAGATGTTGGTGAGCCATTGCCTTGAACAGCTGTGGTTCATGTGAGTAGGTACACCCATTGTGCTGCTGGAAAGGGAGTTCCAGGATTTTGATCCAGTAATAGTGAAGGAATGACGATACAGTTTCAAGTCAGGATGGTGTGTGACTTGGAGGGTAACTTGCAGGTGGTGGTGTTCCCATGCACCTGCTGCCCATGTCCCTCTTGGTGGTAGAAGTTTCAGGTTTGGAATCTGCTGTTAAAGGGGCATTGATGAGTTGCTGCAGTACCTCTTATAAATGGTACACATTGCTGCCACTGTGCGTCACTGATGGAAGGAGTGGATCGGTTGTCAATCAAGCGGGTTCTTTAACCAGGATATTGTTGAGCTTCTTGAGTGTTGTCTCAAAATTATGAAGTGCCAGAACAGAGTAAATAGAGAGAAACTGTTCCTGTTGGCAGCAGGGTTGAGAACCAGAGCACACTTGTTTAAAAGGATCAACAACAAAAAACAGAGGCATGAAGGAAAACGGTTCTATCATGCAACTGGAAAGTTGTGTGTGGAATCAGAGGAGATAGGGGAAGCGTTAAATGGATATTTTTCGTCAGTGTTTACACTGGAGAAAGACAATGTTGTCGAGGAGAATACTCAGGTTCAGTCGACCAGGCTAGATGGAATTGAGGTTCACAAGGAGGAGGTGTTAGCAATTTTGGAAAGTGTAAAAATAGATAAGTCCTCTGGGCCAGATGGGATTTATCCTAGGATTCTCTGGGAAGCCAGGGAGGAGATTGCAGAGCCTTTGTCCTTGATCTTTATGTCGTCTTTGTCGACAGGAATAGTGCCGGAAGACTGGAGGATAGCAAATGTTGTCCCCTTATTCAAGAAGGGGAGTAGAGACAACCCTGGTAATTATAGACCTGTGAGCCTTACTTCGGTTGTGGGTAAAATGTTGGAAAAGGTTATAAGAGATAGGGTTTATAATCATCTTGAAAAGAACAAGTTGATTAGCGATAGTCAACACGGTTTTGTGAAGGGTAGGTCATGCCTCACAAACCTAATTGACTTTTTTGAGAAGGTGACCAAACAGGTGGATGAGGGTAAAGCGGTTGATGTGTATATGGATTTCAGTAAGGCGTTTGATAAGGTTCCACACGGTAGGCTATTGCAGAAAATAAGGAAGTATGGGATTGAAGGTGATTTAGCGGTTTGGATCAGTAATTGGCTAGCTGAAAGAAGGCAGAGGGTGGTGGTTGATGGCAAATGTTCATCCTGGAGTTCAGTTACTAGTGGTGTACCGCAAGGATCTGTTTTGGGGCCACGGCTGTTTGTCATTTTTATAAATGACCTGGAAGAGGGTGTAGAAGGATGGGTTAGTAAATTTGCAGATGACACGAAGGTCGGTGGAGTTGTGGATAGTGCTGAAGGATGTTATAAGATACAGAGGGACATAGATAAGCTGCAGAGCTGGGCTGAGAGGTGGCAGATGGAGTTTAATGCGGAAAAGTGTGAGGTGGTTCACTTTGGAAGGAGTAACAGGAATGCAGAGTACTGGGCTAATGGCAAGATTCTTGGTAGTATAGATGAACAGAGAGATCTCGGCATCCAGGTACATAAATCCCTGAAAGTTGCCACCCAGGTTAATAGGGCTGTTAAGAAGGCATATGGTGTGCTAGCCTTTATCAGTAGGGGGATTGAGTTTCGGAGCCACAAGGCCATGCTGCAGCTGTACATAACTCTGGTGCGGCCGCTCCTGGAGTACTGCGTGCAGTTCTGGTCACTACATTATAGGAAGGATGTGGAAGCTTTGGAAAGGGTTCAGAGGAGATTTACTAGGATGTTGCCTGGTATGGAGGGAAGGTCTTACGAGGAAAGGCTCAGGGACTTGAGGTTGTTTTCGTTAGAGAGGAGAAGGCTGAGAGGTGACTTAATAGAGACATATAAAATAGTCAGAGGGTTAGATAGGGTGGACAGTGAGAGTCTCTTTCCTCGGATGGTGATGAACAACACAAGGGGACATAGCTTTAAACTGAGGGGTGGTAGATATAGGACAGATGTCAGAGGCAGTTTCTTTACTCAGAGAGTAGTAGGGGTGTGGAACGCCCTGCCTGCAACAGTAGTAGACTCGCCAACTTTAAGGGCATTTAAGTAGTCACTGGATAGACATATGGTTGAAAATGGAATAGTGTAGGTCAGATAGGCTTCAAATGGTTTCACAGGTCGGCGCAACATCGAGGGCCGAAGGGCCCGTACTGCGCTGTAATGTTCTATGTTCTATCTGGAATGCACTGCCTGAGAGGGGTGAGGTAAACTTAATAATGGCTGTCAAAAAGGAATTGCATAATTACCTAAAGATAAAAGAATTGTAGGGCAATGAGGAAAAGGACATTGGATTTAGACTAGTTGAGTAGCTCTTACCGGGAGCCAACACAGACCTGGTAGACCAAATAGCCTACTTCTGAGCTGCAACCACTTTATGATTTTATTTTTGTATTGGCCTTAGATATGCAGGACAGTCGCTGTATCAATGAGGAATTCCAGGTGTTTATATGCACCAATGGGGTGAAACACACCTGAATCGCCCCATACCATCCATCCTTCAATGGTCTGACTGAGCAGGCAGTTCAGACAGTTAAGCGGAGAATGAAGAAACAGAGAAACAGACTGCAGGATCCAGCATAGTGGTTAGCACTATGGCTTCACAGCACCAGGGTCCCAGGTTTGATTCCCGGCTTGGGTCACTGTTTCCTCGTGTCTGCGTAGGTTTCCTCCGGGTGCTCCGGTTTCCTTTCACCTCCTTGTGATTTTCATTTCAAGTCCCGAAAGACATGCTATTAGGTAATTTGGACATTCCTACTGCTGAGTACCCGAACAGGTGCCGGAGTGGGCTGACATGGGGCTTTTCACAGTAACTTTGTTGCAGTGTTAATGTAAGCCTACTTATGACAATAAAGATTATTATTATTATAATAGAAGCAATTTATCCTGTCATCAATAACTCCAGCCTTTATATTTGGGACCAGAGTTTACAGTAGGACAGGAAACTATTCAGCACGCCTTGTCTGTTCCAGCTCTTTGCTCAACCCAACCAGAATGGATCTACTACCACGCACGTTTTCCATTGCCCAAAATCTTCCCTTGTTTTAAGATTTGTTCAATTTCTGCCTCATTCACTTCCTGCAGCGAAGCACCAATCACCATTATCTGCGTAAAACATTTTCTCCCAACCTCTTGCCTCACTCTCTTGGTGACATATTTACATTGATAGGTTTTTGTCACTGACCACCCAGCTAGAGGAAATTGGCTTATTCTGTTCACCATCTGCAATTCCTTCAGATTTTAAAAACTATTCTTCCTACATTACAACAGTGACTACACATGATTGGCTGTAAAGCATTTTGAGACATCGGTTCTAAGATGTAATAAGTCTTTTATTTTTAAATTCCTTACAAACCTTTGTTTCAATGAAATTAGTTTCAGAATTCCAAATATCACCTTATAACAACTTTCTTTCCTAAGCATCATTCTTTTGAGTATGTAGTTTTAATGTAATGAGAATATCCACAGCGCGACTGTAACTTGTGGTCACATCAATATATTGTTCAAGTTTGTCATTGTTAATTTATTTTCTTTTACACAACACTTTGTAAAGTATGTTCTTGGGTATAAGTTGGACGATGATATGGATAGTTTTAGATGATTAAATATTCCATGTGTTGATTGAATTTTCATCCCTGAAAATGTTGCCAAAAACCAATTGCCTAGGCTTGAATAATTGTGATTGTTTGAAGTGTAATTTTAATCAGCTATCTTTGCAACAGGAAGAGTTAGTAGTACAAGTCCAGATATAGTAGGTGTTATGTGGTCTTTGATAGAGAAGTCTTCATGAGTAAAGGGCCTGTGTTAATATTCTACTATAATAGAAAGCAAAATACTGTGAAAATCTGAAATAAAAGCAGAAGATGCTGGAGAATGTCAGCAGGTCTGGCAGCCCTTGTGGGGAGACAAACAGTTAACGTTTTGGGTACGCATGACTCTCCAGAGCTCTCAAGAAGAGTCATATGGACTCGAAACAATAAATCTGTTTCTCCCTCCACCGGTGCTGCCAGACCTGCTGAGTTTTCCAGCATTTTCTGATTTTATTTTGCATTGTTGAAGGAGAATGTGCGAGCCCATTATACGCTAGGGCAGGGCTTCAATAAAATAGTAACATTTTTAATCCAGTCCCTTTTACTTCCCTTTTGAGGGCAATGGTTTATGCTGGCAACTGTCCAAAATGTCATCTGGGTACCCAATCTAGATTCACGTGTCTAGACACTGAGTGTTGGCAAATCAAACCTCAGATTTCCTGGTTTTTATGTTTTTCTTACTGAATAATAAGACTCAATTCTTCTAGCCAGTATGAGAGACTTTTGATTTTTTTTTCTGCAATCATCTTATTATTGCATGGTACAGTATTACTAAATAGCTGGATTAGCAGACTGGACAGTACAGGGTTAATCATTTTAGTCCTGGTTAGTTCTGTTAAAGAGATGTCCCTGTAGTCTATTTATGGCAGATGCTTTCTGTTTGGCTCCAGCAAGGAAAATGTCAGCTGGTATCATTCAAGTTAGACAAAGCCAGAACTTCGCTGACAACTTTCCCTTTCATCGCTTAGCCGCAGAATGTTTTGGTTGAGGGAGGGGAAAGGATTACGGCCACTGATAATTGTAGGATAGATTTTGTAAATAAATTCAGGATTACATTATCCAGCACTGCAAATAAAATGGACAGAATTAAACATCAAATATCTAATGCCTTTGAAGTTTATATCATTTGAAGTTGATTTTGCTTTTATACGCAGAGTTAATGACTGCAGAGTAGAAATTTATTGCTCAGTAACTGGATCTTCAGATTGAACTAAAGGCCAACCACAGTAGCAAATGCAGTACTTTCAGAAAAAAGAGTTGGTGAATTTTTAATTGGATATTTAGACTAGGTTTATAAGACTACCATTGCCAATGCAGTGGAGCAATTATATTAAAATGTCAAGATATCCAATATCAAAATAAATTAGAACACAACTACAGAGTATAGCTACTTTGCCATAACATCCATTCTAGTTAAATTGTTGTTACAGATAGAGGTTTGTTTTCTGTTGATATCAATATTGAGAATTACTGCGATAATTAAATATCAACTTAGATTGTTTCTTGAATAATATACATGGTCTTGTAAATTTTATATTTTGTTTGATTAACAAAGTAATCTTCCTATGCTAATTAAAGTCAAATTTTGTTCCCTAATATGAAATGTAGCTTTCCTGAAGTAATACTAATGCATTTGGTCACAATCTCTACCATCTTGAGCTCAAATTCTTTGGCCTTGAAATTATATTATGAGGCAGATTTGTGCTTAAAAAGGTCAAAATAGCTACTTCTGTTTGAACTAACCTGCATAATTGTGATGTTCTTTTTTAACTAAGATAACATGAGCGCAGAAAATTTTATGGTAATATAAAACCGCAATTGTTAGACAGTTGGGAAAATGTGCATGACACCAGTACAAATTTATGAGAAATGGCAAATTGCAACAGTGGTAGAAATCTGATTTTGCATTGAATGAGTACTCGTGTACATTTTATCTCCAGACCTGAATGTTATGACATGGTCTGGTCCAAAATCACTTGGCACATTTGAGTACACAGACCTCTTGCTCCGTATAGTTACAGCACCAGGTTGATTATGCAAATTGTCATTTCTGAATGAAGTGGGAATTACTAGACAATTTAGCAGCTGTCAGTTGTGTTCAGTGAGCTTAATGTACGAAGACCACTAATGGTGATAGGAAGTATAAACTAATTAAGGTTTTATATTATGTTTTGTAGTCTTGCTAAGGGTGATCCTGCTGCCTTTCTGCCAATCATCAGCTATGCCTTCACCTCCTATTCTACATATGTGACCGAGCAGCTATTGGGATCTGGAACAGAACTTACAGGAAAGAATGACTCTCGTTTCCTTGATGCTGTTTATAAGGTACAATTGTCTTTGCTTCGCTGCTGAGCCACCTTGAGCACTAAAATCTGTGGGCGTTAGACATAATACATTGTAGAAATATAATTTGTTTAGCCTTTTTATAAATTAACATTTGTATATATGTTTAATAAATTTCCAAGCATTTAAATTTCTGCGATCAGTAAATCACCCTGTGGTAAATTACTGATATACGTTACACCCGCTGTCCTTTGTTACCCTTTGAATATTTTCCTTCAGTTCTCTATCCTTTCCTCCACTTCTCTTGTCAGTGAGCTTTCTAATGCCAGCAAACCCTGGTACCCCTTTCAAAGTTGCCTTTTGTTATATGTGACTAAATATGTTGTGCTACCTATTGGCACCTACTCAGGAAGGTCACTTTCTTCTTAAAAGTTCACAGGATGTGAGATTCGCTGACAAGGCCAGCATTTGTTGTCCACCCCTAATTTTCCTTGAGAAGGGCAGGTACGGGTGGGCAACAAATGCTGCTCTTGCCAACGAAGCTCATATCCCATGAACGTGTAAGTATTGAACACCAATAGTAAACCTCAGCCAGTTTTACTGAGATGTAGCGAATAAAAAGAAATAGACAGGAATGCAGCTCCTGATCCAACCCTGTGCTGCTGCAAAATGAACAACTGTGGTTATCTCTGACGTCTCCACAATTTACTAGCCTGCCGGCAGTCAGAATTTGGTGTCATTTAAAATAGCACTTAGATGAGATATTGGATGGCTACAGCAACCATTAAATTGTACTACAGAGTAAGTTGGGGAAGAATACACTGGATGTGGTCAAGCTTGACTGGAGGGGAGGGTGCAAGGCAAGAAGGTACATGGTTTGAGTAAGCATGCCAGCTGGGAAACAAGTGTTTTTATTTTCATCCTCCCCAGCTTGGTGGCACTAACGGCATTTAAAATAGCTTTACTCCCATCTTGGCTGAGATCATCTAACTTGGTGCAAAACTAGGAGAAAACCTGTGACCTTGCTGGCTTGTATGTTTTCTCACTGAGCTAGCAGGGAGTGTGATCCCTCATAACTGTCACAGAATCATAGAAAAGTTACAGCACAGAGGGAGGATATTCAGCCCATCTTGTCCATGCCAGCCCTAGGACACCCAGATGTCCTTTCTAATCCCACCTTCCTGCACCAGGCCCATAGCCCTGTAGCTTAGTGCACTTAAGGTGCAGGTCCAGGCATCTTTATGAAGAGTTTTAGAGTCTCTGCCTCCACCACTAACTCGGGCAGCAAATTACAGACTCCCACTACCCTCTGCGTAAAAAACAGTTTTTCCTCGCGTCCCCTCTACACCTTCTGCCACTGATCTTCAATCTATGTCCCCTGGTTCTGAATTCTCCACCAGGGGAAACAATTTTATCCTGTCCATCCTATCTCTTCCCTTCATCATTTTGTCGTATTCATATGTTTCACTGAAAGAATTTTGGTCACTCGTACTGTTTTTCTCTCACTTTACTCCTTCCCTTACTCCTTGATCTTTTTCACTCTGACTTTATCCAGCACTCTTTCTTACACATAAATTAGTGTAGTTTGGAAGTGGAAAGTTTGATATTTTACAACATGTCTCCAAGGGGTTAGAGTTCATAATTTGACTATTATAAACATGACTGTTAGGAAATTTAATTTGCATGATAGGCTTGATGGCCTCCTTCTATGCTGTTACAATGCTCTGAGTAGAGATTACTGGAGAAAAGCTGAGCGCAGCATTATCCCTAACTATCAATAGGTGCTGTATGGCAGTCAAATTATGCAAAACTGAGAATGCAAAACATTTTTTTGTCTTTATAGTATTGGGCTTTTCAACGTGCAGGTCACGATCCGTGGGTGGGTCACGGGCGGGTGTTGGGAGGGTCGTGTGGTGACCAGCCATGGTGTTCCCGCAGTAGTCCCAACCATGTGAGAAGCACCCAATGGCTGCCACCTGCTTTTACATTGAGAATGACGGTCACTGCCACCTTTTTAAATGAAAATAAATGAGACCAGAAGAGGCACCAGAGAGCTGGCCACGCCCTGCGCATACACTTTGCACCAAATTACGGAACATAGTTGCTTCCATTTTCTACCTATTAATAAGAGGACTGTTAAGATGGATTGTTTTCTTAAAATCTGGAGACTCTTAAATAGGCAGTGTACCTACTGGACAGGATTTTGCAACAGAATCTTTATTTTTTTAATTTTTATTGTTTATTCGTTCATGGGATGTGGGAGTCTCTGGCTGGGTCAGCATTTGTTGCCCATCCCTGATGGCATTTAAGAGTCAACCACATTACTGTGGGTCTGGAGTCACATGTAGCCCAGAGCAGGTAACGATGGCAGATTTCCTTCCCAAAAAGGGCATTAGTGAACCAGATTCGTTTTTACAACAATGCACAATGGTCTCATGGTCATCATTAGACTTTCAATTCCAGATTGTTATTGAATTTGAAACCCTGTCCCCAGAGCATTACTCTGGATCTCTGGATTACCAGTCCAGTGAGAATATCACTATGCCATTGCCTCCCCTGATAATCTGCTGGAAAGAGCTCTTCAGGAGAGTCCAGGGCAGGACAGAGCAGTGCTAGTGTAAGCTCTGTACAGAGCTCCAGGGTCTCTGGTTAACAGCCTACAAAGAATAAACTTAGCTTGGGAACAAAGCCGTATAAAGATGATTTCTTGAAGTATGGTTTTGTCAGTTGTGCCAGTGCAAATAAGGATGCAAAGCCCATGTGTGTTATCTGCAGGGAACTACTGGCATATGAGAGACGTTTGAGATTTTGAAAGAGAAGTGATGGGTGAAACATTCCTTTTGGGTTTGAGAGCCCAGAGTCAGTTACTAATTTACAGCTGACTCCAGATGAAAAGACTACGCTGTTGTACCTGACCCGTGATAGAAGATAGGAGGAGGAGGAGGCCTTTTGGCCCTTCGAGTCTGCTCTGCCATTTATCACGATCACGGCTGATCATAGAATCTACAGTGCAGAAGGAGACCACCCGGCCCATCGCATCTGCACTGGCTCCGGAAAGAGCACCCGACCCAAGCCCACATCTCCACCCATCCCCATAACCCAGCAACCCCACCCAACACTAAGGGCAATTTTGAACACTAAGGGCAATTTAGCATGACCAATCCACCTAACCTGCACATCTTTGGACTGTGGGAGGAAACCGGAGCACCCAGAGGAAACCCACACACACGGGAGGACGTGCAGACTCCGCTCAGACAGTGACCCAAGCCGGGAATCGAACCTGGGACCCTGGAGCTGTGAAGCAATTGTGCTAACCACTATGCTACCGTGCTGCCCGTGCAAGTGCAAATAAGGCTGCAAAGCCTATGTGTGTTATCTGCAGCTCTGGACAGAGCTTACACTAGTACTGCTCTGTCCTGCCCTGGACTCTCGTGAAGAGCTCTCTTCAGCAGATTATCAGGGGAGGCAATTAGCATAATGTGCTAATAATAGCACATTAAAAACACAGCAAAGGCCAATGTTACTGTCAGAATTCTGGGATTGCATCTCCCAGGAGTATCTAGTGCTGAGTAAAACAAACATTTTATTGCTATTGCCCTTCACAAGTACCTCCATGTGCGAGGTTGGATTTTTCTCCTGGTTGAAGTCTGCACCTGATGTGCACATTGCCCTCTCCTCCTGTGAACTTGATTCAAATGAGATCATGAGGACCAAGCAGGCTTCCCTTTTGCATTAAAGGTAAGCGAACGTGGCATGGGCCATGTAGGTCGGTCGGGGTGGGTCCAGAAAATTGGCCTTGGCAAAAGTCGGTCCCTGGAAGAAAAGTTTTAAAAACACTGGACTAGTATCCGAGAACCTTTATAAAGCTCTTTTGTAAAGCCCAATTATTCCCGTGAAGATTATTTTGTCGGCAAACATGGCAGCCATTTCACACACAATCAGTTTGCATAAATGGTGGTGAGATGCGGTTCAGCTGATCTGTTTTGGTAGAGATGGGCAAGATGTGACTTTGGTCCTTCTTCAAATCTTTAATGAATCAAAGAAAAAGTATAAGATCTTGACTTAACATTGAGTCGTAGTTGTCTACAGCACAGAAAAGGCTATTTGGCCCATCATGCCTATGCTGGTGAAAAATAACTACCAAAGTATTTAATCCCATTTTCAAGCAGTTGGCCTATAGCCTTGTATGCCTTGGCATCACAAGTGCACACCTAAATACTTCTGAAATGTTATGAGGGTCTTTGCCTTCACCGTCCTTTTTTAGTCAGTGAGTTCCAAACTCCCACTACCTTCTGAGTGAAAAGGTTTCCCTCTAAACCTCTTGCCCCTTACCTTCAATCTATGCTCCTGTTCATTGACCCTCTCAACCAAGAAGAAAGGTTTCTTCCTGTCTACTCTATGCCCCACATAATTTTATATATTTCTATCATTTACCCCCTCTGTCTTGTTTGCTCAAGGAAAGCAAACCCAGACTATCCAATCTCTCCATAACTAAATCTCTACAGTAAGAAGTCTTACAAAACCAGGTTAAAGGCCAACAGGTTTGTTTTGAATCACTAGCTTTCGGAGCACTGCTCCTTCCTGGGGTGAATTAAGAGGCGGGTTCCAGAAACATTTATACAGACAAAGTCAAAGATACAAGACGATACTTTGAATGCAAGTCTTTGCAGGTAATTAAGTCTTTACAGGTTCAGACGGAGCAACTGGAGAGAGGGATAATCACCGGTTAAAGAGGTGTAAATTGTCTCAAGCCAGGACAGTTGGTAGGACTTTGCAAGCCCAGGTCAGATGATGGAGGATGAATGTAATGCTACATGAATCCAGGATCCCGGTTGAGGCCGTATTCGTGTGCAGAACTTGGCAATAGGTTTCTGCTTGGCGATTCTGCGTTGTTCAACCCATTACCAATTAAAAATCTGTCGAAGTCCTCAAATTTATTCACTGTCCCAGCATCCACCGCACTATGAGGTAGCGAATTCCACAGATTCACAGTCCTTTGGGAGAAGTGCAAAGAACGCAGAAAATTACAGCACAGGACCTCCAAGCCTGCACCGATCATGCTGCCCACCTGAACTAAAACCCTCTACCCTTCCAGGGACCACATCCCTGTATTCCCATCATATTCATATATTTGTCAAGACACCCCTTAAAGTCACCATCGTATCTGCTTCCACTACCTCCCCGGCAGCAAGTTCCAGCCTCTCACCAACCTCTGTGTTAAAAATTGCCTTGTGCATCTCCTTTATGAAATGAAAATGAAAATTGCTTATTGTCACAAGTAGGCTTCAAATGAAGTTACTGTGAAAAGCCCCTAGTCACCACATTCCGGCGCCTGTTCGGGGAGTCTGGTACGGGAATTGAACCGTGCTGCTGGCCTGCCTCGGTCTGCTTTCAAAGCCAGCGATTTAGCCCAGTGTGCTAAACCAGACCCTGGTTAAACCTTGCCCCTCACACCTTAAACCAATGCCCCCCAGTAATTGACTCTTTCACCCTGGGAAAAAGTTTCTGACTATCCACTCTGTCCATGCCCCTCATAATTTTGTAGACTTCTATTAGGTCGCCCCTCAACCTCTGCCCCAGTGAGAACAAACCAAATTTCTCCAACCTCTCCTCATAGCTATTGCCCTCCAGGCAACATTCTGGTAAATCTTTTCTGTACTCTCTCCAAAGCCTCCACATCCTTCTGGTAGTGTGGCGACCAGAGTTGAACACTACATCCCAAGTGCGGCCTAACTCTGTGCCCCGGCCGATGAAGGCAAGCATGCCATATGCCTTCGTGACTACGTTCTCCATCCGCGTTGCCACTTTCAGTGATCTGTGTACCTATACACCCAGATCCCTCTGCCTATCAATACTTTTTAAGGGTTCTGCCATTTACTGTATATTTCCCAGCTGTATTAAACCTCCCAAAAAGCATTACCTCACATTTTTCTGGATTAAACTCCATCTGCCATCTTTCTGCCCAAGTCCCCAATCGATATATATCTTGCTGTATCCTCTGGTCCTCATCGCTACCCACAATTCCCCCAACCTTTGTGTTATTCGCAGACTTACTAATCAAACCAGTTACATTTTCCTCCAAAACATTTATATATATATATATAACAATACCAGCACTGATCCCTGAGGAAAGGCACTAGTCACAGAACCTCTATTCAGAAACGCACCCTTCCTCGGTCTTCTATGATTGAGCTAGTTGTGTATCCATCTTGCCAGCTCACTTCTGATCCTGTGTGACTTCATCTTCTGTACCAGTCTGCCATGAGGGACCTTGTCAAAGACCTTGCTGAAGTCCATGTCGACAACATCCACTGCCCTAGCCTCATCAATCATCTTCATCACTTATTCGAAAAGATCAGTCAAGTCAGTGAGACACAACCTCCCCTTCATAAAACCATGTTGCCTCTCACAAACATGTCCACTTATTTCCAAGTGGGAGTAAATCCTGTCTCAAAGAATCTCCTCCAATAATTTTCCTACCACTGACGTAAGAACCAACGGCTTGTAATTACCTGGATTATCCTTGCTACCCTTCTTAAACAAAGCAACAACATTGGCTATTCTCCAATCCTCTTGGACCGCCTCTGCCAGTGAGGATACAAAGATTTCTCTCAAGGCCCCAGCAATTTTTTCTCTTTGCTCTCTTGGTTTCTCCTCAAATCTTTGCTACCTCTTATCCTAAGACTGTGACCTCTCGTTCTGGCCTGTCCCACAAGAGGAACCATCCACTCCACGTCTACCTTATCCATACCTTTTATCATCCTGTATACCTCAATTTGATCTCTCATTCTTCTAAACTCTAGAGAGTATAGGCCTAAACTGTTCAGTCTCTCTTCATACGATAAACCCTATATCTCTTGAATCAACCTAATGAACCTCCTCTGAACTGCTTCCAATGTCACTACATCTTTCCTCAAATAAGGGGACAAAAACTGTGCTCAATACTCCACGTGTGGTCTCACCAGTGCCTTGTACAGTTTTAACAACACATCCTTACCTTTATATTCTATTCCTTTAGCTATAAATGCCAACCATCCATTCGGCTTTTATTGAATTCCATTTGCCACTGATCAACCCATCTGACTATCTGTCTATATCCTCCTCACTAGGATAGTAATCTAAGGCTATCCTCCTCACTATTTACTACTCCACCAATTTTCGTACCACTGCAAATTTACTGATCAACCCTCCTACATTCGTGTCTAAATAATTTATATAAACCACGAACAGCAAGGGCCCTGACACTGATTCCTGCGGGACCCCACTTGGTACAGATTTCCAGTCAGAACAATACCCCTTGACTATCACACACTCCTTCCTGCCACTCAGCCAATTCTGTATTTTGTCAAATTCCCTTGGATCTCATGGTCTCTTGTGGGCTCTTCCCTTCACTCTCAGTCTCCGTAGGTGTGACCTTATCCAATGCCCAAGTTTACTGCATCAAACACATTTCCCTCATCTACGCACCTCATTACCTCTTCGAAAAATTCAATCAAGTTGGTCAGACATGACCTCCCTTAACAAACCATGCTGATTGTTCTTAATTAATCCTTCTCCAAATACAGATTAATTCTGTCTCTCAGAATTGCTTCCCCACCACTGAGGTTAGACTGACTGGCCTGCAGTTTCCTAGTTTATACCTCCCTCCCTTCTTGAATAATAACTATCCCCCAGTCCTCCGGCACCTCTCCTGTGGCTCGAGAGGGATTGAAAATTATTGACAGCACTCCTGCTATTTCCTCCCTTGCCTCACTTAAGAGCCCGGGATACATTTTATCCAGCCCTGGAGATTTACCTACTTTTAAGCCTGCCGGACCACTCAGAACCTCCTCACTGTCTGTGTTAATCACTTTAGTTTTATCACAGTCCTTCTCCTTAGGGGCAGCACGGTAGCATAGTGGTTAGCACAGTTGCTTCACAGCTCTAGGGTCTCAGATTTGATTCCCGGCTTGGGTCAGTCTGTGGAGTGTGCACATTCTCCCCGTGTGTGCATGGGTTTCCTCCGGGTGCTCCAGTGTCCTCGCACAGTCCAAAGATGTGCAGGTGGATTGGCCATAACTAAATTGCTCTTGGCGCCCAAAAAAGGTTAGAGTGGGTTACGGGGATAAAGGATTGGGTGGAGGTGTGGGGCTTAAGTAGGGGTGCTCTTTCCAAGGGCCGGTGCAGACTCGGTGGGCTGATTGGCCTCCTTCTGCACTGTAAATTCTATGGTTCTATGACTTCTATACCCACATTGTCCCTCTCACTGGTGAATATCGACACAAAGTATTCAGTTAGACCCTACCTATGTCCTCTGGCTTCACACACAAGTTACCACTGTGGGTGTGGGCCCTACTCTTTCCCTAGTTATCCTTTTACCCTCAATGTACTTGTAAAACAACTTAGGATTTATTTTATTTTACCATGCCCCCTTTTTACTCTTCTAATTTCCTTTTTAAGTTTCATCTTCCAAATTCTACATGCCCCTTGGGCTTCTGCTGCTTTGAGCCCTTAACATCTGCCACAACCCTTCCTTTATCTCTTTATCCAATGCTGTTTATCCCTTGATGTCCAGGGTTCACAGGATTCATTGGTCCCACCATTTCGTTTATTCTTCTGAAAGAACTGCACCTCCACCAACTTGGCACCAGTGTATTGGCTTAGAGTAGTCGTGATGCAGAGCTTGATCTGCAACATTTTGACTTCCAGGGTAAGGGTGCTTACCAACTGAACCAAGCTGATAATTCACTGTAACGTTGCCATTGGGACTGGGTATCAAACTCTCATTTCACTGGTGGCATTGTACACGGCAAGCAATATAGCTTTCAGACGAAACTAGTGTGCAGGATGATGATGAACACATGCCAATATGATACAATCCCTATTTTACAATCATGAATTCTGTCCTTGTATTTATAATTCCATAATAAATCCTTATGTCTACGTTTAGAATGGAAACTGACTATGCAAACGTGTTACACTGTAATTGCACCCTCCTGCCAGCAGTGGTGTTGCGGAACAGTCGCTGGTAGGGTGTAATTATGGCATGAATGTTTACATAGACGCTTTCCATTACATATGTGGACATAGGAATTTATGAGACTGGGAACATGTACTGTTGTAAGATTATTAATAAGTAAGAATTAAGTTTCTTTTTCTCTGTCCTCCCTTCTGCACATTGTCATTTGCACTTTAATTTCTGACAAGGATTTATTTTCGTAGTTTTCAAATGCTGTAAATTCACTGAGTTAAACCGTCATGTGTGTTGAAATATTTTGTCCACTTACATGTCTCTGAAATACCTGCTATTAAATGTAGAGTGTAACGTGGCTGTAAAGTAATCCTTTTCATCATTAACATCCTGTATAACTATTTCAGTAAGGCACAAGACTTCCTCGAGGTCTGGAGGGCTGTGACATCTTTACTAAATAACTATTTTTTCCTGAAACCACTGATTCCTGTTGTCTATCTTGTTCTAATGCCACATGCTTTTTTTAATCAAGACCAATGAAGTAAGCAGGTTAAATAGGTTGAAATAGTTTGTGTACTGTTGTGCTGGTAGAATGTAGCTTTTCAGTTGATGAAATGTCAGGAATAAACCAATAACTCTGCAGTTGTTTAGAGCTTCTAACTGTTGAGTAATTTGGCATTTGGGCATTTTGGAATTAGTACCACCTGACCAGATCTATGTTTAAATTTTATA
Source organism: Scyliorhinus canicula (assembly GCF_902713615.1). NCBI lineage: Eukaryota > Metazoa > Chordata > Chondrichthyes > Carcharhiniformes > Scyliorhinidae > Scyliorhinus > Scyliorhinus canicula. The sequence goes on along the minus strand of NC_052153.1, from coordinate 180,155,636 downwards.
CTTTTAGTTTGATTTGGGATTAGTTGCAAACTAGCATTAAAGATTTCAATAAAATTAACAGCATTTTGGGATAGGAACACTTTCATCTTTCTTAAATGTTACATGTATTTGAGTTGAACTGAATGCAAATGTTTTTCTTTTGATTAGTAATGAATTCTGTTTCAGAACAGAATGCTCTCATGAGTGTCCAAGTCTGAGGCTCTTGTTTAAGTTAAATACATTTACAATTTATCCCTTACTGGCAAAACCATTTTTCAGAATAATACAGACCAATTTGTCAAAACATGCTCCATTAGTAAGATACTGTATGCTTTTAACTTTGAGTCATTCATTACTTTAATATGAAATGATGAAATTGTGCTGCCACCAGTACATGCTTTTAAACTTTCAATTGTGAAGGGTCACTGACACAGAATGGTTCCTCTCAAGGTTCTTTAACTTGTATCATCTTACCATCTCTCCCTGTTGGTTAGACATTTAAGTGTTGGCACAAAATGCAAATCATACATTGACCTGCAAAATTAAAACTGAATATTAGAAACAGTTCAACTATTTACACTCAAAGTAGTGAGATTCATCCTTTACTGATGTACTTGCTGTGCGCGTAGGCTCGAAGTCCTGGAATGCCTCCATTTTAAAAGTCTCGTCCTCAGATTCCTCAATAGGTTCTCCCTTTCCTATATCTATAATCTCCTTCAGCCTTACAACGCTCCAACATTTCCATACTCCTTCAATTCTGGCTTAACGCATATCCCTGATTTTAATCACTCCTCCATTTCAGTTAGGTCCTCAATTATGAAATTCCCTCACTGTCTTTCCCCTCATTTACCATTCTTTCTGCTCTTTCATCTTGGGGATTCCATTGTCCTTACTCCCTCTCTGAAACTTAACTTTCCCAGAATATAAAAGTCTTTCATGTTCTCCTTATTGCCCCCATTTTCAGGTCAAATAGAATTTAATAACCGAGCCTTATTTATTTATGACCTTATCCAATTTGTTAAAGTCTTCTTCCTTCTCTTTGAAATTTAATAACTGAAAATAACAACACCTCCAAATACAAATTTTGTCCTACTGCTTGCTTGCTTTGTAGAAAATTGAATATGACCCTAATTACTTCAAATGCATGTCTTTCACACCTCCACCTCTTTAATGTTATAACCCTTGGAGCCAACCAGTCCCCAGCTTAATTAACTTAGTTTTACACACAGATGCACACAACCACAAGCCTCCTTCACCAGAATATGCAATAAACCTCAAAAATATTAAAGATATCTTTTGTCATCTTGGAAGCTGACAAGATACTGTACACTTAGTTTTTGTAATTAGATAATAGATTCCTGTCTTGTAGAAACCTAGAAATTCAACACAGGAACTAGGAGCAGAAGTAGACAATTCAGCCCTTCGAGCCTGCTCTGCCATTTAATCAGATCATGGCTGATCTCTCAAATCCACATCCCCATCTGTTGCCCATATCCCTTTAACCTGTATTTTTAATCAAAAATATTTATCTCTATTTCTTGAAAACATTTAATGATTCAGATTCCACCGCACTATGAGTCAGCGAGTTCCACAAATTCACCACTCTCTGTGAGCAGTTCCTCCTCATCTCAGTTCTAAATCTCTCGCATCTCACCTATATATATATTTTTATTATCTTTATTGTCACAAGTAGGCTTACATTAACACTGCAATGACATTACTGTGAAAATCCCCTAGTTGCCACATTCCGGCACCTGTTCGGGTACACCGATGGAGAATTCAGAATGTCCAATTCACCTAACAGCACGTCTTGTGGGACCTGTGAGAGGAAACCGGAGTATCCGGAGGAATACACAGGGAAAATGTGCAGACTCTGCACAGACAGTGACCCAAGCTTGGAGTCGAACCTGGTATCCTGACACTGTGAAGCAATAGTGCTAACCACTGCTACCGTGCTGCCTTCTCGGAACAGAGTAGGGAGAGGTTTAAGATGTCCGCGAACACATCCGCCAGCTAGTCCGCGCCGGATGTGTGTGCACAACCAGGGACCCCGTCGGGACCCATCGCTTTCCAATGCATCACTTTCAAGAAGCCAATCAGACTTTGGAAGCTGTGACGGTAGGTATGGATGTGACGGTTTGATGGTTTCCTCCTCGAACCGATCATAAAATGCATTAAGTTCATCGGGAAGGGGTGCACTGCTGCCGGAGATTGTACATGGCTTCGCTTTGTAGCTTGTTATGTTGTTTAAGCCTTGGCGCAACCGACAAGTGTCCGCGACGTTAGTCTGTGACTCTAGCTTGGTCTGATATTGCCCCTTGACATCCCTGATGACTTTGCAGATATTGGCCGAAGTGAATGATGAACTACAGAACATGTAGTTTAAAATAATTTATTGCAGAACAACTGCGTGGTAAGATAACTAGGATAAATAAAATAAGAAACAACTAACACTAATCAACTATTGTGGAACTACTGCAAATATGTCTATCTCCCAGCATGACCAACTCCCAAATCACATGGTGACGTGATGGGTTTGCACTGCCACCTAGTGGTCGGAGGTCGTGCATAACATTATGTACAAACTTGCATTATGCATATCTTCACACAGCCTGCGTTTCATGTAGAGGTCAGGGTCCTGTCCTGATCTGTCCTGAACGCCTCAGACTGGCCATTAGGGAGTCAATCTCTCGATTAAACCATGGTGTCTGGTTGGGGAACTTTCTTTGGCACGCCATCTTCTACACACTTACTGATAAAGTCTATGAAGGTGGTGGCATACTCATGAAAGGTTGGTTGCTGAGTTCTTAAATATGGACCAGTCCACTGACTCCAAGCAATCACTTAGGAGCTCTGCCTCAGACTAGCACTGCAAAACCTTCTTTACCAGATTCTCTTAAGTTTCCGCATGTATGCTGGGAGAAGGAGCACCATCTTGTGGTCCAAGTGTGGTCGGGGGATTGATCGGTAGGCGCCTTTGATTGTTGTGGTAATTTGACACTAACAGGGTTACAAGGGAGATCTAATTGAACTTTTTAAAATTCTGGAAGGTTTAAAGTACATAAACAGTAAAAGAAAAATTCCAATCGTTGAGGAATCCACTTTATTCCAATTGCAGTCCTGTTATTAAAATTCTGTGCATCTACATCCCCTAACATTATATACTCTTGCACTCCATGAAAAAAAAATTTAAGGCGTACTTTAATTTTTTGCTTTTTCCCCTCATGTGTGCATTTAGCTGTATTTGCTACCTTTCTGATTCATAGTTTTTCTATGATTCTGAATTTACTATAAATCAGCAAATATTAAATTTGCTCTATGTCCATGTCAAAATCATCCTTAATAAATTGTGATGGACAGGCTCAGTGGTGATATGAGCATGAAATTTCCATTGAGTTCTAACTTTTTGAATTTTTTGCAACTCTAATTGAAGCTATGAATCTTAAGTTTTAAATGGTGGTTCAAAGCATCTACCACTGAGCTGGTACTGAATCCTATTTCTCCAATATGTAAATCAAGAAGGACTTTTTTTTTCAATTGCAGACTCAGTTCAAATACGTCATTTGCATTCATTATTCTTCATTCAAGGTTCACTTCCTTAATTAAATCTAATGTGGTTTGCGTATAGCTCAAATTTATTGCAAGGGTTAATTGTTTTTGAATGTGCCTAATTAAAAACAAAATGTTGATGCCATGCCACTAGCAGGTTCAACAGTCGATACAAAGATAAAATTGCAAAATGTTTTCCAATTTAAAAATATTAACTTTTTCAGTGTCCGATATTTTAGATTTATTTTACAAAATATATCTAATGTTTGCAGAACAAAACAATTAAATGTGCCCACAAACTGATGTGTTTTTGTCAGAATCATTTTTTTTGGAAGAAATGATTCTGACAAAACATTTTGACAGTGAACATTTTTTTTGGAAGAATCATTGCTTTTTTAAAAGTAGTCTGTGCAGTTTCTTGTGTATGTCCCGTTTGCATATTTGTAAAACAGAAAATCTAGTGATAGAAAATATTTGCCAAAAGCAATGAATGTGCAATCAGGAGTCATGAGCATGGTACTTTTAGATTACAGTCTGCTATGTTTGAATATGCATTTTCATGCCTTCGTGAATTCTTTTAAAAATACTTAAATAACAAGTTTAAATTACTGAGATTTTTAAATTTGTTTTTTCAGTATGCAGGGATATATCTGAATGAAGGTCTGAAATTCTAACTTAAGCACACTTGTTAAACCAAACAGGATATAAATTCACTTTAAAGTGTACTTTACCATCTCTTGTTACTATTCGTTTTTATAGTTACTACGCGACCAGTTCCAGTACAAACCATTACTGTTAAAGGACCAGTTTCTACACTATGGTTTTGCGGAAAGAAAGATGCAGCTTTCTTGTGATGTAATAAACATTGTAACGAAAAGGCACAAGGAACTGAGCAGCCTCAACAAGGTACTTGGCTAACAAGAATTTTAAAGTAAAGAATTTTCGGAAAGCAATCATGTATGCCAATTAAACTTCTGTATTTTGCAATGAGGAGCAAATGCCCTGGATGTTTTTTTCTCCTCTCCTTAATCAATAGGCACTGAAATCAGTAGCAGCGTTTTCATCACCACCCTAGCTGATATTGTCTAACTCAGCACAGACTAAGGATCAAACCTGAGACAGTCCTGGTCTGAATGGCTCAGCTGACCGCTGTTTTAAGGACAAAAAAGTCATATTTTAAGTAAATTTCCCATATGTTTTCAGGAAGTGGAACTTATTGAACTAAAGGGATGTGGTAAAATGCTTATTTCCATCTGTTGCATCAAACAGATTAAAGTTTCAAGCTTTGCAATTAATTTTGTCTTGGTGTGGCAGTATGTCATTTACTTCACAACTGATGTTTCAGTGGCTGACAGCACAATCTCTGTAAAATATGCAGGATTTATTCTGGCTCCTCAGAGACAAAAAAGGACATTTAAAACAAAAAAGTTAAATTAATCTTATTCCCAGCATGTTTAGCCTGGTCAGGAAGCCGCCCCCCTATAGTCAGATACATTGTTAAACTAGTAGATTGGTTTTTGAGTTGTAATCCGAACCCGATCTGCAAATTTAAAGAGGATCCTGTTGCCTTAGGACAGGTGAGCCTGTAGCCTGCAATTTAGAAGTGCAGTCTGTTCAATTGGAATGGGAAAGGAGGGGTTATGTTGCTCACCCCATTTGAACTTTATCCCTCACCCCTCACTTTATTTCTGGCAGGCAGGGGAGTTTAAAAAATTGACGTTGATATCTCAATATTTCGTATTAGATCATCTATTTTTGTTTCCTTTTTTGTCCAGAAGGAGCCAGTGTAAATACTGCATACTTCCTTTAACAAAGAAGACTGTCATGTGTCTGCGTTAACTTTTCAGATCGAAATGTGAAGCTTTGCTGCATCTATTGATAGTTTGAACTAAATGGTTTGAACTCTTCCCTTCCAATTGTTACTTGGTAGTTATTAAAATGCAACCATGTCATGCTAGATTGAGGAATAAAATCTCCAGTATAACATATAATGAACAATTTTCCTTGTGCTGAAACTCTTCCTGACTGAATTGTGGATATTCCTACAGCACATGGACTAATGGTTCAAGAAGGCGACATACCACCAGCTGCAATAGGGCAATTGGGGATGGGCAGCAAATGCCTGACTAGCAACGCTCACATCCCATGAACAAATATTTTTTTTAAATGTCCTGGGTTTTTTTCCTCAATATTTGGTGGTGGTCATGATGGGATGAAGACTGCATTAAATCAACTTTATTAATAAGTACTTTGGTTTTTCTCTTTAAATTATTATCAACTTTATAATATTAATAATCTTGTTAAAATATTTATAGTATGTCCATATATATATGTTGCATCTATAAGTGAAGCAGTAATTATCTATTAAGATGCTAACAATCAGAAAACATTACTGTTTTCTTATTGTGTTCATTTTAGATCAAGGCTCAACCATATAAGAATTCAAGTTATCCTGTGAAAAGTCACTCACGATTTAAATGTGAATCACTAATTCCTGATACTTTGCCATCTGAACCGAATATAACAGTAAGTATTTTCAACTGTAAATTACTTAGAAGCAGCACCGAAACAAGACATCTGGCCCAGCAAACTCATCTTGTGCTTTTCATCACATGAACAACTTTATCCACGTTCACTGATCTACTTGGTCCTTGTAACTTTTAATTTTCTAGTTTCAACTTAAAACAGTTCCCTTAAAACAGTTTATAGATTGCTTCAACAATACTTTGTGTCACAGAATTTCAAATCCTTATCAGCCACTGTGGAAATAAATTATTTAACGCCTACCCTTTAATTTTTGTTATCTTAAGTTTATCAGCTCTCATTATTGTCTTACTAACCAGGAGAATTAAAGCTACCATTATTTATCTCATTAGAACACTTCATGATCTGTCTTTGGATCTCTTACTTTTTAAATATCTCTTGGTAACTGTAATCCCTTTTTGCTAGTAACAATTTGGTGAATCTGTGCTGTATCATAGAATTTACAGCTATTGTAACTTTTATATCTTCCTCGACAATACAGTGTCTCAAAACTGTATGCAATACTGCAACTGTAGCTAAAATTTTACTATCCATGACTTCATTGTAGATAATTGCCTTGATATTATCACTTTAATGGACAGGTGAAAATACTGCATGTCTTATTGAATCCTCCCTATATTAATCCTTCCTATATGACTGTACCATGCGGTTGATGTGGTGGCGTGCTTGTATCCTCAAATTCCTGGTCTCAGCCTATGCACTAATATAGAATCCATTGAATCCGACAGTGCAGAAGGAGGCCATTCAGCCTAGGCCCCCACCCTATCCCCGTAGTCTAATTTGCACATCTTTGGACACTTAAAGGCCAATTTAGCATGACCAATCCTGCACATCTTTGGACTGTGGGAGGAAACTTGAGCACCCGGAGAACCCACGCAGACACTGGGAGAACGTGCAAACTCCACACTAAGTCACCCCAGGTGGGAATCGAACTTGGGTCCCTGGCATTGTGAGGCAGTAGTGCTAATCCCTGTGCCACTGTACTGCTCTTCTCCTTTATGATTTGAGTCTTCATCTGAATTCATCTTGCCTTCTCGCTAATGAAGTTTGACACGTCCAATAATTTATCAATTGCTGTTTATTTTACATTTAAAAACAATTATTAAAGTACACAAATAATTCTCCTGTGGTATTGCATGTACGGAAAATTGGCCCACGAGCCATGCATCTGTGACCAAGGTTTGAAGTTCCAATCTGAAACACAAACTGTCAGTTTGAAGAAAATTGTGCTTTTGAGAGCTTTAAGATAATTCATAGCTTTTAAGAAGTACTATGTATTTATCGTATCACATTATAATTTTAATTTTGATTGGCTCAAAAATTAACAGGCGTGTTGGAATTTTTTTTTGCCGCACTTCAATTTGTGTTACACAGTTGCTAACAACTTTTGCCTATCTGTGTATTGAGTACACATGGCATTTGAAATGCAGAATCTTGTGATTAAATCAATGTAAACTGAACTCCTGGAGGATTATCCATGTTTACATCTCCATTTTTCTCTTATTATTAGTGGATCTCCAGTGGTAGAGGTTACATCAGACTTTGTGCTTTGGCAGCACTGTGGAAGATGATATGTTGAGGATATAGGATACCGGTGATGGAGGCAGTATAGTATAGTGGTGCAGCAGTACAATGTGGAGAGGGGTGATTTTGGAAGACTAATTTTTGGTTTTGAGCTGACCGTCCATCATAATACCCTGTCCACCACCAAGACTGTAAGCTTCCACCTCCATAATATTACTCTTCTCTACTCCTGCTTTAACCCATTGGCTCCTGAAACCCTCATGCACGCATTTGTTACTGGCAGAATTTTATTTTCCAATGCTCTCCTACCATGGGGCAGCATGGTAGGACAGCGGTTAGCACAGTTGCTTCACAACTCCAAGGTCCCAGGTTCGTTTCCCGCTTGGGTCACTGTCTGTGCGGAGTCTACATGTTCTCCCCGCATCTGCGTGGGCTTCCTCCGGATGCTCCGGTTTCCTCCCACAGTCCAAAGATGTGCAGGTTAGGTGGATTGGCCATGATAAATTGCCCTTAGTGTCCATAAAAGGTTAGGTGGGGTTACAGGGATGGAGTGGAGGCGTGGGTTTGGGCGGGTTGCTCTTTCCGAGGGCTGGTGCAGACTCGATGGGCCGAATGGCCCCCTTCTGTACTGTAAATGCTATGATTCTATGATGGCCAGTCTTCCAAATTCACACCCCTTAAGCTTTAGCTCATCCAAAATTCTACTAATGCATGCCAAATCCTGTTCACCCATCACTTGTATACTTGCTGATCCACACTGGCAGGTCAGACAATAAAACTTAAGTTCTCGTCCATGTGTCAAATTCATCTATGGCCTCTGCCCGCCCTATGTAGTCTCCTACACTCTGCCAAAGCTCTGCATAACCCTCTGGCATCTAGTCATCAATGATTTCCATTGTCCACCAAATCTCTCTGCCTCTCCACCTCTCATCTCCTTTAGGACACACCTTTAAAGTGTCCTCTTTTAAACAAGCCCTTAACCTCTAGTGGCTTACTTTCTAATTTTGCTTGATAAAACTCCCATGAAACACTATGTTAAGGGCACTTTGTAAATTGTTGTTACTGCGGAGATCCTGGGTTCTGCCAATGTAGGAGGAGGTGGGGTGTTTAGGTTTGGAAACACTGAAAAGTTAAAAAGATCTAGGCATGTGATAATATGCTGAAGAAGGCAATGCATGAAAGGGATGAAGTAGCTAGCATGTCTATATAACTAAATATTTATATAAACAATAAATGTTTAGAATTTCAAGTATAAGCCTCAAAGTGCAGGCAATGCCTGCCTCCGTTTTAGCTAGACTTGCTCCAGAATATAAAAAGTCAGAAGAATATATTTTTGATATGGATCTTATGCTACAAAAATTTACCAAATTTGTCTTCTAGTTAGCTTTCAAATCATTTGGAAAACAAAAACTCAGAAATATTGTCATGGCATGCAAATGGCAGAGAATCACGTGCACTGAGAAACATTCTGATCATCCTGTTTCCTCTGTTCAGCAAACAGAGTAATAGCTCTGGAGAAAATAGCGAGACAAGACTTTTGAGGGAGTTTTGGGGCCTCAGCACAAGTTATTGATTAAGATCTTTGGACTTAAGCAAAAATCTTATGGAATAGTTTGATCACCATAAGGAAATATGTAATGTTTTAATGTTACAATTCATACTTTTGAGAATTTTGAGTGAGTTTGGTTGGTTCACTGTATCATTTCTATTGTTATGTTCTCCAGGATTAATCATGCATTTTTAAAAATATTAAAAATTTATAATGTCATAGTCCATTCTTCCATTGTCCCCCATACATGACTCCTTCCCATTTGTAATTTAAATTTTTCACCTCACTCTCACTCTGACCTCTGTCCTCATTCTTCTATTTCCTCCAGTGAAGCTAAAGGAATAGCTTAGTCAACTTTACAGCCTTTCACACTCCTCATTGACAACTTCAGATCATTACCACTGCTCCCATTTTTTTCAGGCAGCCGGTATAATGATTTTGCTTTTCCTATTTACATCACTGCTGAACTCGTCATTTGTTTCTTTAAAAATCCAATTACTTCTCCATTTTGCCTTGCGCTATCATCCTTTTTTCATCCCTCCTACCTTCTACCCTTCACTTCTTTTTTCTTTCCTCCACCCGTACTTGGTTTAAACCTGCACATCTGTAACATTTGACATCGACCTGAAACGTCAAAGCTGTTTCTTTTTCCACGGGTGCTGTTTACATTCCTTAAAAATTTTTTACTGTTGATTTCTGGCTTATCTTGCTTTTGATTCCTACAACCCTGATCTGTTCAGTTTCATTTGTAGCTGTTTTACTTTGCAATGCATGCTGCCAATATGACAAACAGGAAATGTGGGTAAACATCCTGATTTGTTTATTTATTTATCCACACATATATGTGTGTAATATATAGATCCCCTGTAACATTACTCATGTAAATTTGCTTCATTATATTTAAAACATGAAATCCCACAGCTCAAAATGAGACTAGTTGATTTTGATTTATTGTCACGTATACCGAGGTATAGTCAAAAGTATTGATCTGCAGACAGTCCTGGCAGATTGTTCCTTTCATGAGAAACATAAGACATACGATAAATGCATAAATACACAGATAGTGGGTGCAGCATAAGGAGTGATTCAGCCCACCATGGTTTGCCAACTCCTTGAAATGAAACAAATGAAATGAAAATCACTTATTGTCACAAGTTGGGTTCAAATAAAGTTACTGTGAAAAGCCCCTAGTCGCCACATTCCGGCGCCTGTTCGGGGAGGCTGGTACGGGAATTGAACCTTACAAGAGTTACCTAATGAATTCCACCCCTGCTGTGCCCCATAGCGCTGCACATTTTTCCTTTTAAAGTATATATCCACTTCCTTTTTGCAAGTTACTGTTGAATTTGCCTCCACTATCCTTTCATTCCAGTTCTCCTCATTTCCATGTTGGTCCCGTTTACCAATTTTCTCTTTTTGTACATAACACATTTATCGTGGGTATGATGAGGCTAGACATTATGAAATTAAAGAAGCACTGTCTATTTCTACACAATCGACTGGGGGCAAGCCAAAGTATTTCCAACTGTAGCAGGCTCTGTTGGCCTGCTTGTTGTGTCAGAAATCATGTTAAACTGGTATTAGCTGAGCTACACCAAATATACTATACTGGTTAATCTCCTGTTGTGTTGCACATGGGGAATTAAAACCAAGTATAGCCTTCAGGCAAAGTAGAGTTGTGGCAGGTAATTGCATCACCGCTTGAAATCATAATTTAGTACTAAAATTAAATAATTAACTGCACCCAACATTGCTCCATAATTTTACCAATCACAACTCTGACAACAAAAAAAACATATGTTTAAAAAATGTTTCCTCGTAAAATACTCCTCCACAAAAAATTGGTTACGAAGATTACATTTTTGCCTTTATGTGGGAATGTTAACGTGAACAAAAAACAAATGCAAGGTAGCACAGTGGGTAGCACTAGTGCTTCACAGCGCCAGGGTCCCAGGTTCGATTCCTGGATTGGGTCACTGTCTGTGTGGAGTCTGCACGTTCTGCCCGTGTCTGCGTGGGTTTCCTTCGGGTGCTCCGGTTTCCTCTCGCAAGTCCCAAAAGACATGCTGTTAGGTAATTTGGACATTCTGAATTCTCCCTCTATGTACCCGAACAGGCGCCAGAATGTGGCGACTCGGGGCTTTTCACATTAACTTCATTGCAGTGTTAATGTAGGCCTACTTGTGATAATAAATGATTATTATTATCATTGAAAGCACATAAATTGAGAGTTCTGGATTTGTGCCTTGACAGACCGAGATGTAACCTGCCCGCTGCAGTCGGATACCATTTTCACAATCCAGATTTGATAAAAACAGACCAAATAATTAAAATATTTAATGCTTGCAACTAAAATTAATTTGTAATTTATCTCGTCATCTTCTTCTTGAGCTCCATGCCCAATGGCAGGGCCTTCGCGATTATCTCCCAAATCACAGCAAGGTTACATAATTTTTTCCATGGCTAAGAGGAGGAGGCAGGACCTCAATCTGACTCAATAGGAAAGGGAATTGAACCCCGTGTTGTGGGCATGAGCCTGATCCACACAGCCAACTGGTCCCAACTATCCCCACCCACCTCCCACCAAACAATCTACTCACTGCAATTCCATAATTATATGTAGTAAAAATTGCATGATAAGAGACCAATTTTTTTAAAAAGGAGATAGCTAGAAATATATTTTAAATATTTTGAAACTATGAAGAAATATTACAAAAACCTTAAATTTCTCTATACTTCGATTGGAATGAAGACATGAAACTTTCAAGAAATATGTCTCATTAATTAACAGAAGAGAGGCACACTTTAATCTATACAAAGATAATATATACAAAATGTGTGTTTATCTACACTCGGGTCATGATGCTACCATAGAAGATCAGACTTTTGCCACCTTGGCTTGGGCACAGCACCAAAAAGGGCGTCCAGAGCATTACTACTATGATTTTCCCCAATATTGCAAAAGCCAATGTGGGGCAGGAAAAGCGCCATTGAAGCTGTTGATGGCAATAGCGCCTTTCTCCAGTCGATAATGCGGCATTTTGGAAAAAGAGAAGACAAAGTCACGGGTCCCACAACAAATCGCTGGCAGGGGGCCTCCGATTCGCCCGCCTGTGGGCACCTTTGAAGCGCGAAGATTGGGGTGTAATTTTTAAAGATCACCCCAGCCCATAGCGAGCAAACCAGTTCAGCCTGGATCTCTTTCCCCACCCCGAGCGATGCGCTCACCTGAGTTCCCCTGGAAGGTTTGGAAAATCCCAGCCTACATTACTCCTGTACCCTGCTCTTGCGCTCAGCTATGAATGCTGAGTGAAATTGTGTACCGATAATATGCTCGTTGCCTATCCTATTACACCCTTAGTCAATAAAATGTGCACAATGCGATAAAATTCCTTGCTCTGTGGATTTCAAAACAAATCATATATAGTTGCTGCTGTGAAGAACAGCAGTTTTATGCCCCTCTCGGGTAGTATGGACTGTGCGGTTCCCTGTGACCTCGGATGAATCTGAACTTCCCCGATTGTGGGGGGAGGCAGGCTTCCCCCCAGTAGACATAAAAACCCTGACCCTGGTATAGGTTGGCACAGGAGACCCTTCGGGAGTGGAGTTGTAGATAATAAGATTGTGTAATTAAACCTTTTTGTTTTGCCCCCTCATTGCTTCCTTGTGGTTCCTCTGTGAGGGTCCAACAAACAGGCTGGATCCGTGATCGGCAGTAATACAGCATTGAAAAGTGGTATCACAGCGCAATCTATAGGTGGTACTGGTTAAGAGCAAAATTCCTCTCCCAATCTTTTAATGACCCACACGCCACATTGGTGAGACTGCACCTGGAGTATTGGGCACAGTTTTAGTCCCCTTATTTGAGGGTAGCTGTACTGGCATTGGAGGCAGTTCAGTGGACGTTCACTAGATTGATTCCAGAGAAGAATGATTTATCTTATGAAGCGAGATTGAACAGTTTAGGCCGATTCTCTCTGGAATCTGTGGAATTCGATACTAGGGGCTTTTCACAGTAACTTAATTGCAGTGTTAATGTAAGCTCCTTGTGACAACAATAAAGATTATTATTTTGGGATCTCACCTAGCGAGGGTGAGATCCAGGCCGTGACATCTTGTGAGGTTTGGATGAATCTCACGTGACGTCTCAAGCATCGTGAATCTCATGAGAGGCTGACTTGGTGACGTAATGAGGCTGGTAAATCGCGCCCGTTGTCTTATGGGACATATCCATGAGAGAGAGGAATTTTTAAAAATTCAGAAAACAGATGTAAATTGAGCCTCAAGTGCTTAGTTAAGGTAGGTTTCATTTGAAAGATATATGATGGATGCATGTTGGATGATTGATAATTTTCATTTATGTATTGTTTCTTATGAAAATCTGTCATCATTACACCCTGCTCTGATATTTTGTTCCAAATATGCTGTGTTACTAAAATGATATTCATTTTGTAACTATATATGACAGTTGCTTCTAATGTAATCATTTATGATAAATATACTCTCTTAATTTTAAAGTATACCTAACACTGTAATAAATTATTGAATTTTAAGTACGTAAATTTATATTTAAATTACATGATACTGAAGAATATAGGTAGATTTCATGTATTGTATCTAGTTAAGAATGCTGCTCGGAAGGTGTGTAGCCCAGGTAATTGTGGGCTTAATTTTCCATCCATTTAAATTAGTGAACAATTAATTTTTTGCATCCGTATGCACCAAAGCAAAGGACTTTGTGGAAGACTTTGTGTGGTCAGTCTGAGTCATGTTGACATCAAAAACGAGGAGGTATTGGGTATTTTAAAATACATTCAGGTAGCTATATTTCCAGGTAGATGGGATTTACTCCAGAATACTGAGGGAAGCAAGGGAGGAAATTGCTGGGGCCTTAATTGACATCTTTGTGTCCTCATTGGCTACAGGTGAGGTCTCTGAGACCTGGAGAATAGCTAATGTGGTGCCGCTGTTTAAGAAAGGTAGCAGGGATAATCCAGGAGACTATAGGCCAGTGAGCCTCACGTCGGTCGGAGGTAAATTATTGGAGCGAATTCTCAGGATACAGGATTTACACACATTTGGAAACAAATGGACTCATTAGCAATAGACAGCTTGGTTTTGTGAAGGGGAGGTTGTATCTCAATAATTTGATCTTGTTTTTTGCGGAGGCAACAAAGTTGATTGATATGGGGAGGGCGGTGGATGTTGTTTACGTGGACTTCAGTAAGGCCTATGACAAGGTGCCTCATGGCAGTCTGGTACAAAAGTGAAGTCGCAAGAGATCAGAGGTGAGGTGGCACGATGGGTACAGAACTGGCTCGGTCACAGAAGGTAAAGGGTAGCAGTAGAAGGGTGTTTTTATGGATGGAAGTTGTGACTAGTGGTGTTCCACACGGATCTGTGCTGAGGCTTCTGTTGTTTGTAGTATACATAAACGATTTGGAGGAAAATGTAGCTGGTCTGATTAGTAAGTTTGCAGATGATACCAAGGTTGGTGGAGTGGCAGATAGTGTTGAGGACTGTCAGAGGATATAGCAGAATATAGATAGGTTGGAAACTCGGGCAGGGAAATGGCAAATGGAGTTTAATCCAGACAAATGTGAGGTAATGCATTTTGGTACGTCTAACACAGGGCAAATACACCGTAAATGTCATAACTCTTAGGAATATAGAAAGTCAGACAGATCTCAGCGTGCAGGTCGCCAGATCTTTGAAAGTGTCAACACTAGTCGACAAGGTAGTCAAGAAAATATATGGAATGCTTGCCTTCATTGGATGGGGCATCATGTACAAAAACTGGCAAGTCAGGCTGCAGTTGTATGGAATATTGCACTTGGAATATTGCGCACAATCCTGGTCAGCACACTACCAGAAGGATGTGGAGGCTTTGGAGAGGGTGCAGAGGAGGTTTGCCAGTATGTTGCCTGGTCTGTCGGGTGTTAGCAATGCTGAGAGAGGGCAGCACGGCGGCACAATGGTTAGCACTGCTGCTTCAACAGCCTCCCTGAACAGGCGCCAGAAAGTGGCGAGTAGGGGCTTTTCACAGTAACTTAATTGAAGTCTACTCGTGACAATAAGCGATTTTCATTTTTCATTTTCACGGCGCTGAGGCCCTAGGTTCGATCCAGGCTCTGGCTCACTGTCCGTGTGGTGTTTGCACATTCTCCCCGAGTTTACGTGGGTTTCGCCCCCACAACCCAAAGATGTGCAGGGTATGTGGATTTACTACGCAAAATTGCCCCTTAATTGGAAAAAATTAATTTGATACTCTAAATTTTAAAGAAAAGCTATGCGGAGAGGCTGAATAGATTTGACTGTTTTCATTTGAGCAACGGAGGTTGAGAGGTGACCTGATGGATGTCTCCAAGATTATGAGGGGCATGGATAGAGTGGATGGGCAGGCACTCTTTCCGAGGGTGGAGGGGTCAGTCGCCAGGGGGCATAGGTTTAAGGTCCGTGGGGCAAAGTTTAGAGGAGATGTGCGAGGCAGGTTCTTTACAGAGGGTGGTGAGTGCCTGGAATGTGTTGCCAGGGGAGGTTGTGGAAGCAGATACATTAACTGCGTTCAAAAGGCATCTCGACAAATACATGGATAGGATGGGTACAGAGTTTCCACTGGCGGGTGAAAGCAGAACTAGGGGGCATAGCCTCAAAATAAGGGGAAGTAGATTTAGGACTGAGTTTAGGAGGAACTTCTTCACCCAAAGGGTTGTGAATCTATGGAATTCCTTGCCCAGTGAAGCAGTTGAGGCTCCTTCATTACATGTTTTTAAGGTAAAGATAGATAGTTTTTTGAAGAATAAAGGGATTAAGGGTTATGGTGTTCGGGCCGGAAAGTGGCGCTGAGTCCACAAAAGATCAGCCATGATCTAATTGAATGGCGGAGCAGGCTCGAGGGGCCAGATGGCCTACTCCTGCTCCTAGTTCTTATGTTCTTATGAAAGTGCTGAGGGTTTTGGCCAAAGGTGGTACCATGACCGGTACGGGCTTGGAGAGCCGAAGGGCTTGTTCCTGTGCTGTATTGTTCTTTGTTCAGACATTGCAAACCTGCGACTTTTCACTAAGCACACTCTGCAAGTGCCATTCTGTGCTGGGAGTACCTAACAGTCGATCAACCCTATAGAAGGAGCACCATTAGATGTGTGTATTTGCATGTGCCAGCATGTGTTGGAAAGGAAGTGAAAAGGAGTAAACTTCTCCGTTTTGTTTTAGATAAAACCTTTGGTAGAACGTCATTTATCCAGTACTGATGTGAAACCAATTTACATTGCATCCAGTCTTCAAAGTGACCATGTTGAAGATGAACCTATTAGAGAATATTCAGCACTATCCACTTCACATGAAGTAAGTATTGTTCTATTGAACCTAAATGAAGGACAAATCTGATGCAATGTTTATCAGGAAACTAATAGGTTGTAGGAGGAAGGCATGACTGAGCAAAGTGACTAAAACTAGAGTATCTGAGATGGAAATATGATGCAGCTTTTATGGACGATCACAACTTTAGCCTTGTTCTCTATACTTGTAAATGGTATTGGAATGGGTAAAGTTATCCATAGACAATATCCTCCGTACCTTAACTTGAGAGTCATTATGTTAAAGATTACAGCACAATGAGACTGTAGACTTTATGGAGAATGTTAACAGCCTGCACGAGGCAGTGTCACAGAGAGGCGGGGGGGGGGGGGGGGGGGGGCAGCAAAAATGGAGGTGGGGGGCGTACAGTAGCATTGTGGTTAGCGCAATTGCTTCACAGCTCCAGGGTCCCAAGTTCGATTCCGGCTTGGGTCACTGTCTGTGTGGGGTCTGCACATCCTCCCCGTGTGTGCGTGGGTTTCCTCCGGGAGCTCCGGTTTCCTCCCACAGTCCAAAGATGTGCAGGTTAGGTGGATTGGCCATGATAAATTGCCCTTAGTGTCCAAAATTGCCCTTGGTGTTGGGTGGAGGTACTGGGTTATGGGGATAGGGTGGAGGTGTTAAACTTGGGTAGGGTGCTCTTTCCAAGAGCCGGTGCAGACTCAATGGGCCGAATGGCCTCCTTCTGCACTGAAAATTCTATGATAAAGATGGTGTCAAACCAGCTCACTGACCATGTCGCAGGGAATTCTAATGACAATGGGATCAATTTCCAACTAGCAAATTCAAATATCCAGATGCCTCACTAAGGGCCATTGAATACATTTAAGAAGGAAATAGATTTCTTGAAACTAAAGGCATCAAGAGGTATGGGGAGAGCAGGATGTATAAAGTGTTTGGTTTCTGTGACCCTTTTAGGCATTCTTCTAGTACCTCATACTTTTGCTCAGCGATGATCTTTCATTTCCTCTGAAATACTATGAGATGTTTTTCTACATTCAAGGTGCCGTATATAACTTCCTGCAACTATAATGGTAGTAGCATTAGCAGTATGTTAACTTTAATATTTCTTATCCAGAACTGTGATTTTAGACATGCATTATTATTGTCGCCACTATCTGAGCTGAAGCACTGATGAAATAGAAGATTATCTTTTTCCTGGTGCATATGGAATCCATGAATAGGGTGCCAATTATATTTAAAAGCTCAGAACTTTTTTGTGGAAGGGGCTTGGCGGAGATGTGATGATGGCTTTTTAAACAATTGCTACCATAAACAACAGTGAATATATTGTTATCAATACTTGTTACTTATTTAAAGCTGAACGAGTTGTTTCTTGCTTGACAGTCACAGGCACTGGAGATCAAAATGCTAAAGCATGCGGTTGCCAAATGTCAGGAGAAGCTCCAGGTACTGGACGTGGTGCAGAGTAAGCTGCAGGCTTTAGAATGTGCGACAGCTGGAAAAGTGATTATAGATGAGAGAGACTGGAATAATCTGCTGAGCCGTGTTGTTCTGCTCGAAACTCAGCTGTTGCTGCATTCCAGAAAGGTAAGCCAGAGTTTTATTTTTAGACGTACTCAGTTGGCTGGCCAATTCAACTACAGGCTGCATCACAACCAAGCTGAATCATGTTCTTACACTGTGAGAACTTCTAATATGGCTCGTGACCAGAATCAAGAATTTCCAATCACTCCACCCAGTGCTCCACAAAACTCTGTGTAACTGGTCATCGTTCTGTGGGTTCTTGCATCCTAGAGCCACATCTTCGACCCCACACTTGGCAGGTGTTTCCGTGAGATAGGAGTGGTCCTCGAGATCGCTGGTATTCGTTTCTCAGGCTCGTTTTCTGGGCCTCCTTGTGTAGTCGGGTGTCCTCTAAGAATTGTGTCCCTACAATCAGGAGGTTCTTCCAAGTAGGTCTCTTCTGAGCAAGGGTCTCCCAGGCGTTCATGTTGCATTTCTTGAAGTAAGCCTTCAGGCTGTCTTTGAAGCGCTTTCTTTGTGCTCCTCTTGTTCCGAAGCCTTCCTTGAGCTGGGCAAAGAAGACTTGCTTTGTCAGTCGGGACTCTGACATCCTAAGCACATGGCCGGCCTAACGGAGTTGCTTTCAGATGGTCATGAATTCGATGCTGGTGCTCTTGGCTCCTTCAGGGACACTGATGTTAATCCTCCTGTCCTCCCAGCTGATGCAGAGAATCCTCCTCAGACTATGTTGATGGTACCTCTCAAGGCCTTCATGTGGCGTCTGTACATAGTCCAGGTTTCTGAGCTGAATAGAAAAGTTTAGGAGGACGACGCTTTGTATATGAGGATCTTGATATCAGCAAGGATTTCACCATCATCAAACACTTTCATCCTTGGGCATCTGAAGGAGGCTCTCGTGGATTGGATACGATGTTGTATCTCCACATCAATGTCAGCCATGGGTGGCACCCCAGATATGGAAATGTTCCACATTTGGGAGGATTTGTCCCTTGATTATGATGGAGGTAGAGACCGAATCTTGCCCTGGGGCAGGTTGGTAAAGGACTTGAGTCTTCTTGAGGTTGAGGCTGAGACCGACTCTTTGGTATGCTTCCGCGAATGTGACAAACATGGCCCAGAGATTCTCTTCTGAGATAGTGGAGATGGCAATGTAATTCGCATACCCACGAGCGATGTCAGTGTCATTTTTATCTTGAATTCCAATGGGTTGAGGTTGAAAGGTTTTCCATCCATCCTGAAGACGATGTCCACTCCACTGGGAAGCTTGCTCTTGACAATGTGAAGGATGGTGGGGATGAGGATTGAGAAAAGGATGGGGGCAATTACACAACCCTGCTTGAATCCAGACTTGACCTCTCAGGTTTTGGTCTTAT
Organism: Scyliorhinus canicula; assembly: GCF_902713615.1. Lineage (NCBI taxonomy): Eukaryota > Metazoa > Chordata > Chondrichthyes > Carcharhiniformes > Scyliorhinidae > Scyliorhinus > Scyliorhinus canicula. Next base: position 180,136,274 of record NC_052153.1, on the reverse strand, counting down.
TTCTATTGGTGAGGACTGTGGGCAACATCTCGTCATGGAGGATTTGAAGGATGCTGATGAATTTTTCTGGACAACCAACTTTTGACAGGATCTTCCATAACACTTCCCGATAACTGGTCAGAATGTGCAGAGTGGTTGATGTCAAGGGGCTGGTTTAGCTCACAAGGCTAAATCGCTGGCTTATAAAGCAGACCAAGCAGGCCAGCAGCACGGTTCGATTCCCGTACCAGCCTCCCCGGACAGGCGCCGGAATGTGGCGACTAGGGGCTTTTCACAGTAACTTCATTGAAGCCTACTCGTGACAATAAGCGATTTTCATTTTCATTTCATTTTCATGTTGCACCTGGCATTTCTCTTGAAACTGCTGAGCAGTGGAAATCATGTCCACTATTCCACGGTATGGTTTTCTGGAAGAATTTCTTCAGAGACTGGGAGAAAGCTGTTAGCGAGGATTCAGGTAATATTTTTCCCAGCAATGGAGAGTAGTGAGATTCCTTAGTAGTTCCCACAGCCTGCTTTGTTTCCTTTCTTGAAGATGCTGTAGATGACATCATCCATGAAGTCGGCAGGAATTTCTTCTCTGTCCCAGATTTTCAGCAACAGCTGATGGAGATGACGGGTGATCTCTTCTCTTTCAAGTTTGAATATCTCCTTTGGAATATTGTCTACTCCTGCAGCTTTTGCGTTCTTCATATGCTTAATGGCAGCTTTGACTTGGACCATGCTTGATGGGAGTTGAAGATCATCTTTGATGGGGAGTTGGGAGATTTACTCAAACATGTCCTCATCTATGGTTGTATCAGGGTTTAGGAGTTCTTTGAAGTGTTCTATCCATCGAAGGCTGATGTTTTCTCTGCCATCCTTATTCCGCAATGGTTTGACGGCAAGGGTATTGTGCCCATATATTGTCTTGGTGGCACTGAAAAAGCCCCGGGTGTCAACCGTTTCAGTGAGCAGATGCATCTCCTTAGCTTTCTCAGTTCACCATTGGTTCTTGATTTCCCAAGTTCTTTTTTGTGCCTCCGCTAAGTGATGAGCTCTCCTCTTTGCCTTACTGGTTTTGTTTTTTGCCAGGCACGGAGAGCCTTCCTTTTCTTGTCAATGAGGTCTTCGATGGTGTGGTCTTTCTCGTTGAACCAGTCTTGGTGTATCCTGGTCTTGTAGCTGATGGTTTCTTCGCAGCTTGAGATGGTGGCTGACTTCAGATCTTTCCAGTTGTCCTCCACTCAATTAGAATGGACACTTTTGTGATTTTGGAGAAGACATTGTTGGAAGGTCACTAGCATGCTTTGCCATTGTAGCCCTTCAGTGTTGATCTTGTTTCTGAGCTGCTTCATCTTCTGCTGCTTCTGGTGGGATTGGATGGTCATAGAGGAGAGGATGAGCCAGTGGTCTGCCTAACAGTCATCTGCACAGGTCATCGCTTTGGTGATTGGGGCATCCTTTTCGTCTCTGGATCGGACAATGATGCCGATCATATGTCAGTGCTTTGACTGTGGGTATCTCCAGAAAGTCTTGAACTTGTCTTTTTGGCGGAACAGTGTGTTAGTGATCTGTCATGTGAGAGTACCTTTAAGAAATGTACCTGTAAGAAATGGGTGTTTATCAGTGATGTCAGTGTGTGGCTGGAGCTGCGCTGTCTGTCAGCTTTTTACTTTCGTTTTAGTCTGTTTGCTGCAGGGTGTGTTTTTGTTTCGTTTTCAGAGCTGGATAGCTGCAGTCACAGCCAGAAGGTGTATCAGAGTCTCTCTCCGTAACCTAAAGACTGTAAATCAATCCTGGTGGTTTAAAACTAATAACAGAAGTGACTTTAACCTGATGAGCTTCTGGTAAAAGGTGTTTCAAGTCTTATGGATGTTAAAAGGAAAGCAGGTGGAGTAGAAGTCTTCTTTGGACTCATAATTGGCATCAAGGGTTGGGGCATAGGCACTTACGACCATTGCCTGCTGGTTCTTGGCAAGTTATACACCGAGGGGCATGAAGTGCTCGTTGATGCCGTCAGGGAGCTCCCAAGAGTCAGTTGACAAGTTCTTGATGGTGAAACCACTTCCTTGCGTCCTGAGCTGATCCTTGGGTTCGTTGTGTTATGTACTCTGGGATAACACAGGCTGCAACTTGATGCAGCTTTGACCAAAAGATACTCCAGACTTTGAAGTAAGTTCAATGTGATTTATTGAACCATCAGCACAGTTCTCTGAGTTCGACTCTCCTGCTAATCTTGCTATAGTAACTCAGTCTAACTAACCAGTCTGCTCTAAGCCACATGGTGGGTGTGATGCTTCTGATCTGCCCCTGTCCTACTCTCTTAAGTGTCACCTGTGGAAAGAGACAGAGCATGTGTGCCCTGTCCTTATATATGGGTTGTGTAATGCCCCTTGTGGTATTGTCACCTTGGGTGTCTTGACTGCCCATTGGTCGTGTTCTATTCTATGTGTTCGTTAGCTGTATGTCTGCATGTCATGACGTCTCTGGTGCTCCCTCTAATGTTTACTTAGTTGCAGTGTATTTACATTAACCCCTTGTGTACTTACAGTGATGCATATCACCACAGGGTTTTCTTCCAGAAGAAGGTGCAACCACCGCCACCTTCTCTCTGCTACTCTTCGTCTGCTCTTTGGGTCTCTTGCAGGGCAGCAATGTCAGTATTGAAGTGTCCGAGTGTCACAGGCAACCAGGGCAGTTCTCCGACTGGTCAATTGTTTTGCTCATTATCCAAAACGGTTCACCCATTCCAGATGCTGAAATTCAGTTTAATTTTGATTTCCTGACTGCAAGTAAATGAGTCTGCTGGATGTGGGTTTCCAGTCAGGTTGGGGATGAAACATACTATTTTTAGGACCGCTTTTCTAGCCCTTTCCCCATGTTGGATGAACAGAGTGGATCCTGAAGAGGGCTGCTCAGTCGTTAAGAAAGCTGCCGAAATGTTCTCCTGTTCTTATTCCAAGTGCGAGACAACTGAATCAAATTGCACTGCTTTAATGCTGGTCCGAAACTAGGGACTTCCAGATCTCCAGGTTCTGTTCTTGTCACCTCTCGCTGTTTGCAGCAAGGCTTGTCTGTGTAAGGAGTGTGCTCGTTTCCTCTAGGTAGACTCCTGGTGCAGGACATATTTTAATGTGGGTGTGCTGCTGCACATCAGTAGACACGAAGGGCTGGATTCTCTGCAGCCCCGCACTGCGTTTGGCGCGGGGCCGGAGAATTGAAGTTCCTGAGTGAATCGGACCCCACGCCGCTTCGGCGATTCTCCGGGCCTTGGAGAATCACTCGTCCGCGATTTGCGCCGTGTGGCTGGGGGGCCATTCCCAGAAGCCCGCCAAGCGATACTCCGCTCCCGACCGGCCGAGTTCCTGATGGCGTGGAACTAATGTGGTATAGCCGGTTGGGACTCTCGTGCGGCAGCTGCGGACTCATTCCATGGCTGCCCTGGTGGGGGCGGGGGGATCGTGCACCAGGGGGCGGGGGGGCCTAATGGGCAGCCGGGTCAACGATCGGGCCAGTCCGAAGCAACGACACACGGCCGACTAGAGGGGCGTAGATTGTTCTTGTTGGTCCGCGGTCCAAGTCCGCCATGGCGCTCGGAACTGGAAATGCGGGGGGCCCCTATCCGCAGCCGAAGCTGCGTAAAGCTCCCCGGTCCCTGCTAGCCCGCTGAAGGTAAGCCTTTTATTTTTTGCGGAAACTGGGGAATTGCAGCGCCAGTGTTTTTACACCGGCGTGGGGACATAGCCCCATTTTGGGAGAATACAGCCCAAGGTCCTTTTTAAAAAAATATGTTTGTAGTGGTTTTTGCATTTCATTTGTAACAACATTGCTTAATAAGGATTTAAATAAAACTGAAAAGAGAACAAAAGATCCAAAGAAAACACACTGTACAAAACAAAACGAGAACGAAGTAATCCAGTGTAAATACATAGGAAACATATATACAGATTTGAGTACTGTTAGCATTGGACCCCCAGTAATTGGTTATCCCAAAAGTACTGTTTCACTATTTACATATGGCCTCATGGTATTAAAACATGCCAGGAGCTTGTTTGAGGTCTCCCAGGTGCACCCTGTTGTTGCTGGGGCTACACTCCCTGGATTCTCTCCCCTTCGGCGCCCCTGGGTCCTTCTGCCCTGCTTCCCTCTGTGCTCTGGGTGGTCTTCCCCCACCCCTACCCCCTTCCTCCTTCTCTTCATCGGCTTGTTTCGGTCCCCTGCTCCCTTATTGGATGATGGTCACGAACAGGTCCTTGAACACTTGATAAATTGCTTCCATGTATTTTGGAAGCCCTCTTCTGATGGTGAATTTTATCTTGTCCGATTTGAGGAATTCTGCTAGGTTGGACAGCCAGTCTGCGGCCTTGGGTGGAGCTACTGATCTCCAGCTGAGTCTCCGGCAGGTGATCAGGGAGGCAAAGGCCAGGGCATCTGCCCCCCTCCTCATAAAGAGTTATGGCTGTTCCCATACCCCGAGGACTGCCACTTGTAGGTATGGGTCCAGACTTACCCCCACAATGTTGGATGTGGCCTTGAAAAAGGCAGTCCAGTACCTGACGAGTTTGGGTCATGACATGGGTGTGGTTTGACTGGCCTTCCTGCCACCATGTACATTTGTCCTCCACCTCAGGAAAGAACTCACTTGTCTGTTCTGGTCAAGTGCACTTCCTTTAGCTGCATTAGCTCAGTCCTGCACATGAGGAAATGGCGTTTGCCCTATGCAGTGCTTCGATCCAGAGTCCTCTCCCTATCTTCATGCCTGGTTCTTCCACTTTTCCGTTGTCACATCCAGTGGTGACCACATCTCCTCCAGTATGATTCATACATGTCAGGGTACTTACTGTCCCCTAATTCACCCACGGTTCAAAGCCTATCCAGTAGGGAGTGTCCTGGTAGCTGGGAGAATATTGCTGTCTCCTTGCGGAGGAAGTTTGTTAGTTGCATATATTGCAACTCGTTCCCTTTTGGAGCTGTGGCTTGTCTATCAGTTCCTCCAGGGTTGCTATTCTGCCGTCTATGTATAGGCCCCTACCATCAGTGGCCCCTTGCCCTGTCTCCACCATTTAAAGGAGGTGTCTAATGTCAGCAGGATGAATTTATGGTTCTTGCCGATAGGGCTTTGGCAGACATTGCTACCAGACCATAGTGAAGCCTGAGTTATTCCATGCTTTAAGCATGACCACCACCACTGAGTTTTTTAAGTACATGGCCGGCTGACGGGAATGGGAGTGTGGCCATGGCCAGCCTGGAGGGATGTCCCAATACAGGAAATCTTCTCCATTTTTACCCATTCCACTTCTTGCTCCTTGACCCATCGCCGTACTCTCTGTGGTGGCTGCCCAGTAATAGAGTTGGAAGTTTGGAAGGGCCAGCCCCCCATGATTCTCCATCTTTTTAGAACGCTTTGGCGGATCTTGGGATTCTCTCTCTCTCTCTCTCCCTCTTCCCCACCCCCTAACACACACATAAACGCCATGATTAATTTGTCTAACTTAGTGAAGAAGGCCTTGGGGATGAAGATTGGGAAGTATCTGAATAGGAAGAGGAGTATGGGCAGCACATTCACCTTGATCGTCTGCACTCTCCCCGCCAGGCAGTGTGGGAGTGAGTCCCACCTCTGCAGGTCCCTCTTTACCTCCTCCTTCAGGCTCACCAGGTTCCATTTGTGGATCCATGCCCAGTTGTGGGTTATTTGGATCCCCAAGTATTGGAATTTGATTTGGGCCAGCTTGAAAGGCAAGTTTCGCAGCTCTGATCCCCACCCCCATCCTCTGCAGGTTCACGGGGAATATTTCGCTTTTGATCAGGTTGTGTTTGTAACCTAAGAAGGCTCCGAACTTCCTTCGGAGATCCATTATTCCTCCCATGCTGGTGAGGGGATTTGAAATGTAGAGGAGCAAGTCATCCGCACAAAGTGAGGCTCTGTGCTCCTTGTCTCTCCTCTGGATGCCTCTCCACCTTTGCTGATCTGAGAGCGATGGCCAGTGGCTCAATTGCCAGGGCAAATAGCAGCGGGGATAAGGGGCATCCCTGCCTACTGTCTCTGTGTAGTCAAAAGTATTCAGAGCTGGTGGAGTTATCCTTATGCTCGCATTTGAATCACCGTACAGCAGTTTCACCCATGAGATGACCCTGGCCCAAACCCAAACCATTGTAGTAGCTCCATGAGGTGGGTACCACCATTTAACTCTATCGAAGGCCTTTTCTGTGACTCGGGAGATGTGTCAAAGTGGGGTCAAAATCACATTCAGCAGGCGTCTGATGTACGCCGTCAGTTGTCTCTCCTTGACAAAGCCCATCTGATCTTCCGCAACTACCTCTGGCAAGCAACTCTCCAGTTGCCTCACCGGGGCCTTTGCCAGGACTTGGGCGTCAGTGTTTAGGAGTGAGATGCATCTGTATCACCCGCACTCCGTTGGGTTTTTGTCTTTTCTGGAGATCAGTATCAAGGCTTGTGTCAGTGTCGGCGGCAGGAACCCTCTCGATAGCGAGTTATTGAACATCTCTCCAGGTGCGGGGCCAGTGCTGTCGCAAAGTTTTTATAGAAGTCCACTGGGAATCCATCCGGATCCGGTGCCTTCCCTGACTGCATGGAGTTGATACTCTCCATGACTTCCCCCAGTGCTAGTGGTCCTTCCTGTCTCTGAGTGCTCTATACACAATTATTTCTCTCCTTAACATTGCCTTCAGGATGTCCACAGTCTGGTTGCAGGATACATATTCATTGATGGCTTGTAACATTCTCGCGCAAAACTCGTTATCCCAAAATGCTCCGCTGCCACTGGAAGCACCGCTTTACCCACTTCAAAGAAGTCGGGGAGTATACTTTGTGAACCTGGGAGAAAAAGGAGAACTTCTTCTCCCTAGGATATGTGAACCTCCACGGTTCTCTCTCTCTCTCTTTTCTTCTCTCCCCCCCCCCCCCCAATCTGCTCCATAAATGCCTACAGTGCTTTTGCCATTGCCGATTGCTTTACCAATTTGGGATTAGACTTATCCGCCTGTTGGTCCTGTATGCAGCTCTAAATCTCACCCATAATGAGTCAGTGGGTGTCGTCCTATCCAGATCTTTCTAACCTTAGTCGACCCTTCTTCCTCAGATGTGTCTCTTGGAGGAAGTCTGTTTGCCCTCGGGCTTTACAGACTCAGATGGGCAAAGACTTGTTTCAACAGGCTTTTGAGTCCCCTGACCTTTATTCCCACTGTCCCCACGTTCGGTCTGTTGTAACCAGCATTCTACCCCCTCCCCCTCCCACTCCCCACCTGTTACCAGACTCCCAACTTGGGGCCCACCCGCCCTTGCTGTCCCACCCTCCTAGAGCCCCTGTGGGCTCCCCTCCTCTGACTCTTTCCCCACCCCTGGCCCTTCTCCCCTGCCCTATTGTTCTGTTTCCAACCCCCCTTCTACGAGGTGCTCTCTCCCCTTTGAGACCTGCGCCATGGGCCCCCTTCTCTTACTTCCATGTAAACGCATGTTCGCCAGTCTGGTGCCCCCCACAACCCCCCCTTCCCCCCACGGGAGCCTTTCCTCCTATCCTTTGGCCTTATTTGTTCTCCCCCCCCCCCCGCCTATCCTTTCTCGCTTTGATGTATCCCTGCCTTACCCCCTCCCCTGGGACGTGGACGCCCTCCCCTATGGACGCAGGCGCTTATTCCCGAGAGCGCCAAGGACAGGCACAATAATAAGAATAAGCACTATTCGCGGTCAATGTGTTTCCATTATTGCTGTCTTTCCAGCTCATTTATCTGCTTCTCCCGGTGTGTTGAAATAATGCTCCTTGTTGCTGTATAGCACTCAGAGTCTTGCAGTGTACAGCAACCCGAACCGCACTTTGTTCTTAAATAAAGCCGCCTTAGCTCCGTTGAACTTGGCCCAGCGCTTATCTAGGTCGGCTGCAATATCCTGGTATATGCAGATCGTACGCCCTTCTCATTTGCAGGACTGTGTGCTCCTCACCCAGTTCAAAATTTGGTGTTGTCCTGAAATCTGTGCAGCTTTGCAGTGACTGCCTGTTTTGGGCCTTTGCTGGAGCGACCTGTGGGTACTGGCCACCTGTGGAGGCTTGGAATAGTTTTCTCCCCCGACCAGCTTCCCAGGCATCAGCGCTACGTATTCCGTTGGGTTTCTGCCCTCAGGTAGCCCGACAATCCTGAGGTTCTGGTGGCAAGACCTATTTCCCTGGGTCACTTTCCCTTTTGGGGCTCCCTGCTCCACCACCAACCTTGCCACTTCTGTCTCGAGCAAGGCGATCCGATCACTCTGGTCAGTGGCTGCTTTTTCCAGTTCCCACCTCCTGGGTCTCCAACCGCCGCTCTCCTCTCCAGTGCCTCTTTGAAGGGGGCCAAAGGGATTACTATGGCCTCCTTCACGGTCACCACAAGCTTGTTCTTAATGGAGTCCCTATGTTTTAGGAGCTCCATCCACTGTCCTGTCGTTGGCTGGGCTAGCCATGCCCTGTTCTGCTTCACTCCTCGTGTTTGCATTCTGGGTCTACCTCTCCTGACTCTTCCTGCTCTTACTAACTTGTCAGCTTCTTCGTTGATTTGAGGGCGCGGATGGTTGTTCATTTTAGGGCTGAGTGACCCTCTCCTCTGGTTTATGATTCCAAATAATGAAAGACCATTAATTAAATGTAAAGTGAAAGAATCAATGGAAAAGTTTGACATGTGCTATTTATAACTTTTTATATGTTGCATATTTAAAATAAAATTCATTCTAAAGCATGTAATTTTCACAAAATCATACAATATAACATGAATAATTTCATAAATTTAAAGTTGCTTTCCTTCAGTAAAATTGCTACTAAGCTGGAGAATGGCAGCTGAAAAGAGACAAATATTTTGAGCTTGCCCATAATGGTTTTCAAGTCATGGTATATTCTTTGTTTATTCATCTCTCTAGAATGATATGTCTTCTGATTCCATCAGTGGAAATGAAGAATACTCTTTGTGCCACATGACAAGAAGCAATTCTTCAGGTAAACTGGTTATATTTTGGAATGGTGAATTTTGGTTTGCATATACCTGTCTCTCATGCACACATAGTTTGTTTTGTATCATGTTGTGTAGAAGGAGGGTGGATTAAGAGCCACTGACTGGTGGATATGACTTTGTATAGGACGGAAGACTCTTGTACATCTCCCAGAAGCCAAGTTAGTTATAATGTGGTTAGCATCAGAGCTTAGATTTCCTGCCTTTATCTTTCATTAAAAATAATGGCCTACAAATGGGAAGTATTAAATATGAAACTAGGTATAAAGATAAACGGTACTATACATACAAATTAAAGTGATGTGTTTCATTGAATAAGAACTAGGAGCAAGAGTAGGCAATTCAGCCTGTTGAGCCCGTTCTGCGATTCAATACGATCATGGCTGATCTCACCTCTACCTTCCTGTCTTCTCCCCATAATCCTTCATCCCTCTACTAATTAAAAGCTATCTATCTCCTCAAATCCATACCTGGTCTAGGGGCTTTTCACAGTAACTTCATTGAAGCCTACTTGTGACAATATGTGATTATTATTATTATTAATAAATTTGTTCAGTGTTCCAGAGTCCACTGCATTCTGGGATAGAAAATTCCACAGATTCACGACCCTTTGAGTAAGTAATTCCTCCCCATTTCTGTTTTAAATCTGCCACCACTTGCCTAAAAGTATGTCCTCCCATTCTAGACTGTCCAACAAGAGGGAACATTTGCTCTACGCCGACCTTGTCAATCCCCTTTATCATCTTGTATACCTCAATTAGATCTCCTCTAATTCTTCTAAACTCTAGCGAGGATAGGCCTAAATTGTAGGTCGTGGTATTGATGCTAGACTAGTAATCCAGAGACCCAGGGTGGTGCTCTGAGGACCTGGGTTCGACCCCCACCAGGGCGGATGGTGAAATTTAAAATCAATAAAAATCTGGAATTAAAAGTCCAATGATGACCATGAAACCATTGTCAATTGTCATAAAACCCCATCTGGTTCACAGATGTCCTTTAGGGAAGGAAATCTGTCATCCATACCTGGTCTGGTCTACATGTGACTCCAGACCCACAGCAATATCATAGAACATACAGTGCAGAAGGAGGCCATTTGGCCCATCGAGTCTGCACCAACCCATTTAAGTCCTTACTTCCACCCTATCCCTGTAACCCAATAACCCCTCCTAACCTTTTTGGTCACTAAGGGCAATTTATCATGGCCAATCCACCTAACCTGCAGATCTTTGGACTGTGGGAGGAAACCGGAGCGCCCGGAGGAAACCCATGCAGACACGTGGAGAACGTGCAGACTCCGCACAGACAGTGACCCAGCAGGGAATCGAACCTGGGACCCTGGCGCTGTAAAGCCACAGTGCTATCCACTTGCGCTGCTCACAGTATGTTTGACTCTTAAATGCCCTCAGGGTTGGGCAATAAATGCTGGCCCAACCAGCGACATCCACACCCCATGCATGAATGAATAAAGAAAAAAAAAGTTATCTCTCGAGTGTCCTCCACCGTGGAAAGAGACAAAATGTTGATTTAGTGTCTCTGCCATTTCTGTTCCCCATTATTAATTCCCCAGTCTCTTCCTCTAGGGCCCAATGTTGACTTTAGCTGCACTTTTGCTTTTTATATACTGAGAGAATCCTTTGCTATCTGGTTTTATATTTAATTTTAGATTATACACTAGATTTCTTTCATAATTTACCTTTGCTCATTTTATTACTTTTTTAGTAACCCTCTGTTAGACCATAATACATAGGAGTAGAATTAGGCCACTCGGCCCATCGTGTCTGGCCATTCAATCATGGCTGATATTTTTCTCATCCACCTTCTCCTGCCCTTTCCCCATAACCCCTGATCCCCTTATCAATCAAGAACCTATCTCTCTCTGCCTTAAAGACACTCAGTGAATTGGCCTCCACAGCCATCTGCGGCAAAGAGTTCCACAGATTCACCATCCTCTGGCTGAAGATATTCCTCTTCATCTGTTTTAAAGGATCGTCCCTTTAGTCTGAGATTGTGTCCTCTGCTTCTACTTTTTCCTACAAGTGGAAACATCCTCTCCATGTCCACTCTATCCAGACCTCGCAGTATCCTGTAAGTTTCAATAAGATCCCCCTCATCCCTCTAAACTCCAACAAGTACAGACCCAGAGTCCTCAACGGTTCCTCATACGACAAGCTGTTCATTCCAGGGATCATTCTTATGAACCTCCTCTGGACCCTTTCCTAGACCAGTACATCTTTCCTTGCATACGGGGCTCAAAACTGCTCACAATACTCCAAATGGGGTCTGACCAGAGCTTTATACAGTCTCAGAAGTACATCCCTGGTCTTGTGGGAAGTGCACCCAACTCCAGCTCCTCAAAAACCGTGTTAGGGACCTGGAGCTTGAGCTGGATGAACTTCGGATCATTCGGGAGGCAGAGGGGGTCATAGATAGGAGCTTCAGGGAAGTAGTTACACCAAAGACTGGAGATAAATGGGTAACTGTAAGAGGGACTGGGAAGAAGCAGTCAGTGCAGGGACCCCCTGTGGTCGTTCCCCTGAGTAACAAGTATACCGTTTTGGATACTTGTGGGGGGGACGACTTACCAGGGGTAAGCCATGGGGTACGGGCCTCTGGCACGGAGTCTGTCCCTGTTGCTCAGAAGGGAAGGGGGCAAAGGAGTAGAACATTAGTAATTGGGGACTCAATAGTCAGGGGCACAGATAGGAGATTTTGTGGGAGCGAGAGAGACTCACGTTTGATATGTTGCCTCCCAGGTGCAAGGGTAAGTGATGTCTCGGATCGTGTTTTCCGGGTCCTTAAGGGGGAGGGGGAGCAGCCCCAAGTCGTAGTCCACATTGGCACTAACGACATAGGTAGGAAAGGGGACAAGGATGTCAGGCAGGCCTTTAGGGAGCTAGGATGGAAGCTCAGAGCGAGAACAAACAGAGTTGTTATCTCTGGGTTGTTGCCCGTGCCACGTGATAGTGAGATGAGGAATAGGGAGAGAGAGCAATTAAACACGTGGCTACAGGGATGGTGCAGGCGGGAGGGATTCAGATTTCTGGATAACTGGGGCTCTTTCTGGGGAAGGTGGGACCTCTATAGACAGGATGGTCTACATCTGAACCTGAGGGGCACCAATATCCTGGGGGGGAGATTTGTTAGTGCTCTTTGGGGGGGTTTAAACTAATTCAGCAGGGGCATGGGAACCTGGATTGTAGTTTTGGGGTACGGGAGATTGAGAGTATAGAGGTCAGGAGCACAGATTTGACTTCGCAGGAGGGTGCCAGTGTTCAGGTAGGTGGTTTGAAGTGTGTCTACTTCAATGCCAGGAGTATACGAAATAAGGTAGGGGAACTGGCAGCATGGGTGGGTACCTGGGACTTCGACGTTGTGGCCATTTCAGAGACATGGATAGAGCAGGGACAGGAATGGTTGTTGCAGGTTCGGGGTTTAGGTGTTTTAGTAAGCTCAGAGAAGGGGGCAAAAGAGGGGGAGGTGTGGCGCTGCTAGTCAAGGACAGTATTACGGTGGCGGAAAGGATGCTAGATGGGGACTCTTCTTCTGAGGTAGTATGGGCTGAGGTTTAGAAACAGGAAAGGAGAGGTCACCCTGTTGGGAGTTTTCTATAGGCCACCTAATAGTTCTAGGGATGTAGAGGAAAGGATGGCGAAGATGATTCTGGAAAAGAGCGAAAGTAACAGGGTAGTTGTTATGGGAGACTTTAACTTTCCAAATATTGACTGGAAAAGATATAGTTCGAGTACATTAGATGGGTCGTTCTTTGTACAATGTGTGCAGGAGGGTTTCCTGACACAATATGTTGACAGGCCAACAAGAGGCGAGGCCACATTGGATTTGGTTTTGGGTAATGAACCAGGCCAGATGTTAGATCTGGAGGTAGGTGAGCGCTTTGGAAACAGTGACCACAATTCGGTGACCTTTACGTTAGTGATGGAAAGGGATAAGTATACCCCGCAGGGCAAGGGTTATAGCTGGGGAAGGGCAATTATGATGCCATTAGACATGACTTAGGATGTGTTGGTTGGAGAAGTAGGCTGCAAGGGTTGGGCACACTGGATATGTGGAGCTTGTTCAAGGAACAGCTATTGCATGTTCTTGATAAGTACGTACCAGTCAGGCAGGGAGGAAGGGGTCGAGCGAGGGAACCGTGGTTTACCAAAGAAGTGGAATCTCTTGTTAAGAGGAAGAAGGAGGCCTATGTGAAGATGAGGCATGAAGTTTCAGTTGGGGCGCTTGATAGTTACAAGGAAGCGAGGAAGGATCTAAAGAGAGAGCTGAGACGAGCAAGGAGGGGACATGAGAAGTCTTTGGCAGGTAGGATCAAGGAAAACCCAAAAGCTTTCTATAGGTATGTCAGGAATAAAAGAATGACTAGGTAAGAGTAGGGCCAGTCAAGGACAGTGGTGGGAAGTTGTGTGTGGAGGCTGAGGAGATAAGCGAGATACTAAATGAATACTTTTTGTCAGTATTCACTCAAGAAAAAGATAATATTGTGGAGGAGAATGCTGAGACCCAGGCTATTAGAATAGATGGCATTGAGGTGCGTAGGGAAGAAGTGTTGGCAATTCTGGACAAGGTGAAAATAGATAAGTCCCCGGGGCCTGATGGGATTTATCCTAGGATTCTCTGGGAAGCCAGGGAAGAGATTGCTGAGCCTTTGGCTTTGATTTTTAGGTCATCATTGGCTACAGGAATAGTGCCAGAGGACTGGAGGATAGAAAATGTGGTCCCTTTGTTCAAGAATGGGAGTAGAGATAACCCCGGTAACTATAGGCCGGTGAGCCTAACATCTGTGGTGGGTAAAGTCTTGGAGAGGATTATAAAAGATACAATTTATAATCATCTAGATAGGAATAATATGATTAGGGATAGTCAGCATGGTTTTGTGAAGGGTAGGTCATGCCTCACAAACCTTATCGAGTTCTTTGAGAAGGTGACTGAACAGGTAGACGAGGGTAGAGCAGTTGATGTGGTGTATATGGATTCAGTAAAGCGTTTGATAAGGTTCCCCACGGTCGGCTATTGCAGAAAATACGGAGGCTGGGGATTGAGGGTGATTTAGAGATGTGGATCAGAAATTGGCTAGTTGAAAGAAGACAGAGAGTGGTAGTTGATGGGAAATGTTCAGAATGGAGTTCAGTTACGAGTGGCGTACCACAAGGATCTGTTCTGGGGCCGTTGCTGTTTGTCATTTTTATAAATGACCTAGAGGAGGGCGCAGAAGGATGGGTGAGTAAATTTGCAGACGACACTAAAGTCGGTGGAGTTGTAGACAGTGCGGAAGGATGTTGCAGGTTACAGAGGGACATAGATAAGCTGCAGAGCTGGGCTGAGAGGTGGCAAATGGAGTTTAATGTGGAGAAGTGTGAGGTGATTCACTTTGGAAAGAATAACAGGAATGCGGAATATTTGGCTAATGGTAAAATTCTTGGTAGTGTGGATGAGCAGAGGGATCTCGGTGTCCATGTACATAGATCCCTGAAAGTTGCCACCCAGGTTGATAGGGTTGTGAAGAAGGCCTATGGTGTGTTGGCCTTTATTGGTAGAGGGATTGAGTTCCGGAGCCATGAGGTCATGTTGCAGTTGTACAAAACTCTAGTACGGCCGCATTTGGAGTATTGCGTACAGTTCTGGTCGCCTCATTATAGGAAGGACGTGGAAGCTTTGGAACGGGTGCAGAGGAGATTTACCAGGATGTTGCCTGGTATGGAGGGAAAATCTTATGAGGAAAGGCTGATGGACTTGAGGTTGTTTTCGTTAGAGAGAAGAAGGTTAAGAGGTGACTTAATAGAGGCATACAAAATGATCAGAGGGTTAGATAGGGTGGACAGCGAGAGCCTTCTCCCGCGGATGGGGGTGGCTAGCACGAGGGGACATAGCCTTAAATTGAGGGGTAATAGATATAGGACAGAGGTCAGAGGTGGGTTTTTTACGCAAAGAGTGGTGAGGCCGTGGAATGCCCTACCTGCAACAGTGGTGAACTCGCCAACATTGAGGGCAGTTAAAAGTTTATTGGATAAGCATATGGATGATAAGGGCATAGTGTAGGTTAGATGGGCTTTAGTTTTTTTTTCCATTTCGGTGCAACATCGAGGGCCGAAGGGCCTGTACTGCGCTGTATCGTTCTATGTTCTATGTATTCTAGCCCTCTTGACATAGTTTAAAGCCCTATGTATAGCCTAGTGATTTGATTTGCCAGGTCACCATGATTTACGTGGAGTCTGTCCCAAAAAAACAGCTCCCTCTCTCTCCAGCACTGGTGCCAATGTCCCACGAGCTCAAACCCATTTTTCCACACCAAACTTTGAGCCACGCATTTACCTTTATAACCTTATTGGCCCTACGCTGATTAGCTCGTGGCTCAGGTAATAATCTAGAGATTCTTAGCTTTGTGGTTCTGTCTTTTAATTTCGCACCTAGCTGTTCATATTCCCTCCGCAGAACCTCTTTCCTTGTTCTGCTTATATATTTGGTACCTACATGGACTACGACAACTGGATCTTTGCCCTCCCACTCCAGGTTTCTCTGCAGCCCAGATGAGATATCCTTAACCCTGGCACTAGGTAGGTAACACAGCCTTCGGTACTCTCGATCCTGGCTACAGAGAACAGAATCTATTTCCCCTGACTGTACTATCCCTGACTACGACTGCATCTCTCTTTTCTTCCCAGACTTGAATGACTCCCTGTACCATGGTGCTATGGTCAATTTTCTCACCCTCCCTACAGTCCCAGCTCTTGTCCATATAGGGAGCAAGAATCTCAAACCTGTTGGTTTGAGGGGCTGAGGCTCCTGAGTGCTGCCTCTTGGATCCCTCAACCTGCCTCACTTGTAGTCACACCCTCCTGTCCGTGACCACAGACCGAATTCAAGGTAGTTTATCTAAGGGGTGTGACCAGGCCACTCTCCCCCTCTCTGATGTGTCGCAATGTCTGAAGCTCAGACTCCAACTCATCAACTCTGAGCCGAAGTTTCTCGAGCAACCAGCATTTGCCACATATGTGGTCACTATGAACCTCAGTGCGGTCCACCAGCTCCCACATGCTGCAGCTTCGGCTGACTCTGTATCTCCATTTTATTTAATTAGATTTCAATTTGTTTTTAATTTTACTACTGATCTTCAGTTGTCACTGATTTGTTTTACCATCTCGTCTTCAATCGCAAAACAAGTCAGAAAAGATGTGGTAGCACAATCCCTTACCTGTGCGATCACACGGGCGTGTTCACTTGATGTTGTAGGACTGTTGTGGCTTATCTCTCAGATCTCTGGCCTTGGTGTATTCCTGCCCCCAGTGACCTGTGGACGTAGTAAGGAAAACAAGACACTTCAATATCTGCCTCTCCACTTCCCGAAACTCCCGCACTTGCACTTCTCCTAAGCACACACTGCAACTAGCCTTCCACAAAATGCAAAATCATAAAATTCTATTTATTATTGCATGTTGGTATTCTTCACAGTTCAATGCTATGCTGATCTGCAATATTCAAAATAAAAACAGGAGATAAAGCTGGGTGCAAATATGATAGGAAGACCCCCCCCACAGGGACCCCTGTGATAGGTAGACCCTGCACAGGGACCCCTGTTATACAGACCCCCCCACAGGGCGCCCTGTGATAGGGAGACCCCCCCCCCACATGACCCATGTGTTAGAGAGACACCGCACAGGGACCCCCTGTGTTAGGCAGACCCCGCACACGGACCCCCTGTATTCGGGAGACCACCGCACAGGGACCCCGTGTGTTAGGGAGACCACCGCACAGGGACCCCCTGTGTTAGGGAGACCCCGCACAGGGGCTCCCTGTGTTAGGGAGACCCCACACAGGGTCCCCCTGTGTTAGGGAGGCCCCGCACTGGGACCCCCTGTGTTAGGGAGGCCCCGCACTGGGACCCCCTGTGTTAGGGAGACCATCAATTTGCAAGGCATGGAACATTGAATTGCATCCTGCTTTACGACTGGAAGGAGATCATAAAACTATTGCAATTCAGCTCCCTCAACATATGGGAAAGTGTGGTTTACACCGAAATATGTATATGCAATTATAATAGTGTGTTACTGCTATGCAACACAGTTGTAGTACTTGTGGTTTGCTTGTACTCCACCAACTTATCTTAGATATTCATATTTCTGTGAAGGGTCATCTTGCCTCAAACAATTATGATGAAATTGGAATTCTGGAGGTGGTCCAATTTTGCAATGCTCCCCAGGAGGTGTCAACAAATTTTGCACTCCCAATATTGGTGAGAGGCAGAAATGACCCCATATTGGAGCTGAACCAGCAATGTCTGGAGTTCTAAACGATTCCTACACTACTTTTTTTGTGCACTGTAAATCACAATGTCTGGTATCTGACCATGCTTAGACGTGCTGAAGACAAAGGTTGACCAAAGATGAATATTTCTTTTCAGATAAAGACATGAGAATTGAGATGCCAGAGAGTCTTAGCCATCAATCATCTGGATACAACTCACTGCTATTAGCAGATGATTCGCCCAAAGCAGCAAACATCAATTCATTATACCTGACAGAAGTCACAACGGTAAGCAAAATTGGCAAAGATTTCCTCTGACTCTTTACGTTGTCAGGAGAACATGCAAACATTAAATGCGTTTTGATTCAGGGCGTTTGTGTCATTGCAGCCAGCACTAAGATGCAGGAGTTTGAACTGAACGTTCAAGGTCAAAGACTAAGAAAAATTCTGAATACATCTTTCCAACTTAATGTATTCACTCAGCCTTGTCTTTCAAACAAAAGGGAAATAAATCACTGGATTGTTATATCTTAACTTGACATAGACATAAATAAACATAAAATATGATTTTCTGTGACACTGTGTACAAGTAGTTATGACCAAGAACACTTGGGGAGATATTTGAAATAAGGTCATGGATGGAAGAGAAGACGGATGGGTGGGGGGAAAATGAGATGGAGAATGGATGAACTTCAAGCAAGTTGACTTTGGGTGAGGTGAGAGAACAGGGAGAGGAAGAGGGGAGGAGAGTGTGGCTGGCATTAAGGAGGAGGATGAGGGATGGAATAGGATGAGAAAGCAAAAATATTGCAGGGAGGATTGAAAAATAAGGGGCTGGAGAATCACCGGGGGCGCCTCCTCCGGCTCCAGTTTTTCGGCGGGGGCGGTAATCGCCCGGCGGCCCACACGGCGATTCTCCGGCCCGCGATGGGCCAAGTGACCGCCTGTTTCCGGCGGGTCCCGCCGGCGTGAAATAGACAAGGTCTATACCGACGGGACCTGGCTCAACGTGCGGCCTGCAGAGTACTCTTGTGGGGGGGGGGGGGGGGGGGGGGGGGGGGGGGGCAAGGTGGCCTGGCCTGCAATCGGGGCCACCCATCCACGGGCGGACCTGTGCCGTGGAGGCACTCTCCCATTACACCGGCTGGCGCGGAGAAGACCCACCGTCGAGCATGTGCCAACTCGCGCCAGCCGGCGGGGGCCCTTCAGCGCCGGCTGGCGTGGCGCCAACCCTGCCAGCCTCTCCCCTGAAGGTGCGAAGGATTCCGCACCTTCCGGGCGGCCCGACGCCGGAGTGGTTCTTGCCACTCCTCGGCACCGGTACAGCCCGCCCCGCCAGTTAGGGGAGAATCCCGGTTAAGGTGTTGAGATGAGGATGACATCGTAAGAGGAAGGGGAGTGGGCTAGGAACATGGGACCTAGGAGTTGGCCATTCAATAAGATCATGAATGATCTGGTTGTGGGCTCAACGTCACTTTCCCGTCTAGCCCTCAGAACCTTTGACTCCCTTGCCTATCAAATATCTGCCTAACTCTGCTTTGAATGAGCTCAACGGCCCACAGAGAAAAACGTTCTCCTCATTTCTGTCTTAAAAGAGAAGCTTCTTGTTGTTAAACAATGTCCCCTAGTTTTAGTCTATCCTACAAGTGGAAACATCCTCCCGTATCTAGCCTATCAAAACCCTTCAGGGTCTTTTGTTTTTCAATACGATTACCTGTCATTCGTCTCAACTCTAATGGGTATAAGCCCAATCTGTTTAACCTTTCTTCATAGGATAAGCCCCTCAGCCCATGAGTGTCGAGTGAACCTTCTCTGAAATGCTTCTAATGCAATTATCACTTTAATAAAATAAGGAGACCAAAACTGTGCACAGTATTTCATATGTATTCTCACAAAGGCCCAATGCAGCTTCAGTAAAGCATCCTTGGTTTTATAACCTATTCCCCTTGCAACAAATGCCAGTATTCAATTTGCTGTTCTAATCACTTGCTGTACTTACATACTAGCTTTTTGTTAAATGGTGGACTGCTCCTGATGATGAAGATGGCGGCACAGTGGTTAGCACTGCTGCCTCACAGCACAGGACCTGTGAGCAATTCCGCATGGGTTTCCTCCGGGTGCTCTGGGTTCCTCCCACATTCCAAAGATGTGCAGGATAAGTGGATTGGTCATGCTAAATTGCTCTTTCGTGTCTAAAGATGTATAGGTTAGGGTGATTGCAGGGATAGGGTAGGGAAGTGGGCCTTGGTAGGGTTCTTTTTCAGAGGGTAGGTGCAGACCCAATGGAACAAATCCCTCCGCACTGTAGGAATTCTAAGTTACTCCTGTCCTTTACTTGTATGCACCCGGTCACCTGGCTCCCTTTTGTACAACTGAGTTTTGCAATTTTTCTCCATTTAAATAGTATACCACATTTATATTCTTCCTGCAAAGTGGACAAGTTAATATTTTCCCACATTTTACTCCATCTGCCCAAATTTAGCCCACTCAAAATTTCTACATCCCTTTGCAGAGTTTCTACTACTTCTTGACAAATTACTTTCCTACCTATCCTGTGTCATCAGCAAACATAGCTACCATATATTTGGTACCTCCATCCAAATCATTGATGCAAATTGTAAATAGTTGAGACTCCAGCACTGATCCCCTGACAATCCTCCAGTTACAACCTGCCAACCTGAAGAAGACCTAATTATCCCTACTCCCTGCCTTCTGTTAGCTAACCAATCTTTTATCATTGTTAATAATGGATTCCAGCAGTTTCTAAAAAGGTTGGAAGAATGGGTGCCTTGGATTAGGAAATAGTGGTCCAGTATCAGTGCATAGCAAGGGCCCATGTAGTCTTGCTTCCTGTAACTCTCACAGCATCTTCATATTTTTCTTGATTAAATTAACCGTTTTGTTGTACAATGAGCTCTTCTGGCTCTGCCTATAAACATCTCTATATCTCTACAATACCTACCTCAGAGCTGGCAAGATCAGTCCCCTGGTCCATTACTGCTGGTTGCTCCCCCAATCCCACTACCATCTCTAGTTATTCCCACAGCTGCCTCAGAAATACCCTTACTGGACTTCTTCCTGCTGCACTGCTCAAACAGTCTGATGCCAGACCCTGGAATTGTAGTTGCCAGGATCGTCGGAATTTTCTTCCATTGGCTATTAATATGTCTTCAATGGAATTGCACGACCTGCCCCCATCTCTCCTCTCCCCTCTCTCCAAACCAGGAAATCACTGGATATTCCAGGGCGTTATTAGAGGGAGAGGCCTGATCATTTCGATCTTTGCCACTTTTTCTTCACTTTTGTGCCATTCAAACTGCTTTTTTAGGGGCAGAGGTTCATATAATGCATAAAATTCCCACGGCACCATACTAATGAAATCACCACATGTTTCCTTAAGATCAAATAAACTTTGCTACCTTAAAGAAAAATACTTTATATGATTCAGTCTCTTAGCCTTGTATGATAGGACAACCTCTGAGTGCAGATCTCATATATTTGTGTGCATGTGAGAGTCTTATTCATTATTTCAAGTAAAGTAACATTAAATTTTTGAACAGTGGATCTTTTTGTGCTGGGTACATCACTTAATTGGTACCTCGGAATTCTTTGTGGTAGTTGTCATTTTCATATTGAGTGTCTTTTTGGTTAATGTGTCATCATTGGAGACTGTAATGGGGCCAGTTTAGCTCAGTTGGCTGGACAGCTGGTTTGTGATGCAGTGAGGCCAACAGCATGGGTTCAATTCCTGTACCGTCTGCCCTGCCTTCTCAACCTTGCCCCTCGCCTGAGGTGTGGTGATCCTCAGGTTAAATCACCACCAGTCAGCTCTCCCCCTCACGGGGGAAAGCATCTGGGACTACAGTGACTTTGCTTTTCTTTTAATGGTGTCAGCTGACACATTATCTTTCGCTGTGTATAGCCTTCTCCTCCCTTTTTCTAACCCTCACTCCCCCACCCCAAGTGACACTTCTAGTAGACTTAATTTATATATCAAGAAAAGTGGGCATTCTTTATTAAACAGTATTTCAGATCTTGCTTTTTATTGTGTGCTCAATATTGATTTGTGTGTAAACTAGATGCACCTCTTCCAAGCCAAAATGGCCTGCCCCTGAGTTATTTGTCTAACAAAGAACAAGAAAGATGATGTACTTGATATTAATAACTTCTTCACTGGTTGAGAAAATATTCTCTTTAGACCCAAGTTACTACATAATCAGCTCAGGCTCTCTTTTGAAAGAGCTTTCTTTCATACTGCTCTGATCACAGTTTAAAGAAAACCGTTTGCAAGATGCATGCAACAAACATGAAAATAGTCTCTAGCAATCTATTACACCCCCTCTCAAGCAGCATATCCATTTTCATTAGCCTTTCTTTTGGTACCTGGCCACAAGCTTTCAGCGATTTCTGTACTTGAACCTCTAAATCTTTGTCCCTTCATGCTTTCTAGTTTCTCACCGTCTAGAAAATAATCTGATGTATTTTATGTCCAAAGTGGATGACTTCATACTTCTCCACATTGAACTCCATCTGGTATTGCTTTGCACATTCTCTATCTATCAAATGTCCCTTTGCAACTTTCTGCTTATACCTTCACTATTTAATCTGCCACAGAACTTAGCATCATTGGTAAATCTTGATCTCTATTCCTTCATTAGACATTTATAAATACCATGAATGGCTGGGGCCTCAGTATAGATCCCTGGGGGGCAACACTAGTCATAACCTGATAATTTGAGCAAACACCAATTATCCCTATTCTCTGTCTCTTCCTTGCAAACAAATTTCCTTCTAATGCCAATAGATTGCCTTCAATTCCAGGTGCTCTAATTTTGGCTTTGTCGAGTGGAAAATTGTAAAAAAAAAAAAAAGTACTTTCCAAGCTGTGAGATCTCCAAGTGGGGAAACATGTAATGGTACATCCACCCAAGTGTGTCACCTTTTACTTTCACTTCAGCAACAAATTAGTTTTGCAAGCATCTACCTACCTAGCAAGCTGCCTCTGAGAACTTGAACTTTAAAATGGAGCAGGACGGGTACTGACAAAAATCGACTTTGCATCAAAAATATTTGGAATATTCAGTAACATTCAATAGACTGTGCAGTTTTAGAATCCTTGTCTGAGGAAGGATGTTCTTGCTATGAAGGGAGTGCAGCGAAGATTTACCAGGCTGATTCCTGGGATGGTGAGACTGCCACACAAGGAGAGACTAAACCGTATATTCACTGATTTGATTTGATTTGATTTGATTTATTATTGTCACATGTATTTGTATACAGTGAAAAGTATTGTTTCTTGCATGCTGGACAAACAATGCATACCATACACAGGGAAGGAAGGAGAGACTGCAGAATATAATGTTACAGTTATAGCTAGGGTGTAGAGAAAAGATCAGCTTAATACAAGGTACTTTAGAAGAGTCTCGTAGAAACTTACATAATTCTAACAGGATTAGGTGGGATAGATTCAGAAAGAATGGTGGGGGAGGCCAGAACTAGGGGTCATAGTTTGAGGATAAGGGATAAACCTTTTAGGGCTGAGGTGAGGAGAAATGTCTTCACCCAGAGAGTGGCGAACCTGTGGAATTCACTACCACAGAAAGTAGTTGAGGGCAAAACGTTGTGTAATTTCAAAAAGGAATTAGATATAGCTCTTGGGGCTAAAGGGATCAAGGAATATGGGAGGAAGACGGGATCAGGGTATTGAATTTGATGATCAGCCATGATCATAGTGAACGGCGGACCAGGCTCAAAAGGACGAATGGCGTCCTGCTTCTATTTTCTATGGTTCTAACTCCCATATATCTGTGTTGATGCAGCAATGGAAACACTCCCATGTAAATTGGGTACATGGAGGGCTGTCTTTCAGCACTTGAGACAGTGTGGCAATTGGTGTAAATGCTGCCTCAGCAGTTAGCTTCTTTGATTACATTGTTGTAATTCAATCCATTTCAAACAGACACAATGGAGCTCATTATCCAAGATGACCAGTGACCTTCATCCTAAATGACCAACAAATACATACCGCCATTGTAATGCGGAAAATTCCATTCACTTGGGAATGGCAGGGGATGCCTGTAGAGAATGCACTCTTGGGAAAGGCAATAGTGAATTTGGTTGCAAGGCATGCTGGAGAATTCCTCCATAAATAAAGTATTAGAGCTGCTCCTTTTTTTCTGGTGTCAGAGTTATCATAAAAAGAAATGGAAACTTGGGGACAGTCAGACATTAAAGAGACAGTAAGATAAAGGCCTAAGGCCAGGAACTGATAACTGAGTAAGCAATTAAAAGTTCTCGGAAAGAAAATGTAATGACTAAAGTTAGCCTGTGAAATGATTATTTCCCTATTTCTTTTTTAGAGGAGAAATGATTTTGAGGTATGTTGAGTTTGATTTGTTACCCTACTTTCATTTTCTATCAGTGAAGTAAAACTACTTTATAACCTTGTCTCACAAAGTTATTATCTATCCATCTTCAAAAAGATTGGTGATATACACCTGAGGACACGTACAGGTCTGTTCACAAAGGAAGTTTGGGGGTTGAAGGAAGCTGGTAGCAGGTGGAATGGAGGTGTCCTATTATATTGGGTTGGATTTGTTTATTGTCGCATGTCCGAGGTACAGTGAAAAGTATTGTTCTGCGTACAGTTCAGACAGATCATTCCAAACCTGAAAAGAAAATACATAGAGCAAACATAAAATACACTATGTAAATACATAGATACAGGCATTGGATGAATTTCAGCGTTACACTGTCATATAATTAGAAATTAAGCAATACACTCTCCTGACATAAAACACTCTGGGCACGATTCTCCCCCAAAATTCCGAAGTTAATTTGTGGAGGGTTTTTCAGGGAGTTTCCCGTCAGCTCTGCTGGCGAGTTCCCCACCCCTATTCAATTACACTTAGTCACCTTTTTGGGCCCTGGGGAGTTTCTCACCGGTTTAGTCCACATTTAGAATTTCTTTCAGCACTGGGGAACTTTTTGGAAGGGTGCCCTGTTCTCTAAGCTTGTGGGTCCTCCACACTCATGGGAAATGTCACCCCCAACACATGGACATCACCACCCCCCCCAATGTGGACACTCTGCTATGGGGTCCCTAGGGTCCCCCCCTTCAGGCCCCCCCAAACCCCCTTACAGCACCCCTTCCCTTCTTGGATGCACACCCAACCTCCCGGAAGCCCCTATTTACCTGCCTTGCACTCCCCCATCCTTCAAACCCCCCTCCACCCTCATTTCATGATCATGGTTCCCCCCCTCACACCCTGGTCCTTGGCAGTGCTACCCTGGCACTTGGGAACCCTTGCACTGGCATCCAGGCAGTGCCATCTGGGTACCTTGGCAGTGCCTTTGTGCCCACGTTTCTGGGGGATGGCCAGGGAGTCACTCTACACTATTCCTGACCACCCAGGGGTCTCCAGTGGCCCGGAAGACCCCCCGGGTGCCGTTCCGCCTGGTCCACGTTTGTGTTGACCAGCATTTTAAAAAAATAATAATTTTATTGAGGTATTTTTGGCATATAAAACAATGACATTGTATAGTACCATACAAAAGAAAAAGCAAATAACACGTAGTGCAAACCACAACTCCATTCTCGCAAGGACCTGCCGAAACCACCCCCTACTCTACACTACCCTAGCCCCACCCCTCCCCCGCTGCCGATTAGTTCTCCGCGAAGAAGTCAATGAATGGCTGCCACCTCCGGGCGAACCCTGATAATGAACCTCTCAAGGCGAACTTAACCTTTTCGAGACCGAGAAAGCTCGCCATGTCCGATAGCCATGCTTCGGTCTTCGGGGGCTTTGAGTCCCTCCATGCCAACAGTATTCGTCGCCGGGCTACCAGGGAAGCAAAGGCCAAGACATTGGCCTCCTTCTCCTGGACTCCCGGGTCCTCCGACACCCCAAAGATTGCCATCTCAGGACTCATTACCACCCCAGTTTTCAAAACCCGGGACATGATGTCTGCGAATCCCTGCCAGTACCCTGGGTCTAGGGCACGACCAGAACATGTGCACGTGATTAGCCGGCCCACTGGCGCATCTGGCACACTTGTCCTCCAGCACGAAAAATGTACTCATCCGGGCCACCGTCATGTGGGCTGTGGGCCCGGTGCATAACCTTAAACTGGATCAGACTGAGCCTGGCACACGTTGCGGTCGTGTTTACTCTGCCCAGAGCTTCTGCCCAAATACCGTCCTCCATCTCCCCCCGGAGCTCCTCTTCCCACTTGAGCTTCAGGTCATGAGTCTGTGTATCCTCTGCTCCCATTAGTTCTTTGGAAATATCTGAGACTCTACCCTCATCTACCTCTCCCCTAGAAACTACCCTGTCCTGCCTCCCCTTTGGCGGGAGGCGTGGGAAGGACGGCACCAGTCTGCGCACATAATCCCGCACCTGTAAGTATCTAAAGTCATTCCCACCCACCAGCCCGAACTTCTCCTCCAACGCCCTCATGCTCGGAAAGCTCCCTTCCAGGAACAGATCACCCGCCCTCTCAATCTGCCACAATCGATACCCACCGTCCATGTTCCCCGGGGCAAATCGGTGATTGGGGACCACACCGATGCTCACTTCCCCTTTATGCCTCCTCCACTGGCCCCAGATCTGCAAAGCCGCCGCCGCTATAGGGCTGGTGGAGTACCGTGCCGGCGGGAGCGGCAGGGGCGCTGTAACCAGGGACGCCAACCTGGTGTCCCTGCACGAAGCAGCCTCCATCCGCTCCCAGACCGACCCCGTGCCCACCATCCATTTCCTTATCATCGCTATGTTGGCCGCCCAGTAGTAGTTGCTAAAGTTCGGCAACGCCAACTTCCCCTCCCCTCTGCTCCTTTTGAGCATCACCTTCCTCACCCATGGGGTCTTCCCCGCCCAGACAAATCCCAGGATAATTTTATTCAGCCTCTTAAAGAAGGACCTCAGGATGAAAATGGGGAGACACTGAAATATGAACAAGAATCTCGGTAGAATCATCATCTTAACAGTCTGCACCCTCCCCGCTAGTGACAGCGGGAGCGCATCCCAGCTTCGAACCTCCTCCCTCACTCGTTCCACCAATTGGGACAGGTTGAGCTTATGCAACCTGCCCCAGTCCCGTGCCACCTGTATCCCCAAGTATCTAAAGCTTTCTCCTACCAGCCTGAACGGCAACCCCTTCAGCCTACTCTCCTGCTCCCTCGCCTGAATTACGAACAACTCGGATCTTAGCCATGTTCAATTTATATCCTGAAAACCAGCCAAATTCCCTCAGGATTTCCATGATGCTGTCCATTTCTGCCATTGGGTCCGCTACGTGTAACAACAGGTCATCCGTGTATATCGAGACTTTATGTTCCACTCCCCCCGGACCAGCCCTTTCCAGTCCTTTGAAGCTCTCGGAGCAATTGCCAGCGGCTCTATGGCCAGCGTGAACAGCAGTGGGGGAGAGAGGGCAACCCTGCCTTGTCCCGCGATGTAGTCTGAAGTACTCTGATGTCGTCCTTACACTAGCCTCTGGGTCTGGTTTAACAGCTTAACCCAGTCAATGAACCCCTCCCCGAACCCAAACATTCCCAGCACCTCCCACAGATAGTCCCACTCGACCTGACCCGGTCGAAAGCCTTTTCTGCATCCATAGCTATCACGATCTCTGCCTCCCTGCTCTCCGGGGGCATCATGATCACATTAAGCAGCCTTCTTAGATTGGCCGCCAGTTGCCTACCCTTTACAAACCCAGTTTGGTCCTCTGCAATTACGTCCGGTACACAGTCCTCAATTTTAGTCGGCAAGATCTTTGCCAGTAATTTGGCGTCTGCGTTGATCAAAGAGATCGGCCTGTAAGACCCACAGGCCTCCTGGTCTTTATCTCGTTTCAGAATAAGCGAAATAGTGGCCTGCGACATCGTCGGGGTAGGACCCCTCCGTCTCTTGCCTCGTTAAAAACCCTGACCAGCACCGGCCCCACTACTTCAGCAAACTTTTTATAAAACTCCACCGGATACCCATCCGGCCCCGACTGCATGACCTTCAGGCCCCCAGTACCTCTTCAATCCCAACCAGGGCCCCCAGTCCGTCGACCAACCCCTCCCACTCTTGGGAAGGTCAGTCCGTTCAGGAATCGTCTCATCACCTCCGGTTCCCTGGGGGGTTCCGAAGTGTGTAGCTTACTATAAAAGTCCCTAAAGACCTTGTTCAGCCCTGCCGGGTCCCTCACCAGCTTCCCCATCCGCTATCCTTCCTATCCCCCTCGCCGCTTCTCTCTTCCTTAATTGTTACGCGAGCATTTTGCTGGCCTTCTCTCCATGCTCATATATCGCGCCTTTTGCCTTTCTAAGCTGCTCTCCAACCTTGCCTGTAGTCGGCACCCCAAACTCGGCCTGCAGCCTCTGTCGTTTACTGAGTAACTCTGGCCTCGGGGACTCCACGTAGCTCCTGTCCATCCGTAAAATTTCCTGAACCAGTTGGCCCATGTCTGTCCTGTCCCTATGGGCCCGGATTGAGATCAGCCCCCCTCTCACCACTGCTTTCAGTGCCTCCCAGAGAACTGCTGCTGAGACTTCTCCGGTATCATTTACCTGCAGGTAATTCTGCATGCATTTCCTGAGTCTCTCGCACACCGCCTCGTCCGCTAGCAATCCAACTTCCAACCACCATTGTGGGTGCTGGAAGCTATCCTTACAAA
Organism: Scyliorhinus canicula; assembly: GCF_902713615.1. Classification (NCBI taxonomy): domain Eukaryota; kingdom Metazoa; phylum Chordata; class Chondrichthyes; order Carcharhiniformes; family Scyliorhinidae; genus Scyliorhinus; species Scyliorhinus canicula. The sequence continues at coordinate 180,108,386 of NC_052153.1, read as the reverse complement.
TCCATAGGTCTACCCAGTGCGGAGCATGGTCCGATATGGTAATTGCTGAATATTCTGCCCCCGCCATCCCGGCCAGCAAGTCCCTACTCATGACAAAGAAATCAATTTGGGAATACACCATATGGACGTGGGAGTAGTACGAAAACTCCCTCGCTGACGTCCGGCTAAATCTCCATGGATCAGCTCCCCCCATTTTTGCCATCGCTGGCAACCTCCCGTTTTTGATGACGACCGATCCAGGCTTGGATCCAGGACTGTGTTAAAGTCCCCACCCGTGATCAGTTTGTGTGAGTCCAAGTCGGGGATCTTCCCTAGCAAACTCCTGATAAAATCCACATCGTCCCAATTAGGGGCATACACACTGACCAAGACTACTCTCACCCCTTCGAACTTACCCGTAACCATAAAAAAATCTGCCGCCCCATCCGTAACTGTACCCTCCGTCTCAAATTGAACCCTTTTATTAATCAGGGTCGCAACCCCCCCTAGTCTTAGTGTCGAGCCCCGAATGAAAGATCTGACTAACCCAGCCCTTCCTCAATCTAATCTGGTCTGCCACTTCCAGGTGCGTCTCCTGCAGCATGACAACGCCCGCCTTCAGAACCCGAAAATGCGCAAACACACGCGTCCTATTCATTGGCCCGTTTAGCCCTCTGACATTCCAGGTGATCAACCTGGTTGGGGGACACTCTCTTCTCTTTCTCCCCCCCCCCCCCCCCCCACCCCACCCTTTGCCGATCAGCCACCCCCTTTCCTTGGCCAGCCCCCCCCCCCCCCCCCCCCCCCCCCCCAGTAACACCATCCTACCACCTAACCCCTGCTCTAGTCTGACTGTATGAATCCCCCCCCCCCAACCTGGCTTCCGATGACTAGCCCACCCAGCTAGCCTGGTGGCTCCCCGCTTCAGCGCCAGCGCGTGTCTCACCCATTGTTCCCTGGCTCTCCTCCCCTCCGGCCCATCCATACCACTTCCCCAAACCAGCTCTGCTTAAACACGCACTCTATACAAGTCAAAGACATCCCCTACAATAGTGCAATTTAGATTAAATAGATAGAGATAAGAAGTACCAGGCACTCAGCCCTTTCCCTCCACGCACAAAAAAATTGCAGAAAATTCCCCCGAAACCCCCATCATACCCACGCCTTTTTAACTATTTTATTTTTTATTTTCCCCCTACCAAATCTCCAACCAAACAAGAGACCCCAAAAAGAAAACATTTGGGGAAACCACGAAAAAGAACAAGAAAAACACATCGCAATCAAAATGCATCAACCTAAAAAGGTCGAAAAAATGAAAAGAACGGACCCAAGCATGCAGGCATTTCTCAAAGCGAGAGAGAAACAAAATAGACTTAAAAGTTCTACCATGAGTCCAAGAGTCCTCAGCTCAAAGCCATCCCTTGCTTCTTAACAAAGTCCATCGCCTCCTCGGGTTCCTCGAAATAGTGGTGCTGCTCTCATACGTAACCGACAGTCGCGCCGGGAAAAGCAGCCCGAATTTCATCTTGTTCTTGTACAAAATCTCCTTCACCTGCCTGTAGCCTCCCCACCTCCTGGCCACCTCAGTGCTCAGGTCTTGGTAAACACGCAGGGTGCTATTGTCCCAGGTACAGTTTCATGTGCTCTTGGCCCATTGCAGAACCCGCTCCTTGTCCAGGTACCTGTGGAACCGGACCACCATCGCTCGTGCGGGACCCCCTCGTTGCGGCTGCCTCACCTGCACTCTGTGTGCCCTGTCCACCACCAGCGGGCGAGGGAACACCTCATTCCCCAGCAGCTTCTGAAACATACCCTCCACATACGCGGCGGCATCCAGCCCCTCAGCCCCCTTCGGGAGGCCAACAATTCTTACATTCTGCCGGCGAGATCTGTTGTCCAGGTCCTCCAGCCTTTCCAGGAGCATTTTTTGCTGATCCCTCAGCCTCCGAATCTCTATGTCCGGCACCGTTTGAAAGTCTGCCTGCTCCTCCACTGTCTTCTCCAGCTTCTGGAGTTTCTCAGTCTGATCATCCAGCCTTTTTTCCAATCGGTCCATCGACTTCTGGAGCGGCTCCAAATTATCACGCTTCAGAGCTAAAAAGCCCTCCTGCATGGCCTGTAGCAGCTGCTCCATTGTAGGCTGGGCTGTCAGCGCCTTGCTCTGGACATGGGGCAGCACGGTAGCATTGTGGATAGCACAATCGCTTCACAGCTCCAGGGTCCCAAGTTCGATTCCGGCTTGGGTCACTGTCTGTGCGGAGTCTGCCTCCCCGTGTCTGCGTGGGTTTCCTCCGGGTGCTCCGGTTTCCCCCCACAGTCCAAAATGTGCAGGTTAGGTGGATTGGCCATGATAAATTGCCCTTGGTGTCCAAAATTGCCCTTAGTGTTGGGTGGGGTTACTGGGTTATGGGGATAGGGTGGAGGTGTTAACCTTGGGTAGGGTGCTCTTTCCAGGAGCCGATGCAGACTCGATGGGCCGAATGGCCTCCTGTACTGTAAAATCTATGACACCGGCCATATTGGTCTCTCTCACAGCCTCCACCGTGCCCTTGTTTGACCACTTCTTCTGCTGTTTAAAGGTCCCTCCGGCTTCTTAAGTCCATACAACTCTGTATGGGTTCAGTGCCTGAGTACTATTGCTTTCCAGTTCCGCGCTCAAAGGCGCAAAAAAGTCGGGGGAAAAGGTCCAAAAGTCCGACCAAAACGGGAGCCACTAAATGTGCGACCTACTCCCTCATAGTCACCACCGGAGGTTATGTTGACCAGCATTGATTGGCGCCCGGCTATAGCCTCCCTGGTTACGCCAAAGAATCGGGGGAGGCCGGTGGATCCCGTGCAGGTCGGTTTAAAGTAGGCTTACGACCTACTGCCACATGTGTCATTCATTCCCGCTCATTTGAGGCAGGTTCCAACTTCGATGTCTCACGGACTTCGAGAATCCCGGGAGGCAGGGAGTCTGTCAGGAGGGTCGCTCAAGCGAGAACACAACGTGGCTGAAAAATCACGCCTATTTTTTCTATTTCTAATTTTACACAATATTCAACACGATAAATACTGTTGCTTCACAGCACCAGGGTCCCAGGTTCGATTCCAGGCTTGGGTCACTGTCTGTGCTTTCTCCTGTGTCTGCTTGGGGTTCCTTCGGGCGCTCCAAGATTTCCTCCCACAAGTCCCGAAAGACGTGCCTGTTAGGTACATTGGACATTCTGAATTCTCCCTCAGTGTACCCGAACAGGCACCGGAGTGTGGCGACTAGGGGATTTTCACAGTAACTTGGATTGGATTGGATTTGTTTATTGTCACGTGTACCGAGGTACACAAAGTATACAATGTAACTACATAAGCACCGGAATCGGATGAAGCATACAGGGTGTACTGTTAATGAGGTCAGTCCATAAGAGAGTCATTTAGGAGTCTGGTAACAGCAGGGAAGAAGCTGTTTTTGACTCTGTTCGTGCGTGTTGTCAGACTTTTGCATTTCCTTCCCGATGGGAGAAGTTGGAAGAGTGAGTTAGCCGGGTGGGAGGGGTCTTTGATTATGCTGCCCGCTTTCCCCAGGCAGCGAGAGGTGTAAATGGAGTTGATGGCTGGGAGGCAGGCTCGTGTGATGCACCGGGCAGTGTTCACGACTCTGAAGTTTCTTGCCGTCCTGGGCCGAGCAGTTGCCATACCAGGCTGAGATGTAGCCAGATTGGATGCTTTCTATGGTGCATCTGTAAAAGTTGGTGAGGGTTAATGTGGACATGCCAAAATTCCTTAGTTTCCTGAGGAAGTGTAGGCGCTGTTGTGCTTTCTTGGACCAGGACAGATTTTTGGAGATGTGCACCCCTAGGAATTTGAAACTGCTAACCATCTCCACCTCGGCCCCATTGATGCTGACAGGGGTGCTGACAGGGGTGTGTACAGTACTTTGCTTCCTGATGTCAATGACCAGCTCTTTAGTTTTGCTGGCATTGAGGGAGAGATTGTTGTCGCTGCACCACTCCACTAAGTTCTCTACCTCCCTCCTGTATTCTGACTCGTCGTTATTCGAGATCCGGCCCACTATGTTCGTATCGTCAGCAAACTTGTAGATGGAGTTGGAAGCAAAGTTTGCCACGCAGTCGTGTGTGTACAGGGAGTAGAGTAGGGGGCTAACTACACAGCCTTGCGGGGCCCTGGTATTGAGGACTATCGTGGAGGAGGTGGTGTTGTTCATTCTTACTGATTGTGGTCTATTGGTCAGAAAATCGATGATCCAGTTGCAGAGTGGGGAGCCAAGTCCTAGGTTGTGGAGCTTTGATACGAGCTTGGCTGGGATTATGGTGCTGAAGGCGGAGCTGTAGTCATAAATAGGAGTCTGATGCAGGAGTCCTTGTTATCGAGATGCTCTAGGGATGAGTGTAGGGCCAGGGAAATGGCATCTGCTGTGGACCGGTTGTCACGGTATGCGAATTGCAGTGGATCAAGGTGTTCTCCGAGTATGGAGGTGATGCGCTTTATGATCAACCTCTCGAAGCACTTCATTACGACTGAAGTCAGGGCCTCAGAACTTCATTGCACTCTTAATGTAAGCCTACTTGTGATAATTATAGAGATAATTCTAAAAATTATAAAGCTAATTTCATTTTTTTTTAAAATTTCAATAAATTTAGAGTACCCAATTATTTTATTTTCCAATTAAGGGGCAATTTTAGCGTGGCCAATCTACCTAACCTGTACATCCTTGGATTGTGGTGAAATCCACGCAGACACGAGGAGAATGTGCAAACTCCACACGGACAGTGACCCAGGGCCGGGATTCGAACCTGGGTCCTCAGCGCTGTCGGCAGCGGTGCTTGCCACGTGCCGCCCCAATTTCATTTAAAAATTAACAGTATTTTTATGATGGATCAGGTGGCCTATTCATGCCTGTAATTTTTTTTTTACGTTTGTGAGTAATTCTTATGCTTCACCATTGAAGGGCATGCCTTCTGTTTTACAGGCAGAGATAATGAAACATAAGGTGGAAAGGATAAGCAGAATGTAAGTATCCTTTTGTCACTGAAATAATGAGAGGTACTATGCTCCACATCTATGCTATCATAAATTTGTTCATAGATTTTCGGAAAAAACAGCTAATATGACAGCATTATCTTTGATTGTTATACTTCCCCTATATTACAATGTGTGACTACTTTTCAAAAATTCTTAATTGGCTGTAAAGCACTTTGGGATTTTCTGAGGCCAGACTATGTTCGGGTACACCGAATGAGAACTCGGAATGTCCAATTCACCTAACAAGCACGTCTTGTGGGAGGAAACCGGAGCACCCAGAGGAAACCCACGCAGACACAGGGAGAATGTGCAGACTCTACACAGACAGTGACCCAAGCGGGAATCGAACCTGGGACCCTGGCGCTGTGAAGCAACAGTGATAACCACTGTGCTCCCGTGCTAAATGCGACTTATTTATTTTTGCTTCATTATTTCCTTTTTCCCCCCCTTTCCTCTACCTTTCTATCAAAACGTGTACCCAGTTAAAATTAATTTCTTCATCATTAATCATCCATCATATACTATTGAGCGTTCCTATCATTGTACCAGGAAAAATGACTTGTGTTCCTGCCCCTTACTGCACTCATTCTCAGGAGGTGTTTGATCATCTAATCTATTTTCTGGGTTGCATTCTCAGTTCTTCCTATCAACAACACAAGCTCTCTCATCTCTTCAAAAACAACAGCACAGTTTAAAATTTTCATCTGCCGAGTTTTATTTTTAATCTGCTCGGTTTAATTTTACTCAGTACTGTGTTACCACAGATTTGAAATCCTTCTGTGTGGGTTTATGACAGGATACCATCGAGATTTTTTGATTTTTATTTGGATTTACTCTCCAAATTTCTAATGCCTTTTGAATGGATGGCGTTAAGCTGTTTTGGTTGGATTGATGCCTGCTAAGTCCCACTGTGACTTCCACCACGTGTTTGGATTCCTAGATTGGGGAATATCTAAGGATCGGTGATCATTTAATGAGTGTCAAAAAAAATGAAATTTCGGTGTAGAAATCTGTGCCGCCCAATGAATATATTCGGATACAACTTGCGTTTAAGCAAAATGTCCCAGGCATGCCATAAAGTTATAGTATAGTAAGAAGTCTTACAACACCAGGTTAAAGTCCAACAGGTTTGTTTCAAACACGAGCTTTCGGAGCACAGCTCCTTCCTCAGGAAGGAGCTGCGCTCCGAAAGCTCGTGTTTGAAACAAACCTGTTGGACTTTAACCTGGTGTTGTAAGACTTCTTACTGTGCTCACCCCAGTCCAACGCCGGCATCTCCACATCATAAAGGTATATAAAAATGTACATCTTCCCAAACTTATCTTCACTTTCAGAGTAACTAAAATTACTTTGAAACCTGGAGAAACCGGTGTAATATATTTTTCTAACCGCAGGGTAGCACAGATTTCTGTATTGATCTGTCATTTTATTTAGCAACAGCAACCAACTGGTGCTGTGTGGTTTGTTCCTGTTATGTGTGCACAGCACCACACTGTGGAAGAAAGTAGGTACTACACTAGGCCAAAAGCAAATGACTGTGTATATTGGAATCTGAAATGGAAACACAATGTTGGAAAGTCTCAGCAGGTTTGATGGTATCTGGAGAGAGAACGGAGCTAACGTTTTGGTGTGTCTGCATGGGTTTCCCCCGGCCCTTGGATGTAGACAGGGCTCACAGAGCACTCGCGAGGAAGCCGCAAATGGGAGACCCCTCCCCCCCCCCCCCCCCCCCCCGGACGGCAATGGTGGTAAGATTCCACAGGTACTTGGATAAGGAGCGCATTCTACAGTGGGCCAAGCCGACACGGAGCTGTCAGTGGGATAACAATATCCTGCGGGTTTACCAAGACCTGAGTGTGGAGGTGGCCAGGAGAAGAGCAGGCTTCAACCAGATTAGGTTGATCCTTTTTAAGAAAAAGGTGCAGTTTGGACTGTTGGATCCGGCCTGTCTCTGGGTCTCGCACGAGGAACAGCACTTTTATTTTGAGTCGTCTGAGGGCGCGCTGGACTTCGCGAAAAGGAAAGGACTGGTGGTGGACTGAAAACTTTTCAACTTTGCTGCAAAGTAGTTATTTTTTTTTGTTTTTCTGTTTGTTCTTTAAAAAAAAAAAAAAGTTTTTTGTTTTGTGGAAGCTGTTTATAATGCCTTTTGCATTGATTTGGGACCAGCAGTAGAGCTGAGTGAGTTAAGGTTTTCATTTGCACTGTTGGGCTTGGAGGTGTGTCGATCTTGGTGTTTTTCTGTCAGGCAATTGTGTGGGGATTGTTTGATGTTGGAGTATGTTTGTATGAGCGGGGGAGGGGGGAGGGAACAATAGGTGGGAGACTATCCGGCACTAGGGATGGGGACCACCAAGCTAGCTGGGTGGGCTAGCTCAAGGAAGCGCAGTGGGGGGTGTGCATATGTTTGGTTTATTAAAGGGGTTGGGTTACAGAGTGTTGTTACTAGGGCAGGAGGGGAGGGGGGGTTAAATGTTCTGCTGACGAGGGAGGGATTTGGGCTACGGGACAGAGGGGAGGTTAGGGGCGGATGCTGCCTGGGGGTGGACCGGTGGAGGTGTGGAGCATGGGCTGGAGGCGGGCCCAAAAAGGGGGATGGCTGATCGACGATGGGGGGGGAAATGAGCCCCCCAACTAGGCTCATCACCTGGAATGTTTGAGGGTTAAATGGGCCGGTCAAGAGGGCATGTGTGTTCGCGCATCATAGGGGACTGAAGGCGGACATGGTAATGTTGCAGGAGACGCACCTTAGAGTAACTCACCAGATTAGATTGAGGAAAGCCTGGGTCAGTCAGATCTTTCACTTGGGACTAGACTCAAAAGACTAGAGGGGTCGTGATCCTGATCAATAAGCAGGTGGTGTTTGAGGCGGGTAGAATAGTCTTGGATGTGGGAGGTCGGTACATTATGGTCAGTGGGAAACTATTAGTAAATGTGTATGCGCCAAATTGGGATGATGTGGAGTTTATAAAGAGGATGCTGGGGAAGATATCGGACCTGGACTCGTACAGGTTGGTCATGAGAGGGGACTTCAACACAGTTATTGACCCTGGCTTGGACCGGTCAAGCTCGAACACGGGTAGGGTGCTAGCAATGGCAAAGGAACTAAAAGGGTTCCATGGATCCATGGAGATTTGGGCAGCCGAGGGTGAAGGAGTTCTCCTTCTACTCACACGTGTATAAAGTGTACTTCCGGATTGATGTCTTTATTTTGAGCAGGGCTTTACTGGCAGGGGTGGTGGACACAGGGTACTCGGCGATCACAATCTCAGACCATGCTCTGCATTGGGTTGACCTGCAGGTTCGTAAAGACAGTAACCAGCACCCGCAATGGAGGTTAGATGTGGGACTTTTGGCTGACGAAGGGGTGTGCGAGCGGCTGAGGAAATGTATTCAGAGCTACCTACAGGTCAACAACACGGGGGAAATTTCAGCAGCGGTGGTCTGGGAAGCACTGAAGGCGGTGGTCAGAGGGGAGCTGATCTTGATACGGGCCCATAAGGAGAAGGTGGTCAGGGCAGAGACGGAACGACTGGTAAAGGAGATACTACAGATCGATAGGAGGCATGTGGAGACCCCAGAGGCAGGGCTTTTAAGGGAACGGCGGAGGCTACAGGCGGAGTTCGGCTTGTTAAACACGGAGGGCGGTGGAGCAGCTGAGAAAGGCGAGAGGGTGATCTATGAGAGAGAAGGCCAGCAGAATGCTTGCACAGCAGCTTAGAAAGAGGGAGGCAGCCAGGGAGATGGGGAAAGTAAATGACAGAGATGGAAACCTGTTTGGAGATTCAGCAGGGGTGAATAAGGCGCTTAGGGATTTCTACAGTAGGCTGTACAGGTCGGAACCCCCTACGGGGCCAGGGGGGATGAGGCACTTCGTGGAGGGGCTGCATTTCCCAAAGGTGGATGGGGAGCTGGTAGAAGGGCTGGGGGCCCCGATCGGGTTGGAAGAGATAGTGCAGGGTTTGAAGGCCATGCAGTCGGGTAAAGCCCCGGGGTCGGACGGGTACCCAGTGGAGTTTTATTAAAAAGTTCTCTAGGATATTGCGGCCGGTGTTGATGAGGATGTTCAATGAAGCAAACGAAAGAGGGGTGCTGCCCCCGACGATGTCACAGGCCACGATTTTGCTGGTTCCACTGTTCGCGCTAGCTATAGAGACGTTGGCAATTGCTCAGAGAGCCTCGGGGGGGGGGGGGGGGGGGGGGGTGGAGCACAGTCCCGCTCTATGCAGACGACCTGCTTCTGTGTGTATCGGACCAAAAAATTAAAATCGCTTATTGTCACAAGTAGGCTTCAAGTGAAGTAACTGTGAAAAGCCCGTAGTCACCACATTCCAGCGCCTGGTCGGGGAGACTGGTACGGGAATTGAACTGTGCCGTTGGCCTTTATTGGTCTGCTTTAAAAGCCAGCTCTTTAACCCTGTGCTAAACCAGCCCCAAAAGAGGGGATGGAAGAAATCATGAGGATTCTAAGGGAATTTGGCCGGTTTTCGGGGTATAATCTAAATATGGGGAAAAATTAGATGTTTGCGGTCCAGGCGAGGGAACAGGAGAGGCGATTGGGGGAGCTGACGTTTAGATTAATAGGAGGAAGCTTTAGGTACCTCGGCATTCAAGTGGCGTGGGAATGGGACCGGCTGTATAAATTTAATCTGGCCCGACTAGTAGACCAAATGAAGGATGATTTTCGGAGATGGGACGTGCTTCCGTTGTCACTGGCTGGGACGGTGCAGACGATGAAGATGACGGTTCTCCCGAGATTCCTGCTCGTATTTCAGTGTCTCCCCATCTTTATTCTGCGTTCCTTTTTTGAACGGGTAAACAAAGTGATAACTGGCTTCGTTTGGGCGGGCAAGACCCTGCGAGTAAAAAAGGGGATGCTTGAGCAGAGCTGGGGAGATGTTGGGCTGGCGCTGCCAAATTTTAATAACTAATACTGGGCGGCGAATATAGCCATGATCAGGAAATGGGTGGTGGGGGAGGGGTCGGCATGGGAGCGTATGGAGGCGGCTTCATGCAAGGGCACCAGTCTGGGGGCATTGGTAACTGCGCCGCTGCCGTTCCCGCCGGCACGGTACTCCACCAGCCCCTTGGTGGTGGCGGCCCTGAGAGTTTGGAGGCAATGGAGGAGACGTGGGAGCAGAAGGAGTATCGGTCTAGTCCCCAATCTGTAATAATCACCCGTTTGCCCCGGGAAGTATGGATGGGGGGGGGTTCCGGATATGGCGGAGAGCAGGAGAGAGGATGGGGGATATGTTCATAGAGGGGAGCTTTCCGAGTATGAGGGCGCTGGAGGAGAAGTTTGGGTTGGCGAGGGGAAACAATTCAGGTATCTGCAGATGCGCAACTTCCTACGTAAACAGGTGTCAACCTTCCTGCCCCTACCACTAAGGGGGTTTCGGGACAGGGTAGTTTCCAGAGGGTGGTAGGAGAAGGGAGCGTCTCTGACATTTACAAGGAACTTATGGGGTCAGAGGAGACGCAGACCAAAGAGCTGAAGCGCAAGTGGGAGGAGGAGCGATAGAGGATGGTCTATGGGCGGACGCATTGATTAGAGTCAATTCGTCCGCAACATGTGCCAGGCTCAGCCTGATACAATTCAAGGTCGTTCATCGGGCTGGCATTACAGTGGCCCGGATGATTAGATTCTTTGGGGTGGAAGATAGGTGTGCAAAATGTGCGGGAGGACCAGCGAACCATGTCCACATGGTCTGAACATGTTCAAAGCTTAGGGGATTTTGGCAGGGGTTTGCAGATGTCATGTCCACGGTGTTAAAAACAAGGGTGGCACTGAGTCCAGAGGTGGCAATTTTTGGGGTATCGGCCGGGAATCCAGGAGGAGAAAGAGGCAGACGTTCTAGTGTTTGCTTCCCTGGTAGCCCGGAGACGGATACTATTAGCTTGGAGGGACTCAAAGCCCCCGAAGTCGGACACCTGGCTATCGGACTTGGCTAGGTTTCTCTGTTTGGAGAAAATCAAGTTCGCCTTGAGAGAGTCACTGTTAGGGTTCGCTCGGAGGTGGCAACCGTTCGTCGACTTCTTCGCGGCAAATTCATCGTCAGCAGAAGGGGGGAGGGGGTTAGTTTAGCTTAGAGTAGGGGGTTAAGAAAGGTGGGACCTGTGAGGAAGGGAGACGGCTTTTGCACTATGTTTATAGTTCCATGTACATTGTTTATTGTGTTGTTATAATACCAAAAAGTACCTTAATAAAAATGTTTATAAAAACAAAAGATATGTCCTGCATTATCTATTTTTATACTGTAATAGGAGTTGTTGCACCATTCTCCTTTTGTAGTAAACCTATGTTCGGCCACGAGATTTCAAACGCATGCCTGATCCTCAGTGGGTTGGGGTTAAAAAACATGGGTATTAGGCCAGTGTTATTTCTGATCAGTTTATGGATGGGTTATTGAGTGAGGCAATTCCTGAGCTTAAAAACAAGAACAGTTTTGGGAGATGGTGCAACTGCATGAACGCCGTACCTTTTATGACGCCCGTGAAGAAGAATCTGCCATTTGCAAAAACTTTTGTAATAGAATTTGAAGGGCACACACTGGAACCTCCAAGATAAAATAGTGTTCTTTAACTAGGATTTGATTCTCGCTCACCTAGGACCTATTTATTTTTTTAAAAAATAGTTATTGGAGGTTCCACCTCTTGGATGTTAAACCAGATGTGATGTCCCCTCCGGTGTACATTAACAATCTCATGGCATCATTGCAACGAAGAATAGGGGAGTTATCCCCATTGTCCAGGTCAATGGCAACATCACAAAGACAAATTATCTGACCGTTATCACTATGCTATTTGTACTGTATTTGCTGTACTGTGTTGCCGCATTCCCTACATTATTGATTGATTGATATGTATTGTCACATGTACTGAAGTACAGTGAAAAGTATTTTTCTGCTGCTAAGGGAATGTACACAGTATGTACATAATAGACAAAAGAATAATTGACGAGTGCATTGACAAATGGCACATCAATAAATAGTGTGGAACAAGGGCCAAACAAAGCAAATACATGAGCAAGAGCAGCATAGGTTGTCGTGAATAGTGTTCTTACAGGGAACAGATCAACCCAAGGGAGAGTCGCTGAGGAGTCTAGTAGCTGTGGGGCAGAAGCTGTTCCTGTGTCTGTAAGTGTGGGTCTTCAGACTTCTGTATCTTTTAGAGTGGCACCTGCGCATTAAAAGTGCTTGGCTGTAAATATTCTGGGATTGACATTTTCTAGCACCCCCATTCCCTGCAGTGGGACCAGTGAGCCAATGAAATCTCCATTCACAACAGTGGGACAGGAAGATGCCACCAGCGTGAAGGGCTGGAAAATCCTGACCTCTTTGTGGATGCAAGTTTTTTGTTTCTTCAATCCTTTCCTGTGTTAGATGCTGTGGGCAGCATGGTAGCACGTGTCTGCTTGTGTTTCCTCCGGGCGCTCCGGTTTCCTCACACAAGTCCCAAAGGACGTGCTGTTAGGCAATTTGGACATTCTTAATTCTCCCTCAGTGTACCCGAACAGGCGCCGGAATGTGGCGACGAGGGGCTTTTCACGGTAACTTCACTGCAGTGTTAATGTAAGCCTACTTGTGACAATAAAGATTACTTTTTTTATAGTTTTATAGTCGCAACACCTTGTTCGGAAAACTAATTTGACCGGTTCATATTCCTGAAGTATACAGAATCTCAATCGTGTGAAACAAAAATTGTTATTAACTGACCTTTTTTCCCCGATCCCCAGGATAGAAGAAACGACAGAACTGCTAAAGTGTTCAGAAAGTTCAGCTGACTCCAATGGACCAGGTTCTTTATTATCACAAAATACTACAGATGCTGGAACTCTGAAATAAAATGGGAACTGGAAAGGCTCAAATCAGGCAACATCTGTGGAGAAAGAAACCGATTCACGATTCAACTCCATGTGCTTTCATCAGTAATTGTGCTGAACATTTTATTTTGCCCATTTCGTTTATAAGTTATAATATTTGTGGTGATGAAATTGAGTATATTTTTGAAGTCATTTATTTTAAACATTCAATTACCTTCACCAACAGCTATGAGTGAAGTATTTGTAACACTACTGTACAGGGATAATTTAAAACTGTCAGAAGTTTCAATAGCATTTGTCTGTGTAACGGCAAGCTATGTGAAGAGATTGTATGTTTAACCTGTACAAAGTTATGTGATATGAATAAAAGTGAACTTTCAATTTCTGCAGATTGGGCCTTTTTTGTACAATGGCAATTGTGTTCAGTTGGCGCCATCTGGTGTTGATTTATTACTCAACCAGAAGAAATGAACTGCAGTGTGACCTGTCCTGCCAAATGCGCGTTGTCCTTCAAATTATCTTCTCTTTGCTTTATAATTCTTGGTTGACTTTTGGTCAGATAGAATTTCTTATTTCGTACCGTTCTAATCTATTCGCACTCTACAGAGGTGTGAACAAACAAAAAATTAACCTCAACTATACTTGATGGAGTTTAGAAGGATGAGGGGTGATCTCATTGAAACTTACAGAATTCTGAGAAGCCGAGATAGAGTGGACGTGGAGAGGCTGTTTCCATTAATTGGAGAGACTAGAACCCAAGGCTACAGACTGAAGGGAAGATAATATCAAACTGAGATGAGGATTTTTTTCAGCCCGAGGGTGGTGAATCTGTGGAACTCTGCTGCAGAAGGCTGTGGAGGCCAATTCACTCAGTATCTTTAAGACAGAGATAGATAGGTTGTTGATTAATAAGAGGATCAGGGGTTATGGGGAGAAGGCCGGAGAATGGGGATGAGAAACATATTAGCTATGATTGAATGGGGGAGCCGATTGATGGGCCGAGTGGCCTAATTCTGCTCCTCTAATGGTTTTAACTTAATAAACTCAAAATAATGGGTTGGCTTTTCCGGTTGCCGACATCGCATTCGGCAAATGGCCGGAGAATCACATTTGCTGACTGAATTGGGGGCGGTGCCACTTTCGTGTTACTCCGCCCCCTCCAAAGCGTATCATTGCCGGAGGCCCGCCCCCGACCGGCCGAATTCCCGACAGCGCGGGACATGTGTGGTCTCATCCATTGGGAATTCAGCGTTGTGGCTGCGGACTCAGTCCAGTTGGGGGAGAGCCGATCCGTGGGCAGGGAGGGGACATTATTCGGGGCTGGGGCGTTCCGTGGCGCGCAAGCTGGCCGAGGAGGGGGGGGGGGGGGGGGGGACTATTGTGCGGGCTGGGTCCATGAGCGGCTGCCGCCATGTTGCACGGCGCGGCTGCTGCAGGCCACCGCCATGCACGGCCACGGATCCGGCAATTCTCCAGCGTGTATCAGCAGCTAGAGCCGGGTCCTCTACACTGCCGTCCTGCTAGCCCCCAGCAAAACGGGGAATCAATGGCTGTTTTGCGCAAGTTTTTCTGGTGTAAAATGCCACTGTTCTCACGCCAGCGTAGGGACATAGCCCCAGAATCGGAGAATCCAGCCACATGTTTCTATTTACTGACCAATCCCAGCTTTAGCTTAGTCGTTGCATTTTCCGTCCAATATTTGAAGGAGTGCTGTGTTATTGAAGGAGAGATATTAACAGAAAAACATCACTTGCCTTTCAGGAGGGTGTAAAAGAACCCACTACTTAAAGTTAGCCTGGTGTCTTGGCTAACATGGATCCCTGAACCAACATCATTCAACCATTTAGCTCATTATTGGCTTCACAAACTGGCTGCTGCATTTCTCTATATTGCAAGAGTGACTACACTTCAAAGATGAAATGCATTGGGAGGTCTTGATGTTGTAAAAGTCATACATATTTGTAATTTCAGAATTTCTATTTATTTTCAAAGGAAACAGTTAATGATTTTGGACATAATATGCTGCTTGTTTAAAAATGAACAGTTGCATTGGCAATATTAACCGTTATTTGTCTATGCAAACACTTAAAATACGCAAGAGACAACAAAGGAACAACATTGGTTATTCTCCAGTCCTCTGGGGCCTCCCCTGCAGCCAGTGAGGATACAAAGATTTCTCTCAAGGCCCCAGCAATTTCCTCCCTTGCCTCTCTCAGTATTCTGGGGTATATGCTATCATGCCCTTGGGACTTGTCTACCTTAATGTTTTGTACGCCTGTTCGGGTACACCGAGGGAGAATTCAGAATGTCCAAATTGCCTAACAGCACATCTTTCGGGACTTGTGGAAGGAAACTGGAGCACCCGGAGGAAACCCACGCAGACACAGGGAGAACGTGCGGACTCCGCACACTAACCCAAGCCGGGAATCAAAGCTGTGATCCTGACACTGTGAAGCAACAGTGCTAACCACTGTGCTACCGTGACTCTGGCTCCACGCATAGATTTCGTCCCTTGTCTTAAGTGGGCCAACCCTCTCCTTGGCTACCCTCTTGCTCTTTAGATATGTATTAAAAAGCCTTGGGATTTTCCTTAATCCTGCTGGCCAATGGCTTTTTGTGACCCTTTTAGCCCTCCTGACTCCTTTCTACGTTCCTTGTATTCCACACTTGCTTTGTATGTTCCCAGCCTCCGAGCCTTGACAAATGCTTCCTTTTTCTTTTTGATTAGACTGACAATATCTCTCGTTATCCAAGGTTCCCAAAACTTGCCATACTTGTCCTTCATCCTTACAGGAACGTGCGGTCCTGAATTTCTATCAACTTACACTGCCTAATATTGTTGTAATTAGCCGTCCCTAAATTTAGCACCTTCACCTGCGGACTGCACTTATCTTTATCCATCAGTACCTTAAAGCTTACTGAATTGTGGTCACTGTTCCCAAACTGCTCCCCTACTGAAATGTCAACCACCTGGCCGAGATCATTCGCCAATATCAGGTCCAATATGACCCCTTCCCTAGTTGGACTATTTACATACTGTATCAAGAAGCCCTCCTGGATGCTCCTTACAAACTCTGCCCCATCCAAGCCCCGAGCACTATGTGAGTCCCAGTTAATTTAGGGGAAGTTAAAATCACCCACCACAACAACTCTGTTACTTTTACGCCTTGCCAAAATCTACCTACATATCTGTTCTATCTCCCGCTGGCTGTTGGGAGGCCTATAGTAAACCCTCAACATTGTGACTGCACCCTTCCTATTCCTGAGCTCTTCCTATATTGCCTCCCGGTATGAGCCCTCTGAGGTGTCCTCCCACAATACAGCTGTGATATTCTCCTTAGCCAGTAGTGGAACTCCCCGCCCCTTTCACATTGACCTCTATCCCGCCTGAAACATATCCTGGAACGTTACGCTGCCAATCCTATCCTTCCCTTAACCAAGTCTCTGTAATGGCAACAACATCATAGTTCCAAGTACTAATCCAAGCTCTAAGTTCATCTGCCTTACCTGTTACACTTCTCGCATTGAAACAAATGCACTTCAGTCCACCAGATCCTATTTGATGAGCAAGCACACCCTGCCTGCTCTTCCTCTGAGTCTTACTGGCCCTCGTCTCTAGTTCCCCTTCAGTTAATTCATCTTTGCTTGGTTCCCACCCCCCTGCCAAACTAGTTTAAATCCACCCGTGTTTGCTAGCACTTGGCCCATAGCCTTGAATGTTATGACGTGCTAAGTGCTCATCCAGGTGCTTATAATCTTATAATTTTATAATCTTTATTAGTGTCAGAAGTAGGCCCCCACATAGTCATATATGTGGTATATATAAATGCGACTAATAGGGGACCCAGCACAGATCCCTGTGGTACGTCATTGGACACTGGCTTCCAGTCACTAAAGCAGCCTTTTGTCATCACCCTTTCTGCCACAACTAAGTCAATTTTGAATCCACCATATCAAATCATCCTGTATCCAACGTGCATTTGCCTTCATGTGGAACCTTGTCAAAGCCTTTGCTGAAATCCATATAAGCTATATCAACCTAATTACCCTCAACTACACATCTGGTCACCTCAAACAATTCAATCAAATTTATTAGGCATGACCTCCCTCTGACAAAGCCATGCTGACTATCCCTGATCAAACCTTGTCTGAAGGAGAGACACATTCTCTCCTTCAGAATTTTGTCAATAGTTCCCCTACTCCTGATGTGAGACTCACTGGTCTGTAGTTCCCTGGCTTATCTTTACAACCCTTCTGAAATATTGTAACCACATTAGCTGTTCTCTAGTCCTCTGCCACCTCCTCCATGGCCAGTGAAGAATTACAAAATTTGGGTCAGAGCCCCTGCAATCTCCTCCCTCGTCACCCCCCCCCCCCCCCCCCCTTCAAAAGCAGGCTGCGACACAATTAATCCAAATTTGGAGGTTTGTCCACTTTAAAGCCTGCCAACACCTCCAACCTTGTCACTCCCTATGTCAATTTGCTCAAGAACCTGACAGTCTCTCTCTCTCCCTGAGTTTCATACCTACAACCTTGGGTGAAGAGGGATTCAACATCCTACAAATGTCCTCTGGCTCCGCCCACAATTGCCCCCTTGGTCCCTAATGTGTCATACTCTTTTCCTGGTTATCCTCTTCCCGTTGATGTACTCATACAATATCTTGGGATTTTCCCTACTTTTGCCAGCTAGAGCTTTCTCATAACCCCCTCTATGCTTTCCTGATTGCTTTCTTAAACTCCATCCTGCGCTTTCTGTACGCCATTAATGTCTCCGCTGATTTGCTCACCTTGTACATGCTAAAAGCTTCCCTTTTCCTTCTCATCGTATCCTTGCCCCTTGTACTCTCTTGAAATCTCCTTGTTTTCTATATCCAACTTCTCAACAGGACTGCGTATGAACTTTAGAATGTTCAAATCTTCTTTTTATTGTTAAATATTAATTATGCAAGAAATAAAGATGTAGCGTAACCTAAAAATTCATGCCCTCCACCACTGACATGCAGCAGCAGCCGTGTGTACGATCTACAAAATGCACTGCAGGAATTCACCAAGGCTTCGGAGACAGCATCTTCCAAATGCACGACTTCTACCATCTAGAAGACCAAGGGTAGCAGATGCATAGGAACACCACCACCTGGATGTTCCCCTCCAAGCCACACACATAGAAAATAGAAGCAGGAGGAGGCCATTCAGCCCTTCGAGTCTGCTCTGCCATTCATTATGATCATGGCTGATCATCAAGTTCAATACCTAATCCTACCTTCCCCCTCATATCCTTGATCCCTTTAACCCCAAGAGCTATATATAATTCCTTCTTAAAATTACACAACGTTTTGGCCTCAACTACTTTCTGTGAGTTCCACAGATTCACTACTCTCAGGGTGAAGAAATCTCTCCTCGGTCCGAAAATGTTTACCCCTTATCTTCAAACTATGACCCCTAGTTCTGTACTCCCCCATCGGGAACATTCTTTCTGAATCCACCATGTCTAATCCTGATGGAATTTTGTAAGTTTCTATGAGATCCCCTCTCACTCTTTTAACTCCAATGAATATAATCCTAACCGATTTAGTCTCTCCTCATAATACAGTCTCGCCACCTCAGGAATCAGTTTGGTAATCCTTCTCTGCACTCCCTCCATAGCAAAAACATCCTTCCTCAGATAAGGACACCAAAACTGCACACAATACTCCAGGTGTGGCCTCACCAATGCTCTATACAATTGCAGTAAAACATCTCTATACCTATACTCAAATCCTCTCGCAATGAAAGCCAACATGACATTTGCTTCTTTACTGCCTGCTGTACCTGCACATTTACTTTCAGCGACTGATGCACGATGACACCAAGGTCTCACTGAACACCCACCTTTCCCAATTTACACCCATTCAATAATAATCTGCCTTTCTATATTGGCTACTGAAGCGGATAACCTCACATTTATCCACATTAAACTGCATCTGCCATGCATGTGCCCACTCACTCAGCCTGTCCAAATCCCACTGAAGCATCTCTGCATCCTCCTCACAGCTCATCCTCCCACCCAACTTTGCATCATTTGCAAATTTGGGAATAATAGATTGAGTTCCCTTGTCTAAATCATTAATATATAATGTGGACAGTTGGGGTCCTAGCACAGATCCCTGCGGTCCCCCCACTAGTCACTATCTGCCAATCATAAAAAGACCCTATTATTCCAACTTTTTGCTTTCTGTCTGCTCACCAGCTGTCTATCCATCTCAGGACACTACCTAAAAATTTGGACACTGGCTTCTGAAAGTCTAAATAAATCACATCCACCAGTTCTCCCTGGCCAACTCTACGAGTTACATCTTCAAAGAATTCTGGTAGACTTGTCAAGCATGATTTTCCTTTCGTAAGTCCATGCTGACTTTGTCTGATTACACCGCTGCTTTCCAAATGCTGCGCTATGAGACCCTTGATAATGGAGTCCAGCAACTTCCCTCCTACCGATGTTAGGCTCACTGGTCTATAGTTCCCTGTTTTCTCTCTACCTCCCTTTTTGAATAGCGGGGTTGCATTTTGCGACCCTCTAAATTGTAGGAACCATTCCAGAGTCCAAAGAATCCTGACGTGGACATATACCGCCATTCCTTCACTGTGATTGGGTTAAAATCCTGGAACTCTCTCGCCATCAGCACTGTTGGTGAATCCACGCAGTAGGGACTGCAGCGATTCAGGAAGGCAACCCACCACCACCTTCTCAAGGTCGATAAGGGATAGTAGGCAATAAATACTGGCCTGCCAGTGAAGCCCACATCTCATAAATGAATAAAATTTCCTTGAATTAATAGAGAAGTTACAATGAGTTACGTGATGAACCCAGTGTTAATGATATAAAAGGAAAATCAAAGTATGGACAGAAGCAACAAAGAGACGAGATATGCTAAGAGAAAATAAAACGGAAGCCAGGCTGAACATAGAAATATAGTGAAGGCATTTTCTTAAACATTCAAAGTAAAAAAGCAGTTAAGTAGAGATGAAAAATTAAACTAATGGCCATCAAAAGATAGAATAGAATAATCTTTATTATCACAAGTAGGCTCACTTTAACACTGCAATGAAGTTACTGTGAAATTCCCCTCGTCGCCACGTTCTGGCGCCTGTTCGGGTACACGGAGGGAGAATTCAGAATGTCCAAATTACCGACCAGCACGTCTTTCGGGACTTGTGGGAGGAAACCGGAGCACCCGAAGGAAACCCACGCATTCACGGGGAGAACGTGGAGACTCCGCACAGACAGTGATCCAAGCCGGGAATTGAACCTGGGACCCTGGCGCTGTGAAGCAACAGTGCTAACCACTGTGTTACCATGCTGCCCATGAGACATATACTAAATGAGACCATTGCCTCACTTTCCATAGACGACTCTGACATTGGAAAGGACGGGAGGAGAAGAAGGTAAAACATTTAAATAGCACAACTAGAAATATAAGTGGTGCTGAAACAATTGATAAACAGTGGAAGAGGCAACGCGCCTGGCAAATATGAACAGGGGAAATCAGAAGGTGAAACAGCAGATGTTCTGACCACAACCACACAAACCTCTGGATGGGCCAGCTGTGTGAGGTGACTGGCGGGTTGCCAAAGTAACACTTTGGCAGGGATAAACCCACGTGGGACAGCTGGGATCTATTCCATTAAGATGGGCTCCACTTTGCACAGGCGGTGCAGTAATAACCAAACAGCTCCAAGCAGGAGGAGAACATCTTTGATCCATTTAGCCCAGGGGTGGGCAAACTACGGCCCGCGGGCCGCATGCGGCCCGCCAAAGGTATTTCTGCGGCCCACCAAGTCATTAAAAAAAAAAAAAAATTTTTTTTTTTTTTTTTAATTTTTAAAAAAAAATTTTTTTTTTAAATTTTTTTTTTAAAGGTTAATGGGTGGGGGGGCTGGTGGGTTACTTACTGGCATAGGGTGGATACGTTGACTTGAGTAGGGTGATCATTGCTTGGCACAACATCGAGGGCCGAAGGGCCTGTTCTGTGCTGTACTGTTCTATGTTCTATATGAGGCGCCCAGAATCATAACCGGGTGAAGTAATTATTTTACTTAATATACTATGCGGCCCTTTGTGAATTGTGAATTTCTGAATGCGGCCCTTGCACGGAAAAGTTTGCCCACCCCTGATTTAGCCCATTCACCATTCTATTGTTTTGTGTATCTCTGATAAAAATAGATTAATCACCTGAGTCTCTCCTCCTATGAAAAGAGGCTCTGAGAGAAGTTTTAATTCCGAAAGGGAGCTGATGGGCTTTTGAGTAAATAAATAACAAGCTATTTAACCTGGTGGCTAGGGTGGTGGTGAGGGAAGAGGGTGGAGAGAGAAGCAGGAAAGTAAACCGATCAGGATTAGCTAATAATATGGATGAAAAGTTGGCGAGACTAACATTAGAACCACAGATTTCCTACAGTGCTGAAGGAGGCCATTCGGTCCATTGAGGCTGCACTGACCCTCGGAACAAGAACCCTACAAAGGCCCACTTTTCCACCCCCGCAGACACGGAGAGAAAGTGCAAACTCCACAGAGGCAGTGGCCCAAGGCTAAAATCGAACCTGGTTCCCTGACGCAGTGAGACAGCAGTGCTAACCACTGTGCTACCGCACCGCCCTTATATTCATGAAGGAAATGCATGAAGAGGCCAATGAATTAGAGAAATGAATGGAATTGGACCTGAAAAAATGGAAAAAAGACTGAAAGGGGGTGGTACAAAAAACGAACAAGAGAAATTAAAAAGCAGTAATATTGACCGTAAACCATTGGAGGATTATCTTAAAAACCCAACTGTTTGGTATTCAGGGAAAGAAAATTATTATCCTTATCCACCCTCTATATGGCTCCAATCCCACACCAATGTGGTTGGCTATTAACAGTCCTCAGAAGTGGCCTAGCAAGCAAATTTGTTCTTATAAATGTTTTTTTATTGGGTTTTTGAACAAGGTATAATTACCGTTATGTACACAGGATAAGAAACATATATATATATACACATATATAGAAGAGAAGGGCACACCCCAACATACCAAAGAGAAGAAAATAGTACATAGTAAAAAAACAAATACAATAAAAAATGAAATAGAATAACTGAAATAGAAATAGAACAGTACAGCACAGAACAGGCCCTTCGGCCCTCGATGTTGTGCCGAACAATGATCACCCTACTCAAACCCACGCTATACCCGTAACCCAACAACCCCCCCCCCTTAACCTTACTTTTAAGGACACTACGGGCAATTTAGCCTGGCCAATCCACCTAACCCGCACATCTTTGGACTGTGGGAGGAAACCGGTGCACCCGGAGGAAACCCACGCACACACGGGGAGAACGTGCAGACTCCGCACAGACAGTGACCCAGCCAGGAACCGAACCTGGGACCCTGGAGCTGTGAAGCACTTATGCTAACCACCATGCTACCGTGCTGGTAGGGTATTGTGCACCAGCTCAACAGCGGCAGCTCTGTACACCTGGCAAAATTAGGGGGATTGGGGAGGCAAATACACATTTGGGTGCCGGGGAGATAATTACAGTGTGCGATACTTGGCTGTGTTTCGTGTTGTTGTCGCCTGCTTCTCCCGGATGGATCTCGCTGCCGTCTCGCGCTCGCCTCCGCTTCTGCTGCTCCTCCCGTCCTCCGTCTTTATTTTCCTCGTTCCCCGCTCCTGGAGATGTCATGCACGTTTTGGTATCCCGTGCCTTCCTTCCGGCTCCCATCCCACCCCCCCCCCCCCCCCCCCCTTCGCTGGTTCTCCTCTCTTGTTCCCTCCCCCCCTCCACGGTTCGCCTTTCTTTCCTCAGGTTTAGCTGTCTCCCCCCCCCCCCCCCCTCCCCCACTGTGGTTTACCTTTCTGGTCCGAGACCCCGAAGACCGCCACTTTCGGGCATGGCTCCACCCTCACTCCCACCACTTTGGACATTGCCTCAAAGAAGGCTGTCCAGTACTCCACCAGTCTGGGGCAAGACCAGAACATGTGGGCGTGGTTGGCCTACTTGGCACCGTTCACATCTATCCTCCACCTCCGGGAAGAACCTACTCATACGGTTTCTTGTTAAGTGGGCTCTATGTACCACTTTTAGTTGCGTCAGGCTGAGCCTTGCGCACGTGGCGGTGGAGTTAACCCTCTGCAGTGCTTCGCTCCAGAGTCCCCACCCTATCTCAATCCCCAGGTCCTCCTCCCATTTCTTTCTTGTTGCGTCCAGTACGGTGTCGGCCCTTTCTATCAGTCGGTCATACATGTCACTCCAGTTTCCTGTATCTAGTATGCTTGCGTCCAGTAGTTCTTCCAGTAGTGTCTGTCGTGGCGGTTGTGGGTACGCCCTTGTCTCCTTTCGTAGGAAGTTTTTAAGCTGCAGATACCTTAGCTCGTTCCCCCTAGCTAGCTGAGATTTCTCTGTCAGTTCGTCCAGTGTTGCGATCCTGCCGTCCGTGTATAGGTCCCTGACTGTCAGTGTCCCTCCGTCCTGCCTCCACCTTTTGAAGGTGGCGTCAGTCAGTGCTGGTGTGAACCTATGGTTGTTGCAGATGGGAGCCTTGTCCGACATTTTGGTCAGGCCAAATTGCTGCCGCAGTTGGTTCCAGGATTGGAGGGTGGCAATCACCACCGGGCTGCTGTAGTGTTTTTTGGGTGGGGATGGGAGTGCTGCCGTGGCGAGGCCCCGGAGGGAGGTCCCCACGCAGGAGGCCTCCTCCGCACGCACCCACTCGGCTTCTGGCTCCTGGATCCATCCCCTTACTCGCTCGGCTGTTGCCGCCCAGTGGTAGAATTGTAGGTTTGGGAGGGCTAGCCCCCCCGTGGATTTTGTTTTTTGTAGGACCTTCTTTGGGATCCTAGCATTTTTTCCCCCCATACGAATGCCATGATTAGTTTGTCTAGTGCTTTGAAAAAGGCCTTGGGGATGTAGATCGGAATGGATCTAAACAGGAAGAGGAACCTGGGCAGTACTTTTATTTTGATCGTCTGGACTCTCCCCGCGAGGGAGAGCGGGAGTGTGTTCCATCTTTGCAGGTCCTTTTTTACTTCCTCCGTCAGACTGGTGAGGTTCCATTTGTGGATCCCTTTCCAGTCATGGGCTATTTGGATCCCCAGATAGCGGAATTTGTGTCAGGCTTGTTTAAACTGCAGTCCCGTTTGTGCTGCCGCCCCCCACTTGCGGGTGTACTGGGAAGATCTCGCTTTTGCTCATGTTGAGTTTGTTGCCTGAGAAGGTTCCAAACTCTTTCAGGAGCGCGATGATTCCGTCCATGCTGCTCTGTGGGTCCGAAATGTAGAGGAGCAGGTTATCTGCATAGAGTGAGACTCTGTGCTCTCTGCCTCCCCTTCGGATCCCCCTCCAGCTTTTTGCTGCTCTGAGCGCGATTGCTAGTGGTTCGATCGGTAGGGTGAACAGCAGCGGGGACAGTGGGCATCCTTGCCTGGTGCCCCTGTGCAGTTGGAATTTTTGGGAGTTTGTATTGTTGGTCCGTACGCTTGCCATGGGAGCGTTGTATAGGAGCTTTACCCAGGAGGTGAACCCTGTTCCAAGCCCGAACCGCTCCAGTACCTCCATGAGGTATTTCCATTCGACTCTGTCGAAGGCCTTTTCTGCGTCTAGGGAGACGATCACCTCTTGTGTTCTCTCCCCGGAGGGGGTCATTATCACGTTCAGCAGGCGCCTGATGTTCGAGGTGAACTGTCTACCTTTGACGAAGCCCGTCTGGTCCTCTGTGACCACCTCAGGTACACAGTCGTTTGTCTAGGATTTTGGCCAGTATTTTGGCGTCTGCGTTCAGCAGTGAGATGGGTCTGTATGACCCACATTCCGTTGGGTCTTTGTCTTTCTCAGGTATCAGCGAGATTGAGGCCTGTGCTAGCGTGGGTGGCAGTGTTCCCCTAGCTAGCGAGTCTGTGAACATCTCCCGCAGGTGCGGGGCCGGCGCTGTCGCGAATGTTTTGTAGAAGTCTGCCGGGAATTTGTCTGGTCCCGGCGCCTTCCCCGCCTGCATGGAGCTAATGCTGTCCATGATCTCTCCCAGTGCTAGTGGTGCTTCCAAGCCCCGTTTTCTGCCCTCCCCCAAAACTGGAATGTCCAGTCCATCAAGGAACCGTTTCATCCCAGACTCACCCCTTGGGGGCTCTGAGGTCTACAGCTCTTGGTAGAAGGCCTTGAAGGTTTTGTTAATCTTTTCTGGTTCTGTTTCTAATGTGCCTCTGGTACCCCTGATTTGTGCAATTTGTCTGGTGGCCGACTGCTTTCTCAGCTGGTGTGCCAACAGGCGGCTGACTTTGTCTCTGTGTTCGTACAGGGTCCCACGCGCCTGGCGAAGGTCAAAGTTCCTTTGTAGTTCTTTCCTCTCCGCCAGGAGCTTGACGGTCGGGGCCTCGGAGTATTTACGGTCTACCTCCAGTATGGAGTCGACCAGCTGCTGCCTAGCCACCCTTTCCTCCCTATCTCTTCGCACTTTGAAAGCGATGATTTCCCCTCTTAGTACGGCCTTTAGCGCTTCCCAGAATGCGGAGGGTTGTTCTCCATGTACTCTGCTATGGCCCGTGCTATCCTTTCATTGAAGGCCTTGCCAGCTAGTAAGGCACCGTCCAACCTCCATGTGGGGTGTTGGGCCCTGCCTGTCTCTAGCCGCACATCCATGTAATGTGGAGCATGGTCTGATATCACAATTGCGGAGTATTCCACTTTGTCTATCCCTGGAAGAATCGTTTTCCCCACCACAAAGAAGTCAATTCTAGTGTATACGTTGTGTACTGGGGAGAAGAAGGAGAATTCCTTCTCCCCCGGGTGGGCGGACCTCCAGGGGTCCACCATTCCCATCTGCTCCATATAGTGACTGAGTTCCCTTGCCATGCTTGAGGATTTCCCCGTTTTGGGGTTTGATCTGTCCGTCTTTGAATCCTGTACACAGTTGAAGTCCCCCCCCCCCCCCCTTGATTAGTCGATGCATCGCTATGTCTGGGATTTCTGCCATGGTCTTTTTGATGAAGCTCGTATCGTCCCAATTGTTGTGTACACGTTGACTAGTACCACCGGTGCCCCATCCAGGGCCCCGCTGACTATGACATACCGTCTCCCTGGGTCCGTAACCGTCTTTGTCGCCCTAAACATTGTCCTCTTGCTGATCAATATTGCCACCCCCCTGGCCCTTGTCCCATAGCAGGAATAATAGGTTTGTCCCACCCAGCCCTTCCTTACCCGCAGTCGGTCCTGCTCCCTCAGGTGTGTCTCTCGGAGGAAGACTATGTCGGCCCTCATGCTTCTGAGGTGGGTGAGGACTCTGGATCTCTTCACTGGGCC
This sequence comes from Scyliorhinus canicula, assembly GCF_902713615.1. Lineage (NCBI taxonomy): Eukaryota > Metazoa > Chordata > Chondrichthyes > Carcharhiniformes > Scyliorhinidae > Scyliorhinus > Scyliorhinus canicula. Next base: position 180,082,265 of record NC_052153.1, on the reverse strand, counting down.
GTTGAGTCCTCTTACATTCCAGGTGACTATCCTGGTGGGGGGCTTCTGCCCCCTCGCTCCTGTGGGATTAACCATACTTATCTGGTGGACGCGCCCCTGCCCTCCGGGGTTTCCCTTTGTTAGGGGGCCGTCCAGGATGGCCGCTGTCACTGCTCTCTCAATGCGGTCGGGTCCCTGCGCTCTGGGGTTTCCCTTTATCCTGGGTACACCCGCCATGTCTGCCCATTGTGTGTCCACCACGCGGGTAGTCCCCTGCACTCTGGGGGCCCCCTTCGCCCACAGACTGTACTGGGTGGGTGCTTGCAGCGGTTCCTTGTTTTGAACCCGTGGTTGTGGCACTTTGTAGCCCTGTTCCTTTTCTAGCCTCGTTTGTCCCTCCTTCCCTGCATCCCCCCTCCCCGGTCTCTCACTCCCACTCCCTGTGTACTCCCCGCCCCCGGTCTCTCCATTTTCCCTCCCCCCCCCCCCCCCCCCCCCCCCCCCCCCCGGTATACCCCTCCTTTGTCCCTCTTTCCCCTGTTCCTGTCCCCGTTTGCTCTCCCAACTCTGATGGTCCCCCCATCCCCTGCCTGGTGCCTCCCCCCCTGTTGGGGGCGCGCTGCGGCCCTGCTTTGTTGCATGCCCCCGGCGCTAGCTTTCCTGCTAGTACGGTGGCCCCCCCTCTCGGGAGTTACTGTCTCGCTTGTGTGGTGAATTCATACTGTATTATAAATCACACTGTATTGCATTGCATTGTATTGTGTCCTTGTGGGCTCTGTATGTGAGCCGTTGCGCGGCTCTGCCCATAGGGGGAGATGAGGAGCTTGTACAGGGCTCCACCCTTGGCTCCACCCATGGCTCCATCCATGGCCCCTCCCACTACCGGAAGTATAAAGTGCTGCAGCCGTAAGCCTGCTCTCAATCCTTCTGGTCGCAGGCAGGCTCAGTTGTAAGACTATTAAAACCACAGTTTACTTCCAATCGTGTCTCTAGTGAATTGATGGTCACATCAATTTAATAGTCTTAGAAAACTTGAAGAAAACTACTATGGAATCAGCCCTCAAACCTGATCGACTAGAACTCGACCCGCAGGCTGCAGAGGCGAAGGAAATCTTCCTACACTGGCTTCGATGTTTCAAGGCCTACCTGGCTGAATCAAGCACTTCCGAGACTACAGAGGAACAGAAACTCAGCCTACTGCACGCACGGGTGAGCCATTGTATCTCTACGCAACTCAGTTGTACCACCTCATATACCGAGGCCCTGGCTATGCTTGACCGATTGTACGTGTGGCCGATTAACGAGGTCTACGCGCGGCACATTTTCACGACCCACTGCCAGTGCCCCGCAGAGTCGCCTGAAGACTTTCTGCGCGATTTAAAAGCCCTTGCTCAGGACTGCAATTTTCAGGCTGTAACAGCCTCCCAGCATATGGAACTCGCTGTCCGTGATGTATACATTGCAGGGCTCAGGTCCAACTATGAGCGCCAGTGATTACTTGAAAAAGGGGCCCAGAACTTGGAGGACATGGTAGAGTTAGCTACGACTTTGGAGATCACGTTCCGCAGTCTGAACTCATTCCCCGCGGACCAAGCGACCCCATCGTGGGCCCCCGACCAACGACTGCCCCAGGCCTGCACCGCGTGGCCACCCACCCACTATGGAGCGCCAGCGTGTCATTTGTGTGGCCAGCCCCAACACCCACGGCAGCACTGCCCGGCCCGCAACGCGGCTTGCAGCAGCTACGGTCGCGAAAGACACTATGCCCGAGTATGCCTGGCAAAATCAAAACTTTCTAACTCCCCCGCAGTCCAGAACACTCGCCTCCCAAACTCACAGGCCCGCAGGCCACGTAATGCTGCAGCATGTCTGCCGACTCCGCTTCCACCCGACATGTGCGACTCATGGGGGCCGCCACCTTGACAATCCTCCTCCACGCGGCCGGCCACATGCGAGTCATGGTGGCCGCCAACTTGGACACCATCTTCTTCGCCGCCCGCCACGTGCGACCCACGGGGGCGGCCATCTTGGACACCATCTTCTTCATCACCCGCCACATGCGATCAACGGGGGCCGCCACCTTGACCATCAAACAAACCTCACCTCGACGACTACGACCTCAGTGGACAGTCATCACGGGGCCACTCCAACACAGCTGATCGAGCCGCCGACTACCCACACCTCAACGCAGTCACGTTGGACCAGTCGCGTCCGAAGCACCTCCAGAGCTCGATGATGTCCGTTAAAATCAGGACACCGTGCCTCTTCGACTGTGGGAGTACCGAGAGCTTCGTACATCCTGACCTGGTAAGACGCTGTTCGCTCCCTATCTTCCCTGCACGGCAAACTATCTCCCTCGCCTCGGGCTCGCACTCAGTCCACATACAAGGGCGCACCGTCGCGACTCTACCGATTCAGGGTGCCAGCTACTCTAATTTCCTAATTTTCAAGAGCCTCACACTCAGCTTCGGCGGACCCCTACCTCCACTCACTATCTGCAGTCTAGCGACTCTGAAAATTGACCCCCCTCCACTCTTCGTTAATCTCACTGCTAACTGCAAACCCGTAGCCAGTTGCAGCAGGCGGTATAGCCTGCAGGACAGGGTATTTATTAGAGCCGAAGTCCAGCGGCTCCTACGTGAGGGAGTCATAGAGGCCAGTAACAGCCCCTGGAGAGCTCAGGTGGTGGTCGTCAAGACAGGGGAAAAGTTCCGAATGGTGGTGGATTATAGCCAAACCATCAACCGGTTCATGCACCTCGATGCGTACCCCCTCCCCAGAATTGCAGACATGGTCAATCAGATCGCCCAGTACCGCATATTCTCCACGGTGGATATGAAGTCTGCTTACCACCAGCTCCCAATCCGCCCGGAGGACCGCCACTACACGGCGTTCGAGGCAGATGGCCGCCTCTTCCACTTCCTCCGGGTCCCCTTTGGCGTCACGAATGGGGTCTCGGTGTTCCAACGAGCAATGGACCGAATGGTGGACCAGTACGGGCTGCGGGACACTTTTCCGTACTTGGACAATGTCACCATCTGTGGCCATGACCAGCAGGACCATGGCGTCAATCTCCACCGATTTCTCCAAACCGCCCAGAAACTCAACCTCACCTATAATACGGAGAAATGCGTTTTCCGCACTACCAGACTAGCCATCCTCGGCTATGTCGTGGAAAACGGAGTCCTGGGCCCCGACCCGGACCGTATGCGCCCCCTCTTAGAACTCCCTCCCCCTCATTGTCCCAGGGCCCTCAAGAGCTGCCTGGGATTCTTCTCATATTACTCCCAGTGGGTCCCCCAGTATGCAGACAAAGCCCTCCCACTATTTTAGACCACACTCTTCCCACTGACAGCTGAGGCCCGCCAGGCCTTCAACTGCATCAAGGAGGACATCGCAAAAGCCGCCATGCGGGGGGTGGATGAATCCTTCCCCTTTCAGGTGGAGAGCGACGCCTCAGAGGTCGCTCTCGCCGCCACTCTGAATCAGGCAGGGAGACCAGACACCTTCTTCTCCCGAACCCTCTCCGCTTTGGAACTTCGACACTCCTCAGTCGAAAAGGAAGCTCAAGCCATTGTGGAAGCCGTACGGCATTGGAGGCACTACCTCGCAGGTAGGAGGTTTACCCTCATCACCAACCAAAGATCGGTTGCCTTCATGTTTGACAACTCGCAAAGGGGCAAAATTAAAAATGATAAAATCTTGCGGTGGAGGATCGAACTCTCCACCTATAATTACAATATCATATATCGACCGGGGAGGCTCAACGAGCCCCCAGATGCCCTGTCCCGCGGCACGTGCTCCAGCGTGCAAGACGACCGCCTGAAGGCTATCCACAATGACCTCTGCCACCCGGGGGTCACCCGGCTCGCCCACTACGTCAAAGCCCGAAATCTGCATTTCTCCACCGAGGAGGTAAAAGCCATCACCAGGGATTGCCCGATCTGCGCGGACTGCAAACCGCACTTCTATAGACCAGACAAGGCCCACCTGGTAAAGGCATCCCGGCCCTTTGAACGCCTGAGCATCCATTTCAAAGGGCCACTCCCCTCGACCAATCGAAACGTGTACTTTCTTAACGTCATCGACGAATTCTCCCGCTTCCCCTTTGCTATCCCGTGCCCCGATATGACCTCCCACACAGTCATCAGGGCCCTGCACAGTGTCTTCACCCTGTTTGGGTTCCCCAGCTACGTACACAGCGACAGGGGTTTGTCCTTCATGAGCAACGAGCTGCGTCAGTAGCTGCTCGACAAGGGCATTGCCTCGAGCAGGACTACCAGCTACAACCCCAGGGGGAATGGGCAGGTGGAGAGGGAGAACTCGACGGTCTGGAAGACCGTCCTACTGACCCTCGGCCCAGGAATCTCCCGACCTCCCATTGGCAGGAGGTCCTCCCCGACGCACTCCATGCAATTAGGTCCCTCCTATGCAGCGCCACCAACCAGACCCCTCACGAGCGACTATTTGTTTTCTCTAGGGGCACTACCACGGGGGCTTCGCTCCCATCTTGGTTGAGGACACCGGGCCCGGTTCTCCTCCGGAAGCACGTCCGGACACACAAAACAGACCCGCTAGTAGAGAGAGTGCTACTGCTTCATTCGAACCCCCAATACGTCTTTATTGAATACCCTGATGGCCGTCAGGATACCGTTTCCCTCCGGGATCTGACGCCTGCAGGATCCACCACCACCACCACCACCGCTGAGGTACCCCTCACACTACACCCCACTCAACCCCCCACGCCCTGCGCCCCCACACCTATAGGTTCCCTGCCCACGCTCGGCATCCCCGCGCCTATAGGTTCCCTGCCCACGCTCGGCACCCCCGCGCCTATAGGTTCCCTGCCCACGCCCTGCACCCCCGCGCCTATAGGTTCCCTGCCCACGCCCTGCACCCCCGCGCCTATAGGTTCCCTGCCCACGCCCTGCACCCCCGCGCCTATAGGTTCCCTGCCCACGCCCTGCACCCCCGCGCCTATAGGTTCCCTGCCCACGCCCTGCACCCCCGCGCCTATAGGTTCCCTGCCCACTCTTGGCACCCCCGCGCCTATAGGTTCCCTGCCCACGCTCGGCATTCCCACACCTATAGGTTCCCTGCCCACGCTCGGCATCCCCGCGCCTATAGGTTCCCTGCCCACGCTCGGCATCCCCGCGCCTATAGGTTCCCTGCCCACGCTCGGCATCCCCGCGCCTATAGGTTCCCTGCCCACGCTCGGCATCCCCGCGCCTATAGGTTCCCTGCCCACGCTCGGCATCCCCGCGCCTATAGGTTCCCTGCCCACGCTCGGCACCCCCACGCCTATAGGTTCCCTGCCCACGCTCGGCATCCCCGCGCCTATAGGTTCCCTGCCCACGCTCGGCATCCCCGCGCCTATAGGTTCCCTGCCCACACCCTGCACCCCCGCGCCTATAGGTTCCCTGCCCACGCTCGGCACCCCCACGCCTATAGGTTCCCTGCCCACGCTCGGCGCCCCCGCGCCTATAGGTTTCCTGTGCCCCCTGTCGCCCATCGCACTGGTTATGAATGAAGCTCAGGCCGAAATACCCCCGAGTCCACCCTCATACCCACACCGATCGGCACCACCCAGCCACTCGAAGAGGCTGCAACCCCGGTGCTCCGCCGATCCCAAAGGACGACTCGGCCACCGGTCCGGCTCAACTTGTAGACCCGTCACCCCCGCCGGACTTAATTTTTTACAGGGAGTGAATGTGGTGAATTATACTGTATTGTAATTCACACTGTATTGCATTGCATTCTATTATGTCCTTGTGGGCTCTGTATGTGAGCCGTTGCACGGCTCTGCCCGTAGGGGGAGATGAGGAGCTTGTACAGGGCTCCACCCTTGGCTCCGCCCATGGCTCCGCCCATGGCTCCTCCCACTAACTGAAGTATAAATTGCTGCAGCCGTAAGCCTGCTCTCAGTTTTTCTGGTCGCAGGCAGGCTCAGTTGGAAGACTATTAAAACCACAGTTTACTTCCAATCGTGTCTCTAGTGAATTGATGGTCACATCAGTTTCTCCCCTGCCTGGCCTCTGCGGTTTTCTGCCCGCTCTTCCCCCATCCTACCCTGCACCCCTCTCGCTTGCTCTCCCTTCTTCACTACTCTCGTTCCCTCGTGCTGGGGCCTGGCCTCCCACCTGGAGTGATCCCTCGGGCAGCGGTTTGCTCTTTGTTCAGGGTGCTCTTGCTGTGGCGGGGGCGGGGGGGGGGCTGGCATTGCCTCACCCCTCCCCCCCCCCCCCCACCGGCGTGTTGTTGTCCCTTGCCAGGGGCCCCTCATCCCTACCCTCGCTGGTGGTTTTCCAGCCCGTGTTCCTCGACAAACTTGTTTGCCTCAGCGGGGGCTGTAAAGAAGTATTCTCTTTCTTGGTATGTGACCCAGAGTTTCACTGGGTACAGCGTACCAAAACGCACGTTGCTCCTGTGAAGAGCTGCTTTCGCTCTATTGAACTCTGCCCGTCTTCTGGCTAGATCGCCCCAATACCTTCATAAATTCTAATGGCGTGTCCTTCCCATTTGCAGGCTCTATTTTTCCTGGCCCAGCGCAGGATGGTCTCCCTATCCTGGTACCGGTGCAGTTTAGCTATAACTGCTCTCGGGTGGTCCCCTGCCTTGGGCTTCGGGCGCAGCGACCGATGTGCTCTGTCCGTTTCCGGTGGGTTGGGAAAGATTTCTCACCCCACTAAGTTGCCCAGCATCTCGGCCAAGCATGCTGTGGGGTTTCTACCCTCGATCCCCTCTGGTAGGCCCACTATCCTGACATTTTGCCTTCTCGAGCGGTTTCCCTGGTCGTCTACTCTGCCCTTCAGGCTCCCCTGCGTTGTGCCCAGTCTCGCCACCTCCCTCTCCAGGGCCGTGACCCGGTCGCTCATGTCAGTCGCTGCTTTCTCCAGCTCCTTAATGGTCGCCTCCTGGGCTTCCAGTTTCTCCCCTTGGGCATCCAATTTCTCCTCAAATCTGGCCAGGGCCTGCTGCACCTCTGTCAGGGCACTGGCCACTGCTGTCTGCACTGTGGCCTCTATGTCTGCCTTCGCCTCTGCCTTGTTTACCTGCTGATGCTCCCTCAGCGCCTCGGTAAAGGCTGCCTTCCAGTCCCAGCTCCCCCCTGGCCCCGGGGGAGAGTGCACCTGTCTGCCCAGCTCTTTTTGATGCGGCAATACCTCCCTTCTGCCGTTTTGTGCGCTTATTCGCTCGTCTGAACTGGCTCGCCCATTGCCCCGTCTGCCTTTGGTGCCCCGTCTCCCTCTGCCTAGGCTCCCTTCTGGCATTTTTTCTCCCCCTTCCCATTCTTCTTTTCTTCTCCCCTTGTTTTTCTTTTCCCCCCTTTTCCGCACCCTATTTTTTTTTGTTTCTTCCCTTTTTCTTCTCTCCTCCCTTCTTTCCTTTACCACTTTATTTTTTCTCTTTTATAAAACTCTTCTCAGGTGGGCTTTGTTTTGGGTGAGAGAAAAAGAGTGCAAAAAGAGAAAAAAAAAATTATTTTCCCCCCTCCCCTCTCTTTAAAAGTTTTCTTAGGGCAGCACGGTGGCCTAGTGGTTAGCACAACCGCCTCACGGCGCTGAGGTCCCAGGTTCGATCCCGGCTCTGGGTCACTGTCCGTGTGGAGTTTGCACATTCTGCCCGTGTCTGCGTGGGTTTCGCCCCCACAACCCAAAAATGTGCAGAGTAGGTGGATTGGCCACGCTAAATTGCCCCTTAATTGGAAAAAATAATTGGGTAATCTAAATTTTAAAAAAAAGTTTTCTTTTCAGAGTTTTGTTTTTGCAAAAGTTCTTTTTTCCTTCCTTTTCCCTCACTCACCCAGGTCGAGAGAGATAGAGAGGCCTCTTTGTTCTTGCCTCGTGGTGGTCACTGCCGGTTTGGGGGGGGGGGGGGTCGGTCCCTGCTGCTCTGTCCCCGCTGCTAGGTCCGGGCCGCTGCTCGTCGCACCCCGCGCTCTCCCGGTGGGGGTGGTTGGGTCGTTGGTCGCTCCTCCGTTCCTTCCTCTCTGCAGGTTCGGCCCCGCTTCGGTCCGAGCCGCTTCTCCGATCCTGGCCTGCGCTCTGGTGCCGAGGGGGGGGTTTGTTGCCGCTGCTGCTGCCGCCGGATTGCTCCGCTGCCGAGGGCCCGGTTCCCCTGCCACCGATTTCGCGGGGCTTTGAATTTTTTTCCCTCTCCTCCTGTTGCGGAGACCCCCTGAAAAAAAGCCCCGACCTCATTGACCTGCGGGAGCCCCTTTTTTTGCGACCGCTCCACTCGCCAAACCGGAAGCCCCCCCCCCACCAGCAAGCAAATTTATCGGACAAAACTACTGAACTGTATGGACTGAAGAGGTTAAGAAGAAAGCCCGGGCGGAATTCTCCGCTCCCCACGTGGCGTGGGAGAATTGTGGGAGGGCCTCCCGACATTTTTTACGCCCCCCTGGCGCACCCGCGATTCTCTCCCCCCCCCCCCCTCGGAAAAATCGGCGCTCGCTGTTTTCCACGGCGAACGGCGATTCTCCGAGCCGAGACGGGACGGGAGCACCGCGACTGTGCTCCGGAGGGGACAGGCCCGTGAATGGTGCCCAGCCCTCTGCACTCTTTCCCCTCCGCCGCCCGGCAAGATCAAGCCGCTACGTCTTGCCGGGCGGCGGTGGAGAAAGACGGCACCGTGCATGCACGGGTTCGCGTTGTCTGCGCGCTGATGTCATCTGCGCATGCGCGGGTTCCTGCGCATGTGCGGATGACATCCGCGAAGCGCCGTTCGGGCGTCATTTCCGGCGGCCAAGGTCGCGGCCGGGAACGACAGGGGCCCGCTCCTAGCCCCCCGGGTGGGGGTGAATTAGGTGCAGGGAGCGGGCCCCGAGGCCGTCGTGAACCTCGGCCGAGTTCACGACGGCCTCCGCGATTTTTGGAGCCGGCGGAGAATACCGCCCCCCATCTTTCCAGAGCAACTAAATCTGGCCCTCATCCCGAGAATGAGTAAACAAAACAGTCCTGAAAGAGAAGAGAGAAATTTCAGAAACCCCATCGAAAGAGTATTTTAAAAGTAGGTAGGAATTAGAGTCATAGAGATCGACAGCGCAGAAAAGACCCTTCTGCCCATCGTATTTGCGCCGGTCAGAAACAACCACCTAACTATTCTAATCCCATTCACCAGCACTTGGCCCATAGCATTGTATGCCCTGAGATCACAAGTGCACATCTAAATACTTCTGAAATGTTATGAGAGTCTCTGCCTCCAACACCCTTTCAGGAAATGAGGTCCAGACTCCCATCATCCTCTGGGTGAAAATGTTTTCCCTCACATCACATCTAAACCTTCTGCCCCTGACATTAAATTTATGCGCCCTGGTCATTGATCCCTACACCAAAGGGAAATGTTTCTTCCAGTCTACTCTATCTATGCCCCTCATAATTTAATACATCTCAATAATGTCTCCCCTCAGCCTCCTCTGTTCCAAGGAAAACAATCCAAGTCTATCCAATCTCTCTTAATAACTAAAACTCTCCAGCCCAGGCAACATCCTGGTAAATCTCCTCTATCATAGAATTTACAGTGCAGAAGGAGGCCATTCGGCCCTTTGTGTCTGCACCAGCCCTTGGAATTAGCACCCCACTTAAGCCCACACCCGTAACCCAGTAACCCCACTTAACCTTTTTGGACACTAAGGGCAATTTAGAATGACCAATCCACCTAACCTGCACATCTTTGGACTGTGGGAGGAAATGGGAGCAAACCCACGCAGACACGGGGAGAACATGCAGGCTCTGCACAGACAGTGACCCAAGCTGGGAATTGAACTTGGGATCCTGGAGCTGTGAAGCAACTATGCTAACCACTGTGCTACCATGCTGCACCTCTGCACCCTTTCAAATCCTATCACGTCCCTCCTGTAATGTGGATTCCAGAACTGCATACAATACTCTAGCTGTGGCCTAACCAAAGTTTTATTTAGTTCCAGCATAACCTCCCTACTCTTAAACGCTATACGTCAGCTAGTAAAGCCAAGTATGCCATATACCTTCTTTTTAAACATAAATTTAGAGTCCTCAATTTTTTATTCAAAGGGGCAAATTAGCATGGTCAATTGACCTACCCTGCACATAGAACATAGAACAGTACAGCACAGAACAGGCCCTTCGGCCCTCAATGTTGTGCCGAGCCATGATCACCCTACTCAAACCCACGTATCCACCCTATACCCGTAACCCACCAACCCCCCCTTAACCTTACTTTTATTAGGACACTACGGGCAATTTAGCATGGCCAATCCACCTAACCTGCACATCTTTGGACTGTGGGAGGAAACCGGAGCACCCGGAGGAAACCCACGCACACAGGGGGAGGACGTGCAGACTCCACACAGACAGTGACCCAGCTGGGAATCGAACCTGGGACCCTGGAGCTGTGAAGCATTTATGGTAACCACCATGCTACCCTGCTGCCCCAACTTTTTAGGTTGTGAGGGTGAGACCCACACAGTTATGGGGAGAATGTGCAAACTTCACACAGGCAGTAACCCGGGGCCAGGATCGAACCTGGGTCCTTGGCGCCGTGAGACAGCAGTGCTAACCACTGCGCCACTGTGCTGTCCATCATATGCCTTCTTAACCATTGTATCCACTGCCCTGCTACCTTAAGGGACCAGTGTACATGTACACCAAGGTCCCTCTGATCCTCCATGCTTCACAGGGCCCTGCTGTTTATCATCCCTCGCCTTGTTTGTTCTGCCCAAGTGCATCATCTCACACTTATCCGGATTGAAGGCTATCCTCCTCAATATTTACCACCCCACCAATTTTCGTATCATCCGTGAACATTCTGATCAACCCTCCTATATTCATGTCTAAATCATTTACATACACCACAAACAGCAAGGACTCCAAAATTGATCCCTGCACGATCGTACTGTACACAGACTTCCAGTCAGAAAAACACCCCTTGACCATCACCATCTGCTTCCTGCCACTCAGCCAATTAAAAAAAAAGTGTTTTTATTGAGGATGTTTTGTAATATACAGAACAAAGGTAAACATGGACATACATTGAAAACAGAAGAAAAATAAAGAAATACATTGGTCAGCTTCTGTTATTTACATCAGTTATATGTCCTTGATGTACCATCAATTGGACGCGAGATACGATGGCTTTAATCAGCTAGTTGTTAGCCCGGTGGTCGACTACAGAGAAAGGCCGACCGCCGGGAACGCTGGGTACTTATACCCTGCCTCGGAGGCGGGGTCTACTTGCCTCTCGACCAATTGGTGAGCAGTCACATGACTAGTCCCAGCCAATCAGATGAGAGGCACATGACCAGCCAGAGCCAATGGGAAACCAATGCTCTGCACCAATGGCAGTGCTCCCATTCATACCACCACAGTCCTTATTTATAATGGTTACAGCTTCTTGTTTTTCATTTTCCAGTCGGCGTTTGGATCTAGTTGGGTTGCCTGCTCTCCTCTCCCTCCTTTCTTCCTGACCTCCTCCCCCTCTAGCCGTCCGGTATGCCTTCTTCCCTCGTCAGTTCTTACGTTCAGTTCCAGTTGGGTTGGCGTGATGCCGTGTATTTTGTCATTTGCTGGGCATGGTTCGGTTCCATGCCTCTTTATTCCCCCCCTTCCCCCCTCTCCCCTCCTATTTCATTGTTATACCATGGCTACCCTCTCTCTTCCTTTGGCTTATTGGCTATTGGCTACAAACAGGTTTTGGAACTACTGGGTGAATGTCTCCCACATCTGAGGAAGCCCTCTTCCGACCCCCGGATGGCAAATTTAATTTTCTCCATATGGAGGAATTCCGATAGGTCGGACAGCCAGCCTGCAGCTCTGGGTGGTGCTGCTGATTGCGAGATGAACAGAATTCTCCAGCAGGCGTTTAGGGAGGCAAAGGCAAGGGCGTCCGCCCTCCTCCCCATGAAGAGATCTGGCTGTTCTGATACCTCGAAGACTGGGTGGCATGGGAGCACAGTGCTTAGCACTGTTGCTTCACAGCTCCAGGGACCCAGGTTCGATTCCCGGCTTGGGGCACTGTCTGTGCAGAGTCTGCACATTCTCCCCGTGTCTGCGTGGGTTTTCTCCGGGTGCTCCGGTTTCCTCCCATAGTCCAAAGATGTGCAGATTGGCCATGGATTGGCAGGTGGATTGGCCATGCTAAATTGCCCTTGGTGTCCAAAGATTAGTTGGGTTTACAGGGTTATGGGTGGAGATGTGGGCTTAAGTAGGGTGCTCTTTCAAGGGCAGTGTCGACTCGATAGGCTGAATGGCCTCTTTCTGCACTGTAAATTCTATGGTTCTATGATTCTCTGACTTCTATTTTTGGGCAAGGTCCACCCTCATCTGCACTACCTTGGGCATTACCTCAAAGAAGGCTGTCCAAAACCCAACAGGTCTGGGGTAAAACTAGAACATGTGGGCGTGGTTGGCCCGACCTTCTTTCTACTATTGTCTTCCACCTCCAGGAAGAACCTGCTTACTCGGGTTCTAGTTAACTGCGCTCTGTGTACCACTTTCAGCTGCATTAGTCTGAGCCTTGTGCATGTGGAGATGGAGCTGACCCTGTGCAGTGCTTCGCTCCAGAGCCCCCCCCCCCCCCCTATTTCCATCCCCACCGAATAAATACTCAACAAGCCCAGTGGTGACAGCAACACTCCGGTCATGGAACCAGCTGCGACAACACTTCGGGCTACCCAAAATGTCCTATAAGGCCCCCATCTACGCCAGGGACCCGGGTTCGATTCCGGCCTTGGGTGACTGTCTGTGTAGAGCTTGCATTTCTCCCAGTTTCTGATTGGGTTTCTTCTGGATGCTCCGATTTCCTCCCACAGCCCAAAGATGTGTAGGTTAGGGGGATTGCCCATGCTAATTTGCCCCTTAGTGTCCAAATGTACAGGTTAGGTGGGGTTATATGAATGGTTGGGGGAGTGGCCCTCGGAGGGGTACTCTTTCAGAGGGTCGGGGCAGACTTGGTGGGCCTTATGGCCTTCTTCTGCACTGTAAGGATTCTATTGGTTATTCTATTGGTTTGTCTTTGTGTAGTATGCAGACCTTTCTATGAGGCATCTATCTCCAGGGTCATTGTATTCCTAGGATTACAAGTTTGTCAAGTCTATGCTTCTGATAATGACTCTTTCAGTATTTCAAAGTGGTTTTGCTGGTTTTCATGTCGCAGGAAGGACATACCCCTTCTCTACAATTCCCTTAACGATTAAGATTTTTGACTGAAATCGGGAACGTATGATGTCAAGAAACTCAAAAGACTTAGACATCTTTGAGGATTGTCATTGTCTTAAGAGTTGAATGGTTTTAATATCCTATATTTACTTGGATTGGGTACATGCTAGTACTGGTATAGGGAACTGAAGACGTTGATCTGCTGCATGCCGATGCCACATTTCAAACTGTTGAACACTTCATTATGTGCTGCTTGCATCAAAACGTGCAGATTGTGGTCATATTCTTGCTCTGTTCTGCCCACAACAGCGATGTAATCAGCGATGCAGGTGTAAGCTGATGCAGCCTGCTCAGCTGGAAAGAGATCCTGGCTAACAGATAACCCCAAAGGAAGTTGTTGAAAGCAGAGACCGGGACACCCTTTAAAAAGGGAAGATAAAGGCCCCCCTCTCCCCCTCCTCTCCCAGACACCAGGGCACAGTGGAACACGATTGTCCCATGAACAAAGAGAGCCATCCTTCCCCCCAACATTCAATGGTCAGGTCACCCCGCCACAACATTGACACCAGGGTGACCCAAACCTCACCCCTATCTTTGCCGGCATTGGGGCACACCCCCATTCTCATTGTCTGCTGCCCCCACCGCCCGCCCCCACCCCCCTCCCCACCCCCCCGACCTGCCCCACCACCATACAGGCACAATCCCCATCCACCAACACCCACTTTCCCCCCTCCCCCACATAATGGGAAACTCCCAATGGGGGTTCCCTAGAGGTCCTGCCCCAGGCCCTGCGCCTGGCCCTGCCCCTGGCACTGCCCCTGCCCATGCCCTCTAATAGTTGCATCTAAAGCAATAAAACAATTTGTTTTTGGAGATGGAGAATGCTTTCTAAGAACATCTTAAATTCTTGTAATTTTGTGAAATTCACAGATTAAACACATAATGCAGTAAAAAACAGATTTGGCACTTCCCCACGCTAACTAAACACAATCGAGAGTCAAACAATTATTGACTTTGGTGCAGAAATGATGAACAGATTTAAAATATATATACTTAATGTAAAACTGATGCTTTTGGTGCAGATTGTTTCCTGTTTCAAGAGCTCAAATGTTAGTTTAAAATTCCCACTTAATAGATGTTTGTTGAAATAATCCAAATTTTGGATCAAAACGATCCATTAATCATCAGTGAGAAAACAGCTAGCAAAACTGCCTGAATTGCTGCAGGAAAAGCCTTCAGCATGTTCGTGGGCTAATTCATTGTACTTCGGACCAGCGACTTTCCGCAGGCATTAAAGATCATTTTCACCCTAATTTAGCTCATGAGTGCATGTCAATGAACTCAATTTATCTCCTTGGACGGACGTTACGTAAAGTTTATGGCTTGACACTCTGCTGGTTCCCATTCAAATTGGAGCAATTAGTCTTGAAGGAAAATTTTCCGCAAGGCTAGAAAGCTTGGAACCTCATGGAAAAGCGAGGAAAAGAGTGATACTGGGCGAATTTCTCCCCCTCGCGATGCCGGAAGTACGAATCGGAATCGGCCAGAGAATCAGGAGTCACCGTAATCAGCGAATCGGCCCGCCGCTGGCGCCAAGAACGACGCGAACCACTCCGGCGTTGGGCTAACCAGAAGTTGCGGAATTCTCCGCACTTCCGGGGGCTAGGCCGGTGGGGGAGGGGTTGGCGCCACACCAGCCAGCACCGAAGGGACTGCGTGTGTTGGCACATGCGCAGAACCGCCGGCGTGGTTTAGCGCATGCGCAGACCGGCCGGCAAATTCCGGGACATGTGCAGGAGGGTGTCTTCTCCGTGCCGGCCATGGCAGAGCCCTACAGGGGCCGGCGCAGAAGGAGGCAGTGCCCTCATGGCACAGGCCCGCCCGCAGATTGGTGGGCCCCGATTGTGGGCCAGGCCACCGTGGCCCCCCCCCCCCGGGGCCGGATCCCCCTGTGCCACCCCGAGGACCACACCAGCCAGCCCACCAGCCAGGTCCCGCCGTGTGGCACCATGTCCAATCCATGCCGGCGGGACTGGCCAGAAACCGACGGCCGCTCGGCCCAATGGGGCTCGGAGAATTGCCGGGGGGGGGGGGGTGGGGCGCTGCCAACGGCCCCCGACCGGCGTGCCCAAAACTGCCAGCGGAGAATACGGCAGCCGGCGTCGGAGAGGCGGGGCGGGATTTGCATCGGCCACGGGGGGTTCTCAGACCCGGCCGGGGGGGGGGGGGGGGGGGGGGGTCAAAGAATCCCGCCCCAGGTATCTGGCCAATATCAAGGTCCGTGGCCTGCGCCAATTCAGACGCCATGCTGCGGTCCCTCGCTGGCGGCAATAACGAGGTTCACGCCCCGCGGTGACGGCGGAATGCAAAACCAGTATTTGCATTCATTCAAATGTGATTAGCGGGCTGGACGCAGTATGCTCCTCCCTTTTGCGATGCTCTGCTCCGCTCCTCTCAGGTGGATGTCTTGCAGGTGCGAATTACTAGAAATATTTACGAACGTGGATGGGGCGCCTTGGCTGCGGAGGGGGAGCGGGAGGGTAAAAAAACACTGAAATACTGTTGAAAACTGTCTGGCTTATTGGGGATGGCTGCCCGGGCCGGGGACAGTAGCGGGTAGTGACTTGGTGCCAAGTCTGTAGACTCGGGGTGTCCCCCTCCGGATCAAGGAGGCCTGGCTCAGATTGTCCTTTAAACACACTCCTTTGGTGCTCCTTCCAGGCTCCTGGTTGCTCACACTGCTGAGTGCTGCCAGTGTCCTTTAAATGCTCAGAAGTCCTCTGGTCATCTGGGAGCTCACCCAGACCATCCCTCTGGACGCCCTCATACCCCAGCTGCATCATCAAGGGCCAAGCTCAATCAGGAGCCCACTAGGTGCTGGCACTCCTCAGAAGCATTGCCCCATTGCAGAGGATCAGCATAGCTCACCCCAACTGTAGGACTTCTGCACTGAGGCCTATGGAATCCTCCCTGATACTCTGCCCCTTTCAGGGCAGAGGACACACCAGTGACCCCCACCCATCCGGATCAACAGCTAACTCCTCCTGGTGAAGCTGGCAGCACTGACTGCCTCTGCCATCACCTCCCAGGCAGTGTTCGGGAGAGCAGCCTTGAGTCTGAAGCCCATGCTGGGGAAGGGGGTGTCCCTCCGCTCCTCATTGGCATGGAGCTGTGAATCCCATCAGACTTCTGACCCCGGGGGGGGGGGGGGGGGGGGGGGGGGGTGCAGGTCTTCTCCAAGCCATCTTGGTGGCAGCAATGAGTGTGTGGTGAGTGGAGCGCTTAAAACAGCTTCAGCTGCTAGGCACTTTGGCGCCAACTCCAGCCCCAGCTTAGAATGCCCACTGGGCCGGGAATTGCTCAGAATTCGCACCAGCAGCATGCTGGCTCATTAGCATATCCTGTATTGCTCCAGAAATTACACCCCCAATATGAAAGCGAACCGCACGCAATTCAGTCCCGTCGTCAATTTAGTCTCCCAAACGGAACATGTCGGCCTTTGTGATGGGTAATAAATGGTCAATGGGTCGATGGCTTCCTTTTATTTACTTTAGGACTTTTATATTGGCTGCCTTTCAATTTTCTCACTTAATTTTAGAACAAGCTGTAAAATCCCCGGTCACATTTGCTCAGACTGCACTCACTATCAACATCTGTACGGTTTGAAAATCAGAGAGAAAGAATTATGCAGTGTTTTGAGAAGCAGACTGATCTCATCAATCCTGGCATGGTCCAGTGTGACAATTTTACAGTTGACGTGATGTGTAATTAGTAGATATTTGATATGATTGTTTCTGTATTCCCCTTTTCAGTGTAAGCTCTCCGGCTGGGGGGGGAGGAAGGTTTTATCATTCACATACTGAATGAAAAATGTGCCTTTCGTAACACTAACATTTCCAAAAACCATCATCTTTACTAATTGGAATTTCTAAACTTGGTCAATGTGACACAGTAAAGAATTAAAAACTCATCCCTGGAGCATCTTGACAGCAAAGACATCTACATCAGACTCCTGTTCATTGCCTACAGCTCTGATTTCAACATCATAACCCCAGTCAAACTCATATTCAAACTCCATAAAACTTGGGCTTAGCTCCTCCCTCTGCAACTGGATCCTCGACTTCCTGACACATAGACCACATTCAGTAAGGATAAACAACAACACCTCCTTCATGATAGTCCTTAATATCAGGGCCCCGCAAGGCTAGTACTTAGCTCCTTACCATACTCCCTATAACACAAACGGTTGCGCGGCAAAGTTTGGCTCCATCTCCATCTACAAGTTTGCTGTTGAAACCACCATAGTTGGTCGTGTGGTGATATGTCTTCAAGCAATATCATAGATGGCTGGTGGTGCGACCTCCAACCTTGCAGGTGGCTCTACAGACACACCATGCAATCACAAGACAGTGGTCATGTGACAAGGTGCTCCAGTATAAGTGGGGATACATCTGGCCATCATCAGACGGCTGTAAGACATACAAGTGAACAGTCGTGCTAGGTGTAGTTCCAGAGGAGTACAGAGAAACTCCATGATAACTTGCTCTGCAACAGATCGCTATCTTACCACGTGTGATTCAATAAAGATCCCGGTTTGGACAAGTCAAGTTGTTTGGTAGATTCCTTGCGTGTCATTGAACACCAAACACAACAAGTCGGATCACAAACGACGATGAGTCAGAGTACAGGAGGGAGATAGAGAACTTTGTGGCATGGTGCAATAGCAACAATCTCTCCCTTCAATGTCAACAAAACTAAGGTGCTAGTCATTGACGTCAGGAAACAAAGTGTAGTCCACGCCCCTGTCTGTATCAATGGTGCCGAGGATTATTACTCAACTAGTTTTTATCATAAATTCCAGTCGACCTTTTCTCGCCCAACATTCCAACTCAGGCCTGGCAAGAACTGTCCTTGGCCTAGGGTTTAGGATCAATTGCGTTGAGGGAAAGTAAGCAACACTCCCTTTATTACAGCACTAGCTGCCCTAAAACAGGTAGGTTTAAGGATCCTATGACTTTAGGAGTCCAGCAAGAAGGTAAGTTTGGAAGGTAATTGGGCACGGTTGAGAGGGTGGGGCATTGGGGGGGGGGGGGCTGTCAGTTGGTTGGGGTGCGTTTGGATGGTCAATCAAAGGGTGGGGGTCAGGTGGTCAGGGGTAGGGGTTGAGTGATCAGTGGGGGGGGCTGGGTGATCTGTGAGGGTGGGGTGGGTGGTCAGTGGGGGTCGTGTGGGTGTGGCGTTTAGGGGTCAGGGGGTGTTGGTGGGAAGGTCAGGTGGTCGGGGGTCCTATGGGGGGAGGGGTTGGGGTTGTTTGATGAATGGGGGGGGGAGTCCTGTGCGGTGCTGTGGGTGGTCGCAGGGGTGAAGGGTGAGTAGAGGATGTATGGAGGGGGTGGGCGGGGGGCATTGGGTTGTGTTCCCCAGCACACTTTTAGGGAAATCCTCAGTAATAACATCCCAGAGCTCGGAGGCTATGGGCCAGTGAGTACGTCCAATACGGAATTTGACAGATTTTTGATCCATAAGGGGGGTCCAGGATTATGGGGGACAGTCATGAAAGTTGAGCTAAGTCCACAATCAGGAGCAGGTTTGATGGGTCAAGTGGCCTACTCTGTTCCTGTTTCTTATGCTCTTGTGAAACAAAGGAAGAGAAGTCCTGTATTGACCTTTCACCAGTTTTAGCCTATTATTTGCCCATGACCAGTTACATTTTCCACACTATTTGAGTACTTTAGATATAAATTTAGATTTATTGTTCCGTGTACTGAGGTACAGTGAAAAATATTTTTCTCTGTACCATCTAGGCAGATCGTTCCATACAAGAAAAACATAGGACATATGATAAATACACAATGTAAATACACAGGGACAGACATTGGGTAAAGCATACGGAGTGTAGTGCTACTCAGTAGGGAAGATGTGTGGAGAGATCCGCTCAGTCCATAAGAGAGTCATTCAGCAGTCTGATAGCAATAGGGAAGAAGCTGTTTTTGAATGAAATGAAAATGAAAATTGCTTATTGTCACGAGTAGCCTTCAATGAAGTTACTGTGAAAAGCCCCTAGTCGCCACATTCCGGCACCTGTCTGGGGAGGCTGGTACAGGAATCGAACCGTGCTGCTGGCCTGCTTGGTCTGCTTTAAAAGCCAGTGATTTAGCTGAGTGAGCTAAACCAGCCCCTTTTTTGAACCTGTTAGTGCGCGTTCTCAGACTATTGTATCTCCTGCCTCATGGAAGAGGTTAGAAGAGAGAATAACCTGGGTGGGAGGGGTCTTTGATTATGATGCTCCCTTTCCCAAGGCATCGGGAAGTGTAGACAGAGTCAATGGATGGGAGGCAGGTTCGCATGATGGACTGATCTGTGGTCACGACTTTGTAAAATAGTCAGATTTTCAATAATTGAGCCTGAGTTAAATTAGCTATTTATGTACAGTGGTGATGCCACAGGACTCTAATCGGCAGAACTGAGGTTAAATCCCACCATGGCAGTTTGGGAATTTGAATTCAGGGCTGGGATTCTCCCCTACCCGGCGGGGCGGGGGGTCCCGGCGGAGCGGAGTGGCGCCAACCACTCCGGCGTCGGGCCACCCCAAAGGTGCGGAGAATCGAAGCGGGGGGCCCACCGACCGGCGCGGCCCAATTCCCGCCCCCGCCAAATCTCGGGGGGCGGAGAATTCGGGAAACGGCGGGGGCGGGATTGACGACGGCCCTGGGCGATTTTCCGACCCCCTGGGGGTCGGAGAATTCCGCCCCAGTTCTTTTAAAAATATAGAGGAAACAAAGCTGGGAAAAGGGTTCAGGAAGCTATTAGATTACCATGAAGACCTAAGTCGCCCATTAATGCCCTTTAGGGAAGGAAACCTTTGAGATTATTCGGAAATCCACTCCCACACCAACATTCCTGCCCTTTGGAATGAGAAAGGAATGTTGAAAATAAAGTTTGATTATCATTCTTTTTAAAAAATGTTTCCATTTTTAAGGGGCAATTTAACGTGGCCAATCCACCTACCCTGCACATGAAATGAAAAATTGAAATGAAAATCGCTTATTGTCACAAGTAGGCTTCAATGAAGTTACTGTGAAAAGCCCCTAGTCGCCACATTCCGGCGCCTGTCCGGGGAGGCTGGTACGGGAATTGAACTGTGCTGTTGGCCTGCCTTGGTCTGCTTTAAAAGCCAGCTCTTTAGCCCTGTGCTAAACCAGCCCCAAGAAAGTTACCAGTGGTCGGGAGTCCAGAACTAGGTCATAAAGTTCTTCACACAGAGAGTGGTGACTCTGTGGAATTCACTACCACAGAAAGTAGTTGAGGCCAAAACGTTGTGTAATTTCAAGAAGGAATTAGATATAGCTCTTGGGGCTAAAGGCATCAAGGGATATGGGGTAAAGGCGGGATCAGGGTATTGAACTTGATGATCAGCCATGATCGTAATGAATGGCGGAGCAGGCACGAAGGGCCGAATGGCATCCTCCTGCTTCTATTTTCTATGCATGTTTCTATGTATTTTCCCTTTCTTAATCAATCCCTTCGTCCTCCTTTGTTGAATTCTAAACTGTTCCCAAACCTTAGGTCTGCTGTTTCTCCAGTCCAATTTGTATGCCTCGTTCTTGAATCTAATACTATCTCTAATTTCCGTTGTAATCATGGTTTGGCCACCTTTCGTGTTTTACTTTTGTGCCAGACAGGAATAAACAATTGTTGCAGTTACCACATGTGTTCTTTGAATGTTTGCCATTGCCTATCCACTATCATCCCTTTAAGTAACATTTCCCCAATCCATCATAGCCAATTTGTGTCTCATGCCTTTAAAGTTTCCTTTATTAAGATTCAGGACCCCGAGTCTCAGAATCAACTACGTCACGCTCCGTCTTGAAGAAGATTCTATAATATTATGGCTGTTCATCCCCAAGGAGCTTCACAAAACTAGATTGTCAATTATTCATTTCTCATCACACAATACCCAGTCAAGGATGGCCTGCTCTCTCGTTGGTTCCTCAACGTATTTGTCCAGGAAACCATCCTCTATACACTCCAGGAATTCCTCCTCCACAGTATTGTTACTAATTTGATTTGCCCCATCTCTATGCAGATTAAAGCCACCCATTATTGCAGATGTTCCTTTATCGCTTGCATCTTTAATTTCCTGTTTCATGCCATTCCCAATGTCACCACAATAATTTTGGGGTCTATATACAACCCCACTAACATTTTTTGCCCCTTTGTGTTTTCAGCTCTACCCATACAGAGACCATTTCGTTGGAGCTAATATCCTTCCTCACTATTGCGTTAATTTCTTCTCCAACCAGCAGTGGGGCTCCACCACATTTTCCTTTTTGTCTGTCCTTCCTAAATGCTGGCTATCCCTGTATGTTCAGTTCCCATCCCTGGTCACCTTGCGTCCATGTCTCCGTAATTTAGACCGTATCATAGCCATTTACATCTATTTGCGCGATTAATTCACCCACTCAATTGCGAATCAATCAGTTCAGTCAGCTTCTGGGTGACTGCAGGATCCGGCACAGGAATCTACAGAACCACTTGAATTGCAACCAGCAACAGCATCCGCACCCAGCATTCCCGTTAAGATCCTGCAGCCGGTCTGTTCATTCCACACTGAGAAATCACCGCTTAAATCCAAGTTGCAAACTTGTGATGCCAGCAATAATGGGAGATCCTGTGATAAAATTCAATTATGACACGCTATATGAAAGAAAATAGGAAAGTAAAATATTGCCTGATTTGGCAGACTAAGCTAGCAGCACAGAAAACAAGGTCATTAGGTTGATCTATTATCTCATTACTACCAAGTATAAGAAAGTGATCATGACTGGGGGCCACGACATTGAGAGAAGGTTAAATAGTTACTGGTCGAATTTGCAACCACAGTCAAGAAAATCGTGAATAGGCGGTTGATGCCCTCATTGTGTCTTTATTATTCAGCACACGAGGAAAACAATAGGCGCGATTCTCCCAAAACGGGAGAAATCGTAAGGCTGGCGTCAAACCCGGGCGGGTTTGACGCCAGCGCGCCCCTTCCCAACCGGGAACCGATTCTGGTCCCCGGTCGGGGCTAGCACCCCAACGCCGCAAGCTCCGGCATCACGGGCTTAACGAATTTCGTTAAGACCGCTTGCCGGAGTTAGCGCCGGCTGACGCGTCATATGACGTCAGCCGCGCATGCGTGGATTGAAAGACTCCAACCCGCGCATGCGCGGGTGACGTCATCGCGTATTTGCGCGAAACCCACGCAGGCGCGGGCCGGGATGCCCCTCAGCCGCCCCGCGAATGGATACTGCGGGGCGGCGGAAGGACAAATAGTGCGCGGGCATCGGGCCCGCTGCCCGTGATCGGTGCCCACCGATCGCGGGCCCATGGCACCCTTGGCACGGCCGTGGTACAGACCTGGTCTGGCAGTACCACGGCCGTGCCAATCGGTGCCATGGTTATAAAAAGCGAGTTGTTCCCGCCGTTTTTATGAACGGCCAGACCAGGTCTGTTTGCCGTTCGTAAAAACAGCGTAAGGGCTGGGACTTCGGCCCATCGAACAGCTGTGAATCGCTGCCGGCCGTAAAAAAACGGCGGCAGCGATTCGTGTCGGGAGTTTGGGGGGGGGGGGGGGGAGAATAGCGGAAGGGCGGGTAAAATGTCGGGAAGGCCCTCCCGCTATTCTCCAACCCGTCGTGGGGGTCGGAGAATTTCGCCCAATGTGTTTAGAGTTTAGTTGATGTTTGCAGTGAATCTTGAAGCTTAATCATTTAGGTCAAATTCTTTCCAGTGTGGTGAGGAATATCGATCGGTTTTCAGAAGTATTGTGGATGGTGGTAGTTGTATTTTAAGGTTTAGTTTAAACTTTGAAAGCAATAGATTTGAGCTGGTTTTACATTTTACCTTCAATGTGCATGTCAAGTGCTAACAATTTATTTAAGTTGAAGAAGTAAGACGAGTCTTGGGTGCCACAGTGGCACAGTGGTTAGCACTGCTGCCTCACGGCGCTGAGGACCTGGGTTCGTGCTGGTCCTGGGTCACTGACCATATGGAGTTTGCACATTCTGCCCGTGTCTGCGTGGGCCTCACCCCCACAACCGAATCTACCCTGTCTAATCCTGTTACAATTCTGTAAGTTTCTATGAGATCCCCTCTCACTCTTCTAAACTCCAATGAATAGAATCCTAACTGACTTAGTTTCTCCTCACATGACAGTCCCACTATCCCAGGAATCAGCCTGGTAAACCTTTGCTGCACTCCCTCCATAGCAAGAACATCCTTCCTCAGATAAGGACACCAAAACTGCACATAATACTCCAGGTGTGTCCTCACCAATGCCCGATACAATTGCAGTAAAACATCTCTATTCCTATACTCAAATCCTCTCGCTATGAAGGCCAACATACCAATTGCCTTTTTAAAAAATAAATTTAGAGTACCCAATTCATTTTTCCAAATTAAGGGGCTATGTAGCATGTCCAATCCACCTACCCTGCACATATTTGGGTTGTGGGTGCGAAACCCACGCAAAGACGGGGAGAATGTGAAAACTCCACACGGAAAGTGACGCAGAGCCGGGATCGAATCTGCACCTCAGCGCCGTGAGACAGCAGTGCTAACCACTGCGCCACAGTGCTGCCCACCATTTGCCTTTACTGCCTGCTGTACCTGCACGCTTACTTTCAGCAACTGATGCATGAGGACACTAAATTCTCACTGAGTATCCACCTCTTTCAATTTACACCCATTTAACTAATAAACTGCCTTCCTATTTTTGCTACCAAAGTTGATAACCTCACATTTATCCAAATTATACTGCAT
The DNA here is from genome assembly GCF_902713615.1 of Scyliorhinus canicula. Taxonomy (NCBI): domain Eukaryota; kingdom Metazoa; phylum Chordata; class Chondrichthyes; order Carcharhiniformes; family Scyliorhinidae; genus Scyliorhinus; species Scyliorhinus canicula. The sequence goes on along the minus strand of NC_052153.1, from coordinate 180,058,347 downwards.
CTGCCATGCATACGCCCATTCACTGAACCTGTCGAAATCCAGCTGAAGAATCTCTGCATCCTCCTCACAGATCACCCTCCCACCCAACTTTTTATCATCTGAAAATTTACAGATAATACATTTCGTTCCTTTGTCCAAATTATTAATATATAATGAGAACAGTTGGGGTCCGAGCACAGATCCCTGAGGTTCCCCACTTATCACTGCCTGCAATCAGAAAATGACCCATTTATTCGAACCTTTTGCGTCCAATCTGCTAACCAGCTTTCTATCCATCTTAAGACACTACCTGTAATTCTTTAACTTTACATATTAACCTGCTCTGTGAGACCTTGTTGAAAGCCTTCTGAAAGTCTAAGTAAACCACATCCACCGGTTCCCCCTGGTCAATGACCATCAATTAGAACATAGAACATAGAACGATACAGCGCAGTACAGGCCCTTCGGCCCTCAATGTTGGCGAGTTCACTACTGTTGCAGGTAGGGCATTCCACGGCCTCACCACTCTTTGCGTAAAAAACCCACCTCTGACCTCTGTCCTATATCTATTACCCCTCAATTTAAGGCTATGTCCCCTCGTGCTAGCCACCCCCATCCGCGGGAGAAGGCTCTCGCTGTCCACCCTATCTAACCCTCTGATCATTTTGTATGCCTCTATTAAGTCACCTCTTAACCTTCTTCTCTCTAACGAAAACAACCTCAAGTCCATCAGCCTTTCCTCATAAGATTTTCCCTCCATACCAGGCAACATCCTGGTAAATCTCCTCTGCACCCGTTCCAAAGCTTCCACGTCCTTCCTATAATGAGGCGACCAGAACTGTACGCAATACTCCAAATGCGGCCGTACTAGAGTTTTGTACAACTGCAACATGACCTCATGGCTCCGGAACTCAATCCCTCTACCAATAAAGGCCAACACACCATAGGCCTTCTTCACAACCCTATCAACCTGGGTGGCAACTTTCAGGGATCTATGTACATGGACACCGAGATCCCTCTTCTCATCCACACTACCAAGAATTTTACCATTAGCCAAATATTCCGCATTCCTGTTATTCTTTCCAAAGTGAATCACCTCACACTTCTCCACATTAAACTCCATTTGCCACCTCTCAGCCCAGCTCTGCAGCTTATCTATGTCCCTCTGTAACCTGCAACATCCTTCCGCACTGTCTACAACTCCACCGACTTTAGTGTCGTCTGCAAATTTACTCACCCATCCTTCTGCGCCCTCCTCTAGGTCATTTATAAAAATGACAAACAGCAACGGCCCCAGAACAGATCCTTGTGGTACGCCACTCGTAACTGAACTCCATTCTGAACATTTCCCATCAACTACCACTCTCTGTCTTCTTTCAACTAGCCAATTTCTGATCCACATCTCTAAATCACCCTCAATCCCCAGCCTCCGTATTTTCTGCAATAGCCGACCGTGGGGAACCTTATCAAAAGCTTTACTGAAATCCATATACACCACATCAACTGCTCTACCCTCGTCTACCTGTTCAGTCACCTTCTCAAAGAACTCGATAAGGTTTGTGAGGCATGACCTACCCTTCACAAAACCATGCTGACTATCCCTAATCATATTATTCCTATCTAGATGATTATAAATCGTATCTTTTATAATCCTCTCCAAGACCTTACCCACCACAGACGTTAGGCTCACCGGCCTATAGTTACCGGGGTTATCTCTACTCCCCTTCTTGAACAAAGGGACCACATTTGCTATCCTCCAGTCCTCTGGCACTATTCCTGTAGCCAATGATGACCTAAAAATCAAAGCCAAAGGCTCAGCAATCTCTTCCCTGGCTTCCCAGAGAATCCTAGGATAAATCCCATCCGGCCCCGGGGACTTATCTATTTTCACCATGTCCAGAATTGCCAACACTTCTTCTCTAAGCACCTCAATGCCATCTATTCTAATAGCCTGGGTCTCAGCATTCTCCTCCACAATATTATCTTTTTCTTGAGTGAATACTGACGAAAAGTATTCATTTAGTATCTCGCTTATCTCCTCAGCCTCCACACACAACTTCCCACCACTGTCCTTGACTGGCCCTACTCTTACCCTAGTCATTCTTTTATTCCTGACATACCTATAGAAAGCTTTAGGGTTTTCCTTGATCCTACCTGCCAAAGACTTCTCATGTCCCCTCCTTGCTCGTCTCAGCTCTCTCTTTAGATCCTTCCTCGCTTCCTTGTAACTATCAAGCGCCCCAACTGAAACTTTATGCCTCATCTTCACATAGGCCTCCTTCTTCCTCTTAACAAGAGATTCCACTTCTTTGGTAAACCACGGTTCCCTCGCTCGACCCCTTCCTCCCTATTTCTAGGGCCACTTCCTTAAGTACTCTGGGATGAAGATTATCAGGCCCTGGAGATTTGTCCGCCTTCAATCCCATTAATTTCCCCAAAACCTTTACTAATTTCCTTCAGCTCCTCACTAAAACCTGTGCTTCTCAGAACGCCTGGCACATTATTCATGTTTTCCTTTGTGAAGACAGAAGCAAAGTGTGAATTTAGTTTCTTCGCCATTTCTTTGTTCCCTGTTATGCATTCCCCCATTTCTGATTGTAAGGGGCTTACATTAGCTTTTATCAAGCTTTTTCTCTTTATATACCTACAGACATTTTTAGTTAGTTTTTAATATTCCCTGCTAGCTTACTTTCAAATTGTACTTTCCCCTTGGTCTGCCTTTGCTGAATTTTAAACTGTTCCTAATCCTCTGACCTATTTTCTTGCTACTTTGTATGTCTCTTCTTTATATCTAATACTATCTCTAATTTCCCTTGTAAGCCAATTGAATCCATGATAACTATTACACACTTTTTACTCCTCCCCTCTGCAGCAGAACCAACCGTGGTGCAACGAATTAGGCTGTTGGTGCTTTCCCCTGTGAGGTCATTACCTTCAACAGTATCCAAAACAGTATGTCTGTTTTGCAGGGAAATGGCCACAGGAGATTCCCGCGCTGCCTGCCCAGCTCTCTTTCTCTGCCTGATGGTCACCTATTAAGGACAAGGGGTCTCAGCCTGCAGTGTGACCACTTCTCTATACGTGCTACCCACCACACTCTCTGCCTTGTAGATGCTCCACAGTGTCCCCAGCCGCAGCTCCAGCTCTGAAACTCGGGCTTCCAGGAGACACTTCCTGCATACATGCGGGCCCCAGGCATTGGATATGTTCCCTGCCTCCCACATGTAACAAGAGGAGCAAATTAAGACTTTGAGTTCTCCCGCCATGACTTACCATTTAAATTAAAAATTTGGAAAATGCCTGATATTAGATTAAATCCAATTCCATATGGCCCTTCTTTCCTTGTCCTTGTTACTACCAAATATAGCCCTTCCAGTTTATAAACCACAAAACTTATTTTCAAACTATAAGCGATAAACATTGTAAAGTTTTACTGACCTCGCCCACTACCTACCAATCATCTCTCTCCCTTGTAGCCTCAGTATGAGTACAGTATGAGAGTAAGATTGCAGGGATAATGAAAACTTACTGTAAAAAATTCTGCAGGTATGTGAAGAGAAAAAGATTGATGAAGACAAATGTAGGTCCCTTTTTTGTCTAACATATAATGAGAGGTATGGACAGGGTGGATAGCAACACGCTTTTTCCAAGACCGGGGGTGTCAATTACAAGGGGTCACGATTTCAAGGTGAGAGGGGGAAAGTTTAAGGGAGATGTGCGTAGAAAGTTTTTTACGCAGAGGGTGGTGGGTGCCTAGAACGCTTTGCCAGCGGAGGTGGTAGAGGCGGGCACGATAGCATCATTTAAGATGCATCTGGACAGATATATGAACGGGCGGGGAACAGAGGGAAGTAGATCCTTGGAAAATAGGCAACAGGTTTATATAAAGGATCTGGATCGGCGCAGGCTGGGAGGGCCGAAGGGCCTATTCCTGTACTGTAATTTTCTTTGTTCTTTGTTCTTACAGTCGGAAATAGGGGAATTTACAATGGGGAACAAAGAAATGGCTGAGCAGCTAAATACACACTTTGGTACTGAGTTCACAAAGGAGGGCACAAACAACATGCCAGAAATGTTGGGAAACACAGGGTTTAGTGGGAGTGAGGAACTAAAGGAAATCAGTAATAGTAAGGATATGGTGTTGGGGAAATTGATGTGATTGAAAATCGATAAATCCCTAGGGCCTGAAAATCTACATCCCAGAGCATTTAAGGAAGTGGCCCTAGAAATAATGGATGCATTGATGGTCATATTCCTAGATTTTATAGATTCTGGAACAGTTCCTACAGATTGGAGGGTAGCTGATATGACCCCACGACTTAAAAAGGAAGGTACAGAGAAAACAAGAAATTATAGAGCAGTCAGCCTGACGGAACACAATGGCAAAATCAGACAGAGTCAGCATGGATTTACAAAAGGGAAATCATTCTTGACAAATGTACTGGAATTACATAGAACATAGAACATAGAACAGTACAGCACAGAACAGGCCCTTCGGCCCTCGATGTTGTGCCGAGCATTGTCTGAAACCAAGATCAAGCTAACCCACTCCCTGTCATTCTGGTGTGCTCCATGTGCCTATCCAATAACCGCTTGAAAGTTCCTAAAGTGTCCGACTCCACTATCACAGCAGGCAGTCCATTCCACACCCTAACCACTCTCTGAGTAAAGAACCTACCCCGGACATCCCTCCTATATCTCCCACCCTGAACCTTATACTTATGCCCCCTTGTAACTGCATCCACCCGAGGAAATAGTCTCTGAACGTCCACTCTATCTATCCCCCTCATCAACTTATAAACCTCTATTAAGTCGCCTCTCATCCTCCTCCGCTCCAAAGAGAAAAGCCCTAGTTCCCTCAACCTTTCCTCATAAGACCTATCCTGCAAACCAGGCAGCATCCTGGTAAATCTCCTTTTCACCCTTTCCAGTGCTTCCACATCCTTCCTATAATGAGGTGACCAGAACTGCACACAATACTCTAAATGTGGTCTCACCAGGGTCATGTACAGTTAGTTGCAGCATGACCCCACGGCTCTTAAACTCAAGCCCCCTGTTAATAAACGCTAAGACACTATAGGCCTTCTTCACGGCTCTATCCACTTGAGTGGCAACCTTCAGAGATCTGTGGACATGAACCCCAAGATCTCTCTGTTCCTCCACATTCCTCAGAACCCTGCCGTTGACCCTGTAATCCGCATTCAAATTTTTTCTATCAAAATGAATCGCCTCGCACTTATCAGAGTTAAACTCCATCAGCCATTTTTCGGCCCAGCTCTGCATCCTACCAATGTCTCTTTGCAGCCTACAACAGCCCTCCACCTCATCACTACTCCACCAATCTTGGTGTCATCAACAAATTTACTGACCCACCCTTCAGCCCCCTCCTCCAAGTCAGTGATAAAAATCACAAATAGCAGAGGACCCGGCACTGATCCCTGTGGTACACCGCTGGTAACTGGTCTCCAGTCTGAAAATTTCCCATCCACCACTGTCTTCTATGTGATAGCCAGTTACTTATCCAATTGGCCAAATTTCCCTCTATCCCACACCTCCTTACTTCCTTCATATGCCTACCATGGGGAACCTTATCAAACGCCTTACTAAAATCCATGTATATGACATCAACTGCTCTACTTTCATCGACACACTTAGTTACCTCCTCAAAGAATTCAATCCATTTTGTGAGGCAAGAATCCTCAAATTCCCCTTCACGAATCCGCGTTCACTATCCCGGATTAAGCTGCATCCTTCCAAATGGTCATCAATCCTATCCTTCAGGACCTTTTCCATTAACTTACCAACCACCGGCCCCCTCCTAGCTCTCCTAAGCCCTTTTTTAAAGCTCATTCCTTGCTACCTTGTAACCCTCAAGGGACCCAACTGAACCTTGCTTTCTCATCCTTACATACGCTTCCTTTTTCCTCTTGACAAGACATTCAACCTCTTTTGTGAACCATGGTTCCCTCACATGGCCATTTCCTCCCTGCCTGACAGGGACATACTTATCAAGGACACGCAGTATTTGTTCCTTGAACAGGCTCCACTTTTCATTTGTGCCTTTCCCTGACAGTTTCTGCTCCCATCTTATGCCCCCTAATTCTTGACTAATCGCATCATAATTACCCCTCCCCCAATTATAAACCTTGCCCTGTCATATGGCCCTATCCCTCTCATGTGAAAGACACCGAATTGTGGTCACTATCTCCAAAGTGCTCTCCCACAAACAAATCTAACACTTGGACAGGTTCATTACCCAGTACCAAATCCAATGTGCCCCCCCCCTTGTCGGCCTATCCACATATTGTGTCAGGAAACCCTCCTGCACACACTGTACAAAAACTGCCCCATCCGAACTGTTCGACCTATAGAGGTTCCAATCAATATTTGGAAAGTTAAAGCCACCCATGACAACTACCCTGAGACCTCCACACCTATCCATAATCTGTTTTGCAATTACTTCCTCCACATCTCTATTACTATTTGGCGGCCTATAGAAAACTCCTAACAATGTGACCGCTCCTTTCCTATTTCTAACTTCAGCCCATATTACCTCAGTAGGCAGATCCTCTTCGAACTGATTTTCTGCAGCCGTTAAACTATCCTTGATTAACAATGCTACACCTCCACCTCTTTTACCGCCTTCCCGACTCTTACTGAAACATCTATACCCCGGAACTTCCAACAACAATTCCTGTCCCTGTTCTAACCATGTCTCCGTAATGGCCACAACATTGTAGTCCCAAGTACCAATCCACGCTCCAAGTTCACATACCTTCCCCAACATTGAATGGGACTCTTGTAGTGTTGGAGGCGTAGATGGGGCAGAATTTGTAAGGAGTATCCAGGAGAGTTTTTTAGAGCAGGATGTAAATAGTCCAACTCGGGAAGTGGCCATATTGGACCTGGTACTGGGGAATGATCCCGGCCAGGGGGTTGAAGTTTCAATTGGTGATTACTTTGGGAATAGCGATCACAATTCCGTAAGTTTTAGAATACTCATGGACAAAGACGAGAGTGGTCCTAAAGGAAAAGTGCTGAATTGGGGAAAGGCAGAGTATAACAAAATTCGGCAGGAGCATGTGGATTGGAAGCAGCTGTTTAAGGGTAAATCCACATTTGAAATGTGGGAGTCTTTTAAGGAAAGGTTGATTAGAGTGCAGGACAGACATGTCCCTGTGAAAGTGAGGGATAGAAATGGCAAGATTAGAGAACCATGGATGACGTGTGGAATTGTGAGACTAGCTAGGATAAAAAGGAAGCATACACAAGATCTAGGTGACTTAAAACTGATGAAGCTTTGGAAGAATATCGGGAAAGTAGGACAAATCTCAAACGCGCAATAAAGAGGGCTAAAAGGGGTCATGAAATATCTTTGGCTAACAGGGTTAAGGAAAATCCCAAAGCCTTTTATTCGTATATAAGGAGCAAGAGGGTAACTAGAGAAAGGATTGGCCCACTCAAAGACAAAAGACGGAATTTATGCGTGAAGTCAGAGGAAATGGGTGAGATTTTTAATGAGTACATTGCATCGGTATTCACCAAGGAGAGGGACATGACGGATGTTGAGGCTGGGGATGGATGTTTAAATACTCTAAGTCAAGTCGGCATAAGGAAGGGGGAAGTTTTGGGTATGCTAAAAGGCATTAAGGTGGACAAGTCCCCAGGTCCGGATGGGATCTATCCCAGGTTACTGAGGGAAGCGAGGGTCGAAATAGCTGGGGCCTTAACAGATATCTTTGCAGCATCCTTGAGCACGGGTGAGGTCCCGGAGGACTAGAGAATTGCTAATGTTGTCCCTTTGTTTAAGAAGGGTAGCAGGGATAATCCAGGGAATTACAGACCTGTGAGCTTGACGTCAGTGGTAGGCAAACTGTTGGAGAAGATACTGAGGGATAGGATCTATTCACATCTGGAAGAAAATAGACTTATCAGTGATAGGCCGCATGGTTTTGTGCAGGGACGATCATGTCTTACAAACCTAATAGAATTCTTTGAGGAAGTGACAAAGTTAATTGATGAGGGAAGGGCTGTAGATGCCATACACATGGACTTCAGTAAGGCGTTTGATAAAGTTTCCCATGGCAGGTTGATGGAAAAAGTGAAGTCGTATGGGGTTCAGGGTGTACTAGCTAGATGGATAAAGAACTGGCTAGGCAACAAGAGACAGAGAGTAGTGGTGGAAGGGAGTGTCAAAAAATGGAGAAGGGTGACTAGTGGTGTTCCACAGGGATCCGTGCTCGGACCACTGTTGTTTGTGATATATATAAATGATCTGGAGGAAGGTATAGGTGGTCTGATTAGCAAGTTTGCAAATGATACTAAGATTGGTGGAGTTGCAGATAGTGAGGCGGACTATCAGAGAATACAGCAAAATATAGATAGATTGGAGAGTTGGGCAGAGAAATGGCAGATGGAGTTCAATCCAGGAAAATGCGAGGTGATGCATTTTGGAAGATCTAATTCAAGAGCGGACTATATGGTCAATGGAAGAGTCCTGGGGAAAATTGATGTACAGAGAGATCTGGGAGTTCAGGTCCATTGTACCCTGAAAGTGGCAACGCAGGTCGATAGAGTGGTCAAGAAGGCATACAGCATGCTTGCCTTCATTGGACGGGGTATTGAGTACAAGAGTCGGCAGGTCATGTTACAGTTGTACAGGACTTTGGTTAGGCCACATTTGGAATACTGCATGCAGTTCTGGTCGCCACATTACCAGAAGGATGTGGATGCCTTGGAGAGGGTGCAGAGGAGGTTCACCAGGATGTTGCCTGGTATGGAGGGTGCTAGCTATGAAGAAAGGTTGAGTAGATTAGGATTGTTTTCGTTGGAAAGACGGAGGTTGAGGGGGGCACCTGATTGAGGTCTACAAACTTATGAGAGATATGGACAGGGTGGATAGCAACAAGCTTTTTCCAAGAGTGGGGGTGTCAATTACAAGGGGTCACGATTTCAAGGTGAGAGGGGGAAAGTTTAAGGGAGATGTGCGTGGGAAGTTTTTTACGCAGAGGGTGGTGGGTGCCTGGAACGCTTTGCCAGCGGAGGTGGTAGAGGCGGGCACGATAGCATCATTTAAGAGGCATCTAGACAGATATATGAACGGGCGGGGAACAGAGGGAAGTAGATCCTTGGAAAATAGGTGACAGGTTTAGATAAAGAATCTGGATCGGCGCAGGGTGTGCGGGCCGAAGGGCCTGTTCCTGTACTGTAATTTTCTTTGTTCTTTACCTTATTCCGGATGCTCCTTGCATTGTAGTAGACACACTTCAACCCACCTTTCTGTCTGCGGGTACACTCCTGCAACCTTGATACCCTCCTCAGTACCTCACTACTCTCAACACTGGCATCTGGACTTCAGCTCTTTTTTCCATCCCCCTGACAAATTAGTTTAAACCCCCTCCCCCGAAGAGCCGTAGCAAATTTCCCTCCCAGGATATTGGTGCCCCTCTGGTTCAGGTGCAAACCATCCTGTCTGTACAGGTCCCACTTTCCCCAGAATGTGCTCCAATTATCCACGTACCTGAAACCCTCCCTCCTACACCATCCCTGCAGCCACGTATTTATCTGCACTCTCTCCCTGTTCCTCACCTCACCAGCACGTGGCACCGGCAACAAACCAGAGATGACAACATGGTTCTCAGCTTACACCCCAGCTCCCTATATCCTGTTTTAAATCCCCGTCCCTTCTCTTACCTATGTCGTTGGTACCAATGTGTACCACGACTTGTGACTGTACCCCTCCCTCTTAAGGATTCTGAAAACACGGTCCGAGATGTCATGGACCCTGGCACCCGGGAGGCAACATACCATCCGTGAGTCTCTTTCGTTGCCACAGAACTGTCTATCTGTCCCTCTAACTATCAAGTCCCCAATAACTATTGCTCTCCTGCTCTCCCTCCTTCCCTTCTGAGCCACAGGGAGGGACTCAGTGCTGGAGACCCGTTCACCGTGGCTTACCCCTGGTACGTCATCTCCCTCAACAGTATCCAAAGCGGTATACTTGTTACTGAGGGGAACGACCACAGAGGATCCTTGCACTGACTGCTTCCTCCAGCCCCTCTCACTGTCACCCATCTATCTTGTTTCTTCTGAGTAACTACATCCCTGAAGCTACTATCTATGACCACCTCTGCCTCCCGAATGATCTGATGTTCATCCAGCTCCAGCTCCAGTTCCCTAACACGGTTTCTCAGGAGCTGGATATGGGTGCACTTCCCACAGATGAAATCAGCAGGGACACTGACGGCATCCCTCACCTCAAACATTCTGCAGGAGGAACATTGCACTGCCTTCCCTGCCATCCCCTCTCGATAAAACAAGAAAAAGAAAGAAAGAGCTTATCTGTTATTCACTCTACCCCTTAGGTTAGTGGAGGTGGAAGGTTGGGGGACATTACAAGTGTAGTGTCTAGGGTTTAGGAACCACCCAACTTAAATACAGGTCAAATTAAAACACTTAACAAACAACCACTGCGCCCCGCACAAGAACAGCAATCAGCTGTTATGGGCCCGCACAAACAATTTAAATCTTTACTACTTACCCAGCAATCACTCTGTCATCCCTCCGACCGGATTCAGCTGGAAACTTCCAACAGCTGGTTTAGCTCACTGGGCTAAATCGCTGGCTTTTAAAGCAGACCAAGCAGGCCAGCAGCATGGTTCGATTCCCGTACCAGCCTCCCTGGACAGGTGCCGGAATGTGGCGACTAGGGGTTTTTCACAGTAACTTCATTGAAGCCTACTCGTGACAATAAATGATTTTCATTTTCATTTTCAGTAAGTTTTAAAACAATATACTCCCCTTCTCAGCAAGCACTCACTCAGCAACCACTGCGCCCCACATGAGAACAGCAATCAGCTGTTATGGGCCTGCACAAACAATTTAAATCTTCACTACTTACCCAGCAGTCACTCTGTAATCCCGCCGACCAGATTCAGCTGGAAACTCCCAACAGTAAGTTTTTTTACTCCCCTTCTCAGCAGCACTCACTCAGCAACCACTGCGCCCCGCACGAGAACACCTCAGGGAAAAGAAGGTTTTACCAGCCAATCACTTACCTGCAGGCTGTGGCATCACGGTTCAACTTCTTTCTACTTCTACCTGCCCTCGAGTCTCCCTCTTGATCTTTACTCGGCTGGGATCCTTACAGTGATTGTTCTTTTTTGGTTAGAGGAGGAGGTAGGGAAGGAAACACTGAAGAAGTGTTTGGGGTTTAACTGTCACTTGACAACAGCTCCTTCACAAACCACCTTCTAGATACAGAGACCGCAATGCACTGATGTAAATTTCCCCCACAACAGCCAATCAGCAGCTCCGCTCTGCTGCCCTCTGCTGGATGCTTGCCTTCACTTGAACACGAAGAGTCCAGAAGCGTGTCTTACTCAGGTACATGTTCTGGATACAGCGACTGCAATGCACTGATGCAAATTTTCCCCGCAACAGCCAATCAGCAGCTCCGCTCTGCTGCCCCCTGCTGGATGTAACAAGTAGAGTTGATGAGGGGAGCTAGGGGATGTGATTTATTTGGACTTTCAGAAGGCTTTCAAAAAAGTCCCACATCAGTGATTAACATGCAAAATTAAAGCGCATGGGATTGGGGGTATCGCAGTGAGATGGATAGAAAACTGGTTGGCAGATAGGAATCAAAGAGTAGAAATAAATAGGTATTTCCAAATGGCAGGCAGTGCCTAATGGGGTGCTGCAGTGGCCGGTGCTGGGGCCCCAGCTATTCACAAGATATATTTTAATGATTTAGATGAGGGGAAAAAAAGGTAATATCTCCAAATCTGTAGATGACACATATCTAGCTGGTGGCACAGTTGGTAGCACTGCTGCCTCACAGCTCCAGGGTCCCGGATTCAAATCTGGCCTCCGGTGACTGTCTGTGTGGAGTTTGCACTTTCGCCCCATGTCTGCATGGGTTTCCTCCGGGTGCTTTGGTTTCCTCCCACAGTCCAATGATGTGCAGGTTAGGTTAAATTGCCCCTTAGTGTACAAAAGGTTAGATGGCATTACTGGGTGATGGGGTGGAGGCGTGGTCTTAAATATGATGCTCTTTCCAAGGGCCAGTGCAGACACAATAGCCCGAACGTTCTCTTTCTGCACTGTAAATTCTAGGATTCTATGATTCAGTGTGATTTGGACAAGTTGAGTAAGTGGACAAATGCACGGCAGATGCAGTATAATGTGGATAAATGTAAGGTTATCTACCATGGTAGCAAAAGCAGGAAGCCAGTTTATTACTTGAATGGCCATAACTTGAGAGAGGGGAATCTATAATGAGACCTGGGTGTCCTTATACACCAGTCGCTGAAGTTAAACATGCAGATGCAGCAGGCAGTAAAGAAGGCAAGTGGTATGTTGGCCTTCATAGAGAGAGGATTTGAGTACAGGAGGAGGGATGTTTTGTTGCAATTCTGCAGGGCCCTGGTGAGACCACACCTGGAGTATTGTATGCATTTTTGATCTCTTTATCTGAGGTAGGATGTCCTTGCTATGGAGGTAGCGCAGTGAAGTTTTACCAGATTGATTCCTGGGTTGGCAGGACAGACATATGAGAAAGGATTGAGTTGGTTAGGATTATATCCTCTGGAGGTCAGAAGAGTGAGGGGAGATCGCATAGAAACCAATAGAATTCTAACGTCTGAGGTCCTGCCCACCCCCACTATAAAATTGCATCGGGGTTGGGTTGGTGAGATCTTGGAGGGAACCCTATCCTTGCAATTTTACACTTTTCCCTTTCTAAAAATCCGGCCGGGGGGGGGGGGGTGGGGGTGCATAAAATTCAGCCCTAATGGTCTTGAGAAAGAGACATCGGGGGAATGTAAGGATGAACTTTTTTATGTAGCAGGTAGCAATAATCTGCAACTTGCTGCCTATGAGGATGGTGGGAAGCAGAGGTGAATTATTTCAAAAGGAAATTAGATAGACACTGGAGGGAAATAAAGCTACAGGAATACAGGGATAGAGTGGAGGAATGGAACTGACTAGATTGTTCTGTAGGGAGCCGCATGGACTTGTGTCAAATGGCCTCCTTCAGTACCATGATGCCCCTATGACATTCTGGAAAAGGATCTCTTGAAATCATTCTTCCGCCTTAAATGTACTCCAGCATAAAGAGAACATAGAGATTCCAAGTTGGGAGTTTCTGTTTTCCAGTCTATAGTGGGATCTGATGTCTGGACGGTGTCACAAGGTGTATCTACCTGATCCTTTCAGAATTGCATGAGGAAGATGGCGGAGGTCTCTGGCAGGTTTGGGCCCTCCCAGGAAACCCATGGGCAAGACAGATCCTACTTATTAATGAGGACGTTTCTATAGAGCCTCCTTCAAGGTGCTGCCTCCGCTTACTCCAGATACATGAATAAGAAATATGCAACTGATTTTCATCTAGATGTTTCAGAATTGTCTATGGGGGCTTTCCGTTCACTCTGACACCAACTGTAGCGGGGGCGGGGTGGGTGGAATTGCCCTAGTTCCTTATGCAAAATCCCACCAGATCCCACCATATAAAACAAAAAAGAGTGACTAAGGTAAATATTGGTCCTTTAGAGGATGAGAAGGGCGTTTTAATAATGGGAGATGAAGAAATGGCTGAGGAACTGAACAGGTTTTTAGGGTCGGTCTTCACAGTGGAAGACACAAATAACACATCAGTGACTGATATAAATGAGGCTATGACAGGCGAGGACCTTGAGAGGATTGTTATCACTAAGGAGGTAGTGATGAACAAACTAATGGGGCTAAAGGTAGACAAGTCACCTGGTCCTGATGGAATGCATCCCAGAGTGTTAAAAGAGATGGCTTGGGAAATTGCAAATGCACTAGTGATAATTTACCAAAATTTACTAGACTCTGGGGTGGTCCCGGTGGATTGGAATTTAGCAAACGTGACACCACTGTTTAAAAAGGAGGCAGAAAGCGGGTAATTATAGGCCAGTGAGCTTAACTTGGGTAGTAGGGAAGATGCTGGAATCTATCCTCAAGGAAGAAATAGCGAGGCATCTGGATGGAAATTGTCCCATTGGGCAGACACAGCATGGGTTCATAAAGGGCAGGTTGTGCCTAACTAATTTAGTGGAATTTTTTGAGGACATTACCAGTGTGGTAGATAACAGGGAGCCAATGGATGTGGTATATCTGAATTTCCAGAAAGCCTTTGACAAAGTGCCACACAAAAGGTTGCTGCATAAGATAAAGATGCATGGCATTAAGGGTAAAGTAGTAGCATGGATAGAGGATTGGTTAATTAACAGAAAGCAAAGGGTGGGGATTAATGGGCTTTTCTCAGGTTGGCAATCAGTAGCTAGTGGTGTCCCTCAGGGATCAGTGTTGGGCCCACAATTGTTCACAATTTACATAGATGATTTGGAGTTGGGGACCAAGGGCAATGTGTCCAAGTTTGCAGATGACACTAAGATGAGTGGTAAAGCAAAAAGTGCAGAGGATACTGGAAGTCTGCAGATGGATTTGGATAGGTTAAGTGAATGGGCTAGGGTCTGGCAGATGGAATACAATGTTGACAAATGTGAGGTTATCAATTTTGGTAGGAATAACAGCAAAAGGGCTTATTATTTAAATGGCTAAATATTAAAACATGTTGCTGGGCAGAGAGACCTGGGTGTGCTAGTGCATGTGTCGCAAAAAGTTGGTTTACAGGTGTATTAAGAAGGCAAATGGAATTTTGTCCTTCATTGTTAGAGGGATGGAGGTTAAGACTAGGGAGGTCATGCTGCAATTGCATAAGGTGTTAGTGAGGCCACGCCTGGAGTATTGTGTTCAGATTTGGTCTCCTTACCTGAGAAAGGACGTATTGGCGCTGGAGGGTGTGCAGAGGAGATTCACTAGGTTAATCCCAGACCTGAAGGGGTTGGATTATGAGGAGAAGTTGAGTAGACTGGGACTGTACTCGTTGGAATTTAGAAGGATGCGGGGGGATCTTATAGAAACATACAATTATGAAGGGAATAGATAGGATAGATGCGGGCAGGTTGTTTCCACTGGCGGGTGAAAGCAGAACTAGGGGGCATAGCCTCAAAATAAGGGGGAGTAGATTTAGGACTGAACTTAGGAGAAACTTCTTCACCTAAAGGGTTGTGAATCTATGAAATTCCTTGCCCAGTGAAGCAGTTGAGGCTCCTTCATTAAATGTTTTTAAGATAAAGATAGTTTTTTGAAGAATAAAGGGATTAAGGGTTATGGTGTTCGGGCCGGAAAGTGGAGCTGAGTCCACAAAAGATCAGCATGATCTCATTGAATGGCGGAGCAGGCTCGAGGGGCCAGATGGCCGACTCCTGCTCCTAATTTTTATGTTCTTATGTATCATAGAATCATACAGTACCGAGACCATTCAGCAAAGGTACCAGAACCTCAAAGTGGGCCACTCTGAGATTGATTGTCATTCACTTTCTTTCACCTGGTGCCCATATAGATCCCTGGAGAGCCCTGCTTCCTGCCAACATGTAAAATGGAACATTTGCTTCAGAAGAAGGTCAGGGGGAGGATCCAATAGAGTTGTTAAAAATCCTGAAGGGTTTGACTGAGTAAATAGCGCAAAGATGCTTCCACTGGCAGGAGAGTAGGTAACAAGGAGGACACAGATTTAAGACAATTGGCATAAAAAAAGCATAGGAAACTAGAACTCATTTTACGCAACAATTGTTATAATATGAAAAGATGTTGGAAATGGATTCAATAGTAACTTCTAAAAGGAATTTGTAAAAATGCCTAAATGAACAAAAATTGCAAGGGCGTCGGACTAATTGAGTATCTGGTTCAGTGCTGGAGCAGGCATGATGGGCTGGATCGTCTCCTTCTGTGCTGTATGATTTTATGATCTGCTGAGATTTTTAGCAAGGAACCAGGGCAATCCCCCCATTATCCCTCATGTACACTCTCTCAGCCTGGTGTCAGAACGCGTGAGGGGGCAGGGAAGCCTCCACTAACAACTCTGAAACATCTAGATGAAAATCAGTTGCACATTTCCTACTCGTGGATCAGGAGTAATTTGTGGGGGAGGCAACATCAGCTTGACATCGTTTAATAGCTATGTGTTCATAGAACTGAGCTCCACAATATTTGAGGGCAAACTCCAT
The DNA here is from genome assembly GCF_902713615.1 of Scyliorhinus canicula. Classification (NCBI taxonomy): domain Eukaryota; kingdom Metazoa; phylum Chordata; class Chondrichthyes; order Carcharhiniformes; family Scyliorhinidae; genus Scyliorhinus; species Scyliorhinus canicula. Next base: position 180,042,274 of record NC_052153.1, on the reverse strand, counting down.
TTAAGTTAAGCAGCCAGACATCTGCAAGTAGACACAGAGATCTTATATAATTGTTTGGTAGGGTTGATTGAGAGTAGCTACTTTGCAGTACGGGGCTTCGTCTTAAATTTCAAAGTCAGCTCAAAATTATTGGCTTAAATTCAATTGCAAAGAATTTTGAATTAATTAGAATTTGTAGTGTGTGTTCAAAATCCAACCATTAATTGGGGTTTGTTGTGCTTAATATATACTTGCTCGGAAAGAAAGTAATTAATCCTTATCTTGTGTCAACTTTTCTCCTTGTACGTGATGCGTACATACGAGCAGAATCTGGTGACTTAAATATAGCACAAATTGAACACTCTCTGGGGATTACCGTGGTCTCTTTTCCATCAGAGGTCAATTAAGTTCCCTTGAATAGATGCAGACTGTCACACTGCTGGTAAACACAATTAGGACAAGTTTTAAATGCTCAGAGTAAAGGAGAACTCGTACCAAGTATAGAAGCCCAGAAACTGCATCTCTGATGATAACCAATGTGCCTTGCAGAAATCATGCAACATGATTGCTGATAGCACAGACTATGGGCTGAATTTGACTCTGGGGCACAAACTCCCACCGGGTGTAAAAGTCGGTAGCGGGCCCCATAGCCATTTAATGCCCGTTAGGCCATTAATTGGCTTGAGGTCGGTCTTCTGTGGCAGTGCCACTGGGGGTAACAGAGCTGGGAGGTTTTATTTAAGTGATCCTTGGAGAGTTGCTGTAGTTCATCCCAGCAACAATGGCGATTTGCTTCTACCCAACACCTATAACGCAGTTAAACATCCTCAGGTGAAGAATAAGCTAAAAACTGACACCGGGCCTCTGTCACAACTCAGCATTAGACATCCTCGGTACCAGGCAGCTGATTATCTGGGGTCTGGGGAGCCCTGGGGTCTGGGGGAGCCCAGGGTCTGGGGGAGCCTGGGGTCTGGGAGAGCTCAGTGTGTGGGGGAGCCCGGGGTCAGGGGGAGCTCAGGGTGTGGGGGGCGGGGTCAGGGGGAGTCCGGGATCAGGGGGAGCCCTGGGGTATGGGGGAGCCCTGGGTCAGGGGGAGCCCTGGGTCAGGGGGAGCCCAGGGCCTGGGGGAGCCCTGGGGTCTGGGGGAGCCCAGGGTCAGGGGGAGTCTGGGGTCTGAGGGAGCCCGGGGTCAGGGGGAGTCTGGGGTCTGGGGGAGCCCGGGGTCAGGGAGAGTCCGGGGATAGGGGGAGTCTGGGGTCAGGGGGAGCCCTGGGGTATGGGGGAGCCCTGGGTCAGGGGGAGCCCTGGGTCTGGGGGAGCCTGGGGTCTGGGAGAGCTCAGTGTGTGGGGGAGCCCGGGGTCAGGGGGAGCTCAGGGTGTGGGGGGGGCGGGGTCAGGGGGAGTCCGGGATCAGGGGGAGCCCTGGGGTATGGGGGAGCCCTGGGTCAGGGGGAGCCCTGGGTCAGGGAGAGCCCAGGGCCTGGGGGAGCCCTGGGGTCTGGGGGAGCCCGGGGTCAGGGGGAGTCTGGGGTCTGGGGGAGCCCGGGGTCAGGGGGAGTCTGGGGTCTGGGGGAGCCCGGGGTCTGGGGGAGTCTGGGGTCTGGGGGAGCCCGGGGTCAGGGGGAGTCTGGGGTCTGGGGGAGCCCGGGGTCAGGGGGAGTCTGGGGTCTGGGGGAGCCCGGGGTCAGGGGGAATCCGGGGTCAGGGGGAGTCCGGGGTCAGGGGGAGTCTGGGGTCTGGGGGAGCCCAGGGTCAGGGGGAGTCTGGGGTCTGGGGGGGCCCGGGTCAGGGGGAGTCTGGGGTCTGGGGGAGCCCAGGGTTTGCGGGAGTCCTGGGGTCTGGGGGAGCCCTGGGTCAGGGGGAGCCCTGGGGTCTGGGGAAGCCCAGGGTCTGCGGGAGTCCTGGGGTCTGGGGGAGCCCGGGGTCAGGGGGAGTCTGGGCTCAGGGGGGTCCGGGGTCAGGGGCAGTCTGGGCTCAGGGGGGGTCCGGGGTCAGGGGGAGTCTGGGGTCTGGGGGAGCCCGGGGTCAGGGAGAGTCCGGGGTCAGGGGGAGTCCGGGATCAGGGGGAGCCCTGGGGTATGGGGGAGCCCTGGGTCAGGGGGAATCCGGGGTCAGGGGGAGCCCAGGGCCTGAGGGAGCCCTGGCGTCTGGGGGAGCCCAGGGTCAGGGGGAGTCTGGGGTCTGGGGGAGCCCGGGGTCAGGGGGAGTCTGGGGTCTGGGGGTGCCCGGGGTCAGGGGGAGTCTGGGGTCTGGGGGAGCCCGGGGTCAGGGAGAGTCCGGGGTCAGGGGGAGTCCGGGGTCAGGGGGAACCCTGGGGTCTGGGGGAGCCCTGGGTCAGGGGGAACCCTGGGGTCTGGGGGAACCCTGGGTCAGGGAGAGCCCTGGGGCCTGGGGGAGCCCAGGATCTGCGGGAGTCCTGGGGTCTGGGGGAGCCCTGGGTCAAGCGGAGTCCGGGGTCTGGGGGAGCCCGGGGTCAGGTGGAGTCTGGGCTCAGGGGGGGTCCGGGGTCAGGGGGAGTCCTGGGGTCTGGGGAGCTCAGGGTGAGGGGGAGTCCAGGGTTTGGGTGAGCCCTGGGTGAGGGGGAGTCTGGGGTCAGGAGGAGCCCGGGATCAGGGGGAGTCCGGGGTCAGGGGGAGCCCAAGGTCGGGGGAACTGTGGGGTTTGGGAGAGCCCAGGGTGTTCGGGAGCCTGGGGTCTGGGGAAGCCATGGGGTCTGGGGGAGCCCTGAGTCAGGGGGAGTCCGGGGTCTGGAGGAGCCCGGGGTCAGGGGGAGTCCGGGGTCAGGGGGAGTCCGGGGTCAGGGGGAGCCCTGGGGTTTGGGGAGCTCAGGGTGTGGGAGAGCCCAGGGTTGGGGGGGTCCAGGGTCAGGGGGAGTCCTGGGGTCTGGGGAGCTCAGGGTGTGGGAGAGCCCGGGGTCAGGGGGGGTCCGGGGTCAGGGGGAGTCCTGGGGTCTGGGGAGCACAGGGTGTGGGGGAGCCTGGGGTCAGGGGGAGTCCGGTGTCAGGGGGAGTCCAGGCTCAGGGGGAGTCCAGGGTGTGGGGGAGCCCTGGGGTTTGGGGGAGCCCCGGGTCAGGAGGAGCCCAGGGTCAGGGGGAGTCCAGGGTGTTGGGGAGCCCGGGGTCAGGGGGAGTCCGGGGTCAGGGGGAGCCCGGGGTGTGGGGGAGCCCTGGGGTTGGGGGAGCCCGGGGTGTGGGGGAGCCCGGGGTCAGGGGGAGTCCGGTGTCAGGGGGAGCCCGGGGTGTGGAGGAGCCCGGTGTCAGGGGGAGTCCAGGGCCAGGGGGAGCCCGGGGTGGTGGGGGAGCCCGGGGTCAGGGGGAGCCCGGGGTGTGGGGGAGCCTGTTGTGTGGGGGAGCCCGTGGTGTGGGGGAGCCCAGGGTCAGGGGGAGCTTGTGGTCTGGAGGAGCCCAGGGTCTGGGGGAGCATGGGGTCTGGGGGGGTGCCTGGGGTCTGGGAGAGCCCGGGGTGTGGGGAAGCCCAGGGTTTGGAGGGGCCCAGGGTGTGGGGGAGCCCGGGGTCAGGGGGAGTCCGGGGTCTGGGGGAGCCCGGGGTCAGAGGGAGCCCGGGGTGTGGGGGAGCCCGGGGTCAGGGGGAGTCCGGGGTCAGGGGGAGCCCGAGGTGTGGGGGAGCCCGGGGTCAGGGGGAGCCCGGGGTCAGGGGAAGCCCGGTGTGTGGGGGAGCCCGGGGTCAGGGGGAGCCCGGGGTGTGGGGGAGCCCGGGGTCAGGGGGAGCCCGGGGTCAGGGGGAGCCCAGGGTGTGGGGGAGCCCGGGGTCAGGGGGAGCCCGGGGTGTGGGGGAGCCCGGGGTGTGGGGGAGCCTGGGGTCAGGGGGAGCCTGGGGTCTGGGGGAGCCCGGGGTCAGGGGGAGCCCGGGGTGTGGGGGAGCCCGGGGTCAGGGGGAGCCCGGGGTCAGGGGGAGCCCGGGGTGTGGGGGAGCCCGGGGTCAGGGGGAGCCCGGGGTGTGGGGGAGCCCGTGGTGTGGGGGAGCCCGGGGTCAGGGGGAGCCCGGGGTGTGGGGGAGCCCGGGGTCAGGGGGAGCCCTGAGTCAGGGGGAGTCCGGGGTCTGGAGGAGCCCGGGGTCAGGGGGAGTCCGGGGTCAGGGGGAGTCCGGGGTCAGGGGGAGCCCTGGGGTTTGGGGAGCTCAGGGTGTGGGAGAGCCCAGGGTTGGGGGGGTCCAGGGTCAGGGGGAGTCCTGGGGTCTGGGGAGCTCAGGGTGTGGGAGAGCCCGGGGTCAGGGGGGGGCCCGGGGTCAGGGGGAGTCCTGGGGTCTGGGGAGCACAGGGTGTGGGGGAGCCTGGGGTCAGGGGGAGTCCGGTGTCAGGGGGAGTCCAGGCTCAGGGGGAGTCCAGGGTGTGGGGGAGCCCTGGGGTTTGGGGGAGCCCCGGGTCAGGAGGAGCCCAGGGTCAGGGGGAGTCCAGGGTGTTGGGGAGCCCGGGGTCAGGGGGAGTCCGGGGTCAGGGGGAGCCCGGGGTGTGGGGGAGCCCTGGGGTTGGGGGAGCCCGGGGTGTGGGGGAGCCCGGGGTCAGGGGGAGTCCGGTGTCAGGGGGAGCCCGGGGTGTGGAGGAGGCCCGGTGTCAGGGGGAGTCCAGGGCCAGGGGAGCCCGGGGGGGTGGGGGAGCCCGGGGTCAGGGGGAGCCCGGGGTGTGGGGGAGCCTGTTGTGTGGGGGAGCCCGTGGTGTGGGGGAGCCCAGGGTCAGGGGGAGCTTGTGGTCTGGAGGAGCCCAGGGTCTGGGGGAGCATGGGGTCTGGGGGGGTGCCTGGGGTCTGGGAGAGCCCGGGGTGTGGGGAAGCCCAGGGTTTGGAGGGGCCCAGGGTGTGGGGGAGCCCGGGGTCAGGGGGAGTCCGGGGTCTGGGGGAGCCCGGGGTCAGAGGGAGCCCGGGGTGTGGAGGAGCCCGGGGTCAGGGGGAGTCCGGGGTCAGGGGGAGCCCGAGGTGTGGGGGAGCCCGGGGTCAGGGGGAGTCCGGGGTCAGGGGAAGCCCGGTGTGTGGGGGAGCCCGGGGTCAGGGGGAGCCCGGGGTGTGGGGGAGCCCGGGGTCAGGGGGAGCCCGGGGTCAGGGGGAGCCCAGGGTGTGGGGGAGCCTGGGGTCAGGGGGAGCCCGGGGTGTGGGGGAGCCCGTGGTGTGGGGGAGCCTGGGGTCAGGGGGAGCCTGGGGTCTGGAGGAGCCCGGGGTCAGGGGGAGCCCGGGGTGTGGGGGAGCCCGGGGTCAGGGGGAGCCCGGGGTCAGGGGGAGCCCGGGGTGTGGGGGAGCCCGGGGTCAGGGGGAGCCCGGGGTGTGGGGGAGCCCGTGGTGTGGGGGAGCCCGGGGTCAGGGGGAGCCCGGGGTGTGGGGGAGCCCGGGGTCAGGGGGAGCCCGGGGTGTGGGGGAGCCCGTGGTGTGGGGGAGCCTGGGTTCGGGGGAGCCTGGGGTCTGGAGGAGCCCGGGGTCAGGGGGAGCCCGGGGTGTGGGGGAGCCCACGGTTTGGGGGAGCCCTGGTGTCTGGGGAGCCTGGGGTGTGGGGGAGCCTTGGGCCTGGGGGAGCCTGAGGTCTGGGGGCATCCTGGGTCAGGGGGAGCCTGGGGTGTGGGAGAGCCCGGGGTGTGGGGGTGTCCAGGGTTTGGGGGAGCCTGGCGTCTGGGGGGAGCCCTGGTGTTATATTGTCAGGGGTCCTGCCATTCTTTACAGTCAAAACAAAGGATGAAAAGGTTGCCACACCGTCGGACACTTCACCAGCTAGTCAGACTTTATTAAAGAGCGCTGTCGATCACAGTGGGTGAGAAACCACGATTAAGGAAGAATGACGACATCTCAGCAACATCCGTTTTGGAAAGTGGCATCAAAGGAACACACGCAGTGAAGGTGAAGGAACCGAATTAGAGAAGTGTTTCTTCCTCACATTCTCAGGTGAAAGAGGGAAAATCTCCCAAGTGCTTCTGATGACACCCACCACGTAATCATGCAACACTACACAGAGATGCATTGCTTTACAATACTTAACATCCCTCCCCTTTGCTTCAGTAAGACAACTAAAATCAACTTTAATCCTTACTCATTCTGAACAATGATTACTTTACCAAGTATCATCACACAGTTATAGATACATACATGTGGCGAATGAGATTCACACGGCATTATAGTTACCAATGTCACTCTGTTCCAAGTAGATACATGTATCAATATTGTAAGTGCAGTTGCACTACCTGACCACCAGGGAGAGTAGCTCTGGGAGTACTCGAGAGTTTGTACTGGGCTCCTCCCTTGGCTCCGCCCAGAACTCCTCCCCCTGGAGCTGCTGTATAAAGATCCGTGCCACAGAGTCAGCCAGCCAGTTCACCGAAAGTTCAACGGCTAACAGGCTGGCTCTGTTGTAAGTATATTAAAACCGCTATTCTAATCCTACAAGCACGTGTCCGGAGAATTGTTGGTTCCAACAATACATACAATCAGTACGAGAGTCTTTTGTGTGGATGTCAGACGCGCTAAGGCAGAATCCATTGTTGTGGATGTTTTGCTTTCATGCTCTCGGTAGTTTGTCCACCAATTGGCTCAGGCACATGATCTGATAAAGTTGGTTCTTCTTCAGCTTCTCCAGTTGCTGTTGGTTCAACTGGTGTAGAATCTGAATTTAACTCAGTCGTGATCATTGGGATCATCAGGGATTTCCACAACAGCGAGTGTCAGATGTTGGCCTTTCAGATACCGACTCTGCAAATTCTCTTTTTGAAGGGAGGATTTGATCTGCGTATCTCCTCCAAACTCTCTCGACATCAGTTTGCATCAGATGTGAAATAGGCCCTGTCGATGTGAGTATTGTGGCAGGTACCCACTTCTCACTTGAAGAGTAGTTTCTCGTTAAAACTCTTACCGCTTGCTCGAAACATCTTTGTTTCGATGTTTGTTTGTGGCGAGTATCTTGGTTTTTTTTGTTGTCACTCTACAGGCGGGAAGAGCAAATCAGACTTGGTTCTCAAACTTCCTTCCTTTTTAAAAACAATGGGCTGGATTCACCGCCGGCGGGATTCTCCGTTTTGCTGGCAGCCCGAGGGTTTCCCGACGGTGTGGGGCTGTCCCACCCTGCTGGCGTAACGGAGAATCCCGCTGGCGGGTCGAGGAAGAAATGTGGCGCGGCGGTGCAGAGAATCCAGCCCAGTATTGCCGGCTTGATTTGAGTTGTCGCGTGTGCAGAGTTTCTGTAGGATATGAGAAATTTGTTCACTCTTTTAGCTAAAGGTCCTGCATCCTCTGATGCTTTAATGACATTCTTCACTGACAGTACTAACCTCTCCACCAATCCATTGGTAGAAGGATGATAAGGCACAGTTTTTCAATGCTGTCTACCATTGTTACTAAAATAGTCCACAAATTCCTTTGACCTGCATTGAGTCTCGTTATCACGAACTAATTAATTCCGGTTTTTCAAACCGTGCAAATGCTTTGTCCAGTCTTTTGATTGTCTTTTCAGCAGTTGTCGACTTCCCCATCATTATTTTGGGCCACTTGGAATTTGCGTCCACCAGGGCGAGAAACACATATCCGCCAATTGATCCCACAAAATCAATATGTAATCTCCACCACGACTGGCCAATCCCATGGGTGAAGTGCTTGAAGTGGTATTTTGTATCTTTGTTCAAGACTGACACTGACCTACTCTTTCTTCAATCTGTGACTTTGGTCCCAACAACCAAAAATAACTCCTGGCTAGTTCTTTCATCCGTACCATTCCTGGATTTCCTTTGTGGAGCTGATCCGGTATACGATTCCTCAAGCATGGAGGAATGAAAACCCTGATCCTCCATAGAAGTACTCCATTTTGTACCCTTAATTCAAGTTACCTTGTTCAGTGTGGCTTGAATTCCGGATTCCTCCTCTGTTTATCCAGTGGGATACCTTTCGAAATCATGTCCATGATATTCCCCATCACCAGATCTGACCTCCAAGAACAGTACAGCACAAGAACAGGTCCTTCGGCCCTCCAAGCCTGCACCGACCATGATGCCTATCTAAACTAAAACCATCTGCCCTTCCGGGGTCCATATCCCTCTTATTCCTGTATTTGTCAAGGTGCCTCTTAAACACCACTATCGCATCTGCTTCCACCACCTCCCCCGACAGCATGTTCCAGGCGCTCACCACCTTCTGTGTAAAAAACGTGCCTCGCACATCTCATCTCCTCTAAACTTTCCTCCTTGCACCTTAAACCTATGTCCCCTAGTGATTGACTTTTCCACCCTGGGAAAAAGCTTCTGACTATCCAATCTGTCGATGCCACTCATAATTTTGTAAACCTCTATCAGGTCACCCCTCCACCTACTTTGTTCCAATGATAACAATCCGGGTTTATCCAACCCCTCCTCATAGTTGATATTTTCCAGACCAGGCAACATCCTTGTAAACCTCTTCTGCACCCTCTCCAAAGCCTCCATTACGTGAACAGTCTTTTGTTTGTTATATTTGTCAGAAGAGGTTGCAACTCAGCTGCTACCTTCATCTGGAATTTTGGATGCCTTTGTTATGTAACCTTTCTGTCCACAATTACAACATTTGTTTTCTCAACACGAACATTCCTGTGGAGAATGCCCCACTTTGGCACACTTCTGGCATCCTTGCATGATGAGAGATTTTCTCAGTATTCATCTTGTTTATTAATAGTGTCAGCTCCAATTTAGGAAACTTCTTTAGGTGCCAACTCCATAGGCAGTGCTATTTCAACAGCAGGTTGGCGTGCTAGAGAGCTTTCTGTTACTAATCATCGCTAAATAGCCTCATCTCTCAATCCGCAGACAAGCCACTCACACAGCATGTCCTCGAGGGTTGGTCCAAACTCACAATATTTTGCTATTCTTTGTAATACGGCTAAAACATTGTTGAATATTTTCACCTTCTCCTTGGCTACATTGATAAAATCCGAATCTCTCTGCAATGATCAATGGCTTGTACTCATCAAGGAATCTTAGTCAATTCCTCAAAAGGTTCTTGTACCAGGCTTTTCAGGATGGACAAGACTTTGTAATAGCGTGAAAAGTTTCTGTCCTATTACACTCAAGATTGTCGCTGCTTTTAAACACCCCCAGATCAGGCAGAATGGTAGTTCTGATATTTCTAAAACCAATCTGTCAGTGTCAGGTCAATTTCAATCATCGCCACTGCTGCTCCTCACCTTCCGACAGTTTTGTGATCCTTATTCAGTTTTTGAAAAGCCTGCCAGGAAATCACAAAACTGTCGTAAGGTGGAAAGCAGGAGCAGCTAAGAATATTCCCGCTTGTAAAATAGTCACTCATATCTCTGTAATCATATAACCAATTTGATCCTGGGGGGTGGGGGAGGGGGGGGGTATGGGGGAGGAGTTTGGGGGAAGGTTGGATGGGTTATGGGTGGAGGATTTGAAGGGGTACTTGGAGGGGAGGATGAGAGGGGGGTTATAGGAGCAGTTGGGGAAAGGTTGAAGGAGGTTGGAGGGAGATTGCAGGGAGCTTGGGGGGGGGGGGGAGATTAGCTACAGAGTTGAATTAATCTCTTTGTAGTCACCTTTCTAACATCAGTTAAATTCTCTGAGATTAATTATACCTAGAGAATCAGCATTGAGCCTCCAATTTCATGATTGCCACAATTACCCTGCATCATGCCTGGAGGTGCAATGAAAGAAAGGCAAAATCTACATTTATACAGCACCTTTCACAATGTCCCAAATTGCTTCACAGTCAATGAAATACTTTTTTTTTTTAAATAATTTTTATTGAAAGAATTTTTTTACATGTAGATATTTACCCCAACTAACTATGAAAAATTACAAAATATTCCCTCTTAACAAATATCCCCCCCCGCCCGAACTCGCGCGCGCGTTGTCCCTCCCCCCCTCCCCCCTCTCCCAAAAACAAACAAAGCAACAATCAACATCAAACATGAACAGCGAGCAAGTTTGCCCGCATTTCAACCGTAAATAACCCACCACAACCGTTGTTGCCACCCCCCCCTCCCCTCCCCCCCGGGTTGCTGCTGCTGCGACCTCTGTACCCTATCTCTGAGCCAAAAAGTCGAGGAAAGGCTGCCACCGCCTGAAGAACCCTTGTACCGACCCTCTCAGGGCGAATTTGACCCTTTCCAACTGAATAAAGCTTGCCATGTCATTAATCCAAGTTTCCACGCTTGGAGGCCTCGCGTCCTTCCACTGTATTAGTATCCTTCTTCGAGCAACTAGGGACGCAAAGGCCAGTACTCGGCCTCTCTCGCCTCCTGTACCCCCGGCTCCACCCCAACCCCAAAGATCGCAAGTCCCCATCCTGGTTTGACCCTGGATCCCACCACCCTCGACACCGTCCTTGCCACCCCCTTCCAGAACTCCTCCAGTGCCGGACATGCCCAAAACATATGGACATGGTTCGCTGGACTTCCCGAACACCTGACACATCTGTCCTCACCCCCAAAGAACCGACTCATCCTTGTCCCCGTCATATGGGCTCTATGTAGCACCTTAAATTGAATGAGGCTAAGCCTCGCACACGAGGAGGAAGAATTAACCCTCTCCAGGGCATCAGCCCATGTCCCATCCTCTATCTGTTCTCCCAGCTCCCCCTCCCACTTGGCTTTCAGCTCCTCTACTGATGCCTCCTCCGCCTCCTGCATTACTTTGTAGATGTCCGATATCCTCCCCCCTCCGACCCAGACCCCCGAGAGCACCCTATCACTCGCCCCCCTACTGGGGAGCAAGGGAAACCCTTCCACCTGGCGTCTAGCAAATGTCTTCACCTGCAAATGTCTAAACATGTTTCCTGGGGGGAGCCCGAATTTCTCCTCCAGCTCTCTCAGGCTCGCAAACCTCCCATCTACAAACAGATCCTTCAGCTGCCTGATGCCCACCCTGTGCCAGCTCTGAAATCCCCCGTCCATGTTCCCCGGGATGAATCTATGGTTCCCTCTTAACGGTGCCTCCATCAGACCTCCCACTTCCCCCCTGTGTCGCCTCCACTGCCCCCAGATCTTGAGGGTGGCCGCCACCACCGGGCTCGTGGTGTACCTCGTGGGAGGGAGCGGCCATGGCGCCGTTACTAGGGCCCCCAGGCTTATGTTGCCACAGGACGCCCTCTCCATTCGTTTCCAAGCTGCCCCCTCCCCTTCCATCATCCACTTGCGCACCATCGATACATTTGCCGCCCAGTAATACCCCGAAAGATTGGGTAATGCCAGCCCTCCACTATCCCTACTCCGCTCCAAGAAGACCCTCCTCACCCTTGGGGTGCCGTGCGCCCACACGTAGCTCATGATGCTACTCGTCACCTTTTTGAAGAAGGCCCTAGGGAGGAAGATGGGCAAGCACTGAAATAAAAACAAAAACCTCGGGAGGACCGTCATTTTAACGGACTGCACTCTGCCCGCCAGCGACAGCGGCACCATGTCCCACCTTTTAAATTCCTCCTCCATCTGTTCTATCAGCCTGGAGAAGTTCAGCTTGTGGAGAGTCCCCCAGTTCCTTGCCACCTGCACCCCTAAATATCTAAAACTCTTTCCTGCTCTCTTAAACGGGAGTCTCCCGATTCCCTCTTCCTGGTCCCCTGGGTGTATCACAAATACCTCACTCTTGCCCAAGTTTAGCTTGTACCCCGAAAAGTCCCCAAATTCTGCTAGCAGTTCCATCACCTCCGGCATTCCCCCTTCTGGGTCTGCCACGTATAGCAGCAGGTCGTCCGCGTACAGCGATACCCAGTGCTCCTCCCCGCCCCTTGTCAACCCTCTCCACCCCCCTGAGCCCCTCAGTGCCATCGCCAACGGTTCAATTGCCAGTGCGAAGAGCAGGGGGGACAAGGGGCACCCCTGTCTGGTCCCCCGGTGGAGCCCAAAATACTCCGATCTCCTACCATTCGTCACTACACTTGCCGTCGGGGCCGAATAAAGCAGCTTCACCCATTTAATAAATCCCTCCCCAAATCCAAACCGTTCCAGCGTCTCCCACAGGTACTTCCACTCCACCCTATCAAATGCTTTCTCCGCGTCCAATGCCACCACTATCTCCGCCTCACCCTCCACTGCCGGCATCATGATGACGTTTAGCAGTCTCCGCACGTTCGTATTAAGCTGCCGCCCTTTCACAAAACCCGTCTGGTCCTCGTGTATCACCCCTGGCACACAATCCTCTATCCTGGTAGCCAGGATCTTTGCCAGCAACTTGGCGTCCACATTCAGGAGCGAGATAGGCCTATATGACCCACACTGAACGGGGTCCTTGTCCCGCTTCAAGATCAGAGAGATCAGTGCCTGCGACATTGTCGGGGGCAAAGCCCCCCCCTCCCATGCCTCGTTGAAGGCTCGTACCAGCACAGGGCCCACCAAATCCGCATATTTTTTGTAAAATTCCACCGGGAACCCGTCTGGCCCCGGCGCCTTCCCCGTCTGCATATGCCCAATCCCTTGACTAGCTCCTCTAACCCTATCGGCGCCCCCAGCCCCTCTACCAGCTCCTCTTGGACCTTGGGGAACCTCAATTTGTTCAAAAAGCCCTCCATCCTCCCTCCCCTCGTCGGCGGCTCTGACCTATACAGCTCCTTGTAGAAGTCTCTGAAGACCCCATTTACTTCTGGCCCCTTCTGCACTACGTTCCCACCCCTCTCCCTCACTCCCCCAATTTCTCTAGCCGCATCCCGCTTGCGGAGCTGATACGCCAACATTCTACTCGCCTTCTCCCCATATTCATAAATCGCGCCCTGCGCCCTTCTCCACTGTGTCTCTGCCTTTCTGGTGGTCAACAGGTCGAACTTAGCCTGCAAACTGCGCCGTTCCCCCAACAGCCCCTCCTCTGGTGCCTCCGCATATCTCCTATCCACGTCCAAAAGCTCCCCCACCAGCCTCTCCCTCTCCTGTCTCTCCCTCCTTTCCCTATGTGCCCGTATGGAGATCAGCTCCCCCCGGATCACCGCCTTCAGGGCCTCCCAGACCATCCCCACCTGCACCTCCCCCGTGTCATTAATGTCCAGATATCTTACAATGCTCTTCCGGACCCTCTTACACACCTCCTCGTCCGCCAGCAACCCCACATCCAGGCGCCACAGCGGACGCTGGTCACGCGCCTCCCCCATTTCCAAATCTACCCAGTGTGGCGCATGGTCTGAGACCGCTATGGCCGAGTACTCCACTTCCCGTACTTTCGGGATCAGTCCCCTGCTCAATACAAAGAAGTCAATTCTAGAATAGACTCTGTGGACATGGGAGAAAAAGGAATACTCCCTCGCCCTCGGCCTCCCAAACCTCCAGGGATCTACCCCTCCCATCTGCTCCATAAACCCCTTTAACACTTCTGCCGCTGCCGGCCTCCTACTCGTCCTTGAACTCGATCTGTCCAGCACGGGGTCCAGCACTGTGTTGAAGTCCCCCCCCATGATCAGGCCCCCTGCCTCCAGGTCCGGAATGAGGCCCAGTAGGCGCCTCATGAAGCCAGCGTCGTCCCAATTCGGGGCATACACATTAACCATCACCACTTTCTCCCCCTGTAGCCTACCCTTCACCATGACATATCTACCCTCTTTATCCGCCACCACCTCCGCCGCCACGAACGACACCCTCTTCCCTACCAGGATCGCCACCCCCCGGTTCTTTGCGTCCAGTCCTGAGTGGAACACCTGTCCCACCCACCCCCTTCTCAGGCGGACCTGGTCCGCCACCTTCAAATGGGTCTCTTGTAGCATTGCTACATCCGCCTTCAGTCCCTTCAAATGCGAGATTATTCTCGTTCTCTTGACCGGCCCATTCAGCCCCCTCACATTCCAAGTGATCAGCCGGGTCGAAGGGCCGCCCGCCCCTCTCCCCCGCCGACTAGCCATATCCTGTCACCTGCTCGCCCCGAGTCAGCCCTCCCCTTCTGACCCGCTCCCCATGGCGATGGCGCCCTCCCCCCACCCCTCCGGTCCTCAACTTCTCCTCCCTGGCCTTTTCAGCAGCAACCCGGTAGCCCCCCCCTTCCCCCCTCCCCCTCCCCCCCCAGGCTAGGACCCCTCCTAGCCGCGATGCACCCTCCATAGTACTTCCGTAAGTCAGCTGGTTTACGCTGACCTGGCTGCCCCTGCCACAATCCGACTCCTCCCGGCATGTGGGACATCCCCCCCTTACCACCCCTCCCTGACCCCACTCCAGCGCGGGAAAGGGAGCCATTGCTGACCACGCCCCTTCCTCCCACCCTCCTCCCTCCTCTGCCCCGCGCGCGGGAAACCAGAGGAAAGCCCGCGCTTTCGCCCTGCCACTCCCCCCCCCCTCCATCTTCAGTTCCACCCCCGTCCCCGATCCCACACCGATAAAAAGAACCCCCACAAAAAACACATACCCCCGGTACTCCCCCCCCACCCCGCCCCCCCAACATAACATTATAAATAACAGAAAAAAGAAGAAAAAACCTGGTAAAGAGAAAAAAAAGGGGTCCAAAAATACAGCCAAGTAAAAAGCCAACCAAAAGAAAGCCACGTGTCCAGCTTAAAGTACCAGAGCGGCAACGACCGCCAAGTATCCCCTGGTTCTAGTTCGAGTCCAGCTTTTCTTCCTGGACAAAGGCCCACGCCTCCTCCGGGGACTCGAAATAGTGGTGCTGGTCCTTATAGGTCACCCACAAGCGCGCTGGCTGCAGCATCCCGAATCTGATTCTCTTGGCATGCAGCACCGCCTTCGTCCGGTTGAACCGGGCCCGCCGCTTTGCCACCTCCGCACTCCAGTCCTGGTAGATCCTCACCGTCGAGTTCTCCCATTTGCTGCTCCTCTCTCTCTTGGCCCACCTCAGCACCCTCTCCCGGTCACTGAGTCGCTGGAACCGAACCAGCACCGCCCTCGGGGGTTCGTTTGCTCTTGGCTTCCTGGCCATTACTCTGTAGGCCTCCTCCAGTTCCAGGGGCGAAGGGACGGTCCCTGCCCCCATCAGTGAGCCCAGCATTTCTGCCACGTACCTCGGGAGGTCCGACCCCTCCAGCCCTTCTGCCAGGCCCAGGATCCTCAGGTTTTTCCGCCTCATGCGGGTATCCATCGCCTCCAGTTGGTTTTGCCATTTCAGGTGGAGTGCCTCGTGCACCTCCACCTTTCCCATGAGGACCGTGGCCTCCTCCTCCCTCACAGCCATCTCCTGCTGCAGCTCCCGAATTGACGCCTCTTGGGTCGCCTGGGCTCCCATCAGCCTGGTGGTCGTCGCGTTCATCGACTCCAGCAGCTCCACTTTCAGCTCCGTGAAGAAGCGCAGGAGAACGACCTGCTGCTCTTCCGCCCATTTCCTCCAGTCCTCGGGTGCGCCGCCGGCCGCCATTTTGGATTTCTTCCCCCGCTTTTTTCGGGGAGCTGCTGCCGCTTTTTTTTCTGCCCCACTTCGGGTGACGACCATAAATTTTACAGGGTTCTCCTCTGGGAACCTTCCCCCACCAGGAATCGTCGTATCAGCGCCGTTAGGGGCCCTCCAATCGGCCCGAAAACACCTTCCTCGCAGGAGCAGCCAAACGTGCGACTTAGCTGGTCATAGCCGCAACCGGAAGTCCCAATGAAATACTTTTTGAGTTGTAGTCACTGGTATCTGTTGGCAATGATATCAAATGGCAGATCAGGCTTGAGGGGCTGAATGACCTACATCTGCTACTACTAATAATGTTCCTACGTCATTATAGAACTGGGCTCTATGGTCTTTGTCATTATGGTGGAATCAAGGCTGGAACTCTGTTTATTTTGTTGCTGATGGAAGTTTACCATGAGTGGGCTTTGTGGGGTGAGATTGTCAGGATCAGAATGTGTAATAGGCTCAGAGTGCATCAATAACCTGTTTTACACTGCACATGGTTTTCAAGAGCTTTTTCCACTGACTTCAGTCTTGTCCTTTTGTCTACTTACCTATTATCCCACTTTATCTAGGTGCTGTTACAGAGTTATTTTGAGGTATTGAACTATCCTGATAATATTGTGCCGTACAGTAAATTGTAGCGAGGAGCAGCAATCAGCAGAGTCTTCAGACTTACAGATCACGAAACAGATACAATTCTGAACCATTCCATCTTGGTTCTCTGGCCTCTAGAATGTTCAGTTGCACAGGTGCACCTGAGGGCCCGGAAAACAGGACAAGCACCAAGGCCCATGATGTCTCTCCCTGGCCCTGTCTGTAAGGGACTCTCACCCTACACTCCATTACAACAATGACTGCACAAAATCACTTCAATAGCTGCAAGCGCCTTGAGGCATCTGGTGGTCAAACAAGGTACAATTTGTGGCCAGCCAGCATGAAGGGGGCAATGAGCAACGCGAAGATGGTGGCTCCATGCCCGATCGGGACTGTCGTTTGGATATCAGGCAGCAGTGGGGTCATGTCGTGTCTGGGAAGTCCCTGCTCTCTGAACCTCCTCTTGTTCTTTATTGAAAGCTCAAAAAGATTCAAAACTGATTTTTAAAAAGATTGCCGATCCTGCCAACTTTGCCAAAAGAATCTGCTGGCGCGTTCATACCCACTCACTTCTTGGGCGCAACTCCCTCCTCATGCCCTGGTGCAAACATCACTTTGTTGCTCTGATGCTTCACAATGTTGATTTTGATTTGCTATCGTGCAAAGTCTCACAACCTCTCTTTCTCAGTATCAAAAACATCGGCATCAAAAGTCCTGGGGCCTTATTGGAGGATTACCACTTCAAGGTTGGAGAGAGTGAGGCAGAACGGTCAGAGGGAACTGGTCTTAGTTCCTGTGGGAATGTCTACCCTCCGAACGGATGGATATGCCGCTCGGGGTGAGATCAATAGTGGCGGGAAGAGATTCGAGAGGAGCATAAACACTCAGTCAGTTGGACTAAGTGTTTCTGTGATGTTCACTATATGTAACTCTGTATCAGCAGGGCTGAAGGCCAGAGAGAGGGGGCGCTGCCCAGCTGGGAATATCCTCTGCCCTTAGCCTGAGAATCTACTGGCAAATGATCATAGCCATTAGAAAGACGTGGGTCTGCTGCTTGCCATACACTGTCCGGCCATGGGAGCTGGCTCTGACACTCAACGCATTGTCGGCAAGATTTTTATTTCCGTGCCTTTACAAAGTGAGACAATGGGAAACATAATAATGATCGCTTATGGTCACAAGTAGGCTTCAATGAAGTTACTGTGAAAAGCCCCTAGTCGCCACATTCCGGCGCCTGTTCGGGGAGGCCGGTACGGGAATCGAACCTGCGCTGCTGGTCTTGTTCTGCATTACAAACCAGCTGTTTAGCCCACTGTATAAGTTAATGGCTGGAATTTTCCGGTCTCTCCCGTCAGTGGGATCTTCCGGTTCCGGCGAGGTCAATGGACATTTGAATGAATCGTCGCGTTCGCTGTGGGACAATCAGCCATGGGGGGAATGGAAAGTCCTGGCCAGTGTTACCGTTCGTGTTGGGGAGGTGAGGCAGCCACCCCAAAGCCAGCAGCTTCCATTATATTTTACAGCCTCCCCCCTAGTGGATGCACAAGAGCCACTTCTGCTGGAGTTGGCCCGTACTCACTACTGTTGATATCAAAATAATTCCAGACCTGAATATCTCGCTGCTTAAAGAATAATTCTCATTTTCCCTCTGCTTCTTTTGCCAATTATTTTAAAATCTGGTTCCTCTGGTTAGGCAGCCCCTCCTGCCAATGGGAATGGTTTACCCTTAATTTACTCCACCAAAGGTTTGTGTGCCTCATCACCCCTTAGCCTTCTCTGCTGTCAGGAGAACAATCCCAGTAATGTTCCTGTTGCAATTCCTCAATGATGGGGTTCACGATATCCCTCCTCCGAGCCTAAGGCCAATATTGACCTCCAGACATTTTTATTGTCTCTTTGTGTGCAGCCCGTGATGTTAAATAGCTCTCTGTGAGATGCAGAAAGGCCTGTAACAATTTAGTAAAACATATGGCTTGAACAGAGTCCTCCCAAACTTAATCACGTATTTGGAAGGGTCTCATTAATCAAGGTTTAAGTGTTGTAGATTAGAATTCTCCATCCTGTGTACCTGCTATTTACATTACTAATTGGAAATTGCTCTTAACAAGCCAACAATTATCTCTCAGTCAAGCCCATGGTTAATTTGATATGTGAGGGGGTGGGGGGTGGAAATGGAACTATCAATATAAAAATTAAGGCTGAGATTGGCAAGAGAGATGGGATATAGATTACCTTGTCAATGAGCCGGTGACCTTTGCAGCAAAGGTAAAGTCTTTCATAACCATTGGTAGTTTGCAGACATTTTGCTATTTTGATGCTTCGGAAGGTCGACTTGCCCGATATAATTACGTGCTGGGAAATTGATACGGAAAGTTTATTTTTGCAACCTATACTATTTGTGTGGCCAGAGTAAATTGCTGAATAAACTCCATTGAACAGCCTGCTCGCCAGAAGACTTGCATCAACCATTCCCTTCCCCCAACCCTTAACGTGGTTTGTATAAGTTCTTTAATGAGGGGACGTCAGTGTCGAGGAGCCTATTTTCAAATGTGGTAACCTGAGGTGACATTTTTTCGCTGCTGGCGGTGCTGAACGGGCTCCTGGTGAATTGGCTCTTAAATGTTCACCGCATCCAATCCCATCATTCACGTTCAATTTGGCGAGACCACATTTAATACGTTCTGTGCATTTTTGGCCTCCTTATTACAGGTCAAGTGAAGGAGGGAAAACCAGACTCGATGCAGCCTTTTCACAGTCATCAAATAGGCACAATTCCAAAGGAGCATCTTCCTACACTGAAAGTGCCCTTGGAACACTGAGCTGATATTTTTCATGTGATTTGGTGATCTCCTGAAACAAGCGGTATTTCTCTAACATATAGGGCACCTGGTTTAAGATCTCCTCTGGGAGCTGCGACGCTGATGAGGAGGAAATAAGGCAGGCTGGGATTTATTTTTAAAAATTATTTCACGGGATGTGGACGTAGCTGGCAATTCCAGCATTTGTTACCCATCCCTAATGGCCCTTGAACTGTGTGGCTTGTTAGGCCATTTATTGTCACGTGTACCGAGACACAGTGGAAAGTATTGTTCTGTACCAGCCAGGGGGAATCGTCCATACATGAAAAACATTGGACATATGATTATAAAAGATGTAGGAAGAGGAACTGCAGGGGAGAGCTTGCAGAGAGTCACCACGCTCCGGCGCCATCTTAAGTTGGATATAAAGGTGGTTCTTTTCCTATCTGTTGGGCCAGACCCTGGGGTAATCATCTCGTTTGATGACGGAAGGACTGGGTAGAATAGAGGTATCTTTTTGCAGTTTTGGAGAGGTTTGGGTTGGGGTCCAAGTTTGTGTCATGTTGTATAAGGCTCATTCGGCTAGTTTTCACACCAACACAATGAGCTCAAGGTACTTTGAATTAAATAGGGGAACGAGACAGGGTTGCCATATGTTCCCCCTCTTGTTTGAATGGCAATTCAGCCTTTGCCCATTACTTTGAGGGCTTCGGGTAAGGGGATGGAGAGCCGGTTTTAGAGAGCGGTTAATGGTCAACCACATTACTGTAGATCTGGACTCCTATGTAGGTCAGACCACGGAAGGATGGCAGATTTCCTTCCCTAAAGGGCATTAGTGGGCCAGATGGGCATTAGTGAGCCAGATGGGTTTTTGCAACAATCAATGACAGCTGCCATGGTACTGAGGCTAGCTTTCAATCCCAGATTTATTAACCAGATTCAAATCTCGCTGGTTGCTGCGGGAGGATTTGAATCCAGAGGAGAAGCCTGGATTAGTCCAGTGGAATTACCACTACGCTACCAGCAGCTGCCAAAAATTATGAGTTATTTTCTAAATTTCAAACCCGTTCCTATGCGACAGATCTACATACCAAATGATGGGATGCCACAGTGGATGGATCTTTCAAAGTGGGATAAACTGTGAGAGGCTAAATGATACTCGCCTGTGCTGATCTTGTGAAATGATTCCATGCAAACGCTCAACCTTATTTCAACAGAATCATTTATGTATTTATTTTAATACTTTGATTAGAAAACAATATTTCATTGTGTACTTAAAATGTCAGGGATATTAATCCAATCATGCAAATCACACTATTTGACTTTCCCTGTTGTATTCCATAAATAACTTAGCCATCACGTCGGCCTCAAAGGGATCATTATTCTCTGTGCTGCACTTCATCAGCATTGTCCGTGTTCACCCTTATGGTCTTCATTATTTCCCATCTCATCCAGTTTTATTTCAATCTTTTTCCTGCCTCCTCTCTCGAAAGGGAGTAATAGAGTCATTCTGGCTCAGAACGAGGCCTGTCGGCCCTTCGAGTCCATGTCTAACAACTCATTTCCCATTCTAACCCCATAGTCCTGTACGTTTACCTCATTCAAGTAACTACCCAATATCCTTCTAGGGATAACAACCCCAGCTTCTCCAACCTAACCTTGCAGCCAAACTATCTAATTCCTGGATCCATTTGGGTAAATCTCGATGCCCACTCAAGGGCCCTTCCTTCTTTTCTAAAGCACAGTGGCCTGAGCTGGACACTATTTGTGGCCTATCCAAGATTAAAATCCCGACAGGGCAGAAGGAGGCCATTCGGCCCATCGAATCTGCACCGGCCCTTGGGAAAGTGCACCCTATTTAAGCCTACACCTCCACCCAATCATTGTAACCGCACCTAACCTTTTTGGGCACTAAGGGGCAATTTACCATGGCCAATCCACCTAACCTGCGCATCTTTGGACTGTGGGAAGAAACCGGAGCACCTGGAGGGCACAGGGAGAAAGCCCAAACTCCACACAGACAGTCACTCGAGGCGGGTATTGAACCCGGGTCCCTGGAGCTGTGATGCAGCTGTGCTGTGATGTAGCTGTGCTAACCACTGTGCCACCGCGCCGCCCACTCTCCCCTACATCCTCCAATCTATGGATCTGCTGAAATATCGCTGACATCTCTCTCCAGACATCCCCCCCAGGTGATAGGTGTGAGTGGGCACTCAGCAGAGGTTAGACTATGGCATCGATTGAGGAGCACCAGTGCTCAGCTCTCTGTGGGTTATCCTGAACCCCCTCCCCTTGACAGTGACCTCCTACAGTGTCGACACTATCACAGCACACTAGAATGATGTAATACAGAGGGTACGAAATGGGGGGGGCGGGGGGTGCGCGGTGGAGGGGGGAGGGTAGCGATGACGGACTAGGCTACGATCTATGTCCAGTGGGTGAGGATAAGGGCCTCCTCCGGGACCATCCTCCAACTCTTGCCGGTTTGGCGCCTCCTCATCATTTGCGTCCTCCTCCACCTCGGAGGTGGCCACGTGTTCCTCATCCCCACCTCCAGCACGTGAACCCGCTGCTGTGCCAGATTGTGGAGGACTGGTGACCGGTACAGGCTTGGAGGGCTGAAGGGCCTGTTCCTGTGCTGTATTGTTCTTTGACGCAGCAGACCAGCACAAAGTGGGCGATCGTCTGGGATGTGTACTGCAGTGCACCACTGCAGCTGTCGAGGCATCGGAAACGGATTTTGAGGAGTCCACACAGGTCCCTGCTTGTGCTCTAGAATGATCCCAAGGCGTAAATGTTCAAGGCTGCGGAAACCTTGACGGCCACCGAGAGTGGGTACCCTCTTTCTCCACATGGCGTCAGGTCCGCGACGACATGGCACAGGTGCCACACCGTTTCCTTGTTGTGGCGGAGCCTCCTGCGGCACACGCTGTCTGTCATCTGCTCAAATGACTAGCGACGATTGTACACCCTGGGCTGCCGCGGGCCGCCTCCTCTGGGTCTCACTCTGGCCTGATGGGTGGCCAGGTCCTCATTGTGTGCGGCAGGACCCGACACATGGGCAGCCAACTCTGGCCGTCCAGTCTACCAGCAGGATTACTAGGGCTTGTTCTACTTGGTTCAAAATACCATCCATGCCATTCACTATCTGGAAGGAATTGGGAGAAGGTGTTGGACTGACAAACAGCGGTGTCTCCCAGCTGGGACCCGCCGTTCCCCTATTGATCTCCCCATTTTCCCTTGCCCGGAACGCCCTTTCCCAAACGTTGCCGGCCGCAGTGCTGTCACCCTGTCACCCTGGCAACTGCACATGATGTTACCTGGACTGGGCACTAGTACCCTCCCCATTGCACTCATCCATCCTCCGGCTGTGGACATGTCCTCGGTGCTGAAGCCCATCTCCTGGGTGTAGGGATTTCGGCTGCTGCATGTGTGGTGTTGCCATTCGGCCCATCGAGTCTGCACCGGCTCTTGGAAAGAACATCCTTAAGCCCACAACTCCACCCTACCCCGTAACCCGGTAATCCCATCTAACTTTTTTTTGGACATTAAGAGAAATTTATCATGGCCAATCCACCTAACAAAT
Organism: Scyliorhinus canicula; assembly: GCF_902713615.1. Classification (NCBI taxonomy): domain Eukaryota; kingdom Metazoa; phylum Chordata; class Chondrichthyes; order Carcharhiniformes; family Scyliorhinidae; genus Scyliorhinus; species Scyliorhinus canicula. Next base: position 180,020,058 of record NC_052153.1, on the reverse strand, counting down.
ACATCTTTAGACTGTGGGAGGAAACCGGAGCACCCGGAGGAAACCCACACAAACACGGGGAGAAAGTGCAAACTCCACACAAACAGTGACCCAAGTGGGAATCGAACCTGGGACACTGGCATTATGAAGCAACAGTGCTAACCTCTGTGCTACCATGCCTTCTACTGTGTTCAAGCACAGAGTCCAGGCATCATGGTTTGATTGGGATGCTAGGCAATGGCTCCCATATGCTACATGGCTTGTCCTCCTACTGGAATCTGCTTGGGATGTCAGTGGGGGTGATGGCTGGTTAACAGGGCAGGCAGGCAGGGACAAGGGTTGCCCATTCAAAGGCTGGCATGGAGGAGCTGTGGACAGTTGCCCCCCCAGCGGACCATGTCCACCCCTCCACACACAACTCCGACCCCCTCCCATGGTGGTCCACCCCTGCAGAGGGTGCCCCTCCCATCCGGTTGCCCCCCTCCCAGAGGATAGAGGGGGCAAGCCCAGTGCCCCCGGGCTCATTGCCTGTGAGCGAAGATGGCTACTCACCTCCTCCACTCCCCGCAGAAGCCCTTTTGCCAGGTCACGTTTTTAAAAAGCGTTACTAATTGGCGCCAACGTGTGCACTTGCTGGGGAGGCGGCTGCATCATGAGAGGCCTTTGGATTTGGGATGGCTCCCATTAATTGTATGTAAATAGGGATTAAGTGATTATTGGTTTATTGCCAGGATCCCAATTTCACATATAGGAGCGCGCCGGTTGCATCGCAAACGTTTGCCACCCGACGCTGTTCTGGGATGGGGTTCTGCGGCTGCACCCGCCGCCGACCGGACATTCCCACCTGGTCTGCATCACACCCTTGGCGATTTTGCAGCCTGTCGTTTTTGGCTTCTCCCACTATTTGCTGGCCTCGCCACTCCCTCGCTCTCGCGAAACGAAGCCAGAGAATTGAGCCCGCAGTTAACTCAAGGTCATGTCTCTGGAATGGGCTTTAAAACAAGACATTCCTAAACCTGAGAAATCTAAACCAATTGTCCGACCAAAGGTGAAACCAGATGTCCTGGAAAGCAATGAGCTTTGAGGTGACTTCATGGCAGTAATGAACATACACTTTGCGGGGCCCTGTGTTCACCTTCATTTCTGGGCCCAACCACCGCCCACCCCCCCACCGCCCCCCCCCACCCCCCCACCCCCCACCACCCACCCGCCCACCCCCCACACCACCCACCCCCCAACCACCCACCCCCCCCACCGTCCACCCGCCCACAGCCCACCCCCCCACCTCCCACCTGCCCACGCCCCCCACCGCCCACCCCCACTGGCAACCCGCCCACCCCCCACCGCCCACCCCCCCACCGCCCCCCCACCGCCCACCCCACACCGCCCACCCCCCACTGCCCACCCCCCACTGCCCAGCCCCCACTGCCCACCCCCCACTGCCCACCCCCCACCCCCCCCCCCCCCCCCCCACCCACACGCCCACCCCCCCACTGCCCACCGCCTACCCCCCACTGCCCCCCCACTGCCCACCCGCCCACCCCCCCACCGCCCACCCGCCCACCCCCCACCGCCCCCCCACCGCCCACCCCCCCCACCGCCCACCCCCCCACCGCCCACCCCTCACCGCCCACCCGCCCACAGCCCACCCCCCTACCGCCCATCCCCCCACCGCCCACCGCCCCACCGCCCACCCGCCCACCCCCCACCGCCCACCCCCCCATCGCCCACCCGCCCACCCGCCCACCGCCCACCCACCCACAGCCCACCCCCCCACCGCCCACCCCCCACCGCCCACAGCCCACCCCCCTACCGCCCACCCCCCCACCTTTCCCCCCTGCAACTTTTCCCTCCAGTTCAGATTTGTCCCTCTCCAGCTTTGCCCCCACCCCCACTCCCACCCCCAGCTTCCCCCCTCCAGCTTTCCCCCCTCTCATGTTTTACCCCACTCTTCAGCTTCGCCTTCTCACAATTTGGCCTTTCCCCATCTTTGACCCTTCGCAATTTTGCCCCTCCCAACTTTATCCACTTTCTTCCAATTTTATCGCCCTTTGTCCAATTCTATCCACATTCTAGCCTTGCTCCTTATCCCAGCCTTATCCCTTCTCTCAACTTTATCCCCCCTCCCAGTTTTCCCCTCTCACTCTGTTTGGCCCCCTCGACGCCTAGTTTTGCCCCTGTTTCCCCGGTTTATCCCTCTCTCAATTTTCCCCATCCCAGCTTTTTCCATTTTCTTAGTTTTGCCACCCCTTTTGCATTTTTGCCCCTTCTAGTTGCCCGCCACTCCTCCTGCTTTGCTGCATCTTGCACCTCACCTCGACGACCTTGCCTTGCTGCTGGCTGCTTGGCTATAGCCTGTCCAGGCCTCTTCATCCCTGGCCTAGGGGTCGAGTCGCCTTTGCTCTCCTTGCTGCTGGCTCAGGCTGCCTGGCTATGGCCTTGCCTGCCCACCCCTGGCCTTGGGGTTGAGTCACCCCGCTGCTCTCCTCAACGACTGACAACTCGCACAGCACCTCACCTCGCTGCAGGTTCAGGCTGCTTGGCTATGGCCTTGTCTGCCCAGCCCTCCTCAGCCCTGGCCTCAGGGTCGAGTCGCCCCGCTGCTCTCCTCAGCGACTGGCACCTCGCCCCTCACCTCACTCGACGATGCCACCTCGCTGCTGACTACCTGGCTATGGCCTGCCCCCGTGAACCCATGGTCGAGATTGAGAAACCTGCTATTTCGTTGGCAAAACACAGGAGATCTTCACCTTGACTGCTGCCTCTCTCCCTCCTAGTCACCTCAATGACGTTGGATCAGTGCTTTCCCGCTCTAAGGGTCTCACTAATCAGAGTCTGATGTCGCTCTGCATTGCAGCTGATAGGCTCAGCAAGGCTCTGATTGGTGCCCAAGACACTACTTATGGAGGTCAAACCTCACTTGGCTTCACCCATTCATCTGAACTGTGGGCTCGCAATACCATTCTCACCTGTCACGGGTCGTATATCTTTTCTGTCTATTTAGCTGATATATCGAGTTCAAATTGCTGTTTCTCAATAAATGGCTTTAAAATCACCTATTAACTGCATCCACAGGGGGTGGTCTGTGACACCCACGCCAAACCTTTACAAAGCAAAAGAGATTTTATAGAGGTGCACAAGATTATGACAGCTTTAGATGAGGTAGGCAAAGAAAAGTTGATGGTACAAGGATTGGGGGGCACAGATGTAAGGTTTTGGGCCAGGAGGGAATTGTGGAAGAACTTACCTTCGCAGCGAGTGATAATAACCTGTAACTCACTGTCTACGAGGGTGGTGGAAGCGGAGACGATCAATTGCAAAATGAAATTAGCTTGGCGTTTAAGGGAAATAAACTCACAAGGCTACTGAGATAGAGCAAGGAAATGGGACAGTGTGGATTGCCCGACAGAGGACTGGTATGGATTCCACGGACTGAATTGCCTCCTTCTGTGCTGTAGTGATTCTCTGACTCTGGTATAATGAGATGGGGGATGGGGCCTGGGTTTAAAGTCTTCTGTAAAAGATAGCGGGCTGGATTCTCCGTCGGCGAGATCCTCTGCTTTGATGCAGCGCACTCACGCCCATGGATTTCCCAACAGCGTGAAGGTGCCCACAATGGGAAACCCCATTGGCCGGCTGGCGGGATGGAGGATCCTGTTCCTGCCGGGGGCACGTCGCACCAGAAAACGGGTGCTGCAGGATGGAGAATCACGCCCACCACCTCATTTAAAAAAAAGATTTAGATTACCCAATTTTTTAATTTCCCAAGTAAGGCGCAATGTAGCGTGGCCAGTCCATCTACCCTGTACACCTTTTTGCATTGCGGCACGGGGAGAACGTGCAAACTCCACACAGACAGTGACCCAGAGCGGGGGTCGAACCCGAGTCCTCAGCGCCGTGAGGCAGCACTGCTAAGCACCGCGCAACCGTGTCCCCCCCCCCCCACCCCCCACCCCACCCCGCGCAGCACCTCTGACAGTGCAGCACTCCTTTATCACTGCCACTGGAGTGTGAGCTTGAATCTCATGCTCAAACCACTGGAGTGGGAATTGAAACCACAAACATTCGGTCTATTAATTCCCCCTTACAGTAATCGTCTCGCCACATGCCTGCGCACCACTCACTGATGTTGTTTAACTAAATTGTAAAGCTGCTTGCAGGGAACATTTTTTTTCTTTTTTTTTACACTTTTTACACAGCACAACAGGAATTTTCCCCAATAGAAGCAACAGTGAGAAATTGAGCCCTGGCTGAATTGTTTTAAATAGAAAGTACTTGCCATGATTCCATCCCTTAATTTGCTTTCTAATGACAGATTCAGCGTGACTGGGTGATGGTTTAACATTTGCAGTCAAATCATTTTCTGCTCTCACCTCTGCTAATGGACAGTGCGAAATAGTACCTATTCATTTTGCAGTAGGTTTGAGATTGCCTGTTTCAATGCCCTTATTGTTCAGATTATAATCCATGGGCCACTCTTTACTCCATCCAATTTAGTTTGTCCAGATTTCTTTGAGTGCCATTAACCTCCCTTAAACTCATCACCTGGTCACATAACTTTGTAACATTTGTTGACGTTTGCTCACTGAATTGGGTTTAAACTTGTTGTGAAATGAGGCACTCGTCACAATCAGTCCTATTCAGTTATTAAAATAGGCTACCAAAGAGAAAATGCTGGAAAATCTCAGCAGGTCTGGCAGCATCTGTAGGGAGAGAAAAGAGCTAATGTTTCGAGACCAGAAGACCCTTTGTCAAAGCTGGTTTGAGAAAGGGTCATCCAGTTTCGAAACGCTAGCTCTTTTCTCTCCCTACAGATGCTGCCAGGCCTGCTGAGATTTTCCAGCATTTCCAGCATCTTTGGTTTCAGATTCCAGCATCCACAGTAATTTGCTTTTATTAAAATAGGCTGCTGAGGGTGGGAGAAATGCAAACACACGGGTCCCAATGGTTAAAGCTAGCACGGAGTTGCTGCGCATTACTCCAAACACTTGCCAGAACATTCCGCATCCTCCACAATCTGATGATCTTCAATTTCATTTTTAGATGCTGTGTAATAGCAATTAGACTTATATTGAAGGCAGTGCTTTCAATATTAATGCCTTTCTTTGGCTTATAAGAATATCATTATTCAACTCGAATATGATGGCTTAGTACCTCATTGTAGAAGAAAGAGCAAATTTTCTGCTGTTGGGCAAATAAATCGCTGTCATGTTCTTCGCTGGTTAGTCATTTTCTCCTCTTAGAAAATGTCTTGGTCAATTATCTTTCGCCGTTCTGACAGAACAATTTCTTGAATGCTATTATTTCTGAGTGGGTGAGGAGCTGACACTTCCTGTGAATAATTGTGTGATGCTCATGTTTGTGCACATAACAGTGAGAGCCGGTTTTTACAAATTCCTTCACGGGATGTGGGCATCGCTGGTTCGGCCAGCATTTATTATCAATTTGCCTTTGAGAAGATGGTGGGGAGCCATCTTCTTGAATCGCTGCTGTCCATGTGGTGTAGAAACACCCACAGTGATGTTAGAAATGAAATGAAATGAAAAATGAAAATGAAAATCGCTTATTGTCTCGAGTAGGCTTCAATGAAGTTACTGTGAAAAGCCCCTAGTCGCCACATTCCGGCGCCTGTCCGGGGAGGCTGGTACGGGAATCGAACTGTGCTGCTGGCCTGCTTGGTCTGCTTTAAAAGCCAGCGATTTAGCCGAGTGAGCTAAACCAGCCCCTGTGAAAATTGCTTATTGTCACAAGTAGGCTTCAAATGAAGTTACTATAAAAAGCCCCTAGTCGCCACATTCCGGCACCTGTTCGGGGGGGGGTTGGTACGGGAATTGAACCGTGCTGCTGGCCTGCCATGGTCTGCTTACAAAACCAGCGATTTAGCCCTGTGCTAAACAGCCTACCATCATAGGAAGGGGACTCCATGATTTTGACCCAGCGACAGTGATGGAACGGTGATATAGTTACAAGTCAGGATGGTGAGTGACTTGGAGAAGACCTTCCAGCTACACCCCTGTATCGGTTGCTCTTGTCCTCCTTGGCGGTAGAGGTCATGTGTTTGGAAAGTGCTTTTGAAGGAGCCTTGGGGGATTGTTGCAGTACATCTTGTAGATAGTACACACTACTGCCACAGTGTATTGGTGATGGAGAGAGTTTATGATGGAGGGTGGTTGCCAGTCACGTGGCCTGTTTTGTCCTGGATAATATCATGTTGTTGAAGCTGCATTCATTCAGGAAAGTGGAAAGTAATCCATCACAGCTCTGACTCATGCCTTGTAGATAGTGGACTGGCTTGGGGAGTCAGGAGGTGAGTTACTTGATGTTGAGTTTGCTGAATGGGATTAAAGATAATAACTTCTGCTCTGTCTGTTCTATGTTCTCATTCAGAACATAGAACACAGTGCAGAAGGAGGCCAATCGGCCCATCGAGTTTGCACTGACCCACTTAAGCCCTCACTTCCAGCCTATCCTCATAACCCAATAACCCCTCCTTACCTTTTTGGACACTAGCAGTAATTTAGCATGGCCAATCCACCTAACCTGCACGTCTTTGGACTGTGGGAGGAAACTGGAGCACCCGGAGGAAACCCACACAAACACGGGGACAACGTGCAGGCTCCGTACAGACCCAGCGGGAATCAAACCCAGGACCCTGGCACTGTGAAGCCACAGTGCTAGCCACTGTGCTAACGTGCAGACTTGATGGCCGCACTGTATGTTCTATGCTCTATCCTCCAAGCTTTTGTTTAAATTCAAACAAGGCAAGTCGACTCTGATTGGTCGAGCAATCTGAACTACAAAGCGACTACCTAATAATTTGTGGATTGGAACCAGGAAGTCCACCTATAAAATCAAATGGGCTGCATTAAAAATGAATAGTTATTCATCTTCCAAAAACAAAAGCAAATTAAGAGTTTTTATTACATATGTAATAATAATAATAATCTTCACTATTGTCACAAGTGGACTTACATTAACACTGCAATGAAGTTACTGTGAAAATCCCCTAGTCGCCACACTGCGGTGCCTGTTCAGGTACACGGAGGGAGAATTCAGAATGTCCAATTCACCTAACAAGCACGTCTTTCGGGACCTGTGGGAGGAAACCGGAGCACCCGGAGGAAACCCACGCAGACACGGGGAGAACGTGCAGACTCAGCACAGACAGTGACCCAAGCCGGGAATTGAACCTGGGACCCTGGCGCTGTGAAGCAACAGTGCTAACCACTGTGCTACTGTGCTGCCCAATATTATCATAGAATTTACAGTGCAGAAGGAGGCCATTCGGCCCATCGAGTCTGCACCGGCTCTTTGAAAGAGCACCTGATCCAAGCCAACGTCTCCACCCTATCCCCATAACCCAGTAACCCCACCCAACCCAACATTAAGGGCAATTTAGCATGGCCAATCCACCTAACCTGTACATCTTTGGACTGTGGGAGTTAACTGGAGCACCCGGAGGAAACCCACGCACACACGGGGAGAACGTGCAGGCTCCGCACAGATAGTGAACCAAGCTGGGAATCGAACCTGGGACCCTGGAGCTGTGAAGCAATTGTGCAAACCACCATGCTACCGTGCTGCCAATGTGATGTGTGAGATTAATAAGCAATGCATCACAAGATTTTACTACTTTCAATAACTTGAGGTTTCTATTAGGATTTATGTTGCAAAGTTCTTGTTCTTTTTTTCAAATGTACTTTTTACTTCTTATTACCACTCTGTTCCTCCCCTTTAACAACTCCTTGTTGGTTCGACAGGCAATGACACTTTCCAGAATCTTGTCACGGTGGGTGACTTTGACAGCCTATTTGTCTGCATTCAACACCCGTACTGCAGGGGTAATTGGATAGAAATTAGATGGCTAAATCTTGTCAAATCTCCCAGAATGCAGTGATGAACTGAATGATCCATTTTCACATTGTAGTCCTATCTGGCTGCATGGAACCATCAGTCTTACCATCCAGATCATAAATTACCTTTGCGTTACTTCCTGTAATCCTATTTTAATCTCACTGTTGTCGCTCTGGCTTCCAATAATGGCCGGGAATGAATCTGGAGGGTCAATGGGTTGGTCCAAGGCTTTTCATCCAAGTTGATCAAGCATCGTAGAGCTGGCCAGAATAGGTCAGAAACCTCACCCGGTTTGCTTTTCATGATGTGAGAATTGACTTAGCTCATCACGATCAACTGCTACTGAGTCCATTCATTCTGACTGAAGTCAGCTAATGCAACACAGGCAGGAAATCAAATCTTCCTGAACTTTACCGCTTAGTATTCAACTGCCGTTCTGCATTCATTACCAAAATGTGACAGTAACTATAAAGCTGAAAAGGGAAGTAGGATCTTGGTGGACTAATAAATAATCTCCTTTCCAGGCAATTGATTGCTTTGCATCCTGCAGTCCTATTTTAATAGCTCCCAGACTGCTTTGCACCATTTTAAGTGATGACTTATCTAAATGACAAAAAAGGTATAACATCTGCCGTGTCAGTCATTACTCAACCCTCACTTTCCTTGTGCAGTTTGTTCATTGACTGTACAATGAAGGAACCATAAGAAAAACTGCACTGTTGGAAGTTTAATTAAATGCATTCCTTACTTTGATTATTTATAGCTAGAGAGTGGAATCCTTTTCCATATCTCTCGTTGAAAGTCAGCACTGAGAGCAGCTAGATCTGTTTTAGCAGAGTTAGAATGCAACATGATGCTTGTAGCCACTTCACCCCATAAATACAGGGCTGGAATCTCCGGTCCCCCAGGCGCGTGTATCTTGCTGGCGCGCCATTGGCTGGTGGTGGGATTCTCTACATCCACCGGTTGTCAATAGGATTTCACATTGACGCCACCCCACGCCGCCGGGAAACCAAGAGAGTTACCGGGGGAATTCTGACCACAGTCTCTGCTGAACATGTTGAACTTCCATTTCCTACTCTGGTGTAACCCTTTCACTCAGAAATATTTGGCCACCCTGTGCTGTAGATTCTTGAGAATTTACCACAAAACAAGGTCAAATTCACTTTGGGCTTAAGCAGCTACCCGAAAGATCCTTTCCAGCCCGGCTGAAGGCTGAACCTATAAGACCATAAGACATAGAAGCAGAATTAGGCCACTCTGCCCATCAGGTCTGCTCCACCATTCAATCATGGCTGATAATTTTCTCCTCCCCATTCTCCCCACAAACCCTGACCCCTTATTAATCAAGAACCTATCTACCTCTGTCTTAAGGACACTCAGCGATTTGGCCTTCTGCGGCAAAAAATTCCACAGATTCATCACACTCTGCCTGAAGAAATTCCTCACTCCATCTTTCACCATCCAGAAACAAAGGTGAGATGATGAGAATTTCTTTCATGTTGTTATGAGACCCTGAGCAAGTGCACGGTCAATTCCAGGACCACTCACCCCGGAGTCACAACACAAGTGAACTAACCAATAATTTTAAAAAACAAACCCGAATTCTTTGACCCTTGGCTTCCCAATAATTACAGTACCAGGGGCGGGATTCTCCGAGCCCGTGCCGGGTTGGGAAATTGCCGGTGATGCGGGAAATTCCCGCCACACCGTTCTGACACCGGAACACGATTCTCTGGTGATCGGAGAATCAGCGGCAATTGCTCCAGCGCAGTCGACACGGTGCAGGTTGAGGGCCGCTGAAATAGGCCCCGCGGCGATTCTCTGCAATCGACCGGCCGAATTCCCGCTGAGTTCTGCCGAGTCCCGCCGGAGTGGTTCCAACCTGGTACCACCCGGCGGGAGCTCAGACCTGTGGTCGCGGTGGCCGACCTGGTCGGGGGGGCGGGGTGATCGGACTCCGGTGGGAGGGGCTTCCACAGCGTCCAGGCCTGCGATCAGGGGCGACTGATCGGCGGGCATCCGCAATCTGGTGGGGGCCTACCTCCTTTCCGTGCAGGCCCACTGTAGGGCTCCGCCATATTGCTTGGCGCCGGAGGGAAAACGGCCACCATGTGCATGCGCCAGTGCAGAGATGGCTAACGTGCGCATACGCGGACCTGCACCGACAGTGCATGGCCGCCTTTCGGCGCCGGAGCAGCGTACAGCACTCTGGCGCTGTGCTAGCCCCCTGAAGGCCACTGAATCACTGGGCCAGGAGGCCAATTGACGCCGCCATTCACCACCCCGGTGTTTACGCCGCCGTTAACAATTGGCCGGGATTTCGGAGAATACCGGCCCAGGTTTGTAAATGCAAACACTGTTTATTTATAAGATGAATAATGATGAAATATGCAGTAAATGCAACTGAATAATAATAAGCTAACCTACTACCTCCTTTAACCATCCCATACACTTAAGAAATAAACTGAAAATTGCTTATTGTCACGAGTAGGCTTCAAATGAATTTACTGTGAAAAGCCCCTAGTCGCCACATTCCGGCGCCTGTTTGGGGAGACGGACATGGGGTAAAAACTATAAGGTTGAAGGTCAAAAGCATGTGGCCCTTTAGCACACTTTCCTTGCAGCACACCCGCTGATTATAGTCTCTGGTTTACAGCTGCCAATGGTCTTCCTTGCAGCGTCATTCATTCAGGTTTCTTGAGAGATGTTGTATTTCTCATCAAGCTGGTACTTCAGCTTGAGGTTCACCTCCAGGTCTGTATCTTTCGGTATAGACACTTTATTCCTCATCAAACCTTGCTTTCAGCTTGTGGTTTGACCTCAAGCCTTTGCAGTCTCAAGAGTATGAGAGACCCAGGTTTACTGGACCAAAGGAAGTCAATCCTCACAGTGACCTTACGGAGAGGATAGGACAGATCTTTTTGGAGAGAATTAATTAGAACCCTCCAACTTAGCTGCAGAATCAAAAGTGGAAAACAAACTGGGACATTGCGACTCTGAGAACATTCCAGTGGGATCAGATCCAATCACCACCTGTTACCAAGCAGAACACAGCCTTTTGAGCCCAGTCATAGGCCATCAGCCAAATCAATTAAAATGAGTCATCACTGACACTGGCCAGTGGGCAATCACCCATGTAAGACCCTGCTGTTTGAGTTAAAGGTAAAGGTTGAATTTGCCTTAAAGTCCATTAAACACGGGCACTACGGTGGCGCCATGGGTTCGCCCAGCTGCCTCGCGGCGCCGAGGTCCCAGGTTCAATCCCGGCTCTGGGTCACCGTCCGTGTGGAGTTTGCACATTCTGCCCGTGTCTGTGTGGGTTTCACGCCCACAACCCAAAAGATGTGCAGGCTAGGTAGATTTGCTACGCTAAAATTGCCCCTTAATTGAAAAAAATAAAAAGTCCATTGAACACCCATGGATCCTGAATATAACAGCAAAAAATAAAGAAAAGTGAAATAAGGGAATAAACAGGAACAAATAAGAGGGACCCTCACAATATATGCAACAAGTTGTTGTGAGCTGGATTGCACTCCCTAAAGAGTGATGGAAGATGGTTCAATAATCACTTTCAAAAGGAATAGATATAGATGAGAAACAGTACCATTTGCTGATTGATGAGGCACGTTAACGCCGGCGGGATCTTCCGGTCCTGCTGATGGTGCAGACCCGCGGCAGGTTTCCCGGCGACAAGCGGTGCATTCAATAGGAAACCCCATTGACAACGCTGGAACCAGGAGATCTCGCCACTTGCCAATGGCAGGCTTTCTCCGTAGCAGAGAAAAACGCGGCAGGTTGCGCGGAAAAGCCCACCCATTAGCAGAGACAAGTGAGACTAATTGAATAGCCCTTTAGAAGCTCCAGCTTCGGCAGGTTGGGAGGAATGTCTTCTTTCTGTGTTGGATGATTTCATGGTATCCCAACAATAGAAGGAGAATAAACCCATGCATGATCCCCATTTGCAATCTGCCCCTCCCCCTCCAACCCCCATGCTGAACTCTGGGCCAGGCTCTGGCATGTTCTGATGTCGGAGCCCCCCCCCCCAACAACCTCAGCTTCTTCGATGGTGTCCCTGACTTCTTCTGTGAATCCCACCCCCAGTTATTTGCACAACCCCACCAGCCCCTTTGTGGTCCTCCTGGCTCCAGTTCTATTGCACACGAGCACACACCCCACCCCATACATAGAATTTACAGTGCTGAAGGAGGCCATTCGGCCCATCAAGTCTGCACGAGCCATTGGAAAGAGCACCCCACTTAAGCGCACACCTCCAGCCTATCCCCATAACCCAGTAACCCCACCTATCCTTTTTAGCACACGAAGGGCAATTTATCATGGACAGTCCACTTAACCTGCACATTTTTGGACTGTGGGAGGAAACCGGACCACCCTGAGGAAACCCATGCAGACACGGGGAGAACGTGTAGACTACGCACAGACAGTGACCCAAGCTGGGAATCGAACCTGGGACCCTGGAGCTGTGAAGCAACTGTGCTAACCACGGTGCTACCATGCTGCCCAACTTCTGCAGTATACCGCAGGGCAGGGGGTTGGCCACAGCAAACTGTTAGAGGCCCAGGTGCTGGGGATGGAAAGACAGAGTGGGGAAGGAGAGAGAGAGATAGACACACATACAGATAGACAGAGTGGGAAAGGAGAGAGAGAGATAGACACACATACAGATAGACAGAGTGGGAAAGGAGAGAGAGAGATAGACACACATACAGATAGACAGAGTGGGAAAGGAGAGAGAGAGATAGACACACATACAGACGGACAGAGTGGGAAAGGAAAGGAAGTAAAATGTTGAGTAGAATTTGGAGATCTGTAGCTGAGACCCAGAAATATGCAACTCAGGGTTTGGGTGATTTAGTGCTGTCTCATTTCAATGTATTTCTGTTATATTCAGTTATTTATTTTATTTTGCAAGTTATTCCAGCTAGGAATGCACATTGCTGCACATGTACGGTACAGCATTGCAACTTGTACATTATTTCTTCCAGTGGTAGCAAATTCCCGAAGGAACCTAACTCTGGCTTTAAAATGGATTTCCATGGGGCAACACAGTGGCGCAGTGGGTTAGCCCTGCTGCCTCACGGCGCCGAGGTTCCAGGTTCGATCCTGGCTCTGGGTCATTGTCCGTGTGGAGTTTGCACATTCTCCCCGTGTCTGCGTGGGTTTCGCCCCCACAACCCAAAGATGTGCAGGTTAGGCGGATTGGACACGCTAAATTGCCCCTTAATTGTAAAAAAATTAATTGGGTACTCAAAATTTATCCAAAAAAAACATGGATTCCCATGGGAACCTGTGATTCGTTTACAGTTGTTTCACATAGAGGTGCGATTTTCAGGAACACAACCACAGCAAATGAAGACTTTTTGTGTTTATTTGGCGGTTCTGGCCAGTGGAAACCCCAGGATGTTGAGAGTGGGGGATTCAGCGATGGGAATGCCATTGAATGTCAAGAGGAGATTGCTAGGTCCACTTTTATTGGCACTTGTGTGGCAAAAAATAAAATTTTCAAAATGTTCCACAAACATCTCCTCCATTAAACATGAACGAAAGAGCCGAGTTTCAGAAAGCAGGCGAGAGCGTCTGTCCTTACGTCAAGGCAGCATCTTACTAACTGTGACTTCCATGGGCCCTTGCAAAATGTAAGTCAATGGGAATCAGGGGAAAATGCTTCACTTGTTGGTGTTATAACCAGCCACAAAGAAAGATGGTTGTAGTTGTGAGATTATCTCAGTCCCAGGACAGTGCGGCAGGAATTTCTCAGGGTAGTGTCCTAGTCTGAACTATCTTCAGCAGCTTCATCAATCACCTTCGCTCCAACATAAGGTCACAGGTAGGGATGCTCAAAGATGAATGCAGTGTCATTGGCAACTCCTAAATTACTGAAACAACACATGCCCACATGCAACACGACCTGGACGCCCTTCAGGCTTAGGCTGATAAGTTACTTATAGCTTTCGCACCACACAAGTGCCAGGCAATGAATACTACCAGCAAGAGTGAACCTAACCATCTTCCTTTACATTCAATGGCATTACCATCACTGAATCCCCCACTATCAATATCCTGGGGGTTACCATTAGTCAGAAACTTAGAAGGACTAGCTTTCTGAACAAATACTGTTTATACAAGAGCAAGTCAGAGGCAGGGGATTCTGCAGGGAGTAACTCACCTCCTGACTTCCCAAAGCCTGTCCAATGTCTGCTTGGCACAAGCCAGGAGTGTGATGTAATACTCTCCACTTGCCTGAATGAATTTGGCTCCAATGACACTTCAAGAAACTCGACAGCATCCAAAACCATTGTTAGAACCAACAATTCTACAGACACGTGCTTGTAGGATTAGAATAGCGGTTTTAATATACTCACAACACAGCCAGCCTATTAGCCATTGAACTTTCGGTGAACTCGCCGGCTGACCATGTGGCACTGATCTTTATACAGCAGCTTCCGGGGGAGGAGTTCTGGGCAGAGCCAAGGGAGAAGCCCCGTACAACTCGAGCATTCCCAGGGCTACTCCCCCTGGAGGACAGTTAGTGCAACTGCACTTACAATACAGGCACATGTATGCACAGATTATAATCCGGTGTGAATCACATTCACCACAACCATCCAGTCCACCTGGTTGGTACTCCATCCATCATCTTAAATATTAATTTCCCCTCGCACTCGTGCACTGTGACACCCGTGTGCACCATTTATAAAAATTCACTACAGCAATTCTCTTTTTTTCAAAAATATATTTTATTACAAACATGTATCAAAACAGGTTACAACAAATAAACATGCTGGGAAACATACTTCCCAGCAATCAACTATACAGTAGAAAGTTTCCCCCCTTTTCCACATCCCTCCCCCGCGACGAACAGTTCCTCAAACACAGGCACAAGCATCCCCCACCTTTTCTCAAACCCCTCTGCGGAGCCCCTTAACTCATACTTTATCTTCTCCAACCACAGGAAATCGTATAAGTCACCCAACCAAGCCGCTACCCCCAGTGGCGATGCCAACCGCCACTCCAGCAAGAACTACAGCAATTCCCAATGCTCCTTTGAAAGCATCTTTCAAATGGCAGGGTGGCACCTTGGTTAGCACTGCTACCTCTCAGCACCAGGGGCGTGGGTTCAGTTTCGGCTTTGGTTGACTGTGCGGAGTTTGCATGCTCTCCCCGTGTCTGCGTGGGTTTCCTCCGGTGTTCCAGTTTCATCCGGTGCTCCAAAGATGTGCAAGTTAGGTGGATTGGCCATGCTAAATTGCCCCTTTGTGTCCAAAGCTTAGGTGGGGTTATGGGGTTATGGGGATAGGGGAGAGAGTGGGCCTGGGTAGGGTACTCTGCCAATGGGTCAGTGCAGACTCGATGGGCTGAATGGCCTCCTTCTGCACTGTAGGCTTTCTATGATTTCTATGAAACCTGCGGCCTCTATCTACTAGAAGGACAAGGGCAGTAGACACATGGCAACATGACCACCTGCAGGTTTCCCCCTGAGTCAGACACCATCCTGATTTGGAAGTATGGCGCCGCTCCTTCACTTTCAGTGCCAAAGTTCAAGAACTCGCTTGCCAAAGGTGCCGTGGTTGTATCTATACCACATGGGCTGCAGCTGTACACGAAGTCAGCTCACCACCAATTGCTCAGGGGTAGTTAGGGCTGAATAATAAATGGTGACCTTGTCAGCAATTTGTACATCTCAAGAATATGTTTAGAAACAAAATTCTGAAAGAACTTGACAGGGTAGACACAGAGATTGTTTACGTTGGTTGGGGGACGATAAAACACGGGGGGGGGGGGGTGGGGGGCGCAGCCTCGGGATAAAGGGTTGATCATTTTGCACTGTGAAACCTTTGCATTCGGATGTCGGGAATCTTCGGAATTCTTTAACTTAAAAAGTGGTGGATGCTCCACTGTTGAGCATATTGAAGGCTGAGGGAGACTAATTTTTGATCTCTCAGGGTATCAAATGATAATGGGGAGTGGGCAGGAAAGAGGAGTTGAGACAGCCGATCATCCATCATTGTATTGAATGGTGGAGCAGGTCCAAGGGGACCATGTGAATTCTCCGGTCGTCGGGATTCTCTTTTCCCACCGGCAGCGCACCCCTGCCCATGGGCTTCCCGGCGGCTTGGGGTGGTTACAATGGGAAATCCCATTGACAAGCGGCGGCCATCAAATGACATGTGGCCGGGAAACATGTGGCTGGGGCACTGGAGAAACCAGCCCATGATCTACTCCTGCTCCTATGTATTATGTTCTTAAATAACAAAAAGGGGCCGACTATTATACTTGCCTCCAAACTGAAAATGAAAGATCAACCATCCATTTGGACTAAATAAATACCAAATAATCAGTTAGGAATTCCAACATTGGATTGTAATCCGATTGCCATATCTGATAGTAAGTGGAAAACACATTGATGCAGTAATTATGTTCTGTTCCTCAATAATTTTAGTGTACTTTCATGGAATCATAAAATTTACTGTGTAGAAGGAGGCCATTCGGCCCATCGAGTCTATACCTGCCCTTGAAACATTGCCCTACTTAAGCCCACGCCTCCAGCCTATCCTCGTAACCCAGTAACCCCACCTAACCTTTGGACACTGAGGGGCAATTTATCATGGCCAATCCACCTAACCTGCACATCTTTGGACTGTGGGAGGAAACCAGAGCACCCGGAGGAAGCCCACACAGACACAAGGAGAAAGCGCTGATGCGCGATCAATGAACACAGAAACGAAGGAGTAGTCCGAATCGAAGGCTTTAATCTACAAGAAGTGTGCCCAGCAGCAGGAGTACAGAAATGACCTGACTGCTGGGAAACACGGGTTCTTATACTCCGCCTCGTAGGCGGAGTTACCTTCCTCTCGACCAATGAGAAGACAACACTTTGGGCCAATGGGCAGTGAGCCTTCTACACCAATAGCAGCTTGCACTCCCAGGTACCGTAATACCCCTAGTCATACTATCACAAGTGCAAACTCCACACAGTCAGCCGAGGCCGGAATTGAACCCGGGTCCCTGGAGCTATGAGGCAGCAACGCTAACCATTGTGCCACTGTGCCGCCAAATTAATGTAATAAATTGTAACATTTACTGAACTTACTCATGTAATTAGTTGAAAATCAGTGTTACCCAATTTAGGTCAATGGTTTCCAATAAGAACTGCAAGGCAATGTTAAAACAAATGAATACTATAATGTCATTATTATATTGTGATTTAAGCAGCCAATTTATATTCTTTAGTTCATACCGAAAAATTACTAAAGCTGCCGGTAGTGGAGTCTGTTGTGAAGTGATGGTAACCGTACCTTTTAAGGAAGCATTTCTTAAACCGCTGTCCATCACTACCCCTTACTATTTAGGATGTGATGTATAATCCCACGCCCCTCCCAAGCAGGCACTGTCTTTCAGAGGAGCTGTAAACCATATCCCCATTTTCCCTCTCAGAATAAGCTAAATGGAAAGTGAAAGAAGATTAGGGTGTCCTGCACAATATTTATTCATCAACTGACACAACCAGTTGCTTCTTTGGCTATTATCACTTTTCTGCAGGTTGGGACTTTTCTCTGTGCAAGTTGCCGGTCTCACTACCTACGCTACAGCAGAGAATAGGTACTCCACTGGTTGCAAAACACTTCGGGGTGACTTGAGGTTGTGGAAGAGGCGAGAGAAATGCAAGTTATTTCTTTTACTTCAGAGGAGGTGATTTATTTTTTGAGCAAGGAGACGTTCCATTTGATAAGCTCGATTAGCCTGAGTTGCGGTGGATGCATTGATTTGTGTGGCCATTATCTGCCAGCTGAAGCTATTTTAGTCCCGGTTCTCAAAATAGCGCATGCTGCTACCACATTAGCCCGAGAGCCAGGAAGGGGCAGTGACCTTTGGCATTGTATATAGCTGACCCTGCTATTTGTGTCAGGTCTAAATGGAATCTGATTCATTGCAGTAGACAGTGGTGTCTGGAACAAGAGGCTGCATTTAAATTGTTGGGGTTTCTTGTCCCTGTGATTTGAGACACAAAACTTTCCACTGCACATCAGGGGCTGGATTCTCCGTTTCAGGGCCTATGTTCCCACGCCGTTGTGAAAACTGTGGTCTTTTACGCCAGAAAAAGTGGCGTCAAAAGGCCTCAGATTCACAGCCTTGCAGAGGGCTAGCAGGCAGCTGTCTTGGAGCTCGCAGCTCCAGCTGCCGATACGGCCCCCCTGCACTTCCGGGTCAGAGGCCGCACCGTGCTCCATGGCGGACTCAGACCGCGAAATAGTGCCCCCGATCAGCGGTGCGCCCGACCCGGACTGCCCGCTCAAAAATACCCCAGTCCCGAATGAGGCCCTCCCTGCCCTCCGATCGACCCGCCCTTGACTGTGGCGTCCGCAGCCGCCTCGCGAGCCTCCCGAACAGCTGGGACCACATTAGAAATTACGCCGTTGGGGATTCGGCCGGTCGGGGGTGGAGAATAGCGGGGCGGGCCTCAGGTAATGGCCTCAGGTGGTGGATACTCTGGGAGTACGCCGGCAGTATAAAATCGCCGAACCGGCGCCGGTCTCGATTTCATGCGGGAAACTGGATTCTCCGCCCCGTCGCCAATCGCGATTTCGGCGTTGGGGTGCGGCGAATCCAGCCCCAGATCTTAGCAATATATTTTCTTCCTGTCTCTTTAAGTTTTCGGAACCCCCAGTCAGCAGTACCTAGAAGCAGGTAGGCACATGGCCTGCTCCTATTCTTTTAAATACTTGGGGCTGAATTTTGCAGGTGAGAAAAGTTGGTTGGAGACTGACCGACTTTGAATAAAACTGCCCCACGGCGATGACATGTTGCAGGCCGCTTCAATATGCTGAGAGTGGGACTTCTGCCCCTTAGGGGAACGGAGGTTCCGCCCTTGAGAGCACCCGGCCACCTGATTGGCTGGCCGCGCTTGCAGTCCCAGTAGCCTCAGAACTCAATAGTGGGCACTGCTGGGAAGGTGGACACCAAACTCAGGCCATTCCTGAGCATTTTGGGCAGGGAGGGCTCGGGCACCCTAGGGAGGGGAGAAGTAGGGTAAGGGGGTTGGTTTTGGAGATCAGTCGGGTAGCCGCAAAGCGGGCAGGGGGGTTAACATCTTGATGGGGTGTGCCCTCGATGCAATGCCAAAAGGCAGTGTTGCCACAAAGACTGCCCAGCAGGGGGAGCTAAACACTTTCTCTCTGGCAAGCCTGGTCACTTTAAACAATTCTGAGGATCAAAAGTTCTCATTCGAGCAAGAAAGCTGGAGTAGGTGTCCAAACATTTTGAAGTCCAGGGAACTGGAAATACGGCGTGCAGGACACTCCAGCCTCCATGCCGCGTGTTTCTCGGTGGCGGGATTATTTGCTCTTGCCGCTGTCAAGTGGGTTTCCCATTGAAGCCACCCCATGCCAACAGGGAATTCCAGCAGGTGGGGTGCGATGCCAGTGTGACCACAGAATCATGTTGCTAGCGAACAACCGGACACTTCCAGCAGCATTTCAACCTGACTGTTTCCTAGGAGAAATGAAACATTCCGAAAGGTAGTTCTGGTCTATAGAGTTTGAGTTTCAAGGGGACAGAACAGAATTTGAACCAGATATCAAGTCTGGGGTCATAGCCTTATCGGGCAAATTGGACTGGCTTCAGGAAGCACACATCCAGCCATTTACAGTAAAACTACAGGGGCCACGGAGCACAGACCTCAAAGTTAAAGGGTCAGTTCACTTCAGCCCATCTATTTATATCTGCCAAAACCAGCCAATTTCTCTGCTTGGCAGGGCAGCGTGTTTGGGACCTGGCCTACTAAAAAAGGCTGGTGAGGTAACAATAGAGGACAATCGATCAATACTCAGGGAGAGTTGGAGCAGAGAAGACTGAGGGGCGACCTGATCGAGGTGTACAAGATTATAAGGGGCATAGACATGGTGGATAAGGAGCAGCTGTTCCCTTTTGTCGAAGGGTCAGTTTCGAGGGGACACAGGTTCAAGTTCAGGGTGGATTTGAGGAAAATCCTCTTTACGCAGAGAGTGGTGACGGTCTGGAACGCAGGGCCTGGGAGGGTGGTAGAGGCGGGTTGCCTCACTTCCTTCAAAAAGTACCTGGCTGAGCACTTGGCACGTCATAACATTCAAGGCTATGGGCCAAGTACTGGGCAAATGGGATTAGGTAGGCAGGGCAGGTGTTTTTCATGTGTCAGTGCAGATTTGATGGAGCTGAAGAACCTCTTCTGCACTGTGTGATTCTGTGATCCTGAGAAGGAAAATCCAAAAGAAGTTTATTGATAGAGAAGGTTATGATAATTAGACAATGATGCTAAAGATGATATAAACATGACCTCAGGGTCAGATGATCAAGAGGCTCCAAAGGAGCAAGACAGTTAGAGAACAATGTGCTTACCATGAGGTTTTAGATATAAAATAGCTCTTAAAATCGTTGCAATTGAAACCAAATACTAGTGACTATCTCCAAGTCATTCATAGTACAAGTGAAACCTCATCAAAACAAATGCCGGGTGTTATAACCCACTGATATCCTCATCTATTTTTGATCAATAGTGTTGTTTAGACCAGAGATTTAATCTGATCACATGCTCTCGGTTCAATGTCCATTTATTTCAAAGAGCACATTTGAACCGGGTAATGCAAGAAAGACTTGCTTTGATGCAGCTCAACAACTTAAGTGCTGTGTTCAGAAAGCTTTAATCATTTACTTTTCAGTGTCCATGGAGAGAATTTGGGATTGAGTTATACTTTGAGTGTTTGAAGCAAACCCATTTGTTAATTAATTTAGAGTTCAAAATGAATATAAGGTTGTCTACTCGACTATCATTATAAATTCCTGTTCGCATTTACAATGGAAACGGAACGTATAAACATGTCAGACTGTAATTACTTTAAAAACTTCCCCACCCCCTGGGCAGCACGGTGGCACAGTAGGTTAGCCCTGCTGCCTCACGGCGCCGAGGTCCCAGGTTCGATCCTGGCTCTGGGTCACTATCTGTGTGGAGTTTGCACATTCTCCCTGTGTCTGCGTGGGTTTCGCCCCCACAACCCAAAGATGTGCAGGGTAAGTGGATTGGCCACGCTAAATTGCCCTTAATTGGAAAAAAATGAATTGGGTACTCTAAATTTATTTTTTAAAAATTAAAAAAAAACTTTCCTCCCTATCTAAATACAGATAACACCAAATAGAAGAGCAAAGACAGAACGCCAAACATCACAGTGAGAATTGAATTACATCAGCAAACTCTGGTCCAATTATTCCCAATGCACAAACACTGCTTCACTAAGACACTCCCTCGTCACGACTCCATGAGCAACACCACAGCTGTTGACAGGGATGTGGTTGCAAAGTAAAACATGTCAAGCACAAACACTGACCAGTTGGGCTCAATGGTCTGTTAATGTGTTCCAACTTCTGTATAATTATGCAGAAGGCTAAAAGGCCAGAGGCTGAAAGCACTTCTTCGTTCCTGAACTAGGCACTGTATTACATCAAGTTAAGCCAGTTTGTGGAATGTCATGGCTTGCTGTCCATTTCAAAAACATTGAGGCGTAGTTGCCCCATCACAGCCAGGATGAACCACTTATACATTCTGAGATTAGTCGACGTTAGCCAATATACAATTTTGTCAGGGGCTTTCCAAGACTCCCAGGAGCGGCACGGTGGCACAGTGGTTATCACTGCTGCCTCACAGTTCCAGGTACCTGGGTTCAATTCCGGCCTTGGGTGACTGTCTGTGTGGAGTTTGCACTTTCTCCCCATGCCTGCATGGGTTTCCTCCGGGCGCTCCGGTTTCCTCCCACAATCCAAAGACGTACAGGTTAGGTGGACTGGCCATGCTAAATTGTCCCTTAGTGCCCCCCAAAAAGTTAGGAGGGTTATGGGGTTGGGGTGGAGGCATGGGCCGAAATAGAGTGCTCTTTCCAAGGGCTGGTGTAGACTCGATGGGCCAAATGGCCTTCTTCTGCACTGTAAGTTCTATGATTCTATGAACTTTGGCGGGAGGCTAGTAAAAGCCCCTGAAAATTGTCACTAATCTTACCTTAAACATTATAAAAAAGCAATAATTTGTTTTTGTGACATGCCTTTCACCAGAGCTTCAGAACAAATAAATTACTTTGAACTGTAGCCTCTGCTGTAATATCTTCCCAAATCCTATCCTGTGCGCCACAAGGCACGAGTGAGGAGTGTGAAGGGATTCTCTCCACTCGCCTCGGTCGGTGCAGTTCTAACCTGGTGGGGGTGGTGGTGGTGGTGGGGTGTGGTCACATGGTGATAGTCAGGAGTCCTATACTCTTTGGGAACCCAGGCTCGTGCAGCATCGCCCCCTCTCTCAAGTGACTACCTGCCCACTCAATGCAACCACAGACAAGTGCACGGTGGACTCTCCGCTCCAGGAAGAAATCTATCACAGACGGTGCTTTTGGAATGAGAGCTCAAGTCCACAGGGCCATTTTTTTGGCAGCCAGGGTGGATTCTGGGTATTTTAGCCAACCCGTGGCCATGTCACGTTCTGAAGTGCAAGCGCAGGCCCTCTAAATAACTACAGGAGACAAGGTGGTGGGGTGGGCAGGCCAGGAATAGCAGTGGTCCGGGCAGATGGAGTGTGAGAGGAGTATTATGTTATGTATAAGTTGCTACTAACTGTAGACAATGTTGAAAAATACTCCAGTCCTCGAAGTAAGTTGAAAGTATTTATTTAGCAATGACAAAACTAAGAAATGAGTGTGACACCGCTGATCTAACTCCAGCAACACAGTAAACCTGACTAGCTGTATAAACTGTATCTAAGCCACCTGTGGTGTCTTCACTGAGATCTCTGCTCCATTGGTGTTCTTCCTCCAGCCTCTGCTGGGAGTGAGGGGCTGGGCTGTGGTTTTATAGTGGTTGTGTAATGCCATCTAGTGGTTATGCCACAGCTGGGTGTTCTGATTAACCCCTCAGTTACATGTCTGTCTACATATCATTACAAGGATGTGGAGATGCCGGCGTTGGACTGGGGTGAGCACAGTAAGAAGTCTTACAACACCAAGTTAAAGTCCAATAGGTTTGTTTCAAACACTAGCTTTCAGAGTACTGCTCCTTCCTCAGGTGAATGAAGAGGTTTGTTCCAGAAACACATATATGGACAAATTCAAAGATGCAAGATAATGCTTAGAATGTGAGCACTCATGTGTGCGGAACTTGGCTATAAGTTTCTGCTCGGCAATTCTGCGTTGTTGCACGTTCAGGACGCGCGACAATGCAGGATCACTGAGCAGAAGCTTATAGCCAAGTTCCGTACACATGAGTACGGCCTCAACCGGAACCTTGGATTCACGTTGCATCTGGCTTGGGATTGCAAAATCCTACCAACTGTCCTGGCTTGAGACAATTCACACCTCTTTAACCTGGGGTTACCCCTATCTCTGGATCTGTAAAAACGTAATTACCTACGAATGCTCACATTCTAAGCATCGTCTTGCATCGGGGCCCACTGATCTGTGGGCGGGCCTGTGCCGTGGGGCCACTCCTTCCTTCTGCGCCGGCCCCTGTAGGGCGCCGCTATGGTCAATGTGGAGAAGAGAACGCCCCCCCCACGCATGTGACAAAACACGCTGGCGGTTCCGCGCATGCACGAAGTCGCGCAGTCCCTTCGGCGCAGGCTGGAGCGGCGCCAACCTCTCCGGCATCGACCTAGCCCCCGCGACAAGTGAGAATTCCTCACCTTGGGGGGCCGTTGACGCCGGGGTCATTGGCATCGGGTTTCCCGCCGCCGTGGGGACTTAGTCCCCGGAAAGGAGAATCCCGGACGGTGTGTGTCGAGAGAGTGAGGGAATAAATGTGTGAGAGAGTAAGTGTGTGTTGAGAGAGTAAGTGTGTGTCAAGAGAATGAGTGTGTGTGCGTGCGCGAGAGAGTCCCCGTGTTAGTGAATGAGTATGTGAGAGAGTGAGTGTGTGAGAGAGTGAGTGTGTTTATCGAGAGAATGAGTGTGTGTTGGAAAGTGAATTTGTGTGAGTGTGTATGAGAGTGTTTGTGTGAGAGAGTGCGCGTGTGAGTGAGTGTGAGTGAATGAGTGTGTGAGTGAGTGAGAGAGTGAGTGCTGCCAGTGAGTGAATGTCTGAGAGAGTGACTGTGAGTATGAGTATGTGTGTGTGAGAATGAATGAGTGTGAGTGTGTGTAACTGTAAGTGTGAGTGTGTGTGTGTGAGAGAGTGCGTGTCTGTAATTGAGTGAGAGTGTGTGTCTTTGTGTGAGAGTGAATGAAAGAATGTTACTGCAGCAGATATATACACACGTCAACTCCGGCTTTCAAAACCGTTATTGCACCTGATACATATAATAATACAAAATATATATGAATTTCCTACATCCGTCACAGTGTGTGAGAGTGTGTGTGTGAGTGTGCCTGTGTGAGAGTGAATGTGTGTGTGTGAGAGAGAGTGAATGTGTGTGTAAGAGCAAATTGGATCCAAAATGAGCTCAGTGATAGGAGGCAGAGGGTGATGGTCAATGGCTGTTAATGTGACTGGAAACCTGTGACCAGTGGTGTACCGCCGGGATTGGGCTGGTTGTGGTGAACATTAATGATCGAGATGGGAATGTGGATGGGATGATCAGCAAGTTCGCAGGTGGCATGAAAATTGGAGGTGTGGGAAACAGCGAGGAGGAAAGTGTTAGATTACAGGATGATATACAGGGCCTAGTCTAATGGGCAGAACAGGGACAAATGGAATTTAACCCTGAAAAGTGTGAGGTATTGTGTGCAGTTCTGGTCGCCACATTATAGGAAGGATGTGGAAGCATTGGAAAGGGTACAGAGGAGATTTACAAGAATGTTGCCTGGTATGGAGGGAAGATCATACGAGGAAAGGCTGAAGGACTTGAGGCTGTTTTCGTTAGAGAGAAGAAGGTTAAGAGGAGACTTAATTGAGGCATACAAGATGATCAGAGGATTACATAAGGTGGACAGTGAGAGCCTTTTCCCTTGGATGGTGGTGTCTAGCACGAGGGGACATAGCTTTAAATTGAGGGGAGATAGATATAGGACAGATGTCAGAGGTAGGTTCTTTACTCAGAGAGTAGTAAGGGCGTGGAATGCCCTGCCTGCAACAGTAGTGGATTCGCCAACACTAAACGCATTCAAATGGTCATTGGATAGGCATATGGACGATAAGGGAATAGTGTAGAGGGACTTTAGAGGGGTTTCACAGGACGGCGCAACATCGTGGGCCGAAGGGCCTGTACTGCGCTGTAATGTTCTATGTTCTATGTTCTAGGTGGTGCATTTTAGGACGACTAACAAGGCAAGGGACTATACAGTGAATGGAAGGGTGCTAGGAGGTACAGAGGACCACAGGGATCTTGGCCTGTTGGTTCCCGTACCAGCCTCCCCGAACAGGCGGCGGAATGTAGCGACTAGGGGCTTTTCACAGTAACTTCATTTGACGCCTACTTGTGACAATAAGCGATTTTCTTTTCATTTCATTAAAGGCAGCAGGACAGGTAGATAAGGTAGTTAAGAAACAATATAGGATATTTGCCTTTATTAGACAAGGTATAGAATTTAAGAGCAGGGAGGTTATGATGGAGCTGTATGAAACTCTTGTTAGGCCACAGCTGGAGTACTGTGCGCAGTTCTGGTTGCCACACTATAGGAAGGGTGTGATTGCACTGCAGAGGGTGCAGAGGAGATTCACCAGGATGTTGCCTGGGATGGAGAGTTTCAGCTATGAAGAGAGGCTGGATCGACTGCGGTTGTTTACCTTGGAGCAGAGAAGGCTGAGGGGGGAACAGATTGAGTTGTACAAAATTATGAGGGACATAGATAGGATAGATAAGAAGAAACTTTCCCCCTTAGTTGAAGAGTCATTAACCAGGGGGAATAGATTTAAGGTAAGGAGCAGGAGATTTAGAGGTGTTTGAAGAAAATCTATTTCACCCAGAGGGTGATGGGAATCTGGAACTCACGGCCTGAAAGAGTGGTAGAGGCGGGAACCCTCACAACATTTAAGAAGCATATAGATGAGCGTTTGAAACGCCAGAGCATACAAGGCTATGGACCAAGTGCTGGAAAATGGGATCAAAATAGATATGTGTTCGGTCCGCAGCAGTGTAATTGACTCTTTACTGCTCGCTAAAATGGCTGAGCAAGCTAGTCAGTTGACAGATCGACTGAGGCACCAGAAATGAAAACATCGCGCAGTTGGCCTGGGTGGCACACACGGCCGGCACCACCTCCTGCTCCTGCACACGATTGGACTCCTTCGACTGCACCTGCACTTGATGGATGCTCGCCGACATCCCCTCATGTAGTCCCTGGCTCTCTGACTGCATCTCCACAATCAATGGGACTGTCCGTTCCAGCAGGCCGTCTCAATGGCAGGTAATCCCTGGGATCGGCCTGCCCTCAGCCTGTCCGTCCCCTCGGGTGTTCCTAACTCCATCTGCTGTACCGGATCAGCTGTGTGGTGCACCAGATAATGCCCCAGGAGCCTCTTCACTGAAATGCCCAATTGAGATGAGAAACTCTGTTGGAGGGTGTTGGAGGCAGCTGTGACGGGAAGTCACTGTCATCCTCAGACTCGAGCTCCGGGGTGTCCTGCGTTTCGGTTGGAGGTCTCACGTCCGAGCTGCTCTCAGCATCGATGCTCGCTTCACGGGGGGAGGGGTATCCGACTGTGGAACTAGCTGGGGACGGATGGGCCCACCCCATCTCCAGCAGGTCCTGCAAGGCATAACACAAGACACATTATTAGATCATGGGCCGGGAGGGAGAGCGGGTGGTGAGGATGAGGGGTGTGGGGATGAGGGGAGTTGGGAGTTTTCTATAGGCTCCCCAATAGTAGCAGAGATGTGGAGGGACAGATTGGGAAACAGATTTTGGAAAGGTGCAGAAGTCACAGGGTAGTAGTCATGGGTGACTTCAACTTCCCAAATATTGAGTGGAAACTCTTTAGATCAAATAGTTTGGATGGGGTGGTGTTTGTGCAGTGTGTCCACGAAGCTTTTCTAACACAGTATGTAGATTTTCCGACCAGAGGGGAGGCCATATTGGATTTGGTACTTGGTAATGAACCAGGGCAGGTGATAGATTTGTTAGTGGGGGAGGATTTTGGAGGTAGTGACCACAATTCTGTGACTTTCACTTTAGTAATGGAGAGGGATAGGTGCGTACACCAGGGCAAGGTTTACAATTGGGGGAAGGGTAAATAAGATACTGTCAGACAAGAACTGAAATGCATAAATTGGGAATATAGGCTGTCATAGAATGACACAATTGAAATGTGGAACTTGTTCAAGGAACAGATACTACGTGTCCTTGATATGTATGTCCCTGTCAGGCAGGGAAGAGATGGTCGAGTGAGGGAACCATGGTTGACAAGAGACGTTGAATGTTTTGTTCAGAGGAAGAAGGATACTTATGTAAGGCTGAGGAAACAAGGTTCAGACAGGGCGCTGGAGAGATACAAGATAGCCAGGAGGGAACTGAAGAAAGAGATTAGGAGAGCTAAGAGAGGGCATGAAAAACCTTTGGCGGGTAGGAGCAAGGAAAACCCCAAGACCTTTTACACATATGTGAGAAATATGAGAATGACTAGAGCAAGGGTAGGTCCGATCAAGGACAGTAGCGGAAGATTGTGTATTGAGTCTGAAGAGATAGGAGAGATCTTGAACGAGTATTTTTCTTCAGTATTTATGAATGAGAGGGGCCATATTGTTGGAGAGGACAGTGTGAAACAGACTGGTAAGCTCGAGGAGACACTTGTTAGGAAGGAAGATGTGTTGGGCATTTTGAAAAACTTGAGGATAGACAAGTCCCCCGGGCCTGACGGGATATATCCAAGGATTCTATGGGAAGCAAGAGATGAAATTGCAGAGCCGTTGGCAATGAGCTTTTCGTCCTCACTGTCAAGAGGGGTGGTACCAGGGGATTGGAGTGTGGCGAATGTCGTGCCCCTGTTCAAAAAAGAGAATAGGGCTAACCCTGGGAATTACAGGCCAGTTAGTCTTACTTTGGTGGTAGGAAAAGTAATGGAAAGGGTACTGAAGAATAGGGTTTCTGAGCATCTAGAAAGACACTGTTTGATTAGGGATAGTCAGCATTCTTTGAGGAGGTGATCAAGGATGTGGATGAAGGTAAAGCAGTGGATGTAGTGTACATGAATTTTAGTTAGGCATTTAATGAGGTTCCCCATGGTAGGCTTATGTAGAAAGTAAGGAGGCATGGGATAGTGGGAAATTTGGCCAGTTGAATAACAAACTGGTTAACCGATAGAAGACAGAGAGTGGTGGTGGATGGCAAATATTCAGCCTGGAGCCCAGTTACCAGTGGCGTACCACAGGGATCAGTTCTGGGTCCTCTGCTATTTGTGATTTTCATTAATGACTTGGATGAGGGAGTTGAAGGGTGGGTCAGTAAATTTGCAGACGATACGAAGATTGGTGGAATTGTGGATAGTGAGGAGGGCTGTTGTCGGCTGCAAAGAAACATAGATAGGATGCAGAGCTGGGCTGAGAAGTGGCAGATGGAGTTTAACCATGAAAAATGTGAGGTTGTCCATTTTTGGAAGGTCAAATATGAATGCGGAATACAGGGTTAATGGTAGGGTTCTTGGCAATATGGAGGAGCAGGGAGATCTTGGGGTCTATGTTCATAGATCTTTGAAAGTCGCCACTCAAGTGGATAGAGCTGTGAAGAAGGCTGATGGTGTGCTAGCGTTCATTAGCAGAGGGATTGAATTTAAGAGCCGTGAGGTGATGATGCAGCTGGACAAAACCTTGGTAAGGCCACATTTGGAGTACTGTGTGCAGTTCTGGTTGCCTCATTTTGGGAAGGATGTGGAAGCTTTGGAAAAGGTGCAAAGGAGATTTACCAGGATGTTGTCTGGAATGGAGAGTAGGTCTTACGAGGACAGGTTGAGGGTGCTAGGCCTTTTCTCATTAGAACGGAGCAGGTTGAGGGGCGACTTGATAGAGGTTTATAAGATGATCAGGGGAATAGATAGAGTAGACAGTCAGATATTTTTTCCCCGGGTAGAACAAATCATTACAAGGAGACATAAATTTAAGGTGAATGGTAGAAGATATAGGGGGGATGTCAGAGGTAAGTTCTTTACCCAGAGAGTAGTGGGGGCATGGAATGCACTGCCTGTGGAAGTAATTGAGTCAAAAACATTAGGGACCTTCAAGCGGTTATTGGATAGGTACGTGGATTACGGTCGAATGATGGGGTGCAGATTCATTTGTTCTTAATCTAGGACAAAAGTTTGGTCAACAGTGTAGGCCAAGGGCCTAGGGCCTATTCTGTACTGTATTTTTCTATGTTTTCTATGGTGGGGGTTGGTGTTGGGGGTGGGGGGGGGGGGGGGTGTTGACATACATGTCACGGGCAACAGCAGGATCTCACTTCCTCGCCTGCAGCCAAACTCTACCATGGCGACCTCCCTTTACTCCGGGCCACCGACCACGTCCAGGGCCCTCTGCTCTGCCAGGGACAGGGGCAACAGGTCCGGCAGCCCCCCTCCAGTCTTATCCCGATCCCGGAGGTTGTGGGCGGCCTTCTCCTGGGGGATGAGGGGTGGGTGGGGGTGAACAGTGTTAGACAGTCTGACGCATGCAGCCCAGGGTGTGGGTAATTAGTGGCATCAGCGACCACGGCACCCAGCCATGGCAGCCGGTATGGATGCGGGCATGTGGTGCAGGGTGGGCGTTCTGCCACCCTCCAGGTTTGGAGGGGGGGGTCATGGGTGTGTGGGATGGGGTTTTGTGCCAGGGCACAGTGCTGTCTACTCACTCTGTCCATCCTGCGGAAGCTGTGTAGTTTTCTATGGCACTGCTGACCCTTCCGGATGACGTTGCCCACAGTGCTGACCGCCTCTGCCAACTGCGCCCAATCACGGCAAAAGGCAGAGGCTGGCAACTTCCTTCTTGGGCCGGGGGTACAGGGTGATCCGTCTCTCCTCCACCGCATCCACGAGGGTGTCCAGCTCAGCATCCATGAAGCGTGGGGCCACGCATCTTGCTGCCATCTTGTTGGCTGGGATGGTGTGTGTGGGGAGTGCAGTGTGTATATGTAGCAGCAGCTTGTCAGCCTCCTGAGTGTCAATCGCGAAATCAGTGAATCCCACATCCTTTTTCATTGGAATCGGTTGTGTTCCACATGGCGCCGGTGCCAGCCCCTGAACAGTAGTTGAATGGGTCCAGGGGCGGTACTAGTTTTACTGCCATGGAACTCCACAAATTCTGTGCTGGCATCAACACATAGGGCGAGATTCTCCATTTCCCGATGCCGATTTTGTAATCGGTGATCGGGCGGAGAGCCCGTTTTACAACGGAATTGGTGGCGGCATTTGTTTTACACAGGTTTGCATGCGGCACCCCCTCTGAAACGGTGTCTTCGCGGCGCGCACTGCACGCCGTTGGGGTCGCCTCAGGATGCTACCTGAAGGCCCTCCCTGATGCTCTGCCCCTGATGTGCCGAGTTCACGACGGCGTGGCGAACGTGTGGTCCCAGCCGAGCGAGAACCCGGCGTGGCGGCTGCGGAATGTGTCCAGCGCCACCACAGTTGGGCAGGAGCTGTGCCGCTGGCCAGGGGGACGTCTGCAAGGGCTGGGGGGGACTGGTGGGGGGTGGCGAGGGGGCCACTATCTGGCAGGCCGAATCCGTGCACGGCCGGCGCCATGTTGTACGGCCCGACCACTGCAGGTCGTTGCTATGCGCGGCCATGGGCCCAGAAATTCTCTGGCCATTTATTTTGTGGAGGTTGGGCGTTTTACATGGCGCGGCTGCTAGCCACTCACCGGTCGCAGCATCGCTGAGGGGGCGCTGCCGATGTTTTCCACGTAAAACGCCACAGTACCTTTGTATTTAGCCTCAGAATCGGAGAATGTGGCCCTTAGCCTGAGAAACGGAGAATCCCATTCAGAATCCCCCCCCTGCCGGGTCGGAGAATGGCCGTGGCGCCTCGCGAATCGCGCTACGCCGCTCCGACGGTGGGATGCGATTCTCCGCAGAGCAGAGAGTCGGCGTCAGCGTGGTCGGTGCGGCACCAGTCGGGGGCCGCGCCGATTCTCCAGCCTGGATGGGACAAGCGGCTGTAGCAAAAACGCCGAGTCCCGCCGGCGTCGTTCTGCCATCCTCTGAGCCAGCGGGACCTCGGCATTGAAGGGTCTGGGGGTGGCCTGTGGGGGGGGATCCGACCCCGGGGGGGGGGGGGGGGGGAGGGGAGAGGGGGATCCGACCCCGGGGGGGGGGCCTCCATTGTGGCCTGGCCCGCAATTAGGGCCCACCGATCGGCGGGCCGGCCTCTCGTGCTGGGGGCCTCCTCTCTTCCGCGCCATTTGGTGTTGGGCTGGCGCGGGGAGGATAGCCACTGCACATGTGCACGTTTGCGCCAGTGCTACTGCGCGTGCATGTGTTGACGCCGGTTCAACTACGCTTGAGTGGACCTCAAGGCGCCAAATTGGCGCCGAGATTGCCTGCTGGAGCAGCGTGGGCCGCTCCAGCGCCGTGCTATCCCACTGTGGCCTGGGGAATCGGGTCTCGGAAGGCCTGTTGACGCCTGTTGACGCCGGAGTAAACACTCCTGTTTTTACACCGGCGTCAACACTCTGCCGACGGATCGGAGAATCCCGCCCAATAGGGAGACCAAAGCGGTGCACAGCACTTTAAATATGGTCACACCATTGCTTTCTACAACTGTTACAAACCATCCTTCCCTTTATTCTTATTTTGTATACTGATGTGGCACTTCGTCAAATGCCTGCTGTTAATCTAAGTAGACTACATCCACAGGTTCCCCTTTATCCACATTGCTTGTTAATTCCTTGATGAACTTTAGGAATAAATGAGTCTGTTAGGTTTGAGGAAGTGGCCACACAAGAGCAGAAGGAAAAACAAAAGGTTTAATTAAGCAAACTCAGCACATCGTGCTCCCTGAAGGAACTCCTGCTTTCCACCCAGATCTGGGCTGGGGTTTTTACATCCAGGATGATCCCGTTCTTGAAGGAAGCTCTGTTCCCTTCAGTGGGGAAGTTCAAATTCTTCAAAGGTCATGGGGAACCTGATCAGCCCAATCCCGTGACCCTCGTATAAGTTATAACAGTCAAATGCGATTTCCTTTTCACAAAACCATGTTGACTCTGCCTGTTTGCACTGAGATTTTCGAAGTGCTCCCCTATAAACAGGTTATCATAGAATTTACAGTGCAGAAGGAGGCCATTCGGCCCATCAAGCCTGCACCAGCTCCTGGAAAGAGCACCCTACCCAAGGTCAATACCTCCACCCTATCCCCATAACCCAGTAACCCAACCCCAAACTAAGGGCAATTTTGGACATTAAGGGCAATTTATCATGGCCAATCCACCTAACCTGCACATCTTTGGACTGTGGGAGGAAACCAGAGCACCCGGAGGAAACCCACACACACACGGGGAGGATGTGCAGACTCCGCACAGACAGCGACCCAAGCTGGAATCAAACCTGGGATCCTGGAGCTGTGAAGCAATTGTGCTACCAACTATGCTACTGTGCTGCCCATTTAATACCTCTTTAATAATCGATCCCAGCATTTTCCTGTGACCGATGTTAAGCTAACTGACCCATAGTTTGTGGCCTTCTTTCTTGAACAGAGGGGTCACATTTGAGATTTTTCCAATTTGATGGAACCTTTCCAGAATCTGGGGAATTTTGAAAAATTAAAAGCAAACACTTTTTAAGGGCCCAGATTGAAGTCTGTCAGGAACTGGGTACTTGTCAATTCTAAGAATTTTCTCAGTTACCTTTCCCTGGTATTTATAATTGTTTTAAATTCTTCCCTCGCTTTCACTTCTTGATTCACAATTATTCTATGATTGTGGGCGCGATTCAGCAGACTGGCAGTGCCACTACAGCTAAAAGGATAATCTTTCTTTACTTTTTAAAGAACCTGAGTTAATGGCTGTAGCTTTTAGATTTTTAGGAACACAGGTTGTTAAATAAAACCACGAGATGTTACCAAGATAATTAACAGGAACCGCTTTTCTCTTTACATTTATTCAGCTTGAGTTGGCTGAAATTACTCCGGGCCACCACAGGGTGGCAGCAGGAGCTCTGTTATCAGACCCTGCTTTCTTTCACAAGTGTCTTATTTCTGTTTTCGGATGTGAAGTTCTCTTTTTGGAGACTTGAAAATTCAGGATGTAAACCCAAAGGTCTGTTGATCCTAAAATCCCCTGTGATCATCGAAGCTCCCCATAATTAATAATACAAACAACATACAGCTGTGTAGAGCTGCCGTGCAAGGGGAAAGGCTCATTATTTGTAACAAGAAGAGAAACATTAAAAAGGATGGATTAACGTCTATATTGTGCCTTTCTCAACCTTAGACAGTCCAAAAGTACAGGCAATGAAATGATTTCAGGAAGAGGAAGCTGATGCGTGGCGAACGCACATTACAGAATCGGCCCATTGAGTCTGCACTGACGCATGCAAGGTCCTGACCGAATGGCCTGCTCCTAGCTTCTATTTTCTTATGTTAGCAGCTTTCTGAAGGAAGGGTTTCAGATTTCCTGAACCCTTTATGTGAAGAAATACTTCCTGACATCAATCCAGAAGAGTGATGGGCAACCTGGGCTATTGAGTGGGCCCCATGAATGAAAAAAATGAAATTAAAATAGCTTATTGTCACGAGTAGGCTTCAATGAAGTTACTGTGAAAAGCCCCTAGTCGCCACATTCCGGCGCCTGTCCGGGGAGGCTGGTACGGGAATCGAACCGTGCTGCTGGCCTGCTTGGTCTGCTTTAAAAGCCAGCGATTTAGCTCAGTGAGAATGAGTGGCCCTCCTTCACCTGAGTGGACCGCAAGATTGAAATCAGGCCTTGTTCACCAACCATGACCCCATGAATAAGATCGAGTACATTTAATACACGCCGAATATTTGATAACGAGTTATAGAAAATATTTCATCATTTGTATATTAATTGAACTTCAAATGGCAGAAATTAAATAAATATGTACACTTTGGACACAGAGAAAATGCACGGCTCTCACACTCAATGCTGTGTGCAGTCAGCGTGCACCAAGCGTCACTTTTGTGGGGAGGCAGTGGTATTATCGACACAGAGGCCCAGAGACATGATCTGGGAACCTGGGTTCGAAACCCACCATGGCAGATGGGTGAAGTTTGAGTTCAATAAAAATCTGGAGTTAAAAGCCTAAAAAGATGACCATGAAACCATTCTCGATTGTCGTAAGAAACCTTCTGTTTCACTCATGTCATCTTTAGGGAAGGAAATTTGTCGTCTTTACCTGGTCTGGCCTACATGTGACTCCAGACCCACAGCAATGTGGCTGACTGTTAAAAATTCCTCTCAGGGATGGACGGGAAATGCAGGCCCAGCTTGCGAGGCCCAATTCTATGAATAAAAAATATTTTCCCCTTGTTTTACTCGCGCATCACTTCAGTGATACCAGGAGGAAAACAAAAACAAAGTGGACGGAAACCAGTAGAATGTGGCAACCCTGCATGTGGGCAACAGTCAACAAAACGTCTCGTGGGTCAAACTCAGAACCCAGATTGGCCACATGTGACCCCCCCATGCCACAGGTCACCCACCGCTGATCCAGGACCACCTAGGTCTAATTTTAGGGATACTTTCTTTATCCTGGACTCCCCAACCAGAGGAAATATTTTTTTTCCCATCTACCCAAGCAAATTAAAAAGCTCCATTAATTTGTTCCGCAACTTCTATACTCAAGGGAATACAAGCCTAGTCTGGGCAACCTGTCCTCCTAAAATAACCTCTTTAGTCTTGGTATCATTGTGGTAAGTTTGTTCTGTACTTCACCAAGATCAATATCTTCTTCCTGAGGATGTGCCGAAAACCGAAAACTGAACTCAGTATTTCAGATGCAGTCGAATCAGAGTTTCATACAAATGTAACAAAACATTTACACTTTATATTCTCATCTATGTGAGACAAAAGCCAATGTTCCATTAACCTTTGAACTTATACATTGTCCACTCGCTTTTAGAGATTTCTGTACCACCTTCTGGTGCAGGGTATCGCTTGCAAACAGAGCAAGCATAACTCTGGAGATGTTTCAAAAAGCTGACATAAAATTACCATTCAGATCGTTGTTCTTTTAATGATGGAAACTGCTGTCCCACATCCCATTCTGCACCATAGTGTTCATGCTCAGACTACATAGAACATAGAACATAGAACAGTACAGCACAGAACAGGCCCTTCGGCCCTCGATGTTGTGCCGAGCAATGATCACCCTACTCAAACCCACGTATCCACCCTATCCCCGTAACCCAACAACCCCCCCCCCCCCCCCCCCCCCCCTCCAACCTTACTTTTTAGGATACTACGGGCAATTTTAGCATGGCTAATCCACCTAACCCGCACATCTTTGGACTGTGGGAGGAAACCGGAGCACCCGGAGGAAACCCACGCACACACGGGGAGGACGTGCAGATATAACGTGTAGTTATAAATATGACATTGCCTTTACTGGCTAGCGTACTCATCTTTTCCTTGTTATCAACATGTTGTTAATGTTTTGATGGTTTCATAAACATTCCAAATCCTTAAACCAACTATTATTCTTTTCAAGATGATCAGACTTTCCTTTTATTCTTAACCTAAGCCAAGGATGGATATTTATCGCTGAATTTTTTCAATGGAAAGTATTTTTGTTGAACATTCTTAATTGTTTCTTTAGATTTTTCTCACTGTTTATTAACTATCACCCCTTTGAGCCTATTTTCCCAATCAACCTTAGCCAGCTCTCTCCTCATACATATATGATCGGTTTTGTTCAAGTTCAAAGTTCTTTGCAATTGGAGTACTTCAGACTTTCGTTTTCAGACTAAATGTGGAATTCAATTGTATTACGATCACTAGCTTCTAGTGGTTCGTTTACCATTACATTATCAATTAATGCTGCCTCATTACGCAATACTCAATTTAAAATAGCTTTATCCCTAGTTGGTTCCTCCAGGAAACATTTTTAAAAGAGTTGCGCAAACTCTTCATCCAGATCATCTTTGCCGATTTGATTGGTTTGGTTTATTTAATGATTTAAGTCCCTCACAGCTATTGGAATATATCAGACTTCAATTTTCGAACTAAATGTGGAATTCAATAATATTATGATCACTATTTCCCAGTGACATTGCTATGACATTACTCATTAATCCTGCCTCACTGGACAATATTACATTTGAAATAGCTTGATCCATAGTTGGCTTCACAATATATTTCTTCAGGAAACTTCTAAAAAAGTGTTGTGCAATCTCAACATCCAAGTAACCTTTGTCAGTTTGATTGGTTCAGCTTATATGACGATTAAAGTGCCCCACAATGATTACATTCCCTTCGTTATAAGCTCCAATAATTTAGTTTTAACGCTCTGTCCTATGGTATCACTACTATTAGGGGGACCCATAAATGATTCCCATTAGCGTCTTCTGATGCTTGCCATTGACGATCTTTATCCATACTCATTCTACTTCCTGATTTCCTGATCCAAGATTTTTTTCTCACTAATGCCACAGTGGGTTTGTGAAAGGAAAATTATGCTTAACCAATTTATTGGAGTTCTTTGAAGGAGTCGCAGCCAGCGGATGTGCTGGACTTAGAAATCCAGGCAGCATTTGGTAAGGTGCCACATCAAAGGTTAAAATTATCAGCTCACGGTGAAGGGGGTAACATATTGGCATGGAGCGAAGATGGGTTAGCTGACAGGAAGCAGAGAATAGGCATAAATTGGTCTTTTTATGTTTTGCAGGATGCGACAAGTGGAGTGCGCATCCGTGCTGGGGCCTCAACTTTTTACAATTTATATTGGTGACTTGGATCAAAGGATGGAACGTATGGTTGCTAAATTTGCTGATGACACAGGAGTGCTGTCTGCACTAAATTCCCAAGAAGGACCATCTCCTCAGCCAGCTCTGTGCTCTCACACTCTGTGCACGAGCAAAACCTGTCGACTTTTATGGGAGGCTGATGCCCCATTACTGAGTTGTAACTGCTAATTCGACTTCTAGCAATAATGATGGACTCTTACTTACTTTCATTTGATTGGCAGATAACTGCCACTGCCAGGCCGTTTCTGGTAACTAGGCTTTTAACTAGCTTGCAATTTTAAAGTCAGAGTCTGACTTCTAACCTAAATTATAGCTTGAGGAAAACTTAACAGATTCCCACTTGTACCAAACTCCCAAGTTAGCATTAGTACCCCAAAACATTCTATCCTCAGCTTACTCTGGTTTCTTGAACAATACATTAATCATTTCATCATTATATCATTCACAATGGTGAAGTGTTTGAATACAAATATAAAGCGATAGAGCTATTCATGCTGAATAAAAAGGCCATTGAGCTATGCAATGGCTCTGAGGAGCCAACTGTTCAGTCACATTCCCCCACTTTTTCCCCATAGCCTTGCAAGTTTATTTACCTCAAGTGCCCATTCCTTTTGAAAGAATTGATTGTCTCTGCTTCCACTGTCCTTATGGGCAGTGAGTTCCAGGTCATTGCCAATCACTGTGTAAAAAGGTTCCACTTACAATCATGGAAATTGCAGTGCCGAAGGAGGCCATTTGGCCCATCGAGTCAGCACCGGCCCTCGGAAAGAGCACCCTACTTAAGCCCACGCCTCCACCCTATCCCGTAACCAAGTGACCTCACCTAACCTTTTCTGACAATTTCACAATGGCCAATCCACCTAACCTGCATGTCTTAGGACCATGGGAGGAAACCAGAGCACCCGGAGGAAACCCACGCACACACGGGGAGAACGTCCGAACTCCACACAGTCCCCCGAGGCCAGAATTGAACCCAGGTCCCTGGAGCTGGGAGGCAGCAGTGCTAACCACTGTGCCGTTCCATGTGCCCCAGGTTCCCCTGACCTTCTGTACTCTTTAGAACTTTTTTTAAAAATTGTCCATTCATGGGATGCGGCCATCACCGGCTGCCCATCCTTAATTGCCCTTGAACTGAAAGGTTTGCTCTTCCATTGCAGAGGACATTCCTGGCTGGGTCACTGTCTGTGCGGAGTCTGCACGTCCTCCCCGTGTGTGCGTGGGTTTCCTCCGGGTGCTCCGGTTTCCTCCCACAGTCCAAAGATGTGCGGGTTAGGTGGATTGGCCATGCTAAATTGCCCGTAGTGTCCTAAAAAGTAAGGTTAAGGGGGGAGTTGTTGGGTTACGGGTATAGGGTGGATACGTGGGTTTGAGTAGGGTGATCATTGCTCGGCACAACATCGAGGGCCGAAGGGCCTGTTCTGTGCTGTACTGTTCTATGTTCTATGTTCTATGTTCTAAAAGTCAACCACATTGCTGTGGGTCTGGAGTGACATGTAGCCTAGACCAGATATGGATGAAAGATTTCCTTCCCTGAAGAACATTAGTGAACTAGATATGTTTTTAGGACAGTGGTTTCTGTGTCTCTGCTGTGAAGGGATGTTAAAACCTTGCCATTTTCCTCCTGCTATTTCTTGGTTCCAGGACTAGCTGCTCAGGCACAGCTGAAACCGCTGAGTACTATTTGCCACATTACCATTAATCCGCTGGTGTTGATTAAATTTGGTCAGGCTCATACTTGTGGCCACTGATTCATAACCTCTGCTAAATATAGTTCAGGATGTGTGAGCAATACTGCTGGCATTTCCTCATGCCCTCCCCCCCCCCCCCCCCCCTCCCACTCTCTGTATTTGGCCAAATTGGTGTTGACGCTGTACAAAATACCCTCAAAGGCTCCATTTCCTGGAGTTTTACAGCACAGCAGGAGGCCTTTAGCCCATTTTCAGTGGTTGCGCTCATGAACATGTTCACATGAGGACTCATTTCTCAGCTGTTTTCAGGTACTTGTGAACCAATTTTGCATCAATACAGAACACAATGGAATTCTGCGCACTTGAAAGGACCAGAAAGCAAGGAATACCTTTGCTTCATATTTTACATTCAGCATTTGTTGCCCATTTCTCAGTGCTCTTGAGAAGGTGGTGGTAAGTCGCCTTTACGACTGCTACAGTCCATCTGATGCAGGTTCTCCCACGGTGCTAGTGTGGAGCCAAGATTCTGACCCAGTCAAGGAAAGGTGATATAGTTCCAAATCAGGACGTGCCTCGTAAGGAAAGCTACACGTCACTCCAGACCCATTTGTCTGCTGCCCTTCTCATTCTAGGTGTTAGATGTTGTGGGTTTGGGTTGATGTTGTCCAAGCAGCCTTATTGAGTTGCTTCAGCGCATCTTCTATATGGTGTACACTGCTGCCACTTTAAAAATAAATAATGTATGGGATGTCGGCATCTCTGGCTTGGCCAACATTGACTGCCCATTCCTGATTGCCCTTGATAATAAGCTATCCTCTTGAACCGCTGCAGTCCATGTGGTGCAGGTACACCCACCATGCTGTTAGGGCGGGAAATCCAGGATTTTGACCCAGTGACAGTGAAGGAACGGTGATATAATTCCAAGCCAGGATAGTGGGTGACTTTATGAAGTGGTGGTGTTCTCAGGTATCTGTTGTGCTTCCAGATGGTGGTGGTCGAGGGTGTGGAAGGTGCTGCCCAAGGAGCCTCGGTGAGTTGCTGCTGCGCATCTTGAAGATGGTGCACAAGGCTCTGTTTG
Organism: Scyliorhinus canicula; assembly: GCF_902713615.1. Lineage (NCBI taxonomy): Eukaryota > Metazoa > Chordata > Chondrichthyes > Carcharhiniformes > Scyliorhinidae > Scyliorhinus > Scyliorhinus canicula. The sequence goes on along the minus strand of NC_052153.1, from coordinate 179,980,620 downwards.
GCGTTTCTGGAGGGAATGCGGAAGGTTAATGAGATTAAAAATGAATTTGAGATGAAAATGAAATAGCAGAAAAATAACAGCACAAGCAGGCACCTAGAGGAATAATGAGATGCAATTCGCCTTGTAACAAGATTAGCAGGAGTTGAGAGACATTGACTTGCAAATGGCCATATCAGAAACATTGTTAATCAGAGATCAGTGGGTTTATACAAATGGTAACTTCTAAAGGCAAGGAATTTAAGCGAGGTAGACAGCTGAATCCACAGAGGGGAATACTTAAAGAGGTTGAACAGTATAAATGCTGGAACCCTCATAGGGAAAGAGGCTAGTTCTCCACCCAACAGCCAGATAGGCCAGTTCCATCTGTGGTCTGAGCCACAGAGGCTTGTTCCCGCTAACACTTTGAAGCAGATTGCAGATATTCTTCTCTAGAAGACCCAGTTTTGTGCCTTCGCTTAACCAGGAAGAGAGGTTTGCCAAGACCTGGTCACCTAAGCGGTATTGGGTGATAACTATTACCTGGATTGAAGCTATACAGTTACTAAAATTGGATGTTGTTTGGGGAAAAGGGATGTCTCAAGTGAGTTTGGAGAATGTGGGCGTATTCTGGGAACAAGATGTTACTTCAGATAAAACGGTGTGTTTAGTTATTCATATACTTACATGTCATAGTGTACATTTGTCTTTTGTCGTGTGTTTTTTCGGTTCTTTTACTTTGCTTTAATAAATATTCTTTATTAATTGTTTACACAATGACTGGATTGATTCCTCACTTTGTTGTCCATGGATTATCCCAAACAAAAATACACCACTAAGAACCAGTGCTTCAAGTTATCCCTTGGGGTTTTGAGAAATAGAAACATAGAAAATAGAAGCAGGAGGAGGCCATTCGGCCCTTTGAGCCTGCTCCGCCATTCATTATGATCATGGCTGATCATCAAGTTCAATACCCTGATCCCGCCTTCCCCCCTATATCGCTTGATGCCTTTAACTCCAAGAGCTATATCTAATTCCTTCTTGAAATTACACAAATTTTGACCTCAACTACTTTCTGTGGTTGTGAATTCCACAGATTCACCACTCTCTGGGTGAAGAAATTTCTCCTCACCTCAGCCTTGAAAGGTTTACCCCTTTTCCTGAAACACTCGCACAGGTAACATCGGCAGTGTTCTTAACACATCGATTTTGGAATGGCTCAGTCTCTGACCTGTTCTTGTAGCCACAGTATTTATCTGGCTTGTGTAGTTCTGTTTCTAGTCAATGGTAACCCCCAGGATGTAGATGGTTGGGGTTCAGTGGTGTTAATGCCATTAAAAATCAAGCGGAGGAGTTTAGATTCTCTCTTGTTGGAGATGACCATTGCCTGGCAATGTCACAAGCCACTTATCAGCACAAGCCTGAATCTTGGCCACGCTTTGCTGCATGTGAGCAAATACAACATCATTATCTGAGAAGTCATGAATGGTACCGAACACTATTGCAATCATTGTAAAGGCCTGGCACCTTTATATAGGACCTTTCATGACCATCGGGCCTTTCAAGTATTTTACAGCCAAAGAAGTACTTTTGAAAATGCTATTGTTGTAATATAGGATGCAATCATCAGCAAATATCCCCACTTCTGACCTTCTGCTGGAGGGAGGTCATTGATGAAGCAGCTGAAGATGGGCCTTGGAAACGACCCTGAGGAAATTGTACGGTGGTGTCCTGGGACTGAGAATGATTGGCCTCAACAACTGCAACCATCTTCCTTGGTGCTCCACCCAGTGGAGAGTTTCCCCCCTGACTTCCATTGACATCAGTGTTGCTAGGGCTCCTGGGTGCCATACTCACCCCCGTACCAGCCTCCCCGAACAGGCGCCGGAATGTGGCGACTAGGGGCTTTTCACAGTAACTTCATTTGAAGTCTACTTGTGACAAGAAGCGATTTGCATTTTTTCATTTCATTTCACTCACATGCTGCCTTGATGTCAAGGGCAGTCACTCCCACCTCACCTCTTGAGTTGAGCTCTTTTATCCATGTTCGAACCGAGGCTGTAATGCGGCTTGGAACCGTGTAACCCTGGCAGAACCCAAACTGAGCATCGGGGAGCAGTTATTTCTAACACTGCCAAGGGCACATTACATCACTTTGGCAGCGAGAGTAGACTCATGGGGTGGGAATTGGATTTGTCCTACTTTTTGAGGGCAGGACACACCCGGGCAATTTTCCACATTGCCGGATAGATGTCAGCGTTGTAGCTGTGAGTGCACATAAACATCCTGGTGCAGTTGGATCTGGTACACAAGCACGACAGCTAGATTGTTGTCAGGGCCCACAGCCTTTACGCACTTTATTTCTTGACATCGTGTGGAGTGGATCGAATTGGCTAAAGACAAGCACCTGCAGTGCTGGGAACCACAGCAGGAGGCCGAGCGGAATCATCCACTCGGCACTTATGGCTGAAGATGGTTATGAACATTCCAAACTTTGTCCTTTGCCTGACGTGCTGGCCTGCACTATTATCACATCCACCAAAGAAATATATAAAACAAACCGGAGCTTTAATGTTCACAGGTGTACTGGCCACAGAAAACAGAGAGAAAACTGCAAATATTGGAAGCTTTAACTTTATTTTTTTTTCCCACAATATTTTTACATGCTTTTACCAGTCACCATAGGGTCTGCAGAGTAAATGATACATATTGTATGAAAGTTTATAATGCTACATATTCAATCAAAGTATTTAGTGATAGAGCCAATGGGCATGTTTATTGGCAGCGTGCCATTCGCTGTCGGCAGGATTCGTTTCTCCGGCTGCTGGCAATGGGATTTCCCATTGAAGCCACCCCACGGTGCCAGTGGGGGAGCTGCCGTCGGGACCAGAGAATCCCACCACTGGTGATCGGCCGGAGAATTCCGGCCAATATTTTGGTGCCCAGTTATATCGAGCACCTCTTTTCACACAGTGGCTTACCAAATCGATACTGAAAACCTGTCCATAAGTCCATAGGATCATAATGCATAGGAGCAGAATTAGGCCACTCAGCCTATCAAGTCTGCTCCGCCATTCAATCATGGCTGATATCTTTCTCTTCGCCATTCTCCTGCCTTCTCCCCGTAACCCCTGATCCTCTTTATTAATCAAGAACCTATCTTTCTCTGTCTTAAAGAAACTCAGTGATTTGGTCTCCACGGCCTTCTGCGGCAAAGAGTTCCACAGATTCACCACGCTCTGGCTGAAGAAATTCGTCCTCATCTCTGTTTTAAAGGATCGTCCCTTTAGTCTGAGATGGTGTCCTCTGGTTCTAATTTCTCCTACAAGTGGAAACATCCTCTCCACGTCCACTCTATCCAGGCCTCGCAGTATCCTGTAAGTTTCAATAAGTTCCCACCTCATCCTTCTAAACTCAAATGAGTAGAGACCCAGAGTCCTCAATTTCCTCATATGACAAACTCTGCAGTCAGTGATTGTGTTCCCTGTAAGATTACACTTGTACTCTATTTTCCCCTTCTTAATCAATCCCTTTGTCCTCCTTTGCTGAATTATAAACTGCTTCCAATCCTCCGGTCTGCTGTTTTTTCTGGCCAATTTATGTCTCTTCCTAGGATCGAACACTATCTCTAATTTCCCTTGTAAACCATGGTTTGGACACCTTTCCTGTTTCATTTTTGCACCAGACAGGAATGGACCATTGTTGCAGTACACCCATGCACTCTTTTAATGTTTCCCTATTATCTATCCGCCAGCGTCCCTTTAAGTAATGTTCAATCCAATCCATCATAGCCAACTCATGCCTCTTATCGTCACAGTTTTCTTTATTGACATTCAGGACCCTAGTCTCAAAATCAACTGTGCCACTCTCCATCTCAATGAAGAATTCTATCATATGGTGATTCAACCCCGAGGGGCCTTGCACAACCAGATGGCCAATGATTCCTTCCTCATTTGTCTAGGATGGTCTGTTCTCTAGTTGGTTCCTCAATGTATTGGTTCAGAAAACCAATATCTGCAGGAATGACAAATATTGATTTCATGTTTACACCCTTTGAGACTCGTGTTCTGTTCCAGATTTTTGAATTCATTGCATTTTACTTCCGACAGCTGATATTGTGGGTTTCGAGTTCCCGCCCCCAAAGGCATTAGCCCGGACTCTTTTGCAGTCCAGTGACGTTACCATAAATCATCATCTTCCCACAAGATGCAAATAAAAATAAAACTTTGCGCCATAGGCCTCGACATAGGCCTCGGTACCAGATAGGACAAAAGCACATTTAGCCCAGCTGTATCAAAACTGCTACAACAGACTGTCGAGTTGAAGAAGTGACTTATCACCACCTTCTCAAGGACAATTAGGAACGGGCAACTAATGCTGGCCTTGCCAGTGATAACTGTGTCCCATGAATAAATAAATCAAACAAAAATACAAAGTGTGTATGTTCGTTGTTAGGTAACATATACTTGAAGCCTGTGTATACGGCGTGCCTGTGCATACTGGGTACTGATGTATACTGGGTGCCTGTGTATACTGCGTGCCTGTGTGTACAGGGTGCTCATGTTTACTGGGTGCCTGTGCGTACTGGGTGCCTGTGTACATTGGGTGCCTGTATATATCGCCATGATGTGGAGATGCCGGCGTTGGACTGGGGTGAGCACAGTAAGAAGTCTTACAACACCAGGTTAAAGTCCAACAGGTTTGTTTCAAACACGAGCTTTCGGAGCACGGCTCCTTCTTCAGGTGAAGAAGGAGCCGTGCTCCGAAAGCTCGTGTTTGAAACAAACCTGTTGGACTTTAACCTGGTGTTGTAAGACTTCTTACTGTGTATATATCGCGTGTCTGTATATACTGTTTAGCACACTGGGCTAAATCGCTGGCTTTGAAAACATACCAAGGCAGGCCAGCAGCACGGTTCGATTCCCGTAACAGCCTCCCCAAACAGGCGCCGGAATGTGGTGACTAGGGGCTTTTCACAGTAACTTCATTGAAGCCTACTCGTGACAATAAGCGATTTTCATTCATTTGCATATACCACGTGCCTGTGTTTACTGGGTGCTTATGTATACTGGAAGCCTGTGTATATTGGGTGCCTGGGTATACTGTGTGCCTCTGTAGCGCAGGGGCACAGGTTCAGTTCCGACCTTGGGTGGCTGTGTGTGGAATTTGTACTTTCTCTACGTGTCTGCATGGGTGCTCCAGTTTCCTTCCAGAATCCACAAATGTGCAGGTTATGTGGATTGGCCATTATATATTGTCCCTCAACAGACAGGAATGTACAGGTTAGGTTCCAGGGATTGAAAGGGGAACTGGGCCTCGGTGGGATGCTCTTTCAGAGGGTGGGTACAGAATTGATAGGCTGAATGGCCTCCTTCTGCTCTGTAGGAATTCTACGACTCTTCACAGATACAAGATCCATCTGTGTCAAAGCAAAACACAATCAAAAATACAGAGTTATGTCAAACGCATTACTTCAAAAAAGAATAACAGAGGGGAAAAAAATTCACAACAGCTCCAGAACTAAGGGGGAAATACATTATATTGATACCCCACATTGCAATCCAACCCCGTCCAGGCCCAGGACAGAATAGATAACCATCATATGTCTACAGGGCTATAAGGAGAGGGTCAGCAGCCATACATCCAAGTAAATCTCAGACGTCAACCTTAAACCCAGGGTCTCCCTGGAATAAGAAGTAAGTAAGTAAGTAAAGACCCGAGCTACCAGGCCCCACCCATTAGGTCCCAAGTTCAAAGGAGGAACAGCCTACCAGGCTATCAAACAGTAATCCATCCCTAAGAGCAGGAGATAGAATAACCATGAGGCCCAAGGTTAGGAAGGATACATTCAGCCTCAAATGGAAAGGGGGAACTCCGCCCCAGGAAAAAGGGGGCTGGAAGGGCTCCCTTTAAAAGGGAGGGGCCACGGGAGGGTGAGCGATCCCACCTCACCCAGCACCCGGGAACACAACCCAACAACCAGGATCATTCAAAAGACCGAGAGTCGCCGTAAGACAAACAGGTCAAACGGGGAGACTCCTAAACTACCACAGCACCGAGACACGCCATCTTGGCATACGGCAATACTAAACCTCACCTCAAGTAGCTCAGGGGAAAACCGAGGACAAGGTGGGGGAATTGATGGAAGCGTCACCTCTGGGATCTCGGAGAAAGAAGAAGAAAGATAGAGGGAAAGAGCAAGAACTATCAGAACTGACCGCTCGGGTAACAAAACGTCTCGAGCAACTGCCCAAATCAATCCACAGTGGACGAGAGTTCTAATTCATGATCATCATTAGAATAGAATTTACAGTGGAGAAGGAGGCCATTCGGCCCATCGGGTCTGCACAGGCCCTTGGAAAGAGCACCCCACTTAAGCCCACACCTCCACCCCATCCCAGCCCAGCAATCCCATCCAACCTTTTCGACACTAAGGGCAATTTAGCATGGCCAATCCACTTAACCTGCACATCTTTGGACTTGTGGGAGGAAACCGGAGCACCCGGAGGAAATCCGCGCAGACACAGGGAGAACATGCAGACTCCGCACCGACAGTGGCGCAAGCGCGGAATCGAACCTGTGAGCTGTGAAGCGACAGAGCCAACCACTGTGCTACCGTGCTGCCCCACATTATGGTAGACAAGCAAACAATTACAACAATTTTAATTTAAAATGACAATTTTCTAAAATTTGTGTTGTAATTTGTGTTGACTGACATGGATAAATAAGGTCAGGAAGGATCATATTATCTATCCCCCATTTTGGCTTGACATGAAATACCACAAATCAGCTTTTAATATCATCCAAAATTTTCCGATTTGCTGAAGTAATGAGGAATGTCGGTTTGGAGCCAGTGTTGGAAACATTGCACAAAAACATTTTTTTGCCAAAAGGCAAATTGAATCAAGGTTAGTCCACTGCTGAGGGGCGCGGTCTTGGTTAATAGTTCTCAAAATGAACACCCTTGGTTGTTGTGATTTTCATTACAGCCCCATTCAAGCTGTCGTCTTCAAGCAGCTGTACAAAACTATCGGCTATGACTGACGGTCTGCAATAAAGAATATGGAATTCAATGGTGTGAAGAAGAACTTAAAAAAATTAATAATTTAGTCAGAGGAACATCACAACGATGAAAGCAAGATACTGCGGACGTTGGGAAGCTGGGCAGCATCTGTGGAGAGAGAAACCGCGTTCTCGTTTCGACTTCTTCAGAGCTCAAAATGTTTCTCACTCCACTGGTGCTGCCCAGGTTTTCCAGCATTTCCGGCTTATATACCATTATAATAAAACCCTTTTCAAGATAGGTTGCCACGATGTGAAGCAGCAGTGGGAATAATGACTGAATTCTCTGGTCGTCGGAATTCTCTTTACCTGCTGGCAGCGCACCCCCTCCTGTGCCTTTCCCGGCGGCATGGGATGGCGTCAACGGGAAATGCCAGGAGAGTAGAGAATCCTGTTGCCAGCGAACGATGCAGCACCGAGAAACATGCGGCTGGGGAAGTGGAGAATCCAGCCCAATATATATTGGGCATCAACAAGGTGAATGGAGGTACCTTTGTTTTTTTTTAATGCATTCTTTCAAGTGACAAGGGTGTCACTGGGCAAGGCTTGCTCCGCTATTTCAGAAGGTGGTTCGGATCAAACCACATTGGCTGCGGAACCCGAGTCACATGTAGGCCAGGCAGGATGAGGACAGCAGATATCCTTCGCTGAGTGACATTGGTCAACCGGATGGGATTTTACGACAATTGGTCACTATTACCGAGGCGCGCACTTTTCAATTTCAGATTTTGGTTAATTTGCCTCAAATTTGGCCAACAGATACGGTGGGATTGGAACCGGTGTCATGAGAGCATTATCCTGGGCCTCTGGACTACTAGTCCAGTAATCTCACCATTGCGACACCTCTCCCTCTAGTTTCCTGGGTATCTTTCAACCTTATTGTTCCCGGATTTCTATTAGATTAGATCTACTAGCACAGATTTTTATTGCATCGTAGTTTTATTAATGCTTTGAGTGTCGCAGATCAAAGTCCCCCTGTAGGTTTGATCAGGCCATCGGTACACTGAATTGTTAATATGACCTTGCTGTTCTCATGGACGATGCCAGACTTCAGACATATGGCCCTCAATTGGCTGAAAATTAAACAACCTTTCAGAACCCCTGGTCAACCACTCAGAGGTCAGTGTACTTCCTGCAGGCCCCACCTCGAAATTCACTGGGACTTGAGGACGACAACAAAAAACTGAGGGAGCAAAAAATAAGTAAAAAACATGGACGGAGTAAATGAGAGAAAAACAGTTAGAACTTGAGAACATAAGAACTAGGAGCAGGAGTAGGCCATCTGACCCCTCGAGCCTGCTCCGCCATTCAATTAGATCATGGCTGATATTTTGTGGACTCAGCTCCACTTTCCGGCCCGAACACCATAACCCTTAATCCCTTTATTCTTCAAAATATGATCTATCTTTATCTTAAAAACATGTAATGAAGGAGCCTCAACTGCTTCACTGGGCAAGGAATTCAATAGATTCACAACCCTTTGGGTGAAGAAGTTCCTCCTAAACTCAGTCCTAAATCTACTTTCCCTTATTTTGAGGCTATGCCCCCTAGTTCTGCTTTAGAACATAGAACAGTACAGCACAGAACAGGCCCTTCGGCCCTCATTGTTGTGCCGAGCCATGATCACCCTACTCAAACTCACGTATCCACCCTATACCCGTAACCCAACAACCCCCCCCTTAACCTTACTTTTATTAGGACACTACGGGCAATTTAGCATGGCCAATCCACATAACCCGCACATCTTTGGACTGTGGGAGGAAACCGGAGCACCCGGAGGAAACCCACGCACACACGGGGAGGATGTGCAGACTCCACACAGACAGTGACCCAGCCGGGAATCGAACCTGGGACCCTGGAGCTGTGAAGCATTTATGCTAACCACCATGCTACCCTGCTGCCCTTTCACCCGCCAGTGGAAACAACCTGCCCGCATCTATCCTATCTATTCCCTTCATAATTTTATATGTTTCCATAAGATCCCCCTCATCCTTCTAAATTCCAACGAGTACAGTCCCAGTCTACTCAACCTCTCCTGGTAATCCAACCCCTTCAGCTCTGGGATTAACCTAGTGAATCTCCTCTGCACACCCTCCAGTGCAAGTACGTCCTTTCTCAAGTAAGGAGACCAAAACTGAACACAATACTCCAGGTGTGGCCTCACTAACACCTTATACAATTGCAGCATAACTCTCTAGTTTTGAACTCCATCCCTCTAGTAATGAAGGACAAAATTCCATTTGCCTTCTTAATCACCTGTTGCACCTGTAAACCAAGTTTTTGCGACTCATGCACTAGCACACCCAGGTCCCTCTGCACAGTAGCATGTTTTAATATTTTATCATTTAAATAATAATCCCGTTTGCTGTTAATCCAACCAAAATGGATAACCTCACATTTGTCAACATTGTATTACATCTGCCAGACCCTAGCCCATTCAAATAACCTATCCAAATCCCTCTGCAGACTTCCAGTATCCTCTCTGCACTTTTCGCTTTACCACTCATCTAAGTGTCATCTGCAAACTTGGACACATTGCCCTTGGTCCCCAACTCCAAATCATCTATGTAAATTGTGAACAATTGTGGGCCCAACACTGATCTTCATCTCCCATTATTAAATCACCCTTCTCACCCTCTAAAGAACCAATATTTACCTTAGCCACTCTTTTTTGTTTTCTATATTTGTAGAAACGTTTACTATCTGTTTTTATATTCTGAGCAAGTTTCCTCTCATAATCTATCTTACTCTTCTTTATAGCTTTTTTAGTAGCTTTCTGTTACCCCCTAAAGATTTCCCAGTCCTCTAGTCTCCCACCAATCTTTGCCACTTTGTATGCTTTTTCCTTCAATTTGATACTCTCCCTTATTTCCTTAGATATCTACGGTCGATTTTCCCTCTTTCTACCGTCCTTCCTTTTTGTTGGTATAAACCTTTGCAGAGCACTGCGAAAAATTGCTTGGAAGGTTCTCCACTGTTCCTCAACTGTTTCACCACAAAGTCTTTGCTCACAGTCTACCTTAGCTAGCTCTTCTCTCATCCCATTGTAATCTGCTTTGTTTAAGCACAAAACTCTAGTGTTTGATTTTACCTTCTCACCCTCCATCTGTATTTTAAATTCCACCATATTGTGATCGCTCCTTCCGAGAGGATCCCTAACTCTGAGATCGTTAATCAATCCTGTCTCATTACACAGGACCAGATCTAGGACCGCTTGTTCCCTTGTATGTTCCATTACATACTGTTCTAGGAAACTATCGCGGATACATTCTATAAACTCCTCCTCAAGGCTGCCTTGACCGACCTGGTTAAACCAATCGACATGTAGATTCAGATCCCCCATGATAACTGCTGTACCATTTCTACATGCATCAGTTATTTCTTTGTTTATTGCCTGCCCCACCAAAATGTTACTATTTGGTGGCCTATAGACCACTCATATCAGTGACTTGTTCGCCTTACTATTCCTGATTTCCACCCAAATGGATTCAACCTTATCCTCCATAGCACCAATGTCATCCCTTACTATTGCCTGGATGTCATCCTCAAATAACAGAGCGACACCACCTCCCTTACCATCCACTCTGTCCTTCCGAATAGTTTGATACCCTCGGACATTTAACTCCCAGTCTTGACCATCCTTTAACCATGTTTCAGTAATGGCCACTAAATCATAGTCATTCACGATGATTTGCGCCATCAACTCATTTACCTTATTCCGAATACTACGAGCATTCAGGTAAAATGTTGAGCAGAAAAAAAAGAATTTAAAAATTAAGCTGCCCTTACTTTCATTTGTAAGTGTTTACCTTAGCTGTACACGTTTACGATTACAGGCAACTGATTATTACAGCTTGTTACTCACAGTTTGTGAGCCAAAAGAAATTAGCAAATACTAACAAGTCAAAATCGAAAACGGAAATCGAAGTGTATTTACAGGTAATACTTGGTCCATGTGTTCAATAAGGCCACGAAGGTGTCCACACCGGGTGGTTCAAATAAACTTAGTTTATTTACAATAACTGTTATAAACATTACATCCCTACTGGGTCTGCCTTGCCGATGCCAAACTGACCGGCTTTATATATCATATATCTATACATTGTTTAGAGGTTTCGACTGGAACGTCGTGGTGTATTCAGATTGCCGATGCTTGAGTTTCCATTTCCGAAGCTGCGTCCACGACCTCTCTCATATCGGCGTCTTGATCCCCTTGGATTTAAAAGCTATGTTCACGGGATTGTCGAAGGATTGGTTGCCTGGACCGAATGTGATCATGGTGCTTTCGCATGACCGACCTTGGACTTGTACTTGATGTGTGATCGGCCCTGTGTGGCTGAGGATAGTCCCAGAGATTCATTGGGCACTGTCAGCATAGTTTGGAATATACACTGTGATACCTGGAACAAAGCATCTGGGTGGTCGACGTCGAACGGGCAACGCCCTTGCAACTCCTGGTTGTGGTGCACTTTCGCATCTATGTCAGGGAAATTCATACTCAGGTGGGTTTGAAGCCTATGGCCCATCAGCATTCCAGTCAGAGCCACCCCAGTCACTGAGTGTGGGGTGGCCCTGTGGCAAAATAAGAAATGAGCCAGCCTTCTGTCCATCAACCATAAGACTGCTTCGTGAGGGATTTTTTGCATGTCTTTACCACCTACTCCGCTAAACTATTCGAAGTAGGTTGATATACGAGGTACAGATGTGCCATACCCCATTAGCCTTCAAAGGCCCAGAGGACTCCTCAGTCGTTGTCTGTAACGAGCACTTCAAGGTTGACGTATGTGCTGAATGATAATGCAACTTCTCAATGGTTGCCTGGGAGGTGGTCGCCGCCATCTTGTGGACCTCCAGCCATTTTGAATGGGCATCAATCAATAGGAGGAATAATGAACCCTGAAACGGACTGGCAACGTCGACATGCAATCGTGCCCGGGGCCGTCCTGGCAATTCCCAATGGTGAAAGGGTGCAGGCAGTGGGAGCTTTTGGTGTTCCTGACAGATGGAGCATTGCTGGGCCATCCTCCCAATATTCACATCCAGGCCTGGCCACCAGACGTACCTGCGCGCCAACATCTTTATTTTGGATTCCCCTGGGAGTCATTACAGGGCTCCACGGTAGCACAGTGGTTAGCACTGTGGCTTCACAGTGCCAGAAACCCGAGTTCAATTCCCAGCTTGGGCCACTGTCTGTGCGGAGTCTCCATGTTCTCCCCGTGTCTGCGAGGGTTTCCTCCGGGAGCTCTGGTTTCCTCCTACAATTCTCCCTCTGTGCACCTGAACACCCTCCAGAATGTGGCGACTAGGAGATTTTCGCAGTAGTTTCATTGTACAAGTAAGTCGACTTGTGACACTAATAAAGATTATTATTATTATTATTATGGAGGTCCTTCAATATCGACTCCTGGCCTTTTTCTGGAATGAAGACGCACGTACCCCAAGATAACAGGATGCCGTCCTTCACACAAACCCAGATAATTTGACAATAACGTCCTTAATTCATCTGATAGCTGTTGATGCTGACCCCCATATAACACAATGTGCCGAACCTTTGCGAGAATCGAGTCTGTCCGAGTCCATATACGGATCTGAGGTGCCGTGGTCGGCAAAGAATCCATGAAGTTTAGAGTAGTGGCCACTTTGTCCATTCTGGGGTTGTAATATGAGGCTAGTCGATAAAGGCAAATGGCACAACACATTGGCATTCACTATCTGGGTCCCCGGCCAATAAAAACTGGAATTAAAAGTCTAATGACGACCATGTTGTAAAAATTGTTGTAAAACCCCATCCTTGTCTGGCTTACATGTGACTCCAGATCTCCAGCAATGTGGTTGACGTTTATGCTGGCCAAGCCTGCAATGCCCACATCCCATGAATGAATAAAGCAAAGGTTCCAATTGTGTTTCTAATGTGCTTAGAGAGGGCTACAGTATGAAGAATAAATAGACCAGCAGTGGTTGCTTAGAAACTGGGGCATTGTATGATAGGGAAGCTATTAAGTTTGGGTTTGGCTAATTTTATTGCACATGGAGATAGGTAGTGAAAGAGAAGGCAGCTCTCAAAGCTCTGCAATAAGCAGTTGATTCAGAAGGCGAGAGAGGGAATATTCCTCTCAGCTTTGATATAAGAAAAGCCATACGATAAAGTAATTGCAGAGATCTTAAGAACAGCTAGTTATGAAAACTAGAGAAATGAAGAGAAATGTCCAAGAAATCTGGAATTAAGTGAACTGAGACCAAGGCATGGTTCATATGAATTTAAGGAAGAGTAAGCAAAGTGTTTTGTGTTAAAGGGACAATTGCAGTAATCCCTGAGTCTGTGGATCACTAGTGCAATGACACGTATAAAGGATTGTGCAAACACTTTGTGGGTTCATTTATTCCAACTCGGCACATAAGGACTGTATAAATATATATATATAATATATATATATAGCTTGAAGGCATCAGAGCTGTGCTGTACGCGCTGTTTTCTGCTCATAGGCCAAAGTGAAACTGAGGCTGGATCACATGACAGCACTCAAATGTGCAGTCCAATGGGCCTCAGCGTGGACGTGATTGGTTATGTGACTGGTCTAGTAATCCAGTTAACATAAGAACCAGTACTAGGAGCAGGAGTCAGCCATTCAGCTCCTCAAACGTCCTTTGCCATTCAATAATCTCATCTTGGCCTCATTGCCACCTTCCTGCCCACTCCCCTCAAGGCTTCCTCCCGCTACTAATTAAAAACCTATTTATCTCCTCCTGAACTTTGTTTCGTGTTCCGGTGTCCATTGTACTCTGGGGTAGAGAATTCCACAGATTCACGACCCTTCAAGTGAAGTAATTCCACCACATTTCTGTTTTAAATCTTCCACCACTTAGCTTAAAGCTATTGCTTCTCATTCTAATCTTAACTTTAATCATCTTAATCTTTATTATTGTCACAGGGAGGCTTACATTCACACTGCAATGAAGTTACTGTGCCACACTAAGGCACCTGTTCTGGTACACTGAGGGAGAATTCAGAATGTCCAATTCAACTAACAAGCACGTCTTTCGAGACTCGTAGGAGGAAACCTGGGTGCCCGGAGGAAAATCACACTCAGGCACGGGGAGAACGTACAGACTGCGCAAAGACAGTGGCCCAAGCCGGGGAATTGAACCTAGGACCCTGGAACTATTGAGCAACAGTGCTAACCACTAAAAAGAAAATGCTGGAAAATCTAAGCAGGTCTGGCAGCATCTGTAGGGAGAGAAAAGAGTTAACGTTTCGAGTCCAGATGACCCTTTGTCAAAGCTCAAGTGCTACCGTGCTGCCCTACTAAACCGCTAAACTGTCCAATGAGAGAGAACATCCATACATGTGACTCAAGACCCACAGCAATGTGGGTGACTCTTAACTGCCCCCTCAAGGGCAATTAGGGATGGGCAATAAATGCTGGCACAGCCTGCGACGCCCACGTCCCATGAACAAAAAAGAAACCTTTAGCATCTTTTATACATCAATTAAATCTCCTCTCCTAAACTCCAGCGAGTATGGGCCTAAACTGCTCAATCTCTTCATCCCTGGAATAATTTTGTCAACCTTCTCTGAACTGCTCTAATGTATTTACGTCCTTCCTCAAGTGTGCTGTTGCAACAGCACTTCCCTACTTTTATACTCTATTCCATTAGCAATGAATGTCAAAACTCCATTTGTCTTCCTTATTACCTGCTGCACTTGCAGACTAACTTTCTGCGAGTCATGCACAAAGACACACACATTGCTCTGCACCAAGAGATTTTGAATTTGCTCTCCATTTAAATAATAAGTTGCCTTTTTAGTCCTCAGACTAAAATGGGTAACTTCACACTTCTCCATGCTAACTTCCATCTGCCAAAATTTGACCCACTCGCCTAATCCATCCATATATCCATTTGTAAATTTCTTATTTCCTTACACAACTTGGGTCGGGATTCTCCCCTACCCGGCGGGGTGGGGGGTCCCGGTGTGTTGGAGTGGCGTGAACCACTCCGGCAGCGGGCCCCCCCAAAGGTGCGGAAGTCACTGCACCTTTAGGGGCCAAGCCCTCACATTGAGGGGCTAGGCCCACGCCGGAGTGGTTCCCGTTCCGTAGGCTGGCGTGAACGGCCTTTGGTGCCACGCCAGCCAGGGCCAAAAGGACTTTGCCGGCCAGTGTAAATCCGCGCATGCACCGGAGCGTCAGCATCAGCTGACGTCATCCCGGCGCATGCGCAGGGGAGGGGGTCGCTTCTACCTCCGCCATGGTGAAGACCATGGCGAAGGCGGAAGAAAAAGAGGGCCCCACGGCACAGGCCCGCCGGCTGATCAGTGGGCCCCGATCTCGGGGCAGGCCACCGTGGGGGCACCCCCCGGGGTCAGATCGCTCCACGCCCCCCCCAGGACCCCGGCGCCCACCCGGGCCGCCTGCTCCCGCCGGTAAGGTAGGTGGTTTAATCCATGCCGGTGGGAGAGGCTTGTCAGTGGTGGGACTTTGGCCCATCGCGGGCCAGAGATTCGCCGCGGGGGGCCCGCCGACCGGCGCGCCGTGATTCCTGCCCCTGCCGAATCTCGGGTGGCGGAGAATTCGGGACACGGCGGGGGCGGGATTGACGCCGGCGATTCTCCGACCCGGCGGGGTCCCAGATTTCCCACCTATTTTAGTGTCATCTGTAAATCTGGCTTTCATACCTTCCATCCCTGCGTCTAAGTCTTCAAGATAGATTGTTTAGCTCAGTTGGCTTGACAGCTGGTTTGTGATGCAGAGCAAGGCCAACAGCGTGGGTTTAATTCCTGTAACGGCTGAGTTTATTCATGAAGTCCCCGACTTCTCAACCTTGCCCCTCGCCTGAGGTGTGGTGATCCTCATGTTAAATCGCCACCAGTCAGCTCTCCCCCTCAAAGAGGAAAGCAGCCTATGGTCATCTGGGACTGTGGCAACTTTACTTTTACGATAACAAACTGGAAAAACAATACTAAAAAGGACGTAGTTCGGTGACTGATTCTGATGTCTGACACAAGCGGCAATCTTTCTAAAGAATCAAAACTATAAACTGGAAAAGCAAAGCACTCATCCAGGTTAAGTGTCTTGGCTGGGGCAGCATTTATTGCCCATCCCTAACTGCCCGTGAGAAGGTGGTGGCGACCTGTGGTTAGACCCTGTCAAGTACAGATGTGCCATTAAAACTGGGTGTGGTGACCTGATATATTTGGTGCGAATCAGCACATTGCGAGTTCACATTTGCGCCATGAGCAGTTGACATTGGTATATTTGACCATTTGTCGGCACATTCTATGAATTGGTTGCGAAAGTTGCAGCATTCTTGTGAACCAAAAACGTGGAACTACCTGTAACACGAGTTGTACATTTTGGGTTTGGCTCTTTAGAACGCCCAAGGCAATCACAAATGTTTATTAAATACCATCTCTCGTCAGTGGTACCACAAGAAGGAATGAGCACAGTATACAACGGCCACATTTCTAGTTTGGATTAAAAGAAAAATCAAGAGGCAGGACATTCAATTTAACTTTGTCAAGAATTAGAACGGGTTGCAGTTCTGATGAATGATTTCATCCAAATATTAACTTTTTCCCTCGCTTGTGAGTTCAAACATCATTCCAAAACCTAAGTCCATAACCTAGCCTGTTACCTGGGTGTAATACTGTGGGAGTGCATTATTAGATGGTCTGTCTTTTGGGTGACACATTAAACAGAGCCCAGTGAATGGAAAAGATCATCAATTGCTCTTGACCTCACAATGAAAAATTGAGCAACTGGTCATTTATCTCATGTGCAGGCTCTGTGATCGTGACGATTACAAATGAACAAAACCGACTACATTAAGAGATTGACTTTTAAGAGCTTTGAGACAGCCTAACACAATGAGAAGGTAAGTAATTTCTTTCTGAATGTAGCAACTAGGATATAATGTGCATCAGAATGAATAATTGGTTACTATTGGATTATAATGGGTTGTTCATCACATCCCCCATGAGCCAATGGGTGAGACAACAGCACACTGACAATGTATTTTGGTTGAAGCTAGGTTTGTTGAAGTCTTCACAGTAGAGCATAATAAACTTTCACTGGCCTGTGACTCAAACACAGCCAATCATTTTGAGATTCCTGAAATATTTTACAGGGTGCTTTGTGCACTTCTATTTGCTGAATTGGCCAAGCATGGCATGGTGGCACA
Source organism: Scyliorhinus canicula (assembly GCF_902713615.1). Lineage (NCBI taxonomy): Eukaryota > Metazoa > Chordata > Chondrichthyes > Carcharhiniformes > Scyliorhinidae > Scyliorhinus > Scyliorhinus canicula. The sequence continues at coordinate 179,963,403 of NC_052153.1, read as the reverse complement.
ATGGTTAGCACTGCTTCCCTCAGAGTGCCAGGATCCCAGGTGTGATTCCAATCTTGGGTGACTGTGTGGAGTTTGCACATTCTCCCCGTATCTGCGTTGGTTTCCTCCGGGTGCTCTGGTTTCCTCCCACAGTCTAAAGATTGGCCAAGCTCAGTTGCCTCTCAGTGTACAATGGGTTAGGTGGGGTTACGGGTATAGGGAGGGACTGTGGGCCTAGGTAGGGTGCTCTTTCAAAGAGTTTATGCAGGTTCGATGGGCTGAATGGCCTCTTTCTGTTCTGTAGGAGTTCTGTGGTTCTATAATTTATGAATCTTAGCTTCTAACTCACTGAAAAAGCGAGTGAGGGGGTGGGATGTATGATGTGTAGGGGTAGGATGTATGATGTGGAGGGGGTGGGATGCATGTTGTGTAGGGGGTGGGATGTATGATGTGTAGGAGGCGGGAGCTATGATGTGCAGAAGGCAACCCTATGACTTCAACTGACGGATCAGCTGGTCATTTTATGCCCTTAGTTTGCATATTTTTTATATTCAGAAACTACAGGCCAGTCAGCTAAATGCCAGAAGTGGGGAAACGCTTGGAGACAATAATCTGGGATAATATGAATTAACATTTGAAAAGTATTGGTTAATAAGTAAAAGTCAGCGTGGGGTTGTTAAAGCCAATGTGTGTTTGATTAACTCGATTGAGGTCTTTGACAAAATAATGGACTGGTTTAATTCTGTGGGGTGAAGATGGTGGCTTAATGGCGATGCCACTGGGTTAGTAATCCAGAGATCTGCAGGCTAATGCAGTCGGGACATGTGCTGAAATCCCACGATGGCCGCTGGCTGAACTTAAATTCAATTAATAAAAGCTGGCATGGCAACGCAAAACCATCATTGCTAAACATACACCTGGCTCCCTTTTGTCAAAGAAATCTGTTGTTCTTATCTGGCTTGCCTGTGTGACTGCAGACTCAAAGTAATCTGGTCGACAGGTAACATTCACGCAATGGCCATCTCCAACAAGAAAGAATCGATCTATAATTCCTTGACATTCAAAGGCATTGTATAAACAACCTTGCAGTTGGAAAAACACACGCCAACAATTAGCCTTTCCCCCTTTACTGTGACAATTTTGTATCTAATTTACTCCATTCCCCTGGATCCTGTGGGCTTTTATTCTTTTAACCACTCTGCCATGTGCAGTATTGTCAAAAGCCTTGCTACAATCTATGTAGACCACATCAACTGCACTACCCTCATCAATCCTCCTTGTTTCTTTCTCAAACAAAATCAATCAAATTAGTCAGATATGACCTTCCCTTAACAAATCCATTCTGACTATCCTTGATTAACCCTAGCGTTTTTAAGTGACAGTTTATCCTGGGCGGAATTCTCTCAGCCCAGGCCAGGCCGGAGAATCGCCAGGACGGGCGCGAATCACGCGACGCCGCCCCAACGCCGGTCTGCTGATTCTCCGGAGAGCAGAGAATCGGCGCCATTGGCGTTGGCGCGGTCAGCGCGGTGCTGGTCGGTTGCCGCTCTTCGCGGCACCCCTGGCGATTCTCCGCCCGGGATGGGCAGAGCAACAGTAAATGAAAATCCAACTCCTGCCGGCGCCGTCCACTTGTAGTCTTTCCCGGTTGGACCTCGGCGTGCATCCACCCGGGGGTGGCCTGTTGGGGGGGAGGGTAGGGGTCCGACCCCAGGGGGGATCCTCCGCTGTGGCCTGGCCCGCAATCGGGGCCTACCGATCGGCAGGCCGGCCTCTCGGGCTGGGGCCTCTTTTGCTCCACGCCGGCCTCTATAGCCCTACGCCATGTTGCGTCGGCGCTGGCAGGGAGAAGGGAGCCACCGCGCATGCGCGTAAGCGTGCTGGTCGCACTGCGCATGCGTGCATTGGCGCCGGTCGCACTGTGCATGCGCAGACCCGCGGCGCCCATTTGACGCCGGTATCGGCAGCTGGAGCGGCGTGGGTCACTCCAGCGCCGTGCTGGACCTCTGTAGGGGTCAGAATCGCTGCTCCTGGGGGCGTTTACAAACGGCATCAACACTTAGCCCCAGGATCTGAGAATCCAGCCCCCTGTGTCTCAGAATTTGATGACAATAATTTTCCCACTACCCATGCTTAGACTGACTGGCCTGTACATATGAACATGGGAGCAGGAGTAGGACAAGATAATGGCAGACATGATAGTTACCTTTCTCCTATCCCCAATAACCTTTCACCCCTTTGTTTAGCAAGTCTTAATCTCCATCCAACTTCAGAATATTCAAAGGCTTCCACCGCCTTTTGAGGAAGAGTTCCAAAGAATCAAAAACCTTTGAGGGCAGAAAATTCTCCTCTCTGTCTTCAGTGGGCGACCCCTTATTTTGAAACATTCTAGATTCTCACACTAGAGGAAACATTCTTTCCACGTGAAATTATTCAAGTTATCCCTTGCTCTATTTTTCCGAGAATTACAACTTTGGAATGCCTCCAATTCTCCGTCGCCACAACTGTATCCATCGAAGGTTGGAAAATGATGGTCAGGCCTTCCGCTATTTCCTCTTTGGCTTCTTTTAACAACCTGGGATACTTGTTATCTGACCCAGTTGTTTTATATACTTTCAATCCCCTTCATACTTCCTCTCTCCCTATGTTTATTACATCCAATACTTCACTCACCTCCATCTTAACCACGATGTCTGCATATCCACCTCTTGTGAACCCAGATTCAATTGGGTGACTCTGTGTGGCGTTCGCACTTGCTCTCCTTGTCTGTGTGGGTTTCCTCCGGGCGCTCTGGTTTCCTCCCACAGTCCAAAGATGTGCAAGTTAGGTGGATTGGCCTTGTTAAAATTGCCCCGTAGTTTCCAAAGGTTAGGTTGGTTATGGGGTGCGGGGAATAGGGCGGGGGAGTGGGCCTATGTAGAGTGCTCCTTCGGAGGCTCAGTGCAGATCTGATGGGCCAAATGGCTTCATTTTGCACAGTAAGGATTCGATGGTTCTATGGGTAACTCACCTATTGCTTCCCCAAATCCTACCCACCATCTACAAGGTTGAAGTCAGGAGTGTGGTGGAATGCTCTACACTTGCCTGGATGAGGGCAGCTCCCACAACACTCAAGAAGCTCAATACAATCCAGGACAGGCATCCCTCTTGATGGTGCCTCATGCCTCATCTACCACCATAAACATTTACTTCCTCCACCAGTCAGGCACAGTGACAGCAGTGTGGACCATCTACAAGATGCATCACAGAAACTCGGCAAGGCTCCTTTGGCAGCAGCCGCAAACCCATGGGGCTGGATTCTCCGACCCCGCACTGCCCCAACCCCGGAACGCAATCCTCCGCAGAGCAGAGAATCGGCGCCATTGGGCCCGGCGTGGTCGGCACGCGCCGGTCGGGGGCCGCTCTGCGCAGCCCCCCCCCCCCCCCCCCCGCGCGATTCTCCAGCCCGAATGGGCCGTATAAAAAAACCCGAGTACCGCCGGCGCCACTCTGAGCTGGTGGGACCTCGCTGTTGAAGGATCCGGGGGCGGCCTATGGGGGGGGGAGGGTCCGACCCCAGACGGGGGGCCTCCGATGTGACCTGGCCTGCGATCGGGAGAACCAATCAGCGGGCCGGCCTCTCTGTCTCCCGGCCTCCTTTCTTCCGTGCCAGCGCCTGAACTCCTGCACCATGTTGCGCCGGGGCCGGCGCGGACAAGGGAGACACCGCGCATGCGAGGAAATCGCACCGGTGGGACTGCGCATGCGCGGGTTCGCGCTGGACCCACTACGCATGCTCGCATTGCCCGGTGCCCATTCCACGGTCGGATCAGCAGCTGGAGCGGCGTGAACCACTCCACCCCCTGTAGGGGCCAGAATTGCTGATCCTGGACTGTGTTGACACCGTCGAGAAACGCGACGACGTTTCCGACGGCGGCAACGCTTAACCTCAGGATCAGAGAATCCCGCCCATGATCTCTGCTACCTGAAGGACAAAGGCAGCAGACACATGGGAGCACCGCTCCCTGGATGTTCTCCTCCATGGCGCACACCATCCTGACTTGAAACTAAATTTTTCACTGTCGCTGGTCAGAAATCTGGAACTCCATTCCTAACAGCACCGTGTGTAGGCCCACAGCAGATGGACTGTCGCAGTTCAAGTGGCTGACTCACTGCCACCTTCTCAAGGGAAATTAACCATAGAATTTACAGTGCAGAAGGAGGTCATTCGGCCCATCGAGTCTGCACCGGCTCTTGGAAAGGGCACCCGACCCAAGCCCACACCTCCACCCTGTCCCCATAACCCAGTAACCCCACCCAACACTAAGGGCAATTTTAGACACTAAGGGCAATTGATCATGGCCAATCCACCTAACCTGCACATCTTTGGACTGTGGGAAGAAACCGGAGCACCCGGAGGAAACCCACGCACACACTGGGAGAACATGCAGACTCCGCACAGACAGTGGCCCAAGCCAGGAATCGAACCTGGGACCCTGGAGCTGTGAAGCAATTGTGCTAACCAATATGCTACCATGCTGCCCGCGTGCTGACCAGCAACAAATATTGGCCGAGCCAGAAAAACCACAATCCCAAGAAATTGTTTGAAAAAATATTGTGGGAAAACATGGACTTCCCCAGGGACTCAAATACCCTTTGATCCCAGTGACCCAGAGAATCTGATGAAAAACATTTAGAATCAGATGAAGGTGATTATATAACAGCACAGTAACCGGATTACATAACGATAACTTACTCCAATACTCCAAAGACTTTGATTAAATTCTTGACGCCATCCTTGAATTGATAAAAGTTACCCAGAATTTCTTCATGGTTTATAGTGTCAAGAATTGAAGTGTTGACAAAGCTTGGGCAGAGGGCGTTTATCCGTATTCCATAATTTCCAAGTCTCGAAGCTTCCTGAAGGAAAGAGGGATAGTCATTAGCTCTTGGTCAGAAATTGCTGCTCCTCGTCAACCCTCCATTGTCTCAGTTTGTTAACCCAGTGAGTGTGTGACTGATCAGAACAGGGACATAACGGAGTTGAACGCCTCTCAGTGACGTCAGCAAATCTCAATGGCGATGCTGCTATCGGGGCAGGTGGGGGAGTGGAGTGGTATCACAAGCACCCCTAGCCTGCAGAGTGGGAGGGGAGAAAAGCCAGCCGGGCAATTCTGGATTTGGTGATATGTAATGAGGCAGACTTGATTAGGGGACTTAAGATGAAGGACCCCTTAGGGAGCAGTGACCACAATATGATAGAATTTACTCTGCAGTTTGAGAGGGAGAAGCTGCACTCAGATGCAATGGTATTATAATTAAATAAGGGTAACTACAAAGACATGAGGGAGGAGTTGGCCAGAGTTGATTGGAAAAGGAGCCGAGCAGGGAAGACAGTGGAACAGCAATGGCAGGAGTTTTTGGGGGTTATTAGGGAGGCACAACAGAAATTCATCCCAAAGAGGAAGAAACATGCTAAGGGGAGGACAAGGCATCCATGGCTGACCAGGGATGTCAAGGACAACATAAAAGCTAAAGAAAAAGCATACAAAGTGGCGAGGATTTGTGGGAAGCCAGAGGATTAGGAAGCCTTTAAAAGCGAGCAGAGGGCAACTAAAAAAGCAATAAGGGGGGAGAAGATGAAATATGAGTGCAAGCTAGCGAGTAATATAAAGGAAGATAGGAAGAGTTTTTTTCAATAAATAAAAGGTAAGAGAGAGGCAAAAATAGACATTGGACCACTGGAAAATGTGGTTGGTGAAATAATAATAGGAAACAAAAAAATGGCTGAATAGTTACTTTGTATCATTCTTTACGGTGGAAGACACCTGTGGGATGCCTGAGCTCCAGGACAACCAGGGGGCAGAGGTGAGTGCAGTGACCATTACTAAGGAGAAAGTTCTGGGGAAACTGAAAGGTCTGAAGGTGGATAAATCACCTGGGCCGGGTGGACTACACCCAGGGTCCTAAAAGAGATAGCTCAGGAGGTTGTGGAGGCATTGGTGATGATCTTTCAGGAATCACTAGAGAGAGGAAGGGTCCCAGAGGACTGGAAAGTGGCTAATGTAACACCACTGTTTAACAAGGGAGGGAGGCAGAAGACGGGAAATTATAGACCGGTAAGCCTGATTTCGGTCATAGGTAAGATTTTAGAGTCCATTATTAAAGATGAGATCGCGGAGTACTTGGAAGTGCATGATAAAATAGGACTGAGTCAGCACGGCTTCGTCAAAGGGAGATCATGCCTGACAAATCTGTTAGAGTTGTTTGAGGAAGTAACAAAGAAGTTGACAAAGGAGAACCAGTGGACGTGATTTATTTAGATTTCCAGAAAGCCTTTGGCAAGGTGCCGCATAGGAGACTGTTAAATAAGAGCAGACTGGATGGGTCGAGTGGCCTAATTCTGCTACTATGTCTTATGGTCTTAAGGGCCTCACTGCAGATTAGAAAAAAAGTGCTGCAGAAGCTGAAAGTCTGAAATTTGAAGTGAAATTGCTGGAAATGCTCAGCAGGTCTGGCAGCATCGCTAAAGGGAGAGAGAGAGACAGCGAGAGAGACAGAGATAGAGAGAGAGAGAAACAGAGAAGAGAAAGAGACAGAGTGAGAGAGACACAGAGAGAGAGACAGAGAGAGACAGAGAGAGAGAAGACACAGAGAGAGAGAAGACAGGGAGAGAGACAGAGAGAGAGAGACAGAGAGAGAGATGGAGAGAGAGACAGAAAGTGAGAGACACAGAGAGAGAGAGTAGACAGAGAGAGTGAGAGAGAGTGAGCGAGAGAGACAGAGACAGAGAGAGAGAGAGAGAGACAGAGCTAATGTTTCAAGTTGAATTCTTAAGAGGTTCAGCTCTGAAAAAGGTTTGGTAAGGAGAAAATGTTTCCACTGGCACTTGAATGGGTAACCAAAGGACATAGGTTTTAGGTAACTTTACGTTTCACCACACCTCAGGCGAGGGGCAAGGTTGAGAAGGCGGGGCCTTCATGAATAACCTTAGTCGGTACGAGACTTGAATCCGCACTGCAGACCTCGCTCGACAGCATGAACCAGCTGTTTAGGCAAGTGAGGTAATCCCCAACCGAGATGTGATTTTATAGTTGGCACACAAGGTCTTGCCTTTGCCCCATTGATGACGCCCTTAAGTGACTGCTTAATGGCTACTTATGGGCCTTCTCCTACCCAGCCTCAATTTTTAGGCCCAATGACTGAGGGTGGGGAACTGAAAAAGTTCTCAGCCTCAAGCCCATTTGGGAAGGGTGGGTTATCTCAATTGGAAGGCCCCTTCAGATGAGGGGAGCCCTCTCTCGGGGACTGGGAAGCTCTGGGCCTTCCTATCCCACTGGGCCTAGCACCTCACACCAAGATTTACCCCTACTCACCCCCACTCCCAACGCCCCACCCTACAGGGCATTCCCCACCCTCCTCTCCCTGGGATCCCCGGTACTTCCCTGAAGTGCAGTCCCGGGACATAGTCTCAGGCACAGCGCTGCTGCACTTCTTAGGGCCCATGCAGTGCTGTGCCTGGAGGGGCTGAAGAAGTAACAAACAATCTGATTGGGTGATAGCTCTTCAAGGTGGGACTTCCATCCAAGTGCGGACTGAATTCTCGCCTGAGCTGTCAATCAGAACTCAACTGAGCATGAAATGGGCGGCACGGTGGCGCAGTGGTTAGCACTGCTGCCTATGGTGCTGAGGACCCAGGTTCGATCCCGGCCCCGGGTCACTGTCTGTGTGGAGTTTGTCAATTCTCCCCATGTCTGCGTGGGTTTCACCCCCACAACCCAAAGATGTGCAGGTTAGGTGGATTGGCCACTCTACATTTTCCCCTCAATTGGAAAAAAAAACTGAGCTTGAAATGGCAGCAGGAATGTGTTTCCCGGCTACTCTCAGGGTGACAGGTGCTAAACGTTCAGATTCCTGAAAATGCAGGCCATAATTTTATCGAATGGAAGAGCAGGCTCGAGGAACATGGTTGCTTCCTCTTCCTCTGAATTCATGGGCTAGATTCTCGGCCCCCCCCCCCGACGGCGAAATTATGTTCGGTGAGGGGACGGAGAATCCCCGATGATGCCAAATCGGGGGCGGCGCTGCTTTCACGAAGCTCCGCCCCCCTGAAAAGCGGCATACTGTAGGAGTACGCTGCGCCACATATCGACGGCCTCAGACCATTTCCCGAGGCCAGCCCCACGATGCTCCGTCCCTGACCGGCCGAGTTTCCAACTCAGTCCGGTGCCGCTCCAGTCAGGGGAGGGCCATTCCGCAGGCGGGGGGGGGGGCTTCATTTGGGGCTGGGAGCACTGTGGACGGGTGGTCCGGGGCGCGCGAGTGGCTGAAGGGGTGTACTATTACTGCGGTCCGGGTCTGCGGGCTGGGTCCGCCATGAAGCACGGCGCGACCACTGCAGCCCGCTGCCATGTGCATACGCTGCTGCGGCCCTTTGTAATGCTCTGGGCTATATTGGCAGCTAGAGTTGGGAGCTCTACGCTGCCTCCCTGCTCACCCCCAGCAAAACGGCGAATCGGTGGCCGTTTTGCGCCAGTTTCCCTGGCCTAAAGCACCACCGTTTTCACGCCGGCGTGGGGACTTAGTCTCCCAAACGGAGATTGGGACATATCTTTGTCTGTTCAAATGTCTGTATCCTCACAGATAACAAACCAGGAAGTAAAAATCATTCATTTTTAATAAAAATTCGACAAAGAGTGAAGTAAATTATGAGGACTGACACGCGAGATTGAAGTAGAGACTGAAAATATATCTCTGGAAAAGATTTTTAAGACATGAATTTTTAAAAATCATAATGGAGAAATTTGACATTCCACAAATGTCAAACTCGCTTCTCAGGGACCAGAAGCTGCTCATGAATAATGATATACTTTGTGGGCTGTCAAATCTATTTCCACCTCATTGAACGAGGCGTAACTTTTTCAAGGAATTTTAGAGGACAAGGCCAGAAGGCAAGTTCTCAGCAGTTCAATGATTTCCACTTGATTTGCAGTTTGGGAAATTGCGACAGTTCGCCGGGTGGGAATCACCAACGGAAAATTCTGGATTTCCGCATTTGAAATGAAATGAAATGAAATGAAAATCACTTATTGTCACAAGTAGGCTTCAAATGAAGTTACTGTGAAAAGCCCCTAGTCGCCACATTCCGGCGCCTGTTCGGGGAGGCTGGTATGGGGAGCTGGTTGGTCTGCTTTCAAAGCCAGTGATTTAGCCCAGTGCTAAACCAGCCCCTTTAACTGCTTATGAGCAGTCGGGGACTATGTCCCCACGCCGGAGGGAAAACCGGCGCCAACCACTCTGGCATCAACAGCCCCCGAAAGTGAGGAATTCTCGGAACTTTCGAGGGCTAGGTGGACGTTGGAGGGGTTGGCGCCATTCCAGCTGGCGGCAATGGGCCGGCGCGAGTTCGTGAATGCGTGGAACGGCCAGCTTATTTCTGTGAATGCGCAGGCTGGCCGGCGTGTGGGGGGGTTCTCTTCTCCACCCCGGCACCCGGGCAATATGGCGGAGCCCTACAGGGGCCCGGCGCGGAGGAAAGAAGTCACCCCATGGAACAAGCCCGACCGCAGATCGGTAGGCCCCGATCGAGGGCCAGGCCATCGTGGGGGCCCCGCCCGGGATCAGATCCTCCTGCGCCCCCCCCCCCCCCCCCCCCCCCCCCCCGAGGACCGCACCAGCCGACTTACCTGCCAGGTCCCGCTGGTAGGTCAGGTGAGTATTCACACCGGCGGGACTGGCCAGCTCGGCCCATCGGGGACCAGAGAAACGCCGGGGGGGGGGGGGGGGGGGGGAGGGGGGCGCTGTCAATAGCCCCCGACCGGCTTGGTGGGAATCCCACCAGCACCCAAAGAACGGAGCCGGAGAATAGGGCAACCGGTGTCGAGGCGGCGGGGCAGGATTCACGCCTACCTCCTGGGGATTCTCCGACCCGGCGGGGGGGTCGGAGGATCCCGGCCCAGAAGTTGCTGTCAGCTTGGGAGGAGCTATAATGATGGATGCTGACAGATCTGCCATCATTACTGTCACCAAAATCTCGGCCAATGTGACAGAAATCTTTGATGCAGTTTTCTTCATTGAGCGATTAAACATGAGGTAAAGGTTTGTTTGAGAAAGTCGAATGCCTGGAATTACCATTGCAATGAGGGTTGAAGGAAACTGCAACCAGATTCATCATGTTATTGGTGGCAGACAGGCCGTTTGTTGCTGTGGTAACTTTTCCCCCAAAATTCATTTTTTTACAAGGATGGTGCCAGAACTGAGAGGTTATAATAAGCAGGACATATTAAATGGGCTGGGTCTCCTGCTTCGAGAAAAGAGAAAGCCAAGAGGTGATCTAAGAGAGGCTTTTAAGATTATGAAGTGTTTTGAGAGGGTAGACGTGGAGAAGATATTTTTGCTGGTGTGGAGTCCAAAATGCTGGATCATAAATATTAAATAGTCACTAATAAATTACTCACCTGATGAAGGAGCTAAGCTCCGAAAGCTAGTTATTCCAAATAAATCTTTTGGACTTTAACCTGGTGTTGTAAGACTTCTTATGGTGCCCACCCCAGTCCAACACTGGCATCTCCACATCATGGCTAATAAATGAGACAGGGAATTCAGGAGAAACTTCTTTACCCAGGTAGTGGTAAGAATAAGAAAGATGCTACCACCTGGAGTATATGAGGTGAATAGAGCATTTAATGTAAACACATGATCACTGTGTTTACCCCAAGGGGCAGCACGGTAGCATGGTGGTTAGCATAAATGCTTCACAGCTCCAGGGTTTACCACTGTGTTTACCCCAAAGGGCAGCACGGTAGCATGGTGGTTAGCATAAATGCCTCACAGCTCCAGGGTCCCAGGTTCGATTCCCAGCTGGGTCACTGTCTGTGTGGACTCTGCACGTCCTCCCCGTGTGTGCGTGGGTTTCCTCCGGGTGCTCCGGTTTCCTCCCACAGTCCAAAGATGTGCGGATTAGGTGGATTGGCCATGCTAAATTGCCCATAGTGTCCTAAAAAGTAAGGTTAAGGGGGGGGGGGGGGTTGTTGGGTTACGGGTATAGGGTGGATACGTGGGTTTGAGTAGGGTGATCATTGCTCGGCACAACATCGAGGGCCGAAGGGCCTGTTCTGTGCTGTACTGTTCTATGTTCTATGTTCTATGAGTGAGAAAGGAATAGAAGGATATGCTGATAGGGTGAGATGAAATAGAAAAGGAGAAGATTAGTGTGGAGCATAAACATCATATCAAACCAGTTGGGCTGAATGGTCTGTTTGTGTGTTGTAAATTCTATGTACTGCACTTAGCTAACGGTGGTGGACTGGAGGATTATGGCGACAGGTGATCTACTGTTATTGTTTACAATACTTACAGCAAGAGAACGGGTAAAACCAAGCACGCCGTGCTTCGAAGCTGTGTACACTGGACAGTGTGCACCTGGTAGGAAAGCTGAATAAATTAAACAAATGACAGCATAAAATAACATGGATTTATCACCTGCCGTATCTTCGAGGGAAAAAGTTACCTCAGCAACAAACGACCTGACAGCTACCAATAACACACGATTATTCGGGTTTCACCTTCTCTCAAGCCTCGTTGCAATGGTATTTCCAGGCTGCTTTACTCAAACAAACCTTTCCCTCGTGGTCACTTATTCAGTAAAAAAACGCATTGAAGATTTCTACTACATTGGCCCATAATTCGCTGACAGTTCTGACAATAATAATCTTTATTAGTGTCACAAGTCGGCTCAAATTAACATTTCAATGAAGCTACTGTGAAAAGCCCCTAGTTGCCACATCCCGGCACCTATACAGGTACACTGAGGGAGAATTCAGAATGTCCAATTCACTGAACAAGCACGTCTTTCGGGACTTGTGGGAAGAAACCGGAGCAAACCCACACAGACACAAGGAGAACGCGTTGACTCTGCACAGACAGTGATCCAAATCGGGAGTCGAACCAGGGTTCCTGGTGCTGTGAAGCAACAGTGCTAATCACTGTGCTACCATGCCGCTCATCATTACTATGGCCCCTCCATCAGTGCAGTAGCGCTTTCATCTATAAGGAGCAAGAGGGTAACTAGAGAAAGGATTGGCCCACTCAAAGACAAGAGGGAATTTGTGAGTGGAGTCAGAGGAAATGGGTCAGATTCTTAATGAGTACTTTGCATCGGTATTCACCATGGAGAGGGACATGACGGATGTTGAGGTTAGTGATGGATGTTTAAATACTCTAGGTCAAGTCGGCATAAGGAAGGGGGACGTTTTGGGTATTCTAAAAGGCATTAAGGTGGACAAGTCCTCATGTCCAGATGGGATCTGTCCAGGTTACTGAGGGAAGTGAGGGACGAAATAGCTGGGGCCTAAAGAGATATCTTTGCAGCATCCTTGAGCACAGGTGAGGTCCCGGAGGACTGGAGAATTGCTAATGTTGTCCCTTTGTTTAAGAAGGATTAATCCAGGGAATTATAGACCTGTGAGCTTGACATCAGTGGTAGGCAAACTGTTGGAGAAGATACTGAGGGATAGGATCAATTCACATTTGGAAGAAAATAGACTTATCAGTGATAGGCAGCATGGTTTTGTACAGGGAAGGTCATGTCTTACAGACCTAATAGAATTCTTTGAGGAAGTTACAAAGTTAATTGAGGAGAGAAGGCTGTAGATGTCTTATACATGGACTTCAGTTAGGCGTTTGTTAAAGTTTCCCATGACAGGTTGATGGAAAAAGTCAAGTCGCAAGGGGTTCAGGGTGTACTAGCTAGATGGATAAAGAGCTGGCTGGGCAACAGGAGACAGAGAGTAGTGGTGGAAGGGAGTGTCTCAAAATGGAGAAGGGTGACTAGTGGTGTTCCACAGGGATCTGTGCTCGGAGCACTGTTGTTTCTGAAAGACATAAATGATCTGGATGAAGGTATAGGTGGTCTGATTAGCAAGTTTGCAGATGATACTAAGATTGGTGGAGTTGCAGATAGCGAGGAGGACTGTCAGAGAATACAGCAAAATATAGATAGATTGGAGAGTTGGGCAGATAAATGGCAGATGGAGTTCAATCCAGGCAAATGAGAGGTGATGCATTTTGGAAGATCCAATTCAAGAGCGGACTATACGGTCAATGGAAGAGTCCTGAGGAAAATTGATGTACAGAGAGATCTGGAGTTCAAGTCCAATGTACCCTGAAGGTGGCAATGCAGGTCGATAGAGTGGTCAAGAAGGCATACAGCATGCTTGCCTTCATCGGATGGGGTATTGAGTATAAGAGTTGGCAGGTCATGTTACAGTTGTATAGGACTTTGGTTAGGCCACATTTGGAATACTGCATGCAGTTCTGGTCGCCACATTACCAGAAGGATGTGGATGCTTCAGAGAGGGTGCAAAGGAGGTTCACCAGGATGTTGCCTGGTATGCAAGGTGCTACCTATGAAGAAAGGTTGAGTAGATTTAGGATTGTTTTCATTGGAAAGGTGAGGTTGATGGGGTCAACAAAATTATGAGAGGTATGGACAGGGTGGATAGCAACAAGCTTTTTCCAAGAGTGGGGGTGTCAATTACAACGGGTCACGATTTCAAGGTGAGAGGGGGAAAGTTTAAGGGAGATGTGCGTGGAAAGTCTTTTACGCAGAGGGTGGTGGGTGCCTGGAACGCTTTGCCAACGGAGGTGGTAGAGGTGGGCACGATAGCATCATTTAAGATGCATCTAGACAGATATATGAACGGGCGGGAAACAGAGGGAAGTAGATCCTTGGAAAATAGGCGACAGGTTTAGATAAAGGATCTGGATCGGCGCAGGCTGGGAGGGCCAAAGGGCCTGCTCCTATGCTGTAATTTTCTTTGTTCTTATCCTGCACAAGTATTATCATAATTCAATATAAGAAACAAAACAAAAATGGAGAAAATCATGGGACTTCAGACTTGATGGTTTTCACCCCACAGAATTAAAAGGCCAGAAGTGCTAGAAAATGGGGTTAGAATAGTTAGATGTTGTTTTTGACCAGAGTAGATGTGATGGGCCGAGGGGCCATTTCTGTGCTGCAGACCTCCATGACCCAATAACTAACTCTCTGCCAACTACGATCGTTCAGAGCTCTCTTGATTTGGGGTTTGTGTGGTTGGTTTGGAAATTTTCTACAGTCACTCCATTATTTAAGAATGGTAGGAGAAAGAAAGAAGGTGACTACCAGCCGATCAGTTTGACATATGAAAGGCAAGAGATTATTTGCAAAATAAACTCCAATGAATTGGAGGCTATCTTTTGACAAAATTTATAATAGTTGGGAGGTAGGAGACAGAAAGTGAGAAGAGAAGGTTTAACATTTGCTTGGCAGATTTGATACATTGTGACCCCAGGGATTTTTTCTGGTGCTTGAAACTGTCTCCATATTGATTACAGACTTTGATGAAGGCATTATCCTGGTTTGCAGAGGTCACTAAGTTGGATGGGTCCAGAATTAATGCAGCAAATTGCAATGGGACATTGGCAGATTAAGTGAATAAACTAAACTATGGCGGGTACGTGTTCTCCAAGGCGGCCTTCAGGACGTGCGACAAAGCAGAATCGCCGAGCAGAAACTGATACAGTAGTCAAGTTCCGCACACATGAGGACGGCCTCAACTGGGACCTGGGACTCATGTTGCCCAACATCAACTCCCCCCCACCTCGCCCCAACGCAAGATGGCGCCGGAGGGTGGTGACTCTCTGCGAGCTCTCCCGAACAGATTCCTGTACACACATGACTGCACGGCAAAATTTGGTTCCAACTCCATCCAAAAGCTTGCTGAAAATATGACCATGGTGGATCTCGAATAACGATGAGTCAGAATACAGGAGGGAGATAGAGAACCTAGTGGAGTGGTGCAGCAACAATAATCTATCTCTCAATGCCAGCAAAACTAAAGAGCTGGTCCTTGACTTCAGGCACCAGGATAAAGTCCAAAATGATTGTTTCAAACACCTGACGAAGGAGCAGCGCTCCGAAAGTTAGTGTTTGAAACAATCCTGTTGGACTTTAACCTGGTGTTGTAAGACTTCTTACTGTGCTCACCCCAGTCCAACGCCGGCATCTCCACATCATCAACATCAACGTCAGCATCAATGGGGCCGAGGTGGAGATGGTTAGCAGCTTCAAATTCCTAGGGATACATATCTCCAAAAATATGTCCTGGTCCACCCACATCAATGCTACCTCCAAGAAAGCACAACAGCGCCTAGACTTCCTCAGGAAACTAAGGAAATTTGGCATGTCCACATTAACTCTTACCAACTTTTACAGATGCACCATAGAAAACATCCTATCTGGCTGCATCTCAGCCTGGTATGGCAACTGCTTAGCCCAGGACCGCAAGAGACTTTAGAGTGTCGTGAACACAGTCCAGTCCATCACACAAACCGGCCTCACATCCATTGACTCCATCTACACCTCCCACTGCCTGGGGAAAGTGGGCAGCGTAATCAAAGACCCCTCCCTATCAGCTTGCTCACTCTTCCAATTTCTTCCATCTGGCAGGAGATACAAAAGTCTGAGAACATGAACAGACTCGAAAACAGCTTCTTCCCCGTTGTTACCAGACTTCTGAACGACCCTCCTGTGGACAGACCTGATTAACACTACACCCCTGTATGCTTCATCCGATGCCGATGCTTATGTAGTTACATTGTTTACCTTGTGTTGTCCTATTATGTATTTTCTTTTATTTTCATGTACTTAATGATCTGTTGAGCTGCTCACAGAAAAATACTTTTCACTGTACCTCAGTACACGTGACAATAAACAAAAATCCAAATCCAAATCCAAATCCATCTTGCCTGGGCTTGCGAAATTCTACCAACTGACCTGACTTGAGACAATTCACACATCTTTAACCTGTGATTATCCCTCTTTCCAGTTTCTCCATCTGGGCCTGTAAAGACTTAATTACCTGCAAAGATTAACATTCAAAGTATGATCTTGCATCATTGAGTTTGTCGATATAGGTATTTGAACCCACCTCTTCATTCACCTGAGGGAGGAGCTGCGCTTCGAAAGCTAGTGATTCGAAACAAACCTGTTTGAATTTAACCTGGTGTTGTAAAACCTCTTACTATGAATTTGTATGGCATTCCTTTGGATATAGGAGACTGAGCAGGTGATTTGATTGGGATGTTTGACTTGTTGAAGGAATTTTAGTGGAATAGGCATAGAAAAACTATCGCCTCTGATCGGGGAATCAAGGGCCACGGGGAGGTCATCTTAAAAGTACAAGCATGTGGGGTATCAGGAAACAGTTCTTCACATGAAAGACAGCAGAAATCTGGAACTCTCTTCCCAAAAGTCTGTGGTGATAAGACAATTGGACCTTTCAAGAGAAAGAGCAACATGATTTATTGAATACACCATCCCAAACTGATGAGATTGGTGCAATGCTGGTTTTAGGGTGTCAATGATGAGTACTTCTGTGTAAACCTATCTACTTGATTTTGTAAGCTGGACAAGGTTGATTAATCCTGCCCCCTTGGAGTTGCATTGAGAGTCTGTGGCAATGTTATCACTCTCCTATAAAGCCCCAATTAGCTCAGAACCAGATACTACGAATTTACTAAAGCTTAAACCATATCTACATGTTTGTGGTCGGACTGTACTTATGATTGCAAATCCACCTCAGTATTTTGTAACATTTCCGGTTGAGGAACATCCACACAATAATCTTCCAGTTTCTGAAACTCCTCAAGCAATTGCACCATTGTTTTCAACACTTTTACAGGGTGGCATGATAGCACAATGTTTAGCATAGTTGCTTCACAGCTCCAGGGTTCCAGGATCGATTCCCGGCTTGGGTCACTAACTCTGTGGAGTCTGCACCTTCTCCCCGTGTCTGCGTGGGTTTCCTCCGGGTGCTCTGGTTTCAAAGATGTGCAGGTTAGGTGGATTGGCCATGCGACATTGTCCTTAGTATCTGAACAAAAAAGGTTAGGTGGGGTTACTGGGATAGGGTGGAGGTGTGGGCCTAGGTAGGGTGCTCTTTCCAAGGGCTGGTGCAGACTCAATGGGCCGAATGACCCTCTTCTGCCATGTAAATTCTATGATTCTTTGATTCTATGATTCTCTCACTTGTAGATGGGAGACCAAAGATTAAATTAATCCTCACCGGCTGAAGTTCAATGTGCATGACGTTGAAGCAAATCAGGCACCCGTTGATATCCCATTGAACAATTGACTTAAACATTATTGTGACATATAAGCAACAAGTGGCCCCATTAAAATAGCAGGCAAAGGAATTTCTTATGCATGCATGAACATTTTCACTACTGATAGTCACAGTTATTTTAAGCTACAAATATTCTGGAACTGATGTAGATCCTGGGTGCAGCCCAGTGCAAATTACTTATAATTTACCAGTGAAACATATATAGTCCAAAACTGTTCTTGCAGAAGCATATGCACACATACATGCAAGTGAGTAAAATCACCATAGTCCCAGATGACCAAAGGTGGTGATTTAACCTGAGGATTACCACACCTCAAGCCAAGATTGAGAAGGCAGGACCTTCATAAATAACCTCACACGGTACAGGAATTGAACCCATGCTGTTGGCCTCCCTGTGCATCAGAAGCTAGCTGTCCAGCCAACTGAGCTGAACAGGCGCTACATACATGTACACATAGCCACACACACACACACACACATGCACAGACACACAAATATGCACACAGTCACATGCACAGTTTTGTGAGAGCCACGAAGAATCCAGCACAATAGTCTCCAAGAATCATGGGATAACCAATTGTCCCCAGCTGTTAGGATTTGGGCAGGTTACAACACACAGGTACACAAATACTCACAAACACACATGCACAGACACACAAATACTCACTCACAGGGCAGCACGGTGGCGCAGTGGCTTAGCCCTGCTGCCTCACGGCGCTGAGGTCCCAGGTTCGATCCCAGCCCTGGGTCACTGTCCGTGTGGAGTTTGCACATTCTCCCCCTGCTTGCGTCGGTTTCACTCCCACAACCCAAAAGATGTACAGGCTAGGTGGATTGGCCATGCTAAATTGCCCCTTAATTGGAAGAAATGAATTGGGTACTCTAAATTTATAAAAAAAACAAATACTCATACACATGGACACAAACACACAGACACACACACGC
Organism: Scyliorhinus canicula; assembly: GCF_902713615.1. Classification (NCBI taxonomy): domain Eukaryota; kingdom Metazoa; phylum Chordata; class Chondrichthyes; order Carcharhiniformes; family Scyliorhinidae; genus Scyliorhinus; species Scyliorhinus canicula. Next base: position 179,945,332 of record NC_052153.1, on the reverse strand, counting down.
TCGCACACACACACACTCCTACACACACATCCTGTCCTTTCTCTTCAGAATTTAATCTCCAAAACCATTGGTATATTTCGGGTGAATCTTGTATCATCTTGAGGAAACTATCACCTCCCAGAGCTTCCTTCCCCAGAACTGAATACAGTTCAGCTTGAAATTGTGTCCAATCAAGACTCTCTACATCTAAGGCATAATCTCATCCCATTTGTATTTCAGTCCCCTTGAGATAAAAGCCAACAGAGGGGCTGGTTTAGCTCACTCAGCTAAATCGCTGGCTTTTAAAGCAGACCAAGCAGGCCAGCAGCACAGTTCGATTCACGTACCAGCCTCCCTGGACAGGCTCCGGAATGTGGCGACTAGGGGCTTTTCACAGTAACTTCATTGAAGCCTACTCGTGAAAATAAGCAATTTTCATTTTCATTTTTCATTTCATTGACCTATTTGATTACTTTTTGAACCTAAACACTAGCTTTTAATTATTTATGTACACCTAAATCTCCAAAGCTCCTGTTCTCTCAACATTAATAAATGCAAGAGCATGTTGTCGTGGTACTTGTGAGACTTTAAACAAACACACTGAGGAGATCACCTGCAAGCTGTCTTGAAATTGCCCCTTGAAATTGCCCCAGCTGTAGGAAGCCCAAGGCCAGACAGTGACAAAGCAAGCTGTATAGTTATTCCATCCGTGGCACAGTGGCCAAGGGCCCGGGCTCGATGCTGACCTTGGGTGACTGTGTGGAGTCTGCGCGTTCTCGCCATGTCTGCGTGGGTTTCCTCCAGGTGCTCTGGTTTCCTCCCACATTCCAAAGATGTGCCGGTTAGGTGGATTGGCCATGATAAATTGCGCCTTAGTGTCCAAAGGTTAGTTGGGGTTCTGGGGATAGGGCAGGGTATTTGGCCTGGGCCGGTGCTCTTTTGGAGGGTCGGTGCAGACTCGATGGGTCGAACAGCCTCCTTCTGCACTGTAGGGATTTTGTGATTAATTTTTCTAACCATGATGTAGTTTCTGATCATTTCATAAGCTCTCAACCAAAGCCATTTTCATAGAATTTCATAGAATTTACAGTGCAGAAGGAGGCCATTCGGCCCATCGAGTCTGCACCGGCTCTTAGAAAGAGCACCCTACCCAAGGTCGACACCTCCACCTTATCCCCATAACCCAGTAACCCCACCCACCACTAAGGGAAATTTTGGACACTAAGGGCAATTTATCATGGCCAATCCACCTAACCTGCACATCTTTGGACTGTAGGAGGAAACCGGAGCACCCGGAGGAAACCCACGCACACACGGGGAGGATGTGCAGACTCTGCACAGACAGTGACCCAAGCCGGGAATCGAACCTGGGACCCTGGAGCTGTGAAGCAATTATGCTATCCCCAATGCTACCATGCTGCCCTTCTGCCAAGTGGGGGCCTGGCTCTGCCAATAAATTCTGCTCCAGAACATACAGAGGTATAAGTCCCTGTAAATACTGTGCAAACCATTGTGCAGTGCACAATCTGAAATGTGATTGAGAATGTATGCAGTGTCTTTTCTTTGACCTGATTCTTCAATTTTGTTGTAGAAAGAGCGGTCAGTTACATCTAATTAAAAATCAGCACAGACATTTTATTCATGGGATTCGGGCGTGGGTGGGAAGGCCAGCATTTGTTACCCATCCCTAATTGCCCTCGAATTGCTCGGCCATTGCAGAGGGCAGTTGAGAGTCAATCACATTTGCTGTGGATCTGGAGTAACATGTACACCAGACTGGTAAGGATGGCAGAGTTCAATTCTTAAAGATTTCGTAAAAGTGGGATAATCATTGATTATAACCATTTAATTGTTTGCCTATATAGGGAGAATGGACTTTTGTTCATAGAAAGAAGGTTCTCTGGGGTTCAGATCATTGAGGGGTTGTGTCTAGCCTTAGTAAGATGGTTATAAGACAGTTAATGGGTTAGAGATGATGTAATTAATGGGAGGAGCCAGGTCAGTAGCAAGTAATTTTGCTTTTAGTCTGCCATCGACAGGATGACTTGCAGGTTGTACTTGGAAAGGGTGAAAATTAGTGAATCAGATAACTTTTTAACGACAATCAATGGTATTGTCATGGTCACTATTGCTGAGACTAGCTTTAAATTATACATATTGTTACAGCACCGGACTAAAACCCAATGTACGTTAGGAAACTGGACAAGAACATTTTAAAAAATTTGTAAACTGTGAAGGGTCCTTCAAACCCCAAGAGTAATTCCGCTGACAAACTGGAATCTTTCATATATCAAACAAACTTTATTCTTAACACAGGACGAATGCATTAACATCACAGAAAGTAGATTACAATTAACAGTTATACAATTCTTAACAATAAAAGGAAACACTTTAACTTCTAACTTATACCTTCTCTATCGCCAATTAAGCAAAGCCCAATACAGGTCAAAAGTCACATGTAAATAAAGTTAGCAAACACAGAGATACTTGCTATCCTTTGTAAAGAGACTTGATTTCAGCAAAGGAGAGAGATCCTTTCCAGACACAACCTGCAAGTCCTTCTGTCTTTGGCGAACTGAAAGCTAAACTGTTTGCTACAGACCTGGCTCCTCCCATTAATTACATGAACTCAATCCACTACCTGTTTTATGACCATCTTACTAAGGCGAAACGCAACCGCTCAATTATTTAAACCCCAGTAAACCTTCTTTCTATAAACAAAAGTCCATTCACCCTATGTAGGTAAACAATTAAAAATCAGCACAGACATTTTATTAATGGGATTCGGGTGTGGGTGGGAAGGCCAGCATTTGTTACCCACCCCTAATTGCCCTCAAATTGAGTGGCTTGCTCGGCCATTGCAGAGGGCAGTTAAGAGTTAATTACATTTGCTGTGGATCTGGAGTCACATGTACGGAGTCTGCACATCCTCCCCGTGTGTGCGTGGGTTTCCTCCGGGTGCTCCGGTTTCCTCCCACAGTCCAAAGATGTGCAGGTTAGGTGGATTGGCCATGCTAAATTGCCCTTAGTGCTGGGTGGGGTTACTGGGTTATGGGGATAGGGTGGAGGTGTTGACCTCGGGTAGGGTGCTCTTTCCAAGAGTCGGTGCAGACTCGATGGGCCGAGTGGCCTCCTTCTGCACGGTAAATTCTATGATAAAGGGTTATAAACAATGATTATCACACTTCTACAACATCTTAGATGCATCTTTTTCAGACACACCACCTGCCTGAATGTTAAATTAGGATTTAAAAAAATATTACTGCAAGATATATAACACAACATAACAATAATAATAATTGCTAATTGTCACAAGTAGGCTCCAATGGAGTTATTGTGAAAATCCCCTAGTCGCCACATTCCTGCGCCTGTTTGGGGAGGCCGGTACGGGAACTGAACCCACACTGCTGCCTTATTCTGCATTACAAGCCAGCTGTTTAGCCCACTGTGCTAAACCAGCCCCAACAAATGGAACATTTTCCTCCATTCAGCACAATATAAGTACATTGTGCGACTTTAAAATTACGGCCTTGCCTGCAGATTTCTTCCATGCAGAGATCTCCTTAAAACACCAAAGGGATGATTCCCCCCCACCTCACCGGGGTGTGTTTCTTGGTGACCAGACCTGCCTGTCATTGGCTGGCGGCGGGATCTTCTGGTCCTGCCGATGCCAATGGAATTTCCCATTGAATCCACGGGTTTCCCCACGGGAGGGGGTGCATCTTCGTCGTCGGGACTAGAAGATCCCACTGGCGGAAGCAGCCAGAAAATCCACACCCCCCAACTTTACAATGGGTTCCTCAAACACAGTACTGTACGGTACAGTACAGAGCAGTAACCCTGTGCAACAAAGAATTATTTTATAAACAGAGGTTCATAGCCGTTCCTCAATGTACAAACAGCAGAGAAATCTAAAAAACAAAGTTGACAGTACATTACCTGTTCTGTAGATTAGGGCACTGCGCAATATTGCATAAAATTATTTTGATAAGAAAAGTTCACAGAGTTCCTTAACAAACACAGCGAACAGTGTATTACAAACTGTTTAATATTAAGTTTAGTTTAGTATGGAAGGCTGGGTAGCTGAAAATGCAGTAAAAAAACTAGTTTCCTCACGTGTACAGAAAGGACAAAATTGCGGCAGACTCACGGATTCACCTGGTTGTGCGATGGTGTCATCACATGGGGGAAGGGAGGGGCTTGATAACATCATCAAATGGCTCGCAGCCATTAAAACGGGGAATACCAGGCGGAATTCTCCGACCTCCCGCCATTCTCCGATGCGTGGCAAAACGGGCGCCCGGTCGCTCGGAGAATCGGCGAGAACGGTCGCAGCGGCGATTCTCCGCAGGAGAGCCGAAGTCCCGCCGGCATGACTGGATGTCGTGCAGGCGCCGTTCTAACATGGTATAAAGCAGCATCAGCCAGACGGCATTGGGGGTGGGGAGCCCGGGAGGGGGAGCGGCACAGCCGTGTCTGCGGGCAGTGTCGGGGGGACTGCCGGGGTTGGGGTGGGCAGGGCGGGGAGGCACACATCCGGCGTGTTGGGGGGGGTGTGGGCACACATCCAGGGGTGGGGGTGGAGAAGGAGCGGTGGGGGCAACAAAGGCTGCGGGCAGCCACGGCCCGCCATGGCAGGGTGGATCCAACGGCCAGATCTCATGACGGTGGACATGCGGCTGTCCACCCTACCCGTTCGCTTCGCGGCGCAGGCAGCCCGGCTGCCCTGACGTGTTCCAGGCCCCCCCCCCCCCCCCCCCCCCCACCAAACTGGCGGCACCCACCAGCGGGCATGTCCAGGGCGGCACATACAGGAGCCCCCCTGGTGCGGGCACTGCCACCAGGCGGTGACCCTGGAAGTAGGGACAGCCAACAGGTCTCAGGGCACCGAGCGGGCAGGGGTGGGGCGCATGCTGGCAACCGTGCCGGACATGTAACCCATGGCGCCTGATTGTGGTGGGGTGTATACCAACGCTGAAAACCCTGTCTATCACACCCCCTACAGATAGTACAATGTTTAGCCATCTTCCAGCGTTGTTGGCCACCGTGATGGGGGCTGCTACCCTGCATGAGGCCCAGTGGGAGCTGGAGCACGGGCGTGATAGGGAGGTTGCGGAGCCTGTTGTAAAGCAGCGGGCTGCGGCGGGGTACATGCAAGCTGCCCAGGCCGCTTGGCCACACACCCAAGAGGCACAGGAGGAGCACCACGCCATGTGGGAGCCACAGCAAGAGGATACCGAGGAGGAGGAGGAGGGTGCGCCACGGCCACGGAGACGTCCAATGCGACAACGTGTGTACCGGCCCCGCATGTCTTTCGAGGACCCTCTGGACAGGGCTTGCAGATGGAGACTCCGGCTGAGCCGGGAGACCATCGCTCACATCTGCCACCTGATGGCACTCCTGGCACCATGTGGGACCGGGGGTGGACATGCCCACCCGGTAGCCGTCAAGGTGACGGTCGCCCTCAACTTCTTCGCGACGGGGTCGTTCCAGTCACTGATGTCCGGCATCTCCCAGCCATCGGTGCACAGGTGCATCCAGGCCATCACCAACGCCCTGTGTGAAATCGCGGACCAGTACAGACAGTTCCCTGTGGACTGCGCCCACCAGGATGCCCGCACAGCGGGTTTTGCCGCTGTTGCCCGGATACCCATAGTGCAGTGGGCGATCGATGGAGTGCACATCGCCATGCGGCCCACGTCGGAGGAAAGGGTCATGTGCCTGAACAGGAAGGGAACATATTCAATGTGCAGGTGGTCTGTGACCACATGATGACGATCCTGCACGTCTGCGCCAGGTACCCTGGCAGTGCGCATGACTCCTTTATACTCTCCCAATTGTTCATGCCCACCATATTTGAGGGACACCCCCCCTGCCTGCAGAGCTGGTTGCTGGGCGACAGGAGTTATCCATTGCGGACGTGGCGGATGCCGCCTATCCGGAGGCCACAGTCCGACGCGGAGCGCCGCTACAATGGTGCCCATGCAGCGACCAGGAGTGTGGTTGAGAGGTGCTTTGGGCTGCTGAAGATGCTCTTCAGGTGCCTGGACCGCTCTGGGGGGGCCCTACAGTACCCGTCGGAGAGGGTCGGCCGCATCAGCGTAGTCTGCTGCGTCCTGCACAATATAGCCCAGCAGAGGGGCGATGTGCTGGAGGAGGAGGAGGAGGATGGTCAGGATGAGGGGAACTCTTCTCCAGATGAGGGGAATGGCGAGGGGGAAGCAGATGCAAGGGACGTGGGAGATGGACCGTAACAGGAGGCTGCCAAGTGCCATCGGCTGAGCCAGCAGGCACGGGTGTCGCTGGTAACTGCACGTTTCGGCAACCACTGTGGGCATCAGCAGTGATGGGCATGGGCACAGACAGCAGTGTTCAGCACTCCCCCACCACCACCCACCCTCACCTACCCCACAACCGACCACCCTCACCTCCCCCACCACCGGCCACCCTCACCTCCCCCACCACCGATCACCCTCACCTCCCCCACCACCACATCACCCGCATGCATACGACCCCTCCATGACACATTCACCTGCGGCACAACGGTTTGGGGGCAAACGGTTGATGGTGTGAGCAGGTCTGGTACAAGCATGAAGGATGATGACAGCCCACCGTGCGATGGGCTCCGAGCCATACATCATTCGACAATGTCTGACTCATGGCCACATCAAGATCTTCCACCTGGGTGGACACTGCACGCGGCCCAGACACTGCATCCCATGGCCCTGACGTATGGCTGGGGGGCGGGTTGGGGTTGGAGAACCGTGAGGGGCCGGGGGCGTGGAGGTGCCCCTCACACACACTGGCACCTACCTGCAGGGGGAGCCGGAACGGGCACGAGCACCTCCTCCTCGCTCGGGGTGCCCGGTGGCCCCCGGGGCTCTCCATGGGATGGGGCTGCGAGCGGATCCAGCACCCGGGGCACCACCAACACTTTGCCCTTCCAGTCCTGGAGGCCCGCGCTGGTATCAAACAGGGTCTGGATGATCGCAGTCATGGAGCTCAGGGAGTTTGCCATCCCTGTCTGGCTCTGCACAACGCCGTCCATCACCTGGGCAATGGCGCTGATGCTCTCAGCGATGGACTGCTGGGACCGGGCCATGGACTGCTGAGACCCTGCCATGGACTGCTTAGACTGTGCCATGGACTGCTGAGACCGTGCCATGGATTGCTGAGACCGTGCCATGGACTGCTGAGACCGTGCCATGCACTGCTGAGACCGTGCCATGCACTGCTGAGACCGGGCCATGGACTGCTGAGACCGTGCCATGGACTGCTGAGACCGTGCCATGGACTGCTGAGACCCTGCCATGGACTGCTGAGACCGGGCCATGGACTGCTTAGACCGGGCCATGGACTGCTGAGACCGTGCCATGGACTGCTGAGACCGTGCCATGGACTGCTGAGACCCTGCCATGGACTGCTGAGACCGGGCCATGGACTGCTGAGACCGTGCCATGGACTGCTGAGACCGGGCCATGGACTGCTGAGACCGTGCCATGGACTGCTGAGACCGTGCCATGGACTGCTGAGACCGTGCCATGGACTGCTGAGACCGTGCCATGGACTGCTGAGACCGTGCCATGGACTGCTGAGACCGTGCCATGGACTGCTGAGACCGTGCCATGGACTGCTGAGACCGGGCCATGGACTGCTGAGACCGTGCCATGGACTGCTGAGACCGTGCCATGGACTGCTTAGACCGTGCCATGGACTGCTGAGACCGTGCCATGGACTGCTGAGACCGTGCCATGGACTGCTTAGACCGTGCCATGCACTGCTGAAACCGTGCCATGGACTGCTGAGACCGTGCCAGGTTGTTGAGCACCTCTGCGATGTACAGCTGGCCTTGGCTCATGGCTGCCTGTGAGACGGCAGCCCTGTCCTGGGCCGCGGAGGACACGTGCACAGACAGCCCCAGGCCCTGCAAACTCAGTCCCATGCCCAACACTGTCGTCACCATTGTCTCCACCGCGGACGCCACCCGTGCGGTGTTGGCCTGTGTGGCACTCATGACCGGCACCATTTCCTGCTCCTGCACTTGCGGCTGCAGGTGCTGGAAACCGTCCGTCCGTCACACTAGCACGCCCCTGGATCCCTGATTGCATCGGGTCTATGGGTGTGTGGGGGAACTCCAGGAACCCGGGACCCATCTGAGTGGCAGGTGTTTGCCGGGGCTGGGCTGCCCTCTGACCGTCCGGCCCCTCGGCTGCTCCTACCTCCATCTGCTGTACCGGATCGGCTGTGTGGTGCGCACCAGTTAGTTTCCCAGAAACCTCATCGATAAAATGGCCAACCGAGATGAGAGTCTCTGCAGTGGCGGAGGGTGAAGGGGACAGCTGTGAAGCAACCTCGGTGTCTTCATCGGACCTGCGGTCGGGGGTACCCTGGGGTGCCATGTCCCATATGTTCGTCCCCTCCATGGTGGTGCCGTGTTGTGTTCTTTCCTGTCTGTCTGTCCCCTGTGTGCTAGTGTCCTGTGTCATTGTGTCGTGCCTGTCTGTCCCCTGTGTACTGGTGTCCTGGGTCATCATGTCATCGCTGGACTGGGCTGGGGGGCTGTTGTTGGAGCTGCCCTCCCCGTCGCTGCTGGAGTCCCTTGGGCTGGCCGCCCAGGCGTTGGCCGGGGGCGGTGTCTGCCAGATGCGCCCGGTTGATCTGTGTCAGCTGGCCGTCCAGGCGTTGGCCGGGGGCGGTGTCTGCCAGATGTGCCCGGTTGGTCTGCGTTGCCTGGCCGTCCAGGCGCTGGATGCGGGTGGTGTCTGTCAGGTGCTCCGGGTCGGTCACCGCGTGGACCTGCAACACATAATACACCATCATGGTTAGGCAGGTGGAGGGGGTGTGGGTAGTGGTACTGGGTGAGGGGGGAGTGCTGAGGGCACAGTGCTGAGGGGAAATGGCTGGGGGTAGTGTGCTGAGGGAAGAGGGCTGAGGGGAGAATGCTGAGGGGAGAGTGCTCGGGGTAGTGTGCTGAGGGGAGAGTGCTGAGGGGAGAGTGCTGAGGGGAGAGTGCTCGGGGTAGTGTGCTGAGGGGAGTGTGCTGAGGGGAGAGTGCTGAGGGGAGAGTGCTCGGGGTAGTGTGCTGAGGGAAGAGTGCTGAGGGGAGAGTGCTGAGGGGAGAGTGCTGAGGGGAGAATGCTGAGGGGAGAGTGCTCGGGGTAGTGTGCTGAGGGAAGAGTGCTGAGGGGAGAGTGCTGAGGGGAGAATGCTGAGGGGAGAGTGCTGAGGCAAGAGGGCTGAGGGGAGAATGCTGAGGGGAGAGTGCTGAGGGGAGAGTGCTGAGGGGAGAATGCTGAGGGGAGAGTGCTCGGGGTAGTGTGCTGAGGGGAGAGTGCTGAGGGAAGAGTGCTGAGGGGAGAATGCTGAGGGGAGAGTGCTCGGGGTAGTGTGCTGAGGGGAGAGTGCTGAGGGGAGAGTGCTGAGGGGAGAGTGCTGAGGGGAGAGTGCTGAGGGGAGAATGCTGAGGGGAGAGTGCTCGGGGTAGTGTGCTGAGGGAAGAGTGCTGAGGGGAGAGTGCTGAGGGGAAAGGGGCCAGGCAGAGGGGGATCTCACTTGGTGGCACGCCCCCGATCTCGGCATGGGCAATCTCCCGGCCCTCGAGTGCACCAGCTATAACCAGTGCTCTCTGCTCGTGCACGGTGAGGGGCCGCAAGTCAGGTTCACCCCCTCCGGTTCAGGCACGCTCTCGCTGGTTTGGGCGCTCTTCTCCTGGGGGCGGGGGGAGGGGGGGAAATTACAGCATTGCTAGGCGGTCCGATGCATGCAGTTGGATCTCCGTTGGCATGGGTGCAGAGGGCACAAGCCAATGCGGCTTGCATGGGTGGCTGCAGCCATGCGGGTCACAGCTGTGGTTGTACCATCCCCCTGGGGCGGGAGTAGGTGTCACATATATGGGGGGTAGGGGGGGTTGGTGCCATGGGCACATTGCTGGGTACTCACCCTGGCTGCCCTCAGTAGGTCGTTGAGCTTTTTGCGGTACTACTTGCCAGTCCTGGGTATCAACGCGATGGCACTGACGGCCGCGCCCACCTCCCTCCACAGATGCCGGGCCACGTTGGGTGGCACCCTCTGGCCGGGTCCAGGGAACAGATGCCCTCTCCTTTCCTCGAGGGCATCCAGGAGCATCTCCAGGTCGTGGTTGGTGAACCGCGGCGCTGCCTGGCATGGCGCCATGTTGCTCCATCGGCAGCCTGTAAGCTCGCGTCGCCTTATGTGCGACGCAGTGCTGCGCGATTGAGTAACGCATCATCTCCGACGCTGCTCCGAGGCCGCGCCCCCGCGCTTTCCACCGTGCCCCTGCTGGCCCCCTTGTACAGCGCAGAATGGGGTCCGGGACGGGCGCCGACCGCGGAGTGAAACACTCCCGTTTTGGCGCCGTCGGAGCGGAGAATCGCGGCCACTGTACTTCAGATGGAAACAAGACATAAAAAAAATCTCTTTAAAACAAATCCACTTCAAAAGGGGACACTTCAAACAGGGATTTACTGTATCCTGGACTTATTAATTGAATTTAAATTCCACCAGCTGCTATGGTGTGATTTGAACCCATGCCTCCAGGACATTAGTCGGCGTCTCTGGATTACTAGTCTAATGATACCACTACTCCAGCCACCTAGCTTTTACATATCGAAAGAACTTGCATTTTATATAGTGCCTTTGTTAACCTCAATATGTGAAGTGTGTATATTGTTGTATGTTAATTAATATGTAAGAAATACACTGTAACCTGTTCCTTAGTTCATGGCTCCCTTCATCAGCCGGAACAATGCAGCCAGAAGCTGCACTGACTGTGTTACTCCGGGAGCACTTGGAATAAAAATGTCAATGCCGTTTTGAGTCTTTTCAATAAACGTCAGGATTTATGAAATATTTATTTTCCAAGTAGCAGCATTTCTTGCCAAGATCCGATCGTTATCTATCGTGTCAGCTGGCTTGCCTGGGCTATCACCTCACCAATCTTTTCCCAAGACAGCAGTCTAAACAATAATCTTCGAATGGAAAACACAAGGAAAAAATCCATTTTATTGTTCTTGGAAGAGGTGTGAGTGACACACACGCCTCTGGGACTTGGTAAAGCTGACAATTACCAACGTGCAACTGAGAAATATCCTGGCGTGAAGATCTCTGAGAAAGGCCATTGTGACTGAAGAAGTGAGCTTCCTATTACAACATTGCGTTTTCGGATCTTTGACCTCTGCTTCCCTTTGGTCCCGCATCCCTCAAATCAGTTGGTTTCTCTGTGAAAACTGAAAGCCAAGGCCCTCTCGTTTGGCCATGATCCTATTGAATGGCAGAGCAGTCTCAAGGGCCCAAACGGCCGACACCTGATCCTATTTCTTATGGTCTTATGGTAAAACAGATAATTGCATTGGGAGTGCAGTGGGTCACAAACATGGCCTTATTTCTGCTGCAGCCAAACCCAGCATTTCATCAGTTCATAATGAGGCCTGTCAGCGGGCAACCATGATATACTCCCAGGTTATGGGCTGGATTCTCCGTTGTGGTTCCAGCTCGCTACCAATGCCAGACAGTGCGGAGAATTTGGCGCTCAGCCAAAACTCCATTCACCGCAGCGGGAACAGAGATTCCTGCCAGTGTGAGGGAACGGAGAATCTAAGTCTCTGTCTTACCAGGTGTTCTTGGTCGTCTCTGGTCAATACATTCTACTCGGTATCAATACCATGAAACCAGACTGTCGCTAAATGTAACTTTTCTTTATTATTCTTTCATGGAGTGTGAGTATCACTGGCTCGGCCAGCATTTATTGCCCAATCCTAATTGCCCCTGAGAAAGTGGTGGTTAGTCGTGTTCCTGAACCGAAGCAGGGCTGCGGGTTGCAGGTACACTCACAGCGCTGTTAGAGACTTCCTCAATGAGAGTCTTGCTGCTTCATTGCTTTGTCAACAACAAGGTGCATTTATATACAGCAACTTTAATGTGATAAAACTCCTCAAAGTACTCCACAAACGTGCAACCAGAAAGAGCTGGACTCCAAGCCAAGTAAGGAGATAAGAGAGCCAGTATCCAGATGCTTGGATTGAGGATTAAAGAAGCATCTTGAAGGAAGAGAGATGGATGCATTTAGGGAGGAAGTTCCATAAGTTAGGAGCAAGATGGTTAGAAGGCGTGTCCACCATTGAAAGAACAATGAAAGTAACTAACAGGACTTAGAAACATAGAAAATAGGAGCAAGAGGAGGCATTTGGCCCTTTGAGCCTGCTCCGCCATTCATTACAATCATGGCTGAACATCCAACTCAATATCCTATTCCCGCCTTCCCCCCATATCCTTTGATTCCCTTTGCCCCAAGTGCTGTATCTAAGTGCTTCTTGAAAACATACAATGTTTTGCCTCAACTTCTTTCTGTGGTAGCGAATTTCACAGGCCGACCACTCTCTGGTGAAGAAAGTTCTCCTTATCTTTGTCCTAATAGGTCTCCCCCATATCCTCAGACAGTGACCCCTGGTTCTGGACACCCCCGCCATCGAGAACATCCCTCTGCCATCTACCCTGTCTAGCCCTGTTAGAATTTTATAGGTTTCTATGAGATCCCTTTCTAATTCTTCGGAACTCCAGTGAATACAATCCTAACCGACTCAATCTCTCCTCAGCGAGATTTCCTCAAATATTCTCCTGCTCCGTTGATATAACGTCACCAGTGGAACGTATTGTGCGTTGGAGACGTTATGGTGATCAACTGCAAGGCGCTCTGAGAACATTCCTGACCATCAGTTAGAATCATAGCAGGTTTACAGCACAGAAAGAGGCCATTTGGCCCATTGTGTCTGGGCAAGCTCTAAAACGAGTCACCCAGCTTAATCCCACTTTCCAGCATTTGGTCCATAGCCCTGCAGGTTGCAGCACTTCAGGTGCCTATCCAGACACCTTTAAAATGAGGGTTCTGCCGCTATCACCCTTTCAGGCACTGAGTTCCAGGTCCCCTGTGACTCTCTGATTGAAGAAACATTCCTTCACCTCCCCTTCAATTCTTCTACCAATCACTTTAAACCTAAGCCCTCGAGTAACTGACTTCTCTGCCAAAGCCAATAAACTCTTCCCATCCACTCTATCCAGGCCCCTCACAATTTTGTACATCTCAATCAAATCTCCTCTCAGCCTCTTCTGTTCTGTCCCTGTACTGTTCTATGCTTTAATATCCACAGGCAAAGCAGTGTCTTCTAATTCATATGTCGCGAATGGATTGCATACCGATTGCATTCCTCCAGCATGGTAGCATTGTGGATAGCACAATTGCTTCACAGCTCCAGGGTCCCAGGTTCGATTCCGGCTTGGGTCGCTGTCTGTGCGGAGTCTGCACATCCTCCCCGTGTGTGCGTGGGTTTCCTCCGGGTGCTCCGGTTTCCTCCCACAGTCCAAAGATGTGCAGGTTAGGTGGATTGGCCATGATAAATTGCCCTTAGTGTCCAAAATTGCCCTTAGTATTGGGTGGGGTTACTGGGTTATGGGGATAAGGTGGAGGTGTTGACCTCGGGTAGGGTGCTCTTTCCAAGAGCCGGTGCAGACTCGATGGGCCGAATGGCCTCCTTCCGCACTGTAAATTCTATGATAATTCAGCCCTCTTGCATCACTTCCATCACTTTGACATTAGTGGCCGTGCCTTCAGCCATCTGGCCCCTAAACTCTGGACATCCCTCCCTAAATCTATCCATCTCTCTTCCTTTAGGACACTCTTTGAAACATAAGACCAAGCTCCTGGGCACTGGCGCTCGTATCTCCTTACGTGGCTTAGTGTCTGTTTTTTTCTGATGGAGTTCTATGAGGTTTCCTGGGGAATTTTATCATATTGAATTTGTTATGTGAGTGGAAGGTGTTGTTGTCAATGCAACGAAGCAACGAGACAGAGTGGATAGTCAGAGGCTTTTTCCCAAGGTAGAGGGGTCAATTACTAGGGGGCATAGGCTTAAGGTGCGAGGGGCAAGGTTTAGAGGAGATGTATGAGGTAAGTTTTTTACACAGAGGGTAGTGGGTGCCTGGAACTCGCTGCCAGAGGAGGTGGTGGAAGCTGGGACGATAGTGACGTTTAAGGTGCATCTTGACAAATACATGAATAGGATGGGAATAGAGGGATACGGACCCCGGAAGTGTAGAAGATTTTAGTTCAGACAGGCAGCTTGGTCGGTGCAGGCTTGGAGGGCAGAACGGCTTGTTCTTGTGCTGTACTTTTCTTTGGCTTTGTTCTTTGAGACTTTAACCATCTGGTCGGGTTGTCACAGAAAATGGAGGTGAAAGGAGCAACGCGGTAATTGTATCTACATGGGCAACCAGACTAACAAGGTCAGGATATTCTGTTGACTAGCTTAGTAGTTATTCAGTAGCTGTAAAGGAGCGATGTATTCAAGTTCAAAGATTTCACTTGATCACCATTTTGATGCTGCCTATTGCACAACTAAATGGCAGCCATGGCAACCATTGGGTCTACAGCTGCTTTGAAGTTCCTCAAAGAGCCTCTGCCTCAAGCTAGATTAGGTGGACTTAGTTCGAAAGAATTTACCGAGCTACTTACCGTACTCCTAGAGATCTTAATTCAAACTGAACTTGAAGCCCGAGAAATCACAGCTTCAGGAATCAAAATATGAAAATTGCTCTCTTCCCATTGTGTTTCTGAATGCTGCTGTAGAGCTTCAAGAAGTACATGGGTGCAATTCTCCCATCGGGAGACTAAGTCCCGACGCCGGAGTGAAAAACGAAGTGTTTCACTCTGGCGTCGGACCGCTCCCAGCCCCCTATTCTCCCGCCCCCGGGGGGGGGGCTAGGCGCGGCACCGCGTCATTTACGCGCGCTGGGCCTTGGTGCCGCGTAAAGGTGGCGCTGCGTAAATGACGTCACCCGCGCATGCGTGGGCACCGATTCCGGGCCAGACCCCTTTTGAGGCCCCCCCGGTGCAAGAACCCCCGCCCCCTCCACAGGCCACCCCCCCCCCCCAGCATTCCCGCGCTGTTCCCGCCAGCAGCGACCAGGTGTGCATGGTGCCGGCGGGAACCAGTGTTGGGCAGGCCACTCGGTCCATCTGGGCCGGAGAATCGCTGCTCGCCTGTTACAAACGCCGCGCCGGTTTGGGGAGGGTGGGAGAATCGCGTGCGGGTGCCGGGGTGGGGTGGCGGGACTCGCTCGGTGCCCCGGCGATTCTCCCATCCGGCGTGTGTGGGGGGGGGGGGGAATTCCGCCCCATGTTTTAATATTTTTGCATAGAATTTACAGTCCAGGAGGAGGCCATTCTGCCCATCGAGTCTGCACCGGCCCTTGGAAAGAGCATCCTTCTTAAGCCCAAGCCGCCACCCGTAACCCACAAACCCACCTAATCTTTTTGACACTAAGGGGCAATTTATCATGGCCAATCCACCTAACCTGTACATGTTTGGACTGTGGGAGGAAACCAGCGCACCCGGAGCAAACCCATGCAGGCACGGGGAGAAAGTGAAATCTCCCCACAGACAGATACCTGAGGTCGGGATTGAACCTGGGACCCTGGAGCTGTGAGGCAGCAGTGCTAACCACTGTGCCGCCCCAAAAAATCCTGCCCTCTCTGAGGACTGCATGTTACATATTTTGCAAGTTTAACTGAACAATTGGTAGAACCACATGGGTCTGCTGTTTGCTGGGGAGTTGGTAATGCAGGTTTGTATTGATTAAAAAGTTGTTCTGTAATTGAAAAATCCAAACGAAAAAGTATAAAACATTGGATGATCAGAAAAACGACTCATTAAATTAACAATAGGGAAGGCTACCATTATGGATGGAAAAGTTAAAATATGTATTCGATTGTTTTTTGCCACTGTTTGTTGGGAGTCCCTGGAGGGGAAATAGAGCTCAGCGTCAATTTCAGTGTGCTGTGCTTAATTTATATTCTAATTGGCCAGCTTAGGTTCATCCAGAGTTGGGCCAAATGAGGATGCAGAAATCAAAAAGGAAGGGATGTTTTCCGGTGCATTTTCAATTTTCAGTTCTGAGGCAAAAAACACAAAATTAGTTACAGATCACAACAGCAAGAAACTGAGCAGTTTCTCCAATGTCAGTGACCATTCGCCGTAGCTCTGGTATTAACCTACTTTAGAATTGGTTAAATAATAGTCTGGAGCTTGTTAACTATCAGAAAATACTACTTAAGGATGCTGCATTTTTTCATTATTTCACAGGATGTGGGCTTCGCTGGCTCGGCCAACAATTGTTTCCCAATCCTAATTGCCCTTGAGTAGGTGGTGGTGAGCTTCCTTCTTGAACCGCTGCAGTCCCTGTGGTGTAGGGGGTGGGGTGGGTGGGGGGGGGTTCCAGGACATTTACCCAGTAAAAGTGAAGGAACGATGTTATATTTGCAAGTCAGGGTGGTGAGTAACTTGAAGTGCAACTTGCAGGTAGGTGGTGGTTCTCCCATGCTTCTGCTGCTCATGCCTTCTAGGTCAGTGTTTTTCAACGTTTTCCTCAGAACCCACTTTGCCAACTGGCCCACTTTTGTGACTCATGCCAACCGACCTTCGCGACCCATGCCAGCCAACCTTTGCGACGCACACCGACTTACCTTCATGACCCATGCCGACCGAACCTTGAGACACACACCACGTTCGCTTCCCTTTAATACAAAAGGGGAGCCTGCATTGCTCTCACGTTCTCACTTGAATCCATTTCAAAGGAGCAGAGGACAATGTGCGTATCAGGCACAGACTTCAGCCAGTTCCTTTGTGCCATCTTTATGAAAATGGAAAATCCAACCTCGCATATGTAGGTCATCGTGAAAGGCAATAGCAACAAAATGCTTGTTTTACTCAGCACTGGATACTGCTGGGAGATGCTGCAAAAGAATGCTGACAGCCTTATGGGCTTTTGACATGATTTTAATGTGATATTCCAGATCAGCTACAGCAGCATTGTATTTTTATTTGGGGTTAGTTCTAAGTTAATAATTGACTCTGGTGTCTCAACCTCAAAAGGAATTTTTCACCAACCACTTCTCGTTCAAAATCTTAAACTTCTCCTCTCATTTGCCAGTCCTTCCCTGCATGTAAAACAAATGGGCTTTGCATCCTTATTTGCATCGGGAGACTTGACAAAGCCATACCTCAAGGATTCACTTTGACACTGCTTTTTTTCCCTTGAGTTAAGTTTCTTCATTGTAGGCTGTAAACCAGAGGTGCTGAATCTCTGTTCAGATCTAATACAAGTACTGCTCTGTCTTGCCCTGGACTCTCCTGTGCAGTCATGATAGGGAGATATTAGGAACTTGGGTCCAGAAATGGGACCCAAGTTGTAGCAGGAAATTTAGGGGTCAAACAAACTAAAGGAAAAGACTGCTAGCAGCAGAGCCAGAGGGGTACGCCCACTGCTTGAGCTATCTTGTCCCATTCAGACTTAACCTAATTAGTAAGAATACACAGGATGTCCGGGTTCAACCAAGATGATCCACACAAGATCCATTGTCATTTGGGACAACCTTGTTTGTCCCACCATTATCTTATCACAGAATGTGATGACCTATATTACCGTAAATGGAAGGTTAGTTGCGAATGAACGGTTCTCTTGTAAGGAGCATCCAGGAGGGCTTCTTAAAACAAGATGTAGATAGTCCAACTAGGGAAGGGGTTTTACTGGACTTGGTATTGGGGAATGAGCCGGGCCAGGTGGTAGAAGTTTCAGTAGGGGAGCATTTCAGGAACAGTGACCACAATTCAGTCAGTAAAGTGCTGGAGGACAAGGATAAGAATGGTCCTAGGGTGAATGTGCTAAATTGGGGGAAGGCTATTTACAACAATATTAGACGGGAACTGAAGAACCTAGATTGGGGGAGGATGTTTGAGGGCAAATCAACATCTGATATGTGGGAAGCTTTCAAATGTCAGTTGAAATGAATTCAGGACCGGCATGTTCCTGTGACTCATGCCAACCGGCCTTCACGACCCATGCCGGAAAGGGTGGGCCCACTGAAGGACAGGCGAGGGAATCTATGTGTGGAGCCAGAGGAAATGGGCGAGGTAGTAAATGAATACTTTGCATCAGTATTCACCAAAGAGAAGGATTGGTGGATGTTGAGTCTGGAGAAGGATGTGTAGATAGCCTGGGTCACATTGAGTTCCAAAAAGACGAGGTATTGGGCGTCTTAAAAAATATTAAGGTAGATAAGTCCCCAGGGCCTGATGGGATCTACCCCAGAATACTGAAGGTGGCTAGGGGGAAATTGCTGAGGCCTTGACAGAAATCTTTGGATCCTCACTGTCTTCAGGTGATGTCCCGGAGGACTGGAGAATAGCCAATGTTGTTTCTCTGTTTAAGGAGGGTAGCAAGGATAATCCAGGGAACCACAGGCTGGTGAACTTTACGTCAGTGGTAGGGAAATTAATGGAGAGAATTCTTCGAGACAGGATCTACTCTCATTTGGAAGCAAGTGGACGTATTAGCGAGAGGCAACACGGTTTTGTGAAGGGGAGGTCGTGTCTCACTAACTTAAGAGAGTTTTTCGAAGAGGTCACAAAGATGATTGATGCAGGTAGGGTAGTGGATGTTGTCTATATGGACTTCAGTAAGGCCTTTGACACGGTCCCTCATGGCAGACTGGTACATAAGGTGAAGTCACATGGGATGAGGGGTGAGCTGGCAAGATGGATACAGAACTGGCTAGGCCACAGAAGGTAGAGAGTAGCAATGAAAGGGTGCTTTTCTGATTGGAGGCTGTGACTAGTGGTGTTCCGCAGGGATCAGTGCTGGGATCTTTGCTGTTCGTAGTGTATATAAATGATTTGGAGGAAAATGTAATTGGTCTGATTAGTAAGTTTGCAGACAAACCAAAGGTTGGTGGAATTGCGGATAGCAATGAGGACTGTCAGAGGATACAGCAGGATTTAGAGACTTGGGCGAAGAGATAGCAGATGGAGTTTAATCCGGACAAATGTGAGGTAATGAATTTTGGAAGGTCTAATGCAGGTAGGGAATATACAGTGGATGGCAGAACCCTCAAGAGTATTGACAGTCAGAGAGATCTAGGTGTACAGGCCCACAGGTTTTAAAGCAGACCAAGCAGGCCAGCAGCACGGTTCGATTCCCGTACCAGCCTCCCCGGATAGGCGCCGGAATGTGGCGGCTAGGGGCTTTTCACAGTAACTTCATTGAAGCCTACTCGTGACAATAAGCGATTTTCAATTTTTCAATGTCACACTACCAGAAGGATGTGGAGGCTTTAGAAAAGGTGCGGAAGAGATTTACCAGGATGTTGCCTGGTATGGAAGGGCAGCACGGTAGCATAGTGGTTAGCACAATTGCTTCACAGCTCCAGGGTCCCAGGTCCGATTCCCGGCTTGGGTCACTGTCTGTGCGGAGTCTGCACATCCTCCCCATGTGTGCGTGGGTTTCCTCCGGGTGCTCCGGTTTCCTCCCACAGTCCCAAGATGTGCAGGTTAGGTGGATTGGTCATGCTAAATTGCCCTTAGTGTCCAAAATTGCCCTTAGTGTTGGGTGGGATTACTGGGTTATGGGGATAGGGTGGAGGTGTGGGTTTGGATAGGGTGCTCTTTCCAATAGCCGGCGCAGACTCGATGGGCCGAATGGCCTCCTCCTGCACTGTAAATTCTATGAAATCTATGGAGGGCATTAGCTATGAGGAATGGTTGAATAAACTCGGTTTGTTCTCACTGGAACAGTGGAAGTTGAGGGGCGACCTGATAGAGGTCTACAAAATTATGAGGGGCATAGACAGAGTGGGTAGTCAGAGACTTTTTCCCAGGGTAGAGGGGTCAATTACTAGGGGGCATAGGTTTAAGGTGTGAGGGGCAAGGTTTAGAGGAGATGTACGAGGCAAGTATTTTACACAGAGGGTTGTGGGTGCCTGGAACTCGCTGCCGGAGGAGGTGGTGGAAGCAGGGACGATAGTGACGTTTAAGGGGCATCTTGACAAATACATGAATAGGATGGGAATAGAGGGATACGGACCCAGGAAGTGCAGAAGATTTTAGTTTAGACGGGCAGCCTGGTCAGCGCAGGCGTGGAGGGCCAAAGGGCCTGTTCCTGTGCTGTACTTTTCTATGTTCGTTGTTCTTTGTTTTGTAGAAAAGGGAGTGGGAAATCTGACAGCCAAGATAACAATAATGGTTTCAAGTCTGGCCACCTCAGGGGAGAATCTTTGTTTGAGGGGGTGGGCGGAGCTTAGAGAGAGAGCGAGAGAGAAAGGAGACTGTTCTGAACAGTGACAAGGAGAAGGCTGTGAAAATCGACCACAGAGGTCATGATAGTTGCACCGAGGCAGGCTTTGGGAAAGGGTTCTGAACAATTGTTCCTAACAGAAGAAAAATTGCTTCATAAATCGATCTTCCTGTACTGCGTTAAAACTTATAAAAGTTATGTCATCTGCTCCGGTCTCTTAGCCACTGTTGAGAGCTGACCAGGCATCCGTAGCAGCAGCTTACTCCAGCAGATTCTGTTGTGACATCCTGTCCAATAGATAAACTGCCTATTTGAGTCTCTGCCTATCTCTTACTTTGAAGAAAACCATTCATCTTCAGCACGGTAGCACAAGTGGTTAGCATTGTGGCTTCACAGCGCCCGCGTCCTAGGTTCGATTCCCCACTGGGTCACTGTCTGTGACGAGTCTGCACGTTCTCCCCGTGTCTGCGTGGGTTTCCTCCGGGTGCTCCGGTTTCCTCCCACCATCCAAAGTCGTGCAGGTTAGGTGGATTGGCCATGCTAAATTGCCCTTAGTGACCAAAAAAAAGGTTGGGAGGGGTTATTGGGTTATGGGGATAGGGTGGAAGTGAGGGCTTAAGTGGGTTGGTGCATTCGATGGGCCAAATGGCCTCCTTCTGCACTGTATGTTCCATGTTCACAGTTCACTTGAGTTGCTTTCCAGCAGCTGGAAAATGGAAGCAGCACTGCTCTATGATATGGCGCCAAAAGCACATATCTGGAGGGCGCTTGACATCAAATGTGCATGCAGGGCACCTGACCTGTTCTGCTGCCACCTCTGGCCAGAAGACTCCACATAGCCTCATTTATTTCCATTTAAAGGTGTCAGTGGCCACCATTCTCAGCATAAAAAGCGGTAGCATCTGTTGTATCTTTCTCCCACTATTGGGACCACCGAGGAAATGGCGTGACCGATCCCAATGCCTGCGTGGGTTGTGACCCGCACCTTGGTAAACCCTGTTCTAAGTGGTAAAGGTTGTGGGTTTGGAAGGTAGTTTTGAAGGAGCCTTGGGGAGTTCTCGTTGTGCACCGTGTAGATGGTACACACTGCTGCTACTGTGCGTAAGTGGTGGAGGGAATGAATGTTTAAAGTGGTGGATGGCGTGTCAGTCAGGTCGTCTGCTTTATCCTGAATGATTGCGAGCTTCATGATTGTTGTTGGAACTGCAATTATCCAGACAAGCGATGAGTATTCCATCAGATTCCAGGCTTGTAACTTGCAGATGGTGGACAGGCTTTGGGGAGTCAGAGGGTGGGTTATTACGTTGAATCAGATTCCCAGTCTTGGATCTGCTCCTGTAGTCACAGTATTGTTCGGTCCAGTTCAGTTTCTAGTACAGTTCTAGCTGCATGCATAAGGATTAATTCCATATCTGAGGAATCATGAATAGTGCCAAACATTATACAAATATCCGCTTTGACAAAGTCTTCGGACTCGAAACGTTAGCTCTTTTCTCATCCCTACAGATGCTGCCAGACCTGCTGAGATTTTCCAGCATTTTCTCTTTCGTTTCAGGTTCCAGCATCCGCAGTAATTTTGCTTACAAATATCAGCAGATAGCACTACTTCTGGTCTTATGATGGAGGGAAGGTCATTGAAGAACAGCCAAAATCTCTTTCCTTCACAAGGTCAGAAGTGGGGATGTTCGCTGATGATTGCACAATGTTTAGCGCCAGTGGCAGACTTACACTTTGTGGGGTCCCGCGCTCACCTTCATTTCAGGGGGATCCCCAATGATATCACGCCCCTCCCCCCAAATGACATCACACCCTCCACCCAATGCTGCCACGACCCCTCGACCCCACACATCCTCGCCCCACAGAACACAAAGGCGTAAGCCACACAAATACAATTGATCACTGGTTAACTGCTTGAGGGCTTTTGAACTTGCAAAAGCAAGCCTGTCTGAATAATTGCTGAATTGAAATCCAAGTTTACCTCTTGTCAGCATGACAGTAAAGACGGTCACTGTTGTAATGTGTGCCTTGAGACCAGGAAATATGGAATATGGATGAGCAATGAGGTGGACAAATCAACTGATTACATCACTTGAGTTAAGGCTAGTGCAGGACAAAATGTGCCAGTTCAGTGCATGAACAAATACTCCAATCAACAAGATTAATAAGCTGCCATTCAGTGTATTTCAGATTCTCATTCAACATCAAGAGTTAACTTCCTTACTTCCTCTCAGAAAATCAAAAATGCTACTGCCATAAATTCACGTGAGTGGAGTGCCCAGTGAGTCCGTCCAATATCAGTGGCTCTGTCTGCACAATTCCGTTCTTTGTCCAGAAGAGACTTTCTGAAGGTCAGTGTTGAGAGTGATGGCAGTGAGAACTATCAGCATGTGACCAGCTTCAGCCATTGGTGCATTTTGACCAGACCGGCACTGGTACATTTTGAAAACCAAAATTTAAACAAGAGAACATGGAACGCGGAGAGATTTTTAAGATTTTCTTTCAGGAAAGTTAGTTTTGGAGTAGCTGGTGTCTTAAGTAGTTTTGCGCAACCAGCAATCTAAATTTAAGGGAGAATCTAAGAGCTCAGTTCTATGGTATGGCAGGAGAACACAGCCACGTGGAATGCTCCACCTGCAGTATGTGGGGAAAACAGAAAGTGGTGCACTAACACTGCAATATAAAATGACATGTATGCAATGTCTCCAGTTTGTGTTGTGTAATATTGTGCTGAGAACTTGCAGGCTATCCGGTCAAACTTCACTGCCTCTTTTCGACAAGAAAATAGCATTTGTGTTTCAGCATGCTGAAAAATGGCAAGGCTAGAAAAATAATCCCCCAAGTATGTTTGGAAGGGAAGCAGAAAGGGAAATTAGGAAGTAGAAAGGATTAGGGCGGGTAAGAGGAAGATCGGAGCCAATCTAAAGGAAAACAGAAAGGGCTTTAACAAACACAGGCGAAGGAAAAGGATTGTTCAAAGGGCGACTCTCAGTCGAAGAGGTCAACCTGGTCCACAGAGTCTTGCAGTGGCAGCAAAGGCTGCAATACATTAGAAGTGGAACAGTGAGAATATCTAAATGAGATGTGGGAAAAGTCACTGCTGGAGATAATTGTTGAAAAGGAACGGAAAGAAGCAAACAGTTATTTGGTCGTACAGAACTCGAATACAGATGAAGAGAGAAATATGTGATGAGAAATATGCCTTGCATTCATGAGATCAAAAACACAAAGGTCAAATAATTAAAATAATTTGCACTACAGGAGAAAAGGGTGTTGATGGTTGGCAAGTGGATTCTGATTGGCCGAGGTGTCGCCATGGAGCTAACAATGAACCATAGGATTATAGAATTACAACAATGCAGAAGGAGGCCATTCGGCCTATCAAATCTGCACCGACTGTCCGAAAGGGTACCCTACCTCGGCCCACACCCGTGCTCTATCACCATAACCCCACCAAAACTGCACTTCCCTGGACACTAAGGGGCAATATTGGTGAAGAATGGAGCACAATAGGCTCTCCGTGATTCTGGGTAATTCAAAAAGGTGAATCATGACTCTCCTTTTGGCAAGAACGAAACAAATTCCATCCTGTTTGCACATTTCCTATTTTTAGTTTGTTCATGGGATTTGGGCGTCGCTGGCAAGACCAGCATTTTTTGCCCATCCCGAATTGCTCTTGAGAAGATGGTGGTGAGCTGCCTTCCTGAACCGCTGCAATTTGTGCGGTGTAGGTACACATACGGTGCTGTTAGGGAGGGAGTTCCAAGATTTTGACCCAGCCGCAGTGAAGGAACGATGATATATTTCTGAGTCAGGATGGTGTGTGGTTTGGAGGGGAACTTGCAGGTGGTGGTGTTCCCAGGTACCTGTTGCCCTGGCCCTTCTTGGTGGTAGCGGTCGTGGGTTCGAAAGGTACCATCGAAGGAGCATGACCTTTCTGCATTTTTCAGCCAAATAACTACTTATGAATGTGAATGAAATGAAATGAAAATCGCTTATTGTCACGAGTAGGCTTCAAATGAAGTCACTGTGAAAAGCCCCTAGTCGCCACATTCCGGTGCCTGTCCGGGGAGGCTGGTACGGGAATCGAACCGTGCTGCTGGCCTGCCTTGGTCTGCTTTAAACGCCAGCGATTTAGCCCAGTGAGTTAAACCAGCCCCTATGCTGGAAAACTGTGATAAGAATGGAAAATTCCGGATAGGCTCAGCATTTCTGGCATTGCCTAACAGGGCCAATATGGCATTAATATTGTTTCTCTCCCGCTGAGGCTTTCCAGCATTTTCTGTTTTCATTTCAGATTTCCTTTTGTCCAGGATTCTCCGTAGCGAGTCGGCCCCTAAGAAGAACAATCCCAGCTTTCCTAGGTTCTTCATGCAGCAAATATTGTTTGACCTCCCATTGATAGAACAAAGTTTATTATATCGTAAAATAATCTGTGGGATGTGATATCTTTCAATTCCTACCTGACATGGAAGCCACGTTCACAATGCTCCCACCGTGCCCACCACGGTCGCACCTCATATGGTCCAAAGCCAGATAACTTGCTTGGATCAATGCCACCTGCATAAGAACACACACAAATATGTGGTGTAAAATTATTTCAGCAAATTGGACATGACTTTATGCTCTGAAGTAAGTCCTGTGTTCGATCAACCGTATTGGCTCCTGGTTCAGCATTTCCTTGATTTTAAAATTCTTACTCAAGCTTTCGAATCATTACAAAGTCTTGAGACCTCTGCACTCTTTCAAATCCAAAGCCGTGTGCATTCCGGATTTCAATCGCTCCATCACTCGTGGCTCTGCTTTCAGCTGTTTGGGAATTCCCTTTCTAAACCTCTCCACCTCCCTTTCGTTCCATAAGATGTTCCTTAAAACCTATCATTTTGAGCAAGGATTGGCGCTAATATTTCTTTTCTTGGCTGGATGTCAAGTTCTGTTTGGAAACGCGCCTGTGAAGCAGCAAGTTGTCATTAACAGTTGCCTGGGGGCCCTTCACTCTTGAGTGCTTATCCAGAATTCTTCCTTCTTGTTGCCCATCCCCTTCTCTTCAAAGTTCTACTCAAAATTTACCCCTCGGATCCACTGATATAACGGAACAACAAACAAAGGATTAATTTGAAAGACAAGGGGCTGGATTCTCCGCTGATCGGATCCTCCCTTTCATCAGCAGTGGATTTCCAGATGGTGTGAGGGAACCCACAATGGGGCACCCCATTGGCCGGCTGGTGGGATGGAGGATACCGCTGCCGGCGGTGGCGTGCTGCGCCAGAAGACGGGATGGCAGGACGGGGAATCACCCCCAAGATTTTATATATTTTAAAAACAACTGTTACTGAATTACAAGGATCGATTTGATATGGAAATAGTGTTTCACTGTACAGTACTTACCAGGTTGACAGAAATGGTCTTTTCCCAGGAACTTTCATTGTTTATCCCAGCGTTGTTGCACAGTATGTCTAGTCTCCCAAACGTCTGCAGCGTTTCAGAAAAAACATCTGGAAGACACGGTGAACATTTGTTTGATTTGATTGATCAGATTTGGAAACTGTCATTTCCCTGCAGCATCATACAATGGATGGACATTTACAATATTTGGATTGCTGGGCCGTTTTTAAGAGGTTATGAATTCATGCAGATTTTACTCCCTTAGTGTGCACTTTTAGTGCAGATACGAATGAGATTCCCATCCACGCTGACTGATGTGTGAAGAAAATGACAGGTTAACACTTGAACTGTGGCCTCTGCTTGGGGTTCAGAACGGATGCCCTGGAAGTTCAGGGTTTGTCTGCTCTCACAGACACTGAGTGAGCCGCTGAGAGATTCTGTCATGTTCTGTTTCAGCCTCTTTTCTTTCTCGTTTGCAGTACTGTTAACAGGGCTCCATTGCCTTATCACCTAACCATTAGGATGGCAAACAAAGGGATGGAAATCTCCAACTGGTAGTTCAGGCCGGAGACCTACTTCATTTGGGCGGAAAAGGTAACACCCAGGCGGCATTAGCATCAGGAAGGCAAGATCAGACATCATTTTGGGGCAACCCATCAGCTCCCAGTCACCACAACAACCGGTCGGGCCTCCCGGTCTGAAGAAGGTGGAGCCATTTGGGGTGGGAAGTTTTGAGATCATGGCAGGGTGGGGGTGAAGGGGGAGGGGGTGGGAGAGCTGGGCGAACCCAAACTGTAGTGGACCAGGTGCTTTTGAGAAACCTGGAACACATCTTGCTCCTCCAGACCAATAATACTAAACAATAACTCAACTTTTTGGACTTCTTCGTTCGTCCAACCACCTGCTGAGGTAAGCCACTCCTTCCAGTTCAGTGCAAAGTTGGTGCTTAGGATCCTGCGTACATCACAGCATTGTACAGTACATCTACTGGGCCTTGTACCTGATTCAAGGTGCTGCATCGACTGCCCCAGGGAACGACAATGGAAGCATGAATGCAGCCATTTTTGTGGTATTACTGGCCTATTTCTACTAGATAAGAGGCCTTAACGTTCACCTCCACTAAATTTAGTGTTCTCTATATGATCTCAAGAGAGGCTAATCATGGAGGCCCCTGCCCAAGCTGTCTCTTTCAGTTCCATAATCCAGACCTTTCTATCTCAATCAACAGGAACTGCACACCTGTTTATAAATATGAGAAAAGCCAATAAAAAAGATTCCAAAAAAAAAACAGGCACTGCACAGAAACACTAATAATAATCTTTTATTGTCACAAGTATGAAGTTACTGTGAAAAGCTCCTGGTTGCCACATTCCGGCACCTGCTTAGGTAAGCCGGTACAGGAATTGAACCCACACTGCTGGCCTTGTTCTGCATCACAAATCAGCTGTCCAGGCCCCTGAGCTAAACCAGTCCATATGATAGATGCTAAAGGCATTTATTGTGAGCTTGTCTCTGGTTTCTTCCTTCCATAAGCCAAAACTGAACAAAGGGAATGATCTTTAATTTAAAACCAATAATACTGGTTAGATGTTCTTTTGACTACCATCGCAACCCAGCCACAACCCCTCCCCATTCCCCTGGTTTGTGGCATTGTTACATATCCCTGCCTGGCTTGAAGCCAGGAAGGGATAGCTGGGGAGTGATCCTGAGGTGAATCTAGGTGCGGCTGCAACGAGACCAAGGCTCCAGCATCAGAAGAAGCGCAAGGTCAATTTATGAGCAGGATAGCAATTAAGAATTGCATTTAGATCGCTCCCTTCATAACATCTCAAAGTGCTTTAACTTATGATGCACGGTTGAAGAGTCAGTTCAGGCAGAATGGGCCAAATGGCCTCCTTCCGCACTGTAACAATTCTGTGATTCTGTGACTTCAGAGCTAATGAACCTCTTTAGGTCTAATCACTGCTGTAATGTAGGAAACAGGACAGAAAATTAGCACACAGCAAATTCTCTCAAACAGCAACTTAGATAGTTAGGATGTGGTGCAAACCAACAGCTTAGGTTTCAATCCCCATACTGGGAGGTAGTCCTTGGGGCCTGTCTCCTCATCTTGCCCAAAAGCACTACCATGGATTAAGCCATGATTATTCATCTTCCCGTACCAGCCTCCCCGAACAGGCGCCGGAATGTGGCAAGTAGGGGCTTTTCACAATAACTTCATTTGAAGCCTACTTGTGACAATAAGCGATTTTCATTTCATTTTTTCATTCATTTCATCTTCGGACAATGAGGAGATTGTACAAAGTGAGAATTGGGGCAGGATTTTCCCAGCAGCCTGCAGCGTGTTTTTCGGCGAGGGAGGTGGCCTGATAGTGGGATCTGCTGGACCCGCCATTGTCAATGGGATTTCCCATTGACTGCACCCCTCATCTTCAGGAAACCTGGGCACTGGCACGGGAACGGAATTTCCCATCGGCGTGAACAGCCAGTAAATCCGAGAATCACAGAAAATGTAATGAAGAAGAGGCCCTTCAGCCCGTCGAGTCTGCATCAACACATGAAAATCACCTGACCTACTGACTAATCCCATTTACCATCACTTGGCCCATAGCCTTGAATATTATGATGTATTAAGTGCTCATCCAGGTATATTCAAAAGGATGTGAGGCAACCCTCCCAAGTGGTGCATTACAGACCGTCACCACCAGGATCTATAGAATTTTAAATGGTGACCAATGCATTCACTGGCTCTACAATCAAACCTTTCAACACTCTTGGATGTAGATCATTAGGTCCAGAGGATTTATCAACTTTCAGTCCCATTAACATGTCCTGGATTACCTTTTACTAATATTCATTTCTTTCAGCACCTCAATCTCGCTAATCCCTTGGTTGTTCAGTTTCCCAAGGAGGTTTTCTGCATCTTCCTCTGCGAAGACAGACGCAAAGGCAGCACGGTAGCATGGTGGTTAGCATCAATGCTTCACAGCTCCAGGGTCCCAGGTTCGGTTCCCGGCTGGGTCACTGTCTGTGCGGAGTCTGCACGTCCTCCCCGTGTGTGCGTGGGTTTCCTCCGGGTGCTCCGGTTTCCTCCCACAGTCCAAAGATGTGAAGGTTAGGTGGATTGGCCATGATAAATTGCCCTTAGTGTCCTACAAAGTAAGGTTAAGGGAGGTTGTTTGGGTTACGGGTATAGGGTGGATACGTGGGTTTGAGTAGGGTGATCATTGTTCGGCACAACATCGAGGGCTGAAGGGCCTGTTCTGTGCTGTACTGTTCTATGTTCTATGTTAAAGTATTTTCTTATCCAAATTATTGATGTAGATTGTGAACTGCCGGGGCCCAAACATTGACCTTTACGATATCATCACTGGGCACAGCTTGCCAACCTGAATGACCCATTTAATCCTCATTCTGTTTTCTGTTCAGTAACCAATTGTCAATACATGCCAGTATATAACCCCCAATCGCATGTGCTCTAATTTTGATCACTAACCTCTTGTGTGGAACCTTAACAAAAGGCTCTAAAAATCCAAACACATTGGGCAGGATTCTCCGGTCGCCGATGCTGAAATCACGTTCAGCGATCAGCCGGAGACTATCCGTTTCCGACAAAATCCGGGGGGGGGGCGGCGTTTTGCGATGCTTCGCCCCTTCCAAAGCGGCCTACTCGCAGAATAGGCCACGCGCCGTATGGAAGGCCTCAGGACATTACCCAAGGCTCACCCCCGATGCTCCGCCCCCGAATAGCCAAGTTCACGACGCCGTTGGTCGCGTGTGAACTATCATGCATCAAGAACTCGGCGTGGCGGCTGCGGACTCAATCCAGCGCTGCCACAGCCGGGGGAGGGCCGATCCGCAGGCAGGGGACACTTTGTCAGTGTGGCCATCCAAAATGGCCTCCAGCAAAGAACACTAGGAAAAATGGTCAAAATCAGGCTCAGACAGGCTGCAGCTTGCAGATACACAAACGCTGCAGCTCAGACGTTTTTAACAGCCCAGGAAAAAGACCATCTCCAGGCATCCCAGGAACAATAGAACTATCCTGTTAATCACACTGTTTACCATACCCAGTGGCACCTAAGCCCCTGCCCCCAACACTTCCAAGCATTTCCACTGAGTGCCCACCCCAAATTCGATGTGGCACGGCACAGTGGCTAACACTGGGACTGCAGCGCTGAGGACCCGGGTTCGAATCCCGGTCCTGGGTCACTGTCCGTGTGGAGTATGCACATTCTCCCCGTGTCCGCGTGGGTTTCACCCCCACAACCCAAAGATGTTCAGGTTAGGTGGATTGGCCATGCTAAATTGCCCCTTAATTGGAAAAAAAAATAATTGGGTACTCTAAATTTAAAAAATAAAATTGGTGGCAGCCCCTGATTGGGCTTGATAGATCAGGGTGATGGAGCCCTGTTCAATTGATTGACAATGGCCCAGAGACAGCCCACAAAAGGGCATGAACATTGAAGCAGGTTAAAAAGGTGCTGCACCACCTTAGCATCTCTCTCTCAGCTGCAGCTTTCAACAGCCAACAACAACGGTGAAGCCTTCACCAGCCAAGAAGACCACACACACCATCCACAGAGGGACCAGAGCCGAGGACACAGCCAACCAGCAACAGACATCCAACACTGCCAGACTACAAGGTTACAGATAAGGTCATATCTGCTCTGTACTTGCCAGTCACCAGGAAGGTAAGTTAAGGTTGTTTAGTGTATTGGTTTAGAGTCCAACTTGCATATGTGTGTCATTGATTAATATTAACCTTGTGTACTTGTTAATAAACAATTATTGTATTAAGCAACATGTGTGATTATTTGTCCACCGTATACGGGTTAAATACACACTGTAGTTTAGAAGGTACAACATCAGGGGCTGGGGGCACTGATGGGGGGTGGTCCGGGGCTCGTGAGCCGTCCAAAATGGGGAGCAGTATTTTCCACGTTGCATGGCGGAGTCGCAGGACGCCGCCGCCGTACACATGCGCGGCCAAGGACCTGGCAATTCCACTGGCCATAACAGCAGCTGGAGCTGGGTGCTCTATGCTGCTCGGCTGCTGGCCCCCAGCCAAACGGAGGATCAGTGACCATTTTGCGCCAAATCTTCGGTAGTAACACACCACCGTTCCCACGCCGGCGCCAGGACATAGCCTCAAAATCAGAGAATCCAGCTCATCTGCCAGTTACATCATCATTTCCCTTTCATAAATCCATGTTGATTGCCCAATCCTATTTTTATTTCATAAATATCCAGCTGCTTTGTCCTTTATAAAAGATTCTAGCACTTAACTTACTGCTGATAAGAGGCTAACAGGTCTGTAGCTCCCTATTTTCTCCCTTCCTCCTTTCTTAAATAGTGGAGTGACATTTGCTAAGTTCCAGTCTGCAGGAACCGTTCTATAGTCGAGCGAATATCACTGCATCCACTCTCTCTACAGCCCCCTCTTTCAACACTCTAGGGTACAGATCATCAGCTGCAGGGGGGTTTGTCAGCTCTCAGCCCTATTAATTTATCCAGTATTACAGTTTTACTCATATTTATATTCCGCAGTTCTTCATTCACACTATTCACTTGCTTCTCGAGTATTCCTCTGAGGTTTTTTTTGCATCTTCCCCTGTGAAGACAGACACCGGTGGCATCGTCATGGGTGGGCCAAGAAAATTTGGAGTGCCACTGACTTTTCCACTGAAAAGACTGAGGCTGAAGGGAGACCTGATAGAGCTCCACAAAATAAGGAGAGGCACAGACAGCGTGGATGGTCAGAGGCTTTTTCCAAGGGTGGAAGTGTCAATTGCAAAAACGCACAGGTTCAAGGTGAGAGGGGGAAAGTTCAAGGGAGATGTGCGGGGTAAGTTTTTCACATACAGAGTGGTGGGTGCCTGGAACGGGCTGCCAGAGGGTGTGGTGGAAGCAGGCACATTAGCAACATTTAAGAGGCATCTGGATGGGTCCATGAATAGGGAGGAAATAAAGAGATTCAGATTGAGCAAGGGCAGAAAGTTTGTTTTTAGTGAGGGCATCATCATCGCCGCAGGCTTGGAGGGCCCAAGGGCCTGTTCCTGTGCTGTACTTTTCTTTGTTCTTTGTACATTGACTTCTAAAGGAACAAAAGATATTAACATGGTTTGGTTCTGTGAGCTGGACAGCATGTCTGTGATGCAGAGCAAGGCCAGCAGCGCGGGTTCAATTCCCGTACCAGCTGACCTCAACAGGTGCTGGAATGTGGCCTTTCACAGTAACTCCATACTTGTGACAATAAAAAGTTATTATTATTATTATTCTTTGTTTAAAGGCTCTTCACATTTACCATCCTGCCTGTGACAGTGATCGCTGATGGCGGAGTCAGAAAGACCCCCCCTTAGGCCGATTGGCCAGCCGTTCTGGTCCCGCTTTAAACATTAGCCATTTCCTGTCCACCATATTATGGGTGTGATTCTCCCAAAAGGGAACAAAATCTCCAAGCCAGTGCATTTAGTCGCGAGTTTCCAGGCGCTTGGAGTGCCGATAAATACATGACTATTCAATGCAACTCGGATCAAAACAAGCATCAAAATAAGAAATGATTGCTTATTCAATTATACAGAAATGGGCCAGAATTCCGTTCCCAGATATTTTCAACTCTTAATTGATTTCAGCCGTTGTTATTAGATTATCCCGATGGGTAAGTGCCGACTCCTTGAGGCAGACATTGGGCAGTTGGCCACTCATTTTACTGCTAACATAACTGGAGTTGAAAACAGGGCCGGCTGTTGCCCAGGCCCGACAGATGTCAGGATTCTCCGACCCTGCGCATGGCGGGGGGGGGGGGGGGGAATCACGTGATGCCGCTCCAATGCCGGTCCGCCGATTCTCCAGCAAATGGAGAAACGGCGCCAATGGCGCCGGCGTGGTGCTGGTCGGCGATTCTCTGTGTTCGACGGGCCAAGTGCCCGCCGAGTTCGGCTGAGTCCCGCCGGCGTCATTCGCATGTGGTCCTACCCAGCGGGACCTCAGTGTTCATACTGCGGGGAGCCGTCCTGGTGTGGGGGAGGGGGGATACGACTCTGGGGGGGGGGGGCCTCCACCGTGGCCCAGCCCGCGATCGGGGCCTACCGATCGGTGGGCGAGCTTATCACTGGGGGGGGGGGGGGGGCTATGTTACTCCGCACCAGGTCCTTGTAGGGCTCCGCCATGTTACCTGGGAGCCGCCGCAGAGAAGGCACCCACGTGCATGCGCAAATTCGCACGGGCCGTGACGCGCATGTGCAGACCCGGCTGGAGCTGCGTGAAATGCTCCGGTGCCGTGCTGGCCTCCTGTGCGGCACAGGCTCACTGATCCTAGGGGCCAGATGATGCCGTTGTAAAAGGCTCCGGCGTTAACAACGGCCTCAACACTTAGCCCAGGATCGGAGAATCCCACCCCATATTTTGGTGTATGGTTGCTTTACCATCCAAATTGGGGTCCTTTGATATGTACGACCCTGATTGTTTGCAGTCAGAGAAAAAAGGAACACAAAACTTATTCAAAATTATACTTTTGTAGAACTGAAATGAATAGGAGTGCCTCACCTTCAAACTTATTGGTCAAACTTTTTTTTTTTATAAATTTAGATTAGCCAATTATTTTTTCCAATTAAGGGGCAATTTAGCGCGGCCAATCCACCTACTCTGCACATTTTTGGGTTGTGGGGGCGAAACCCACGCAGACACGGGGAGAACGTGCAAACTCCTTATTGGTCAAACTTAGCTGGCACCGTGAGTCCTCCCCCTCAGATACCCACTTTACCCCTCCCACCAAACCAAGGCCCTGCCTGTAGGCCTCCTATCTGCAACACTATATATATATACTTGGTTTAGATACAATTACTATTTAATATGGTTTATAAAGCCTGTGGACCAAATTTGAATTTCAAAGTGACTTGAGTTGGGCAGTTTCAGAGTAATAAAGTCATGCATATTCAAAGACTCCTGTTTCTGAAGAATCGAATGCAGATTGGGAAAAGTGAAGTAGCTCTCTCCCTTTTTTTTTATCTCTGTTCTAACCATTGTAAACAGACTGGCTAAAAAAACCCTCCCGATTCCACGAGCAGAAGTTGAATGGGGATGAGTCAATGCAGTCTAATGATATGGTTGAACAGATATTTGATGTTTCACCATTTGTGGAGATCATTTAATTAAATCTGTAAAATTTACTTCAAGCCCAGATGTTTCATTTTCTATCCCTCCTGAATTTATAATCTGTGATGCATTCTGCAAGATTTGCTTGTAAAATGTGAACCGGTTACAGAAAGCTCAGAACCTAATAAAACACGTCATCACTGCGGCATGTGGTCTGTGGTCTGCTATGCATCCGCAATTTAATTCTGGTTTTATGTGTACATATCGCAATGATTTCTGGAATTGGGAGGGCTAGATCAATAGCATCTTGATTTCCTTGTGGTTTCTTGTCTGGGTATCTGAAGCACAGGAAGTTGCTCATCCAGGCCCTTAAGCCTGCTTCGCCATTCAATTTGATCATTGCTCACCTGTCCCTCAACTCAATGTACCCACCTTAGCTCCATATCCCTCGCAATCTTACCTAGCAACACAATCTCAGTATGGAAAACACCGACTGTCCCAGCATCCACAGTCTTTTCGGGAAGAAAATTCCAGGTATCCACTATCCTTTGTTTGTCCCTCCTAAATACCTTGCCTCTAATTTTAACATCTTTTGGTCTTGCAGAAGTCAATGGCAATTTGCATGGCTGGTGCCTGGTGTCATTGCTGTATCTTATTCACAGACTTGTTTTTGCCAACACATGACTCATGCAAATCTAACATCATTTTGAATTCAAATGCATCTCAACGATTGTTACTTTCCCAGTATGGCACTGCTGATCCTTCTAATTAAACTAAGTCACCTTAACTGACCTTCTCCCATTTTACTCCTTAAGGCAGAACTAATTAAATTGTCCTTTATCTCCTCCACAAGAAAGCTGTACATCTTCATAATTTCCTTTGTATTCAGAGGCATTCTGAATAGCATCCTTGTACAAGTAATTGCACCTGCGAATTTAGTAACAGAAGGGAAACCATGGCAACAACTCTGATTGTCCCCAGCTCCTTTTGTTCCTGCCACTGTGTCAGCCTTGGCCCAGTTGCGCTTACTTCTGAGTCAGGAAAGTTTGTGGGTTGAACTCCCCCTCCAGAGTTTGGCCTATAAAGTTAGGCTTACACTGCAATACAATACTGAAGGAGTGCTGCATTTCTGGGGGGGTGTCATCTTTCAGGCAGTACATTAAGTACTGTCCTCTTATACAGTCCTCGAGGTTTACAGCATGAAAACAGGCCCTTCAGTCCAACTTGTACATGTCGCCTAGTTTTTACCACTCAGCTCGTCCCAATTGCCCGCATTTGGCCCAATACCCATCTTTCCGATATAACTGTCTAAATGCTTTTTAGAACATAGAACATAGAACAGTACAGCACAGAACAGGCCCTTCGGCTCTCGATGTTGTGCCGAGCAATGATCACCCTACTCAAACCCATGTATCCACCCTATACCCGTAACCCAACAACTCCCCCCCTTAACCTTACTATTAGGACACTACGGGCAATTTAGCATGGCCAATCCACCTAACCCGCACATCTTTGGACTGTGGGAGGAAACCGGAGCACCCGGAGGAAACCCACGCACACACGGGGACGACGTGCAGACTCCACACAGACAGTGACCCAGCCGGGAATCGAACCTGGGACCCTGGAGCTGTGAAGCATTTATGCTAACCACCATGCTACCGTGCTGCCCCTCTTTTTAAAAGATAAAATTGTACCGGCCTCTACTGCTGCCTCTGGCAGCTCATTCACTACCCTCTGTGTGAAGAAATTGTTCCTCTGTACCTTTTGTATCTTTCCCCCCTCACCATAAATCTATACCCTCCAGTTTTAGACTCCCCGACCATTGAGAAAAAATATTGACCTTATCTATGCCCCTCATTATCTTATAGACCTCTCATCCAATTCTGTGCTGCCATTTTGGAACATTTATTTGATTTTGAGAGCTTGCTGTGCTCAAATTGGCTGCCACGTTTTTTATATTGCAACAGTGATAATACTTTACTGGCTGTAAAATAAGTGATCCTGAGGTTGTTAAAGGCACTGTGTACAGTTTCTTTCTCATACCGGTTGAGCTTTTTCGGCTCAGTTGGCTGGACAGCTGGTTTATGATGCCGAGCATGGCCAGCAGAGCGGGTTCAATTCCCGTCCTGGCTGAGGTTGTTCATCAAGGCCCCACCTTTTCAACCATGTCCCTCGCCTGAGCTGTGGTAACCCTCAGGTTAATATCACCAATCAGCTCTCCCCCTCAAAGAGGAAAGCAGCCTCTGGTCATCTGGGATTATGGCAACTTTACTTTTTTTTTACCTACCGCATTGGTAAAACTCCAGCAAAAGCACAGCTGTATCCCCTTGCTTCCTTTCTGTCAGCGAGCTCATGGGAACAGTTTTTTTTGTGCAAAGGAAATAAAAATCTTTAATCAGAATGCTTCTGAATAAAAAGGGCAAAGCTTGCCGATAAGCCTAAATGAGTAGATTTCAGGAATTTGAAATTACACTGTAGGTTAATGAATACGAATACTTTGAAGTTTGTCTTTGTATTAACTTAGTTGACCTGCTTTAAACAGATTATTTGATACCTCTGCTCTAATAACTGGTTAGACGACCGCTGTGATGGTCAGGGTCTACCAGAATCACAGAACAATGCAGTGCAGAAGAGGCCCTTCAGCCCATCGCGTCTGCACCAGTTGTGAAAGCATTTCCTTTTAAGCCAACCCTAATTGCCCAAAGAAGGTTGACTCATTTTGATTCCTGTTTGTCCAAAATCATTGGTGACAATCGACCCTTTTTTGTCGTTTGCAGGGTCATGTTATAGTGTTCACTGGCATCGAATGAGAAAATGTTGGAATTCTACCCAGTTGCTCAGATAACATCTAGAGAGAAAGGGTGGGATTCTCCGAAATGGAGGCAGAGTGTCCGCGCCGGCGTGAACGCCGTTGTGTTTAACGACGGCACGGAATGGGCGCGTGCACTACCGATTCTGGCCCCAGCACGGCGCTGGAGCGGTTCACGCCGCTCCAGCCTCCCTTCCTGATGCCAACTGGGCACTGCGCCAACCCGTGCATGCGCAGTGGCACCACGCCCAAATCACACCCAAAGAGAGAGAGAGCCGATAGGTAAAAAAAAACCTTCATCATAAATGAAAGGTGTGTAAGCTTTCACTTCACTTCATCTGCTGATCCCTGCTTCCCACTGCCTTAGCTATCTATATGACTTTCCCGTAAGCCCAGGAGCATCTGTGGAACGAGAGACAGAGTCATCATTCTCCAAACTGGTGAAAGTTCATCATCCTGAACTATTAACTCTGTTCATAAAAGAAAATTACTGCGGATGCTGGAACTTGAAACAGAAATAGAAAATAGTTTGATACCACCTTCACCATAACAGTGAGATAAACAGCTGGCTTGTAATGCAGAACAAGGCCACCAGCGCGGGTTCAATTCCCGTACCGGCCTCCCCGAACAGGTGCCGGAATGAGGCGACTAGGGGCTTTTCACAGTAACTTCAATGAAGCCTACTTGTGACAATAAGCGATCATTATTTAGAGCTGGTTTAGCTCAGTGGGCCAGACAGCTAGCTTGTGATGCAGAACAAGGCCAGCAGCGTGGGTTCAATTCCCGTACCAGCTGAGAATTCTGAATTCTCCCTCAGTGTACCCGAACAGGCACTGGAATGTGACGACTAGGGGCCTTTCAAGTAACTTCATTGCAGTGTTAATGTAAGATTACTTGTGAAAATAAAAGATTATTTATTTTTATTGCTATCAAAGCCGGCACGGTAGCGCAGTGCTTTACAGCTCGAGGGTCCCAGGTTCGATTCCCAGATTGGGTCACTGCCTATGTCTCCACGTTTTGCCCGTGTCTGTGTGGGTTTCCTCCGGGTGCTCCAGTTTCCTCCCACAGTCCAAAGATGTGCAGGTTAGGTGGATTGGCCATGCTAAATTGCGCTATGTCCTGGGGTTACTGGGTTACAGGGATAAGGTGAGCTTAGCAGGTGTGGACGGCGCCGGCAGGACTCTGCTGTTTCCGCGCGGCGTACGGCCCATCAAGGTCGGAGAATCCAAGGGTCGGTGTAGACTCGATGGGCCGAATGGCCTCCTTCTGCACTGTAGATTCTGTGAATTTATTTTCATTACTTCCATCGATCCATTTCCCCCTCACCATTGTCTCCCTCCTGCCAGCCCACCCTTATTGGGCCATCTGCCCCCTGCTCCTAGTTGTACTTTGACACACTGATTACCTCTGTTCTGCCATTGACACATTCTGATCTCTTAATGTGCCACCATCAGCCACCCCTCTTCGCCTTGATCTCACCTATTTACATTTCCTTTGTCTTTCTGTCCATGATATCTTTGTCAATCTGCATCTCTCGCTGGCCCTCTATCCAACCCCACTGCTCCACGTCCCCCCCCCCCCCCCCCCCCACCCCCCACCCCCACAACAGTATAAATCTGACCCTATTTCCAGTTCTCTCTAGTGTTGACATCCAGACTCGAAACGTTAGCTCTCTTCTCTCTCCACAGAAGCTGTCAGACTTACTGAGATTGTCCGGTATTTTCTGTTTTTACTGAACTCGGTTCGCTTCTCCACAGATGCTGCCACGCAAGTGTATCTGGGATTTTCTCTTCAGATTTCAGATTTCCAGCATCCAGTATTCTTTGGAGTACAATGCTGCTCTTTGATGTTTTTAGTTTTGTGAATGTCCTTTCACACATTGTCTTAAGGTCATCTCAGCCATTTTACAATTCCTGAGGCTGTATTCTCCGCAGCTTCGCGTGGAAATCGCGGCCGGCGTGGGGGCGGAGAATCGATGTTCCCACAAGAAGTCGGGACTGGCGCCGGTTCACCGATTCTGCGGGCCCCGAAAAGCGGTGTACTCGGGGAGTGCGCCGCGCCACCTGGGACCTAACTGGGGCCATTGCCAGAGGCCCACTCAGCCATTCTCCGCCCAACCGATGTCCCAACGGCGTGGAACTAATGATGTGCTCCAGCTGGTCGGGATACTCACGTGGCGGCTGCGGACTCAGACCGCGGCCGCCCTGGTCGGGGGCTGGCGTCGGAGGCTGGGGCGGGGGGGGGGGGGGGGGGGCTTATAGGCGGCCAGGGAATGCTTGTGCGGAGGTTGATGGTTAGGTGCGCGGCCAATCGGGGTGTCTCCTTTGTGGGTCTACCTCCACGGTCTGAGTTCGCCATGGAGCACGGCGAGGCCGCTGGACTCGGCCGCCGTGCACATGCGTGTGATCAATATTTACAACCATTGGGGTTTCATCACTTAGACCACTGAAGCATGAAAGTATATGAATGAATCAATGCTACAGATGGTTTTTATTCCTGGGAATTCCTCGTATTCCATGCCATGCATAGATTTGAATGTCATGGAAAATTGAATTATGCCCCACTTTATGACACAAGGGGATCATAAACTACTGAAATTCAGCTCCGGCGGGAGAACATGGGCTGGATTCTCCGTTGCCCGACGCCAAAATCGTAATTGGTGATTGGGCGGAGAATCGATTCTGACGCTGGAACAGGGGACGATATGGATTTGACGGCAGTTTGCGATTCTCTGTCCCCTCCAAACTGGCGTCATCGTGACGCGTGCTGTGTGCAGTCGCAAGGCAGTTGCCGCCTCATCGGCTGGCCTACCCATGATGCTCCGCCCCTGACGGGCTGAGTTCCCAATGGCGTGGGACACATGTGGCCTGAGCCAGCGTGCCGGCTGTGGACTGTGTCCAGCGCCGCCACACTCGGCCGGGATCTGTGCCGCTAGCCGGGGTGGGGGAAGAAGGGGGGAAATCTTCTGGGGTTGGGGGGACTGATGGGAGGTGGCCGGGGGGTGGGCTGTGGGGTTATGGTTTGCTGGTTAGGTTACACGCACAGCGGACGCCATGTTGTTGGCCCGACTGGTGCAGGTCGTCAGCCGTGCGCATGCGCAGCCCGGGACCCGGCCATTCCAAGCGATCTGCGGGCACTACACGCTAGCCCCTCACCGGTACCAGAATCAGTGCGGGTTTGCGCCGATTTTCCTGAAATGAACTTCCCACGGATTCCCCGTTCGAGCCAGAACTTAGCCGCAGAAACGGAGAATTTCACCCCACATCTCACAAATGGAGAATCTATTTGTTGGTTTTATGCATTTGTATTTCACAGGTGGTGGATGCCCTGTGAACAATATTCATGTTTGAATTAATATGAGGAAATAAATTATCACAGTTTACACAACCAGCAACTCAAGTGCAAGAGTCCAACGCCCTCAAACCATTCTGCTTTTTAACTCCTCTACTTGATGTGAGGAAGGGCTTCTTGATAACAATCTTAAACTTAGCATGGCAACAACTCATGGAGAACCATCTGACAGCACCTTCTAAACCTCCGAGGTCTACCACTTAGAAAGAAGAGGGCAGCAGATACCTGGGAACATCACCACCTACAAGTTGCCCTCCAAGTCACTCACCACCCTGACGTGGAAATATATCGGCGTTCCTTCACTGTCACTGGGTCAAAATCCTGGAACCCACTCCCTGACAGCACTGTGGGTGTACCTACACCACATGGATTGCATTGGTTCAAGAAGACAGCTCACCGTCACCTTCTCAGGGGAAATTAGCGATGGGGAATGAATGCCGGCCTACCAAGAAGTTGAAATCCATGTTCTCTTGTCCAAGGTTCCCAGTTTAATTTGACCTAGCTGTAAGTTACAGTGCAGTGCAAGTCTATCAAGTTACCTCTATCTGATTTCAGAACCAAAAGAGATTAGATTCTCCAGCTTAATCTCTCATTCTGAAGTCCCAAAGGTTTCTCCAAAGTTTGAATGTTTCTCTCATATACGAACACATGAATTAGGAGCAGGAGTAGGCCACTCGGCCCCTCGCTCCTGCTCTGCCAATGAATACGATCACGGCTGATCTGACTGTAACATTAACCCCAAATTCCTGCCCACCCGATAACCTTTCACCTCCTTGTCAATCAAGAATCTAACTAGCTTTTCCTTAAAAATATTCAAAGACTCTGGGGGTAATTTGTCACTCCCATTTTTGGAGGGCGGGGACGGAGAATTCTGTATGATTCCTAAAGCGCATTTTACGTCGCCAAAGACGTAACGGATATCCTGATGTTGAATGCCGGGGTCCTGATCTCAATATATTTAAGCATAATTATCAGGCCTTTACTCCTAATAGTCCCATTCACGCCAACGTGAATCACGACAGGGCATCATACATTTTTTTAAAAATTTGAAGTATTACCCAATTCATTTTTTTTTCAAATTGAGGGGCAATGTATCCTGGCCAAATCACCTACCCTGAACATCTTTAGGTTGTGGTGGTGAGACCCAAGCAGACACAAGGAAAATGTGCAAACTCCACACAGACAGTAACCCGGGGCTGGGATCAAACCAGAGTCCTTAGCGCGACAGGGCATCATGGCGTGCACCTGGCGAGCAGAACCCGCTGGAGGCATACAGATGGGTACAGCACCCAGGTGGAGTGAGTCTGTTGGGGCAGTGCCCTGAAGTGCCGGGGGCAGTCGTGGGCAGCACCGTGGCAGTGCCAGGGGTGTGTGCCAGGGCTAGTGCCCGTACAGTGCTGGGCACAGTATCCAGGCAGTGCCGGAGGTAGCGCCTGGGTGGTCTTTCATGGTGGAGGTGTTTCATGGCGAGGGGTGGGGGAATGGAGTTCCAAGGTGGGGTGCTTCTGTGATGGGTTGTGATGCAGTGATTACCTGGGGTGGGGAAGGGGGGTGCGGAGTTCCATAGTGTGGGTGGGCGTGTTCTCTTTTTAATTCTTTGTATAGGGAGGGCGACCGGATCTTTCTAAACCCTAAGTTGCTGGCAGCGTAGGCTCAATATTTACCCGCTCCACCAGTGTGATGTTGTGCGACGTGCCTCTTCAATTTATTTTCTCTCAGTGCCTCATCATTCGGCGGAGGAAGCTGCCCTAGGGGCTGGCAGCTTCCACCCTGTTTTTCCCACCCACTGTGCCACTCTGCCAGGAAATATGACACTTCCGCCCTCTGCTTCTACTGTCTTTTGAGGAAGTGAATTCCAGAGATTCACGGCCTCTCTGAGAGACCCTCATCTCCATCTTAAATGAGCGAGCTCTTAATTCTTATCAGTGGTCCCAATTTCTAGATTCTCCCACAAGAGGAAGCATCGGGTGCGATTTAACTAAATGGGAACAAAGTCTGATAGCGAGGGAGCTCCATGTTTCCCGGCACTCGTAATGCAGAAAAACACCCGGCTATGAAAAGTAGCCCCGGTTAGATAGGGGACCTCGGCGGGGCCACACAGAGCCCCGTTTTCTGCATTGAGGAGCTCTGCTCGGCGAAAGAGCAAGACGCCAGTTTTGCCACCTCGAACTCTGGAGCCTCCGACGCAACCTCTGAGCCCCAGCAAGCCCCAACTCACTATGAGGGGGCTCCTGGCCCCCTGCCTCCCATCAACATCCCCCCTGGCCCCGCCAACTGCCACACAGGTCACCCCCGGCCCGATGGCTAGAAAATGCCAGCTTGGTACCCTGGCAGTGCCCCTGCCAGTGCTACCTGACAACTTCCAGGCTGGCATTGCCAAGGTGCCCAGGTGGCACAAGCAGTGCCAGAGTGCGACTCTACCCGGAAGGCAAGCACCTGGGGGCCTCCGATCCCCTGGGAAATCCCTACGAGAGCTGTCTGGTCCCAGTTTATGGAGACCAGGACTGAATGGCGCTTGTCCGAGGTCTCTGGGGTGAAGGGGATAGATCCCCACACGTCGTGTGCCTCAGGAAAATGCATATTTAAGTGAGACGAGCTGCCTCGCTCTAATATGCAGATTGACCAAAAAGTGACCCCCCTCACAATGGTCGGGGTCTTCTGAGATCGCGGCTTCGACATGCCATGTTGCGCCATGGCGCTCTGCCTTTCAGGCACAACGTGGCCGTTTGATCTTGTCCATCGTCTCCACATCCAGCCTGTCAAGACCCCTCAGGGTCTTGTATGATTCAATCAAGTTTCAGCCAAGATTTTGTGCTGAATTTGTTGGAGTGGTTCTTGAACCCACAGCCTTTTGGATTCAGAAGCAACCAACTGAGTTAAGGCTGACATTCTGCATGTAAATGCCTCCAAATTGCCGTTTCCCGCTGTCTCACTGGCTGGCTGACAGTGTGAGAGCCATACTTCAGATGCATACTGTAAACAGGAAAAAAAATATGTGCAGAACTTTTAATCATCAGAGACCAAAAGCGGACACCAATTGAAACCTTATCTCATATTGTAATAAGCACTTTAATATTTACAGTGCAGGAAGTATTAAGCCGAAACATTTAGTGCGTCATGCAGAGCAACAAAAGACTCTCTTTGTTCATAATTAATGACAAATCCCATGCAAACTCAAATTATACACTTAACTGCTGAAAGTTATAAGGGCACTGACCATCACAAACCACTGGCTAGGTCTCACCTGGATTACCATGTCTAATTCTGAGCAGCACTTACTTTAGGAATGAAGACTTCCAGTGCCTTGAAGAAAGTGCAGAGGAGATTTGCAAGAATGGAAATAGTTGTGTGTTCTCTGTAGAGACAGGGATTGTTTGCCTCAAAGAAGGAATAGAGGTGTTTTAACAGTGTCAGGGCAGCACGGTAGCATAGTGGTTAGCACAACTGCTTCACAGCTCCAGGGTCCCAGGTTTGATTCCCGGCTTGGGTCACTGTCTGTGCGGAGTCTGCACGTCCTCCCCATGTGTGCGTGGGTTTCCTGCGGGTGCTCCAGTTTCCTCCCACAGTCCAAAGATGTTCAGGTTTCCTGGACAAGTGCGAGAGAGGGAGAAACTTGCCAAGCAATACAGAATTAGCAGGTGAGTGTGAATAACTGGGTAACTCTTGTAGAG
Source organism: Scyliorhinus canicula (assembly GCF_902713615.1). NCBI lineage: Eukaryota > Metazoa > Chordata > Chondrichthyes > Carcharhiniformes > Scyliorhinidae > Scyliorhinus > Scyliorhinus canicula. Next base: position 179,901,904 of record NC_052153.1, on the reverse strand, counting down.
GGCTGACAGAAACACAGTGGGCAGAAGGGCCTCCTTCTGTACTGCCTGATCCCACTTCCATGCTTCACTCCCAAAAGCGTGCTCCTCTAAATCAAGACTCACGCGAGCATCTTGCAAATATTTGGCGGTCTAATTGTCAGGTGGTATTAACACTTTTTGGCATTTGATTTGCCAGTTTTTGAATACATTCCAATCAGCTCAGTCAACTAGATGGCCAGAATGCAGTACAGAATAACACCACCAAGGGCTGTTTTGATCCTTATAAATACTGAGGTAGTTCCTGGTACCTGCCCTCCTCACCTTACGCTATAGTGATATGGTAGCATAAGTCATGATCAGCAACCTTTGGACAACGAAGATGCTGCACAGAGTGAGATTGCTTTCAAGTAACGCATCAATACTGGAGGAACAAGTTATTTTCAGACTGTCCAATGCCCTTGGACAATAAACCTTTGAGTGTACAAACTGTGAAACAGATTTTACTGACCTTTCATTTGGGGCAGAGATGTGACGTCACAGGCCATAAATGTTGTTCTACCAGGCCCATACCTCTCATCGAACTCTGCTTTAGTATCTGCGCCTTGTGCGTGATTGAGATCACATATAACAACCTGAAAGGTGAAGAATAGACCTTTACACTAACTGTAGAAAGGTGATGGGGAATGAGATGAGAAAACAATTATTCCTGTACAGGCAATCCATTGCACATTTTATGTAAATGTGGCAGCAGTATCTTCAACGCTTATTAGTATTTGCAGAAGAATCTGCAACTATCGAAAGAAGTCCTTATTTTCACCCATGCCAACAAAGGAAGGAAAGTGCCTTTCAGACCCGCAGGATGTTCCAAGATGCCACGTAGCCAGCGAGGTATTTCTTGATATGTTGTCACAGTTACAATGTTGGAAACCTATCAAATCTGTTCAGGTCCGAACTTCGTGCCTGCAGCTGAGCGGAACTCAGACAGGCCTAATTCAAGTTTGCATAACAATTTGCAATTTGATAAAACTTCAAAATGTGCCGGGGCTCTATCATCTGTGCTTCGTGTAGCGTTTGAAGATAAGTCTTTAGATAAGGCATGGTTCAATTATTACCCACTGCAACATTGCCAAAGCGTGTTTCTAATCTTTGTATACTCGGGGAATGGATTTTATCTGGGTGTCAAAAATATCAGCAAGGTTGGCATTAACCAAAAGAAAGGGACAGTAATTTATGAAAAAGTGTGATCGCACATGATCTTTATTTGTGCTGCCCTCGGGGTTTCTTATTTCATTTGTTCCACTTGTTTATCATTTCTCCAATTCCATTGTTGTAGCTTTGTGGAATTTATGGAGCCCATCTCCTGCTGCTGATCTTAAAGAAAGACAAAAAAAAAAGGCGCCTGAGAGTTCTTCCATCTATTTGAAGTAAAGAAGTCAAAATGGTATGTTGGCCTTCATCGCGAGAGGATTCGAGTGCAGGAGCTGCATTTATACAGGGCCTTGGTGAGGCCACACCTGGAGTATTGTGTGCAGTTTTGGTTTCCTTATCTGAGGAAGGATGTTCTTGCTCTAGAGGGAGTGCACAGAATGTTTATCAGACTGATTACTGGGATGGCCGGATCAACGTATGAGGAGAGATTGAGTTGGTTAGGATTATATACATTGGACTTTGGAGGAATGAGGCTGGGGGGGGGGTCTCAAAGAAACCTATCAAATTCTAACAGGACTAGACGGATAGTTGCAGGAAGGATGTTCTTGATGGTGGGTGAGTCCAGAATCAGGGGTCACAGTCTGAGGATGCGCGATAAACTATTTAGGAATGAGATGAAGAGAAGTTTCTTCACCCAGAGAGTGGTGAGCTTGTGGAATTCAGTACCACAGAAAGCAGTTGAGGCCAAAACATTGTTTTCAAGAACCAGTTAGATATAGTACTTGGGGTGAAGATGATCAAAGGATATGGGGGGGGGGGGGGGGGAGAGGCGGGATCAGCTATTGAGTTGTGTGATCTGCCAGGATCGTAATGAATGGCGGAGCAGGCTCGAAGGGCCAAATGACCTCCTCCTGCTCCTATTTCCTGGGAACTTGTTGCTCCTCCGCTGACATAGTTTCACTGTGAATCCCGGTTTCCCACCAAAGCGGGCTTCTGCCACATTCCCAGTGAAGCTACAGTGGTGGAACGAGAGCTGGCTCTGAGGAATTCCATGGTAACAGTGAGAGCAAGAGGGTTGATATTGGAAAGTGCACAGCAGTGGGCGTCCATCATTCAGCCACACTTGAAATAGAAAGCTAAATTCAGTAGCGAACAAGATATATATGAAATCAAAACAAATAACAAACGTGTCCTTCAGTGAAAACCACCCTGTGTTCAAGAGCCAAAACAACAATGTGTATCAAAGTGAAAGGAAGTGAAAGGGGCAGCAGGGTAGCATGGTGGTTAGCATAAACGCTTCACAGCTCCAGGGTCCCAGGTTCGATTCCTGGCTGGGTCACTGTCTGTGTGGAGTCTGCACGTCCTCCCCCTGTGTGCGTGGGTTTCCTCTGGGTGCTCCGGTTTCCTCCCACAGTCCAAAGATGTGTGGGTTAGGTGGATTGGCCATGCTAAATTGCCCATAATGTCCTAATAAAAGTAAGGTTAAGGGGGGGGGGGGGTTGTTGGGTTACGGGTATAGGGTGGATACATGGGTTTGAGTAGGGTGATCATGGCTCGGCACAACATTGAGGGCCGTACTGTTCTATGAAATGCCTCCTTCCTTTTACATGAGGAATTTAGAGCTGTAGATTCAGAGAATTAACGACACACAGGAATAGGAGCAGGTCATTCAGCCCCTCAAGCATGTTCAAGCATTCCAACAGATCACGGCTAATCATTTGTCTTGGCTCTATATCCTTTTACTACATTGTCTCGCAAAAGTCTATCAATCTCAGTTGTAAAATGACTGCTGAAAACGCAAACAAGCTGTCAAAGCTTTTCATCTTGCACTTATTAGGACAGAAGCAAGAATGCCCAATTTCAAAGGGTTCAACAATATTCAAGTACAACAAATTAAACTGCATGAGAAGTAGATGCTGATTGGTTAGCAAGTTGACTCTGATTAGTCAATACCCTAAGACAATAAGATGGAGGAGTAGATGTAGGCCATTTGGTCCATCGAGTTTGCTCCACCATTCAATGAGATCATGGTCGACCTCAACTCCACTTTCCCGCCATTTCCCCATAACCCTTGATTCCCTTACTGATTAAAAATCTATCTATCTCAATCTTGAATTGAGTTAACAACCGAGGCTCTGTAAGCTCTCTATGGTAAAGAATTCCCCAGATTCACTACAATGCGCAACATTGCTCCTCAGCCTTGTTTCAGTGAGTTAGGTAATCATACTCACACTCTTGTAGGAATTTTGTCCAGTGCTGAGAGAGTGCAAATCTTCCATTGAGACTTTGCCTTCCTCCACAGGTGAATGTGAAATATGCACAGTACTATATGAATAGAGCCGAGAAATTCTCAGTGGTGTCCAGGCCATCTCTGGCCCCAACCACCATAATCAGAAAAAAAACGTTATCTGGTCACTGCTGTTTGTGAGAGCTCCTTAGGTGCTTGTTACGTGCAAATTTGCTGTTTCATTTCCTATTTTACAACAGAAAGTAATTTATACGATGTTAAACGCTATTATATCCTGAAGTTGCGAAAGGCGCAAAATAAATTGCAACTGCCAATTTCTTTAACCTTCTCAAGCCCCACATCTTTCCAAGAAATCAGCCTTTTTCTAACTCTGGCCTTGTGTATGCCCATCATTTACTTCACCTCACCCCAGCCTAATATGTTCTTACAAAGCTGAGTGCCAAATATTACTTCATAATGCTCCTGTGAAGGATTCTGGGACATTTTATTACATTAAAGGGCCAGGTAAATGCAGATCCTTGTTGTTTTAGTCTTGCATCCTTTGCTTCCAGCTCCATCAGGTTATTTTGGCTGCTTTCGGGTTCACAGTTTTTGTGTAAATTTGTTGGCCGCTCCCCAATTAGGGCGGCACGGTAGCATAGTGGTTAGCACAATTGCTTCACAGCTCCAGGGTTCCAGGTTCGATTCCCAGCTTGGGTCACTGTCTGTGCGGAGTCTGCACATTCTCCCCGTGTCTGTGTGGGTTTCCTCTGGGTGCTCCGGTTTCCTCCCACAGTCCAAAAATGTGCAGGTTAGGTCGATTGGCCATGATAAATTGCCCTCACTGTCCAAAAAGGTAGATGGGGGTCACTGGGTTGCGGGGTTAGGGTGGAGGAGTGGGCTTAGGTAGGTGCCCTTTCCAAGGGCTGGTGCCGACTTGATGGGCCGAATGGCCTCCTTCTGCACTGTAAATTCTATGGATTCTATGAATCTCACCACCCTCGACCTACCTCCTGTCTGGCTGTCTGGTTTTACTGTCTGGGCACATTGTTGGTACAATAAGCTGTTCTCTGCCCTTGACCGCAACTGAACTCACTGAAATGCTTTACAAAAGCAGGTACCAGAAACATAGAAAAAAGGAGCAGGAGGAGGCCATTCAGCCCTTCGAGATTGCTCCACCATTCATTATTTTTTTAAAATAAATTTAGAGTACCCAATTATTTTTTTTTTTCAATTAAGGGGCAATTTTGCGTGGCCAATCCACCTATCCTGCACATCTTTGTGTTGTGGGGGTGAAACCCACGTAGACATGGGAGAATGTGCAAACTCCACACGGACAGTCACCCAGGGCCGGGATTCAAACCTGGGTCCTCAGCGCCGCAGTCCCAGTGCTAACCACTGTGCCACATGCCGCCCTAGCTCCACCATTCATTATGATCATGGTTGACCATCCATTCAGTGTGTGTGTCCCCCCCCCCCCCCCCCCCCCATATCCTTTGATTGCTTCAACCGCAAAAGCTATATCAAACTCCTTCTCGAAAACTTACAATTTGTGGCCTCTACTGTTTTCTCTGGTAGCGAATTCCACAGGCAGAGCATTCTCTGGTTTACCCTGCACCCTGAGACTGTGATGCCTGATTCTGGATATCCCATCATTGGGAATATTGGGGCAGCACAGTAGCATTGTGGACAGTACAATTGCTTCATAGTTCCATGGTTCCAAGTTCGATTCCCGGCTTGGGTCACTTTCTGTGCGGAGTCTGCACGTTCTCCCCGTGTGTGCGTGGGTTTTCTCCGGTGCTCCGGTTTCCTCCCCCATTCCAAAGATGTGCGGGTTAGGTGGATTGGCCATGCTAAATTGCCCATAGTGTCCAAAATTGCCCTTAGAGTTGGGTGGTGTTACTGGGTTATGGGGATAGGGTGGAGGTGTGGACCTTGGGTAGGGTGCTCTTTCCAAGACTCGATGGGCCGAATGGCCTCCTTCTGCCCTGTAAATTCTATGATTCTATAACATCCTTCCTGAATCTACCCTGTCTAGTCCTGTTAGAATTTTACAGGTTTCTATGAGATCCACCCCTCATTCTTTTGAACTTCAGCAAATATAATCCTAACCGACTCAATCTCTCCTGATATGCCAGACCCACCATTGCAGGAATCAGTCTGGTAAACCTTCATCAATTACCACAACGTGTGTAGCTACCAGTGGCCTTTTCTTCCACAAAATAAATTAACTCTCAGCATCTCTTCAGCTATACACTCATAATCACATCATTATTATATTTATTTAACAGTTGGTTATCCATCCTCCTCAACAGAAATCATTCTGGAATTTGCATTTATATAGCACCCACAATGTCAGCTGTTGTTCCGTTGGTCGCGTTTGTACTCCTGAGTCGGGAGGCTGTGGTTCAAGTGCCACTTCAGGGTGCGAGCATAAAATCTAGGTTAACATTCCACAGAATCGCAACAGTACAGAAGGAGGCCATTCAGACCATCGAGTCTGCACCGGCCCCCTGAAAGAGCAACCTAGCCAGACCCAGTCCCCTGCCCCATCCGCATAACTCACCTAACCTTTGGACATTTAGGATGGCTAATTCGCCGAACCTTCACATCTTCGGGCTGTGGGAGGAAACCAGAAGCGCTCGGGGGGCAACCCACGCAGACACGGGGAGAATATGCAGACTCCATTCAAGGTCAGAATCGAACCCAATCCCTGACACTGTGAGGCAGCAGTGCTAACTACTGTGCTGCCCCACAGCAGATTTCCTTTCCAAAAAAGGGTATTAGTGAAATAGATGGGTATTTATGAAAATACATAGATACATAGGAGATAGGAGCAGGAGGAGGCCTTTTGGCCCTTTGAGCCTGCTCCGCCATTTATCACGATCATGGCTGATCATCCAACTCAATAGCCTCATCCTGCTTTCTCCCCATAGCCTTTGATCCCATTCTCCCCAAGTGCTATATCTAGCCACCTCTTGAATAGATTCAATGTTTTAGCATCAACTACTTCCTGGGTATTGAATTCCACAGGCTCCATTCTTTGGGTGAAGAAATGTCTCCTTATATTGTCCGAAATGGTTCACCCTGAATCCTCAGACTGTGACCCCTAGTTCTGGACACACCCATAATTGGTAACATCTTCCCTGCAGCTACCCTGTCTAGTTCCGTTAAAATTTCATAAGTCTTTTGAGATCCCCCCTCATTCTTCTGAACTCCAGCGAGAACAATCCCAACCTAGTCAATCTCTCCTCATATGACAGTCCCGCCATCCATGGAATCAGTCTGGTAAACCTTCGCTGAACTCCCTCGAGAGCAAGAACATCCTTCCTCAGAGAAGGAGACCAAAACTGCACACACTACTCCAAAACTATCCATGACAGCTTCACGGTAACCGTTACTGAAATTAGCTGTCACTTCCAGATTTTAATTAAATTAAAATTTTACCATCTGCTGTGATGGGATTTGAACCTTTGTTCTGAGAGCACTAGCCTGGGCCTCAGGCATATTTGTCCAGTGGCATTACCACTGCAAAACAATCTCTTCCTATCAAGATGGGAAGGAAAGCTGATGAGAAATGACACCAATTTGTGAAGTTTCGCAATACAATTTTGTGATATTGCACAAATATTTACTACCTCCAATTTGTTGTAAATTGGCAGTCCCTTAAACACCTCCTAATTACTGTTGGCAATATTTGTGTGATATCCTCTTTCTTCATTGTTTTGGTGGTGGCTGCTACTTCCTAAAGCAGAAAACCTCCTGTTGAGGATTTCTCCTTCAGATCTATCTGCAAGCTCATTCTATCTGTCCATCACTTTATGTGTAAAAAAAAGCCCTTCCTGATTTGAAGGTTGAATTTTCCTTCACCTATTTTAACCCCTGTGTCTCCGGCTCTCATTGTCACAATTGAACTTACAGGAGCTTTCCATTTTTACCTCTTCCATGCCTTCAATTATTTTATATTGCCTTTAATAAACCTCAGCTGGCTTTCATTTATTTGATCTTTGCCAATTAATTTTTTCCAAGATTATTGTCTCTGAATGTTTTCTCCATATTAGCTTGAAGCTGACCACATTGTTGTTACTGGGTTTATCCCTCTCCTTTTGAACAACTTTTATCACAGATTATCATAGAATTTACAGTGCAGAAGGAGGCCATTCGGCCCATCGAGTCTGCACCGGCTCTTGGAAAGAGCACCCTACCAAAGGTCAACACCTCCACCCTATCCCCATAACCCCACCCAACACTAAGGGCAATTTTGGAGACTAAAGGCAATTTATCATGGCCAATCCACCTAACCTGCACATCTTTGGACTGTGGGAGGAAACCGGAGCAGCCGGAGGAAACCCACGCAGACACGGGGAGGATGTGCAGACTTCGCACAGACAGTGACCCAAGCCGGAATCGAACCTGGGACCCTGGAGCTGTGTAGCAATTGTGCTATCCACAATGCTACAGTGCGGCCCACCATGCTTATATTGAAGAAAGATTGGGAGATTGTGGTCAGACCCTCTGGAATTTCCACTTTAACGTAAGGCTCGATCCTGCCTGGACGGGGTCACTTTGAGCATTGCTGAACTTTTTGGTATCTCCTCTTTTTAAAAATCCTGCCCCTTTTGCCTACGACCTCCTCCTTGACACGGTCCCCACAAGATGATGTCCCTGAACAAACCTATCTCTCACCTGACCCAGTTTTTAATGTGTTCGTAAATGAGTTCAGGGTTCCCATGAAAAAATGAAAAATGAAAATCACTTTATTGTCACGAGTAGGCTTCAATGAAGTTACTGTGAAAAGCCCCTAGTCGCCACATTTCGGCGCCTGTCCGGGGAGGCTGGTACGGGAATCAAACCGTGCTGCTGGCCTGCTTGGTCTGCTTTAAAAGCCAGCGATTTAGCTGAGTGAGCTAAGCCATAGGGGTGAATTCTACAAGGCTCACCATCCCCTAATAGAAAAGTCGATCGCAAACCAACCAACTTTAAAAAAGGCTGACCCACAGTGATAATAGGCTGCGGGCAACCTTAACAAGTTCAATAAATAGATAAGAGCAACTTACTGTGGATGCTGAAAGTTGAAACCAAAACAGAAACTGCTGGAAAATCTCAGTAGGTCTGGCAGCATTTGTAAGGAGAGAAAAGAGCTAACGTTCCGAGTCCAGATGACCCTTTGCCAAAGCTAAAAGGCATAGAAAGTGGGAGATAACAAGCTCAAGGTGGGATTTAGACCCTTCAGCTGAGGTCCTGCCCTTCTGGCCATGGCAGCTCTTCCAACGCCAGCAGTGCCAACACTCAGTAGTGGCCGCTGCTGGGACTGCAAGCAGTCCCACAAAGAAGACAGCATGGTTATTAGACTTCAGGTAAGTCCAGGGCTGGGAGGAACTGGGTACCCTAGAGAGGAGTGGAAGGAGGTTGTAGGAGCTCATGTTTTGCAGGCAAGGCATCACCTCTCAACGTCTGCCAAACTGTTTTCCTGCTCTAAAGGGGAGTTCACCAACCGGAGTCCGGTGATGTTCTGCATTGCCTGCTGATGGGCTCATTTGAATTTCTTGAACCTATCAGCAAACATGGAGATACCAGGCTCTGATTGGTGCTCCCACACCACAGCCACCTCACAGTGGCTGGGGCCCTGCGCTTCAACGTTGTGTCTTCGATTGTAAGTCCACTTCTGCCATGGAGTGAGATTGAGGACCCGTGGCAGTGGAAAAGAGAGTGAATGTCAAAGGTGGTGGATAGGGTGCCAATCAATTGGGCTGCTCTATTCTGGATAGTGTTGAGCTTCTTGAATGTTCTTGAGCTGTACTTTACCAGACAATGTTCTGTCACACTTCTGGCTTGTACCTTGTAGTGATGGACATTTTTGGGGCATTGAGTGCTCAATTACTCGCCACAGCAATTTCAGCCTCTGACCTGTTCTTGTGGATACAGTATTTATAAGGTTGTTCCAGTTCAGATTTTGGTCAATGGATTATTGATAGTTTCTTTACGATACGGGCGGCTTGGTGGCACAGTGGTTAGCACTGCTGTCTCACAGCCCACGGCAACCTGGGTTCAATTCCAACCTTGGTTAATTGTGGAGTTTATGCGTTCTCCCTGTGTCGTGTGGGTTTCCTCTGAGTGCTCCTGTTTCCTCCCACAGTCAAACAATGTGCACGTTATGTGCATTGGTCATGCTGAATTGCCTTAGTGTCCAAAGGTGGCGTTAAGGGGTTAGGATGGGGAGTGGGCCTAGGTAGGGTGCTCTTTCAGAGGGTCTGTGGAGACTGAAGGGCCGAATGATCTCCTTCTGCACTGTAGGTATTCGATGGATTCTTCTATGGATATACTAAGTGTGCTAAAAATTATGCTTGTCAATCTAGTAGCACAGGAAGAGGAATAGGCCATTCAGCCCCTCAAGCCTGTCCTGGTATTCAATTAGATCATGGTTGATCTGTGACCTAACTCCATAAACCTGCCTTTGGCCCACATCCTTTAATTTTTTTTGCGTAACAAAAATCTATCCATCTCAGGTTTAAAATCAACAACAGATCTAGCTACAGCTGCTGATTGTGGGAGAGAGTTCCAAACCTCTACCATCCTTTGAGTGAAGAAACTCTTCCTAACATCTCTCCTGAATGGGCTGGCCCTAATTTTTAGATTTTGCTCCCTAGTTTTAGTATCTCCAACCAGTGGTAACAGTTTAGCTTTATCTACCCTGCCTTTCCCTGGTAATATCTTGAATACTTTGATCATATCACCCCTTAATCTTTTAAATTAGAGTGAAAATTTGTCTAATCTCTCCTCGTAACTAAACTCCTGCAATCCAGGTATCGATTTTGTAAACCTACGTTGCACTCCCTCCAAGGCCAATATATCCGTCCGAAGGTGTGGCTCCAAGTGGGGTCAAATCAGGGTTTTGTAAAGCTGCAGCATAACCCCTTTATGTTCCAATTCTCTAGATATAAAGGCTAACTTTCCATTAGTCTTTTTGATTATTTTCTCCACTTGTTCCTGGCATTTTAAGGACCTATGCACATGAACCACCAAGTCTCTTTGGACATCCAATCAAAACGTACTCTGCTCTATCCTTTTTTGGTCCAAAATGGATAACCTCACACTGCAAGCCTGTCAATATCTCCTTGCAATTTTATGCTGCCAACTAGGTTGTCTACAATGCCACCTAACTTTGTATCATCCACAAATTTAGATATATGGCATTCTGTGCCATCATCCAAGTCATTAATGAATATTGTGAATAATTGAGGCCCCAAAACAGATCCCTGTTGCACACCACTAGTCATTTCTGGTTTAGCTGGTTTAGCTCTCAGGGCTAATCGCTGGCTTTTAAAGCAGACCAAGCAGGCCAGCAGCACGGTTCGATTCCCGTACCAGCCTCCCCGGACAGGCGCCGGAATGTGGTGACTAGGGGCTTTTCACAGTAACTTCACTGAAGTCTACTCGTGACAATAAGCAATTTTCATTTTCATTTCATTTTCATTTCATTTCATTTCATTTCATTTCATTTCCTGCCAATTAGAATATTTACCCATTATCCCCACTCTCTGTCGCCTGCCACTCAATCAATTTCCTAATCATGTCAATTTGCCCTCAACTCCATGGGCTTCTCCCTTAGTTAACAGTCTCTTGTGTGGGACTTGTGAAGTCCACATAAATAACATCCAAAGGCATTCCCCTGTCCACTACCATAGTCACCTCTTCAAAAAGATTCCCTTCACGAATCCATGCTGCCTCTCTCTGATCGACCAAAGTTTTCAAGGTGTTCAGTTATCCCATCCCTGACTCCAGAAATTTCCCCACCACAGATTTTAGGCTAATTGGTCTATAATTCTTTGGTTTCCACCTTTCATCCTTCTTAAAATGTGGAATGACATGTGTAATTTTCCAATCAAAGGGACTACTCCCTGAATCTATGGAACTCTGAAAGACTATAGTTAGGGCATCTACAATGTGGTCCTCTACTTCCTTTAACACGCCCGGATGGAAACTGTCAGGTCCTGGGGGTTTTCCACACTTTAGTTCCATTAATTTCCTAGTTAGTGATGCTGAACTTACACTAATTGTATTAAGTCCCTGTCCTTTATCGACTGTTAATTTTTATGGGACTTCCAGCTAGTTATCCTGCTTTTCTACGATAAATACTGAGGCAAAGTAATTGTTCAACATGTCTGTCATTTCCCCTTTAACAGTGACAATGGGTGGGATTCTCTGGCCCCGTCTGCCCAGTGACCGAAGAATCCCGCCCTATGTCAATGGACTTCTCCATTGTCCGTGTCTTGCCCGTGGCATTTTTGCGGCGGATGGGGCGGAAGAATCCCACCCATTATCTCAATTTTAAGCTTTTAGTAGGCCTACATTGCTCTTGACCACCTTCTTTCCCTTTGAATAACTATAGAATTCCACCTTATTGCTTTTGATGGCCCTTGCAAGTTTTCTTTCACTATCCCTTTGTGGCTAGCACGGTAGCATTGTGGATAGCACAGTTACTTCACAGCTCCAGGATCCCAGGTTCGATTCCGGCTTGGGTAACTGTCTGTGCGGAGTTTACACATCCTCCCCGTGTGTGCATGGGTTTCCTCTGGGTGCTCCGGTTTCCTCCCACATGTCCAAAGATGTGCAGTTTAGGTGGATTGGCCATGATAAATTGCCCTTAGTGTCCAAAATTGCCCTTAGTGTTGGGTGGAGTTACTGGGTTATGGGGATAGGGTGGAGGTGTTGACCTTGGGTAGGGTGCTCTTTCCAAGAGCCGGTGCAGACTCAATGGGCCGAATGGCCTCCTTCTGCACTGTAAATTCTATAATAAAATTAGTAGCTCTTATAATCCGCTTTGTGACCCTTTGCTGTTCCCTGTATCTATCCCATTCATTCGGATCCGTGCTGTGTTTTGCATTTTTGTAAACCCTTTCTTTTAATGTTATGCTGTCCCGAACCCCTTTAGTTGCTCACAGCTGTTTTGTTTTGTGAACTGGGGCCTTTTCCTTTCAGGGGTATATACTCACTCTGTATCTCATTAAATGTTTCTTTAAATATTCACCACTGATCTTCAGTGGTTTGACACATTACCATCTTCCCAGTTTACCATGGACAGTCTCTGCCTTGTCCTGTTAAAGTCAGCCTTACCCAAGTCTATAATTTTAGTATCTGAAACGTGCCTTTTATTTCTGTTATTGTTATCTGCTATTGTTTAGTTTATATATGAACAATTTGGACTTGAACGTGGGGGGCGCAATTGGGAAATTTGCAGACGATACAAAAATTGGCTGTATAGTGGATAGCTGTTAGCTCCAAAATGATATCGATGGGTTGATGGAGTTCAACTCTGATAAGTGTGAGGGACTGCATTTAGTGAGGTCAAAATGTAAAAGAGAATACACGATAAACAGGAATATACTGAGGGGGGAGGAATGAAGTGAGATCTTGGCATGCAAGTGCACACGTCCCTAAAGGTAGCAGTACTTGTAGATAAGTTTATAAAGGAGACATGTGGAATGCTCTCCTTCATTGGCAGAGGTATAGAATACAAAAGTAGGGATATAATGATGGAATTGTACAGGTCTCTGGTTAGATCACAACTGGAGTATTGTGTGCAGTTCTGGTCAGCACATTACGGGAAGGATGTATTTTCTCTGGAGAGAGTGCAGAGAAGATTTACTAAAACATTGCCAGGGCTGGGGAATTGGAGCTATGAGGAGAGATTGGAAAGTTTGGGGTTGTTTTCCTTAGAACAGAGAAGGCTGAGGGGTGACATGATTGAGGGATAAAATTTGTGAGGGGTTGTGATAGAGTAGACAGGAGGAATCGGTTTGCCTTGGCAGAGTTCAAAAACCAGGGGTCACAGATTCGAGCTAAGTGGCAGAAGGGTCAGAGGGGACGTGAGGAAAAGCCTTTTTATGCAGAGGTTGACGGGTGTCTGGAATTCGCTGCCTGAGCTGGTGGTGGAGGCAGAGACCCTAAACTCTTTTAAAAGGTACCTGGATATGCACCTTAAGTGCTGTAAGCTACAGGGCTATGGATCGTGGGCAAGAAGATGGGATTCGAAAGGGCACCTGGGTGCCTTTGGGGCGGCATGGACAGGATGGGCCAAATGGCTCCTTCTGCGCTGTATCTTTTCTATGGTTCAGTGGCTCTAGGTTGCATCACAAGAAGAAAAGGTTATCTAGACAATTTGATCCCTGGTTCGCCCACAGGTATCTGTCCTTGTGATGTAATCTACACAATAGTTTAACAGCATACCTAACCACATCGCACTGGCTCCGAGGTGCAGGTCACATGATCTCTTACACCATTGACCAGGATTTTGTGCCAATATCAGCAAAAACGCTTTCGGGCCGGAAAAGCGTGTTGAAGCAGGCAGCTGCCGCCGCCATACAGTGCGGCACTTAGAACAAAAAATCTTCAAGTCACAGTTCCACAATGTACCACTAGAGGGTGGCCTCTGACCCGCCTGGCCCACCATCAAATCAGACACCCCATGATCCAGGTGCCATTTTTAATGGACACCCCAGCATATAGCGAGCAAAGCAAGAAACAATCTTCACCAGGGTTTACCCACTGGCACCCCCCACTACACGCCCTGACAACCTCGGCATTAAGAGAAGAGAACATTGACAGACCCGAAGGTGGCACAGTGGTTAGCATTGCGTGGGATTCCTCCGGGTGCTCCGGTTTCCTCCCACAGCCCAAAGACATGTAGGTCAGGTGGATTGGCCATGCTAAATTGCCCCTTAGTGTCTAAAACGTTAGGTGGGGTTAATGGGTTACCGGGACAGGGTGATGGTGTGTGCTTGGGTAGGGTGCTCTTCCAGAGGTTTGGTGCAGACCCAATGGGCCAGATTACCTCCTTCTGCACTGTGGTGATTCTAAATTCCACAATAATTCTTCGGCATGCATCCGGCAGGCACAGAATAAGTGGCCATTCATCCCATTTTCCTGCTGGCTTCACAGATCTCCCATTAAGATTATGCCGACAGACTGGAAAAGGTCTTGTAGCTCCTGGGGTATTTGGTTTATAATAGACACTTCTGTTGCCGACTTCTCATTCATAGGTTTATCCTGAAGTCCCCAACCAAATATTATTGGATCAGGCCTTCCAGTAGCATAAATTTAACCTCCAGCTCAATTTTCCGGGGCCCATATTTCATTGTGGAGATGCCTGCAACCAGCCCATTGATGCTTTTCTCCAGTAATCCTCCCTGAACGCATACAAAACGTTGCATTTTCTTTTAAATTCTGTGCGGCTGAATTATATATATGTGTATTTGATTGTTTAATGCATTTGTGTAAAGATCTTCAGTCCACCATTTGCTGGGGGCATGAACTATTTATCTAAGTGTGGCTTAGTGTCTCTATGGAGAACAACCAAAGAAATTTTGCGCAAAGGTTCACCCATTAATACTTAAGAATACAAATCTCAACTCACTCCAATCTATTGACGCAAAACAACATCTGAGATTGACAGAAATGGAGTTAATTTGAAGACTCATGAGTAATTTGAATTTTTTTTTAGAATTAGAATTAGAACAGTACAGCACAGAACAGGCCCTTCGGCCCTCGATGTTGTGCCGAGCAATGATCACCCCACTCAAGCCCACGTATCCACCCTATACCAGCAACCAAACAACCCCCATTAACCTTATTTTTTAGGACACTAAGGGCAATTTAGCATGGCCAATCCACCTAACCCGCACATCTTTGGACTGTGGGAGGAAACCGGAGCACCCGGAGGAAACCCACGCACACACGGGGAGGACGTGCAGACTCCGCACAGACAGTGACCCAGCCGGGAATTGAACCTGGGAACCTGGAGCTGTGAAGCATTGATGCTAACCACCATGCTACCGTGCTGCCTTAATTGATAGCATTAATTCTCTTGTAATTTTCTATGATTGTACTTTCTATTTTTAGATCAGTGTGACTGACAGGTTATGTGGTCAGAGAGCAAACCCCATCTGCCACAGTCGGGAGGTGTGTAGCCAGTTAACCAACGAGTAGATTACAACTGAACAACACCGCAAGAGTTGATGCTGTTTACTCCCAGTCTCTATATTGAGGACATGAAGAGCAGGAATTAGGACATTTAGCCCCTCTCAATGTGAACTCAAAATTCAGTTAAATCATAAAAGATTTAACCTCATTCATCACATTTGCTCCATTATTCCTTTGTTACAGAGTCACAGAATGCTGAGAATTGATACCGCAGAGGAGGCCATTTGGCCTGTTGTGTGTGCCAGCTCTCCGAATGGACCTATTGGCAATACCTACCTTCCCCTTATGAAATGAAATGAAAATCGCTTATTGTCACAAGTAGGCTTCAAATGAAGTTACTGTGAAAAGCCCCTAGTCGCCACATTTCGGCGCCTGTTCGGGAAGGCTGGTACGGGAATTGAACCGTGCTGCTGGCCTGCCTCGGCCTGCTTTCAAAGCCAGCGATTTAGCCCTGTGCTAAACCAGCCCCAGCCCTGTGCATAGTTTCTTTCCCGATAATCATCAGACAACTCCCTCTTGAAATCCTCGATTGAAGCTGCGTCCACTGCACTCTCGGGCAATGCATTCCAGACCTTAATCACTCGTTGCGTGTAAATGTTTTTCCTCCTGTCACCATCTTGCCGATTGTCAGAAATCCTTGGCCTCTGGTTCTTGATCCTTCCACCAATGGGAACAGTTTTTCACAACCAACTCTGTCCTGACCCCTCCTGATTTTGAGTACCACCATCGGATCGTAACAAAAATCTATTAATCCCAGTTTTGAAATTTGACCCCAGCATTTTAGGGATGTGAGTTCCAGGTTTCTACTCTCCTTTGTGTGAGAAAGTGGGTGCGGTTCTCCGAAAACGTGACTGTGTCACTTTGGGCAGATTTGGCGGGATGATTCCCGCTGTGCGTTTGGCTGCGATTCAGACCAGTATTCCCCACACTTAAGACACAAATTTAAAAAAAATATATATTATTATGCAGAGCACCAAACAGCACATCCCACCCAAACAACACACCCAATCACAGCCCCCAACCGAAACCCCCAGACCCTTCCCCTCCTACCCCCTTGCCCCCAATCCCCCCTTTAGCAAAGAACGGTGACCAGCTCTTTGAAATGCAGAATAAATGGCTGCCACCTTCAGTAGAACCCCTCAACTGCTCCCCTCACGGTGCAGCGGCTGGTTTAGCTCACGGTCCAGGGGCTGGTTTAGCTCACTGGGCTAAATCGCTGGCTTTTAAAGCAGGCCAAGCAGGCCAGCAGCACGGTTCGATTCCCATACCAGCCTCCCCGGACAGGCGCCGGAATGTGGCGACTAGGGGCTTTTCACAGTAACTTCATTGAAGCCTACTCGTGACAATAAGCGATTTTCATTTTTCATTTCATGTTTAAGAGGTATAGGAACTCCATCAGATCTCCCAGCAACATTGGGGCACTGGCTGAAAAGCTGACCTCCGTCTCATCAGCACACACCTCAGAGCAATTATTGAGGCGAAGGCCGGGACATCAGCCCCCGCAGCCGTCCGCAGCCTGCAGCAAGTCTGAAACCCCAAATATAACCACTGAGGGACAGGGTGTCAGATCAATTTTCAGAATCGCCGACCTAGAATCATAGAATCCCTACAATGCAGAAGGAGCCATTCGCCCATTGAGTCTGCACAGATGCTCGAAAGATCACCCTACCTTGGCTCAATTCCCCACCCTATTCCTGCACCTCCACTCTAAGGTGCAATTTAGCATGATCAATCCACCTAGCCTGCACATCTTTGGAAATGGAGCTAAAGAAGGAGACCCAGAACCCCACAAGCTTAGAATACGAACATGTGCACATGATTGGCTGGACCCCTCCCACAACACTCATACTTGTCCTCCACTCCTACTAAAACCTACTCATCCTGGGCCTTGTCAAATCAGCCCTGTACGTTATTTCAAACTGCATTAAGCCTAGTCTCGCGCACAATGACCTGGCGTTCACCTGCCACAGGCCCTCACTCCGCACCCCGTCCTCCACCAACAGCCCCAACTCCTCCCCTCCACCAATACTGCGTCTTCGGACATAATCCTTCCATAGATTCCTGAGGTACTCCCCTCCTCTGACCCTGCGAGTGAAGGAACCCTCTCCATCCTCGAGGTTGGCAGGGCCACAGGGAATGTCGGAAAGATCTGTTTCGTAAAATTGCAAAGTTGCGGGGTATCTGAACGGGTCAGACCGCAAGGGCCAAAATTTCTCCGCCAACTCCTCCAAACTCACAGATCGTCCCTCCAAGAACAGATCCCCCATTCCTTCCAGCCCCATCTCTTCCCACCTCCCGGACGTGGCATAAAACCTCGCAGGCTCAAGCACATGATTCACGCGGATCCGAGCCAGCTTCAATACCACCCCCAATTTAAATGTTGTCAAAATTCTCTCCATATATTCAGGACAACTACCGGATTTGCCAAATATTTCACTGGGAGTAATACCACCTGCATGATTTCGACTCCAACCGTACCCAGGTAGCTTCCGGATCCCCACATCACCCCAACACCTTCTCCACATTCGCTGCCCAGCAATAATAAATCATGCTCAGTGGTGCCAAGCCCCCTGTTGGCCAGCAAAGAAATAGTGTTGGGTGGGTAGAAAAACCAGCAAACACAGGATCAGGCACAGAAAACTTGGCAAAATATTCATCTTGACCGACTGAACCCTGACCGCCAAGGACAGAGGGAGACTATCCTACCTTTTCAAATCGATCTTGACCCTTCCCACCAAGCTTAAACTTACAGAGCCGGGCCCAGTCCCGAGCTACCTGCACCCCCAGATATCTAAATGGAAACCTGTGGAACAGCAACATCCCCAGATTGACTCCCCTCCTTGGGGGGGGGGGGGGGGGGGGGGGAGTCAACGGAAAACGCTCACCTTTCTCCAGGTTCAATTATTACCATGAAAAAAAGCCAAAGCGCCTCAGCAGCGCCATCATATCACCCACGGTGGGGATTGGGTCTGTCATTAACAGTAAGGGATCATCTGTGTACAGGGACACCCTATACTCCACATCCACCCCTATTTCATTATCCTCCTCCATCTATATGAAACCCTCAGGGCAATGGCGAAAGGTTCGATCACCAATGCAAACAAGAGGGGTGACATAGGGCAGCCCTGACTCGTTCCCCTGTTCGACTGAAAATACTCCGAGATCACGTTGTTTGTGCGGACACTGGCCCTCGGTGCTTTATCCAACAATCGTACCCACGACACAAACTTGGGCCATGAACACTGTCAATAGCCTTGCTACCCCCGAAGGAACCAATCACTTTGGCTTGGTTCAGTCTAACTTTGCATTCAAAACACAGTTAAAATCCCCCCCCCCCCCCCCCCCCCCACCCAAGATCAACTGGTACGTGTCCAAGTCTGTTATTGGAGCCAACATTCTCCACATAAATGTTACGTCGTCTCAGTTTAGAGCATACACTCACTGACTCCTCCTCCTGAGGAAGGAGCAGTGCTCCGAAAGCTAATGTTTGAAACAAACATTTTGGACTTCCACCTGGTGTTGTAAGACTTCTTACTTTTTTATGAAGGGGCAGCACGGTAGCATTGTGGTTAGCACAATCGCTTCACAGCTCCAGGGTCCCAGGTTCGATTCCGGCTTGGGTCACTGTCTGTGCGGAGTCTGCACATCCTCCCCGTGTGTGCGTGGGTTTCCTCCGGGTGCTCCGGTTTCCTCCCACAGTCCAAAGATGTGCAGGTTAGGTGGATTGGCCGTGATAAATTGCCCTTAGTGTTGAGTGGGGTTACTGGGTTATGGGGAAAGGGTGGAGGTGCTAACCTTGGGTAGGGTGCTCTTTCCAGGAGCCGGTGCAGGCTCGATGGGCCGAATGGCCTCCTTCTGCACTGTAAATTCTATGTAATCTATGTAATCTATGTAAAACTGCTAGCCCCCAGCCCCTGTTATCAAAACCCAAGTGGAACACACGGCTCGCCCAACACTTCCAAAGCCTTATTTGGTCACTCATCCGCAGGTGCATCTCCTGCAAAAGCACCACATAGGCCACATAGACCAATCTAATCAGGAGTCTCTCAACCCCCCCTCCCCCTCAAGTCAGCCGCTTCCACCACGAGAAAGTATTCTCCCCATCTTCCAGGCTCCTAATATCAGGGTCCACCCAAGATGGCACCCCGCCTCACCCACAAGATGAGACAAAGAAACATCCTGATCACTGTCAGCTACATACCCTTCCCCTCTCCTTGCCTCTATCCCAGAAATCCCCCAACTACTTCCTCTCAAACTAATATCTCTCCTTCCCTCCCCTTCCACCCGCCATTCATATCTTCTAGGCTCATCGAAACCTGCCTAAACAGGTCTAACAGCCCCTCCCCTCACCTCGTTGCCATTTAAGAGCTAAATTCTGCCGACTAGTGAGGTTGCCATCTCCTACAAGAGAGGATCTAACCATCACCCCTTAACATTCAATGACATTACCATCACTGAATCTTGATCAATCAACATCCTGGGGGTTACCATTGATCAGAAACTGAACTGGACCAGCCATTGTAGTACTGTGGCTACCAAGGCAGGTCAAAGACGAGGAGTAATTCACCTCCTGGCTCCCCAGAGCCTGACCACCAGCTACAAGGCACAAGTCCAGGAGTGTAATGGAATACTGTCCACTTGCCTGGATGAGTGCAGCTCCAACAGCACTCAAGAAGCTCGACACCATCCAGGACAAAGCAGCCCGCTTGATTGCTCCCTCTTCCACAAACCCTCCACCACCGATGAACAGTGGCAGCTGTGAGTGGCGTCTACAAGATGCACTGCAGTAATTCACCAAGGTGCCTCTGACAGCATGTTCCAAACCTACAACCACTACCAACTAGAAGAACAAGAGCAGCAGGTATCTGGGAACCCCACCAGCTGGAGGATCCCCACAAAGTCACTCACAACCCGGACTTGGAAATATATCATAATTCCTTCACTGTCATAGAATTTGCAGTGCAGAAGGAGGCCATTCGGCCCATCGAGTCTGCACGGGCTCTTGGAAAGAGCACCCTACCCAAGGTCAAAACCTCCACCTTATCCCCATAACCCAGTAACCCCACCCAACACTAAGGGCAATTTTGGACACTAAGGGCAATTTATCATGGCCAATCCACCTAACCTGCACATCTTTGGACTGTGGGAGGAAACCGGAGCACCCAGAGGAAACCCACGCACACACGGGGAGGATGTGCAGGCTCCACACAGACAGCAACCCAAGCTGGAATCGAACCTGGGACCCTGGAGCTGTGAAGCAATTGTGCTATTCGCAAGGCTACCGTGCTGCCTACTGTCGCTGGGGCAACATCCTGGAACTCCCTCCCTAACAGTACAATGGGTGTACCTACACCTCAAGGCCTGCAGTTGAAGAAGGGGGCCTCACGGTAGCATGGTGGTTAGCATCAATGCTTCACAGCTCCAGGGTCCCAGGTTCGATTCCCGGCTGGGTCACTGTCTGTGTGGAGTCTGCACGTCCTCCCCGTGTGTGCGTGGGTTTCCTCCGGGTGCTCCGGTTTCCTCCCACAGTCCAAAGATGTGCGGGTTAGGTGGATTGGCCATGCTAAATTGCCCGTAGTGTAAGGTTAATGGGGGGATTGTTGGGTTACGTGGGTTTAAGTAGGGTAATCATTGCTCGGCACAACATCGAGGGCCGAAGGGCCTGTTCTGTGCTGTACTGTTCTATGTTCTATGTTCTAAGGCAACTCACCACCACCTACTGAAGGGCAACTAGGGATGGGCAATAAAATCCTCGGTCCCCCTCCAACCCCTAAAACATACAGTTCCTTAATACAGGCTATGACAGATGAGGACCTTGAGATGATTGCTATCACTAAGGAGGAAGTGATGGGCAAGATAATGGGGCTGAAGGTAGACAAATCTCCTGGCCCTGATGGAATGCATCCCAGAGTGCTAAAAGAGGTTGGTTAGGGAAATTGCAAATGCACTAGTGATAATTTACCAAAATGTACTAGACGCTGGGGTGGTCCCGGCAGACTGGAAATTAGCAAACGTGACACCACTGTTTAAAAATGGAGGTAGGCAGAAAGTGGGTAATTGTAGGCCAGTGAGCTTAACTTCGGTAGTAGGGAAGATGCTGGAATCTATCATCAAGGAAGAAATAGCGAGGCATCTGGATGGAAATTGTCTCATTGGGCAGATGCAGCATGGGTTCATAAAGGGTAGGTTGTGCCTGACTAATTTAGTGGAATTTTTTGAGGACATTACCAGTGCAGTAGATAATGGAGAGCCAATGGATGTGGTATATCTGGATTTCCAGAAAGCCTTTAACAAGGTGCCACACAAAAGGTTGCTGCTGCATAAGATAAAGATGCATGGCATTAAGGGTAAAGTAGTAGCATGGATAGAGGATTGGTTAATTAATAGAAAGCATTTTCAATGGGGATTAATGGGCTTTTCTCTGGTTGGCAATCAGTAGCTAGTGGTGTCCCTCAGGGATCAGTGTTGGGCCCACAATGGTTCATAATTTACATAGATGATTTGGAGTTGAATAGATGAAATTGAACTTGGGACCCTGGAGCTGTGAAGCAATTGTGCTATCCACAATGCTACCATGCTGCCCTTAAGAAGTTAACCTACACTCCATTATTCTACCCTAATCCATGTACCTATCCAATAGCCGCTTGAAGGTCCCTAATGTTTCCGACTCAACTACTTCCACAGGCAGTGCATTCCATGCCCCCACTACTCTCTGGGTAAAGAACCTACCTCTGACATCCCCTCTATATCTTCCACCATTTATCTTAAATTTATGTCCCCTTGTAATAGTGTGTTCCACCCGGGGAAAAAGTCTCTGACTGTCTACTCTATCTATTCCCCTAATCATCTTATAAACCTCTATCAAGTCGCCCCTCATCCTTCTCCGTTCTAATGAGAAAAGGCCTAGCACCCTCAACCTTTCCTCGTATGACCTACTCTCCATTCCAGGCAACATCCTGGTAAATCTCCTTTGTACCTTTTCCAAAGCTTCCACATCCTTCCTAAAATGAGGTGACCAGAACTGCACACAGTACTCCAAATGTGGCCTGACCAAGGTTTTGTACAGCTGCATCATCACCTCACGGCTCTGAAATTCAATCCCTCTGCTAATGAACGCTAGCACACCGTAGGCCTTCTTCACAGCTCTATCCACTTGAGTGGCAACTTTCAAAGATCTATGAACATAGACCCCAAGATCTCTCTGCTCCTCCACATTGCCAAGAATCCTACCGTTAACCCTGTATTCCGCATTCATATTTGTCCTTCCAAAATGGACAACCTCACACTTGTCAGGGTTAAACTCCATCTGCCACTTCTCAGTGTGATAGTTCATGAGTCGCAAAAAGTTGGTTTACAGGTGCAACAGGTGATTAAGAATTTGAATGGAGTTTTGTCCTTCATTGCTAGAGGGATGGAGGTTAAGATTAGGGAGGTTATGCTGCAATTGTATAAGCTGTTAGTGATACCACACCTGGAGTATTGTGTTCAGTTTTAGAACAAAGAACAAAGAACAAAGAAAATTACAGCACAGGAACAGGCCCTTCGGCCCTCCCAGCCTGCGCCGATCCAGATCCTTTATCTAAACCTGTCTCCTATTTTCTAAGGTCTACTTCCCTCTGTTCCCGCCCGTTCATTTACCTGTCTAGATGCCTCTTAAATGATGCTATTGTGCCCGCCTCTACCACCTCCGCTGGTAAAGCGTTCCAGGCACCCACCACCCTCTGCGTAAAAAACTTTCCACGCACATCTCCCTTAAACTTTCCCCATCTCACCTTGAAATCGTGACCCCTTGTAACTGACACACCCACTCTTGGGAAAAGCTTGTTGCTATCCACCCTGTCCATACCTCTCATAATTTTGTAGTCCTCAATCAGGTCCCCCCTCAAACTCCGTCTTTCCAACGAAAGTACAATGGACCTGAACTCCCAGATCTCTCTGTACATCAATTTTCCCCAGGACTCTTCCATTGACCATGTAGTCCGCTCTTGAATTTGATCTTCCAAAATGCATCACCTCGCATTTGCCTGGATTGAACTCCATCTGCCATTTCTCTGCCCAACTCTCCAATCTATCTATATTTTGCTGTATTCTCTGACTGTCGCCTCGCTATCTGCAACTCCACCAATCTTAGTATCATCTGCAAACTTGCCAATCAGACCATCTATACCTTCTTCCAGGTCATTTATGTATATCACAAACAACAGTGGTTCGAGCACGGACCCCTGTTGAACACCACTAGTCACCCTTCTCCATTTTGAGGCACTCCCTTCCACCACTACTCTCTGTCTCCTGTTGCCCAGCCAGTTCTTTATCCATCTAGCTAGTACACCCTGAACCCCATACGACTTCACTTTTTCCATCAACCTGCCATGGGAAACTTTAGCAAATACCTTACTAAAGTCCATGTATATGACATCTACAGCCCTTACCTCATCAATTTACTTTGTCACTACCTCAAAGAATTCTATTAGGTTTGTAAGACATGACCTTCCCTGTACAAAACCATGCTGCCGATCACTGATAAGTCTATTTTCTTCCAGATGTGAATAGATCCTATCCCTCAATATCTTCGCCAACAGTTTGCCTACCACTGACGTCACGCTCACAGGTCTATAATTCCCTGGATTATCCCTGCTGCCCTTCTTAAACAAAGGGACAACATTAGCAATTCCAGGACCTCACCCGTGCTCAAGGATGCTGCAAAGATATCTGTTAAGGCCTCAGCTATTTCGACCCTCGCTTCCCTCGGTAACCTGGGATAGATCCCATCCGACCCTCGAGACTTGACCACCTTAATGTCTTTTAGAATACCCAAAACATCCCCCTTCCTTATGCCGACTTGACCTAGAGTATTTAAACATCCATCCCGAGCCTCAACATCCGTCCTGTCCCTCTCCTTTGTGAATACCGATGCAAAGTACTCATTAAGAATCTCACCCATTTCCTCTGACTCCACGCATAAATTCCTTCTTTTGTCTTTGAGTGGGCCAATCCTTTCTCTAGTTACCCTCTTGCTCCTTATATACGAATAAAAGGCTTTGGGATTTTCCTTAACCCTGTTAGCCAAAGATATTTCATGACCCCTTTTAGCCCTCTTTATTGCGTGTTTGAGATTCGTCCTACTTTCCCGCTATTCCTCCAAAGCTTCATCAGTTTTGAGTTGCCTCGATCTTATGTATGCTTCCTTTTTCATCTTAGCTAGTCTCACAATTCCACCCATCATCCATGGTTCCCTAATCTTGCCATTTCTATCCCTCATTTTCACAGGGACATGTCTGTCCTGCACTCTAATCAATCTTTCCTTAAAAGACTCCCGCATTTCAAATGTGGATTTACCCTTAAACAGCTGCTCCCAAACCACATTCCCTAGCTCTTGCCGAATTTTGTTATACTCTGCCTTTCCCAAATTTAGCACTCTTCCTTTAGGACCACTCTCGTCCTTGTCCATGAGTATTCTAAAACTTATGGAATTGTGATCGCTATTCCCAAAGTAATCACTGACTGAAACTTCAACCACCTGACCGGGATCATTCCCCAATACCAGGACCATTATGGCCCCTTCCCGAGTTGGACTATTTACATACTGCTCTAAAAAACTCTGATGGATGCTCCTTACAAACTCTGCTCCATCTACGCCACCAACACTACACGAATCCCATTCAATGTTGGGGAAGTTAAAATATCCCATCACAACCACCCTATTGCTCCTACATTTTTCCATAATCTGTCTGCATATTTGTACCTCTACTTCATGCTCGCTTTTGGGAGGCCTGTAGTAAAGTCCCAACAATGTTACTGCACCCTTCCTATTTCTTAGCTCCACCCATATTGCCTCAGTGCTCGAATCCTCCATAGTGTCCTCTTTAATCACAACTGTGATATCATCTCTGACTAGTAATGCAACTCCTCCACCCCTTCTACCTCCCTCTCTATCCCTCCTGAAGCATCTATACCCTGGGATATTCAGTCGCCAGTCCTGCCTTTCCCTCAACCAAGTCTCAGTAATACCAATAACATCATATTCCCAGGTACTAATCCAAGCCCTAAATTCATCTGCCTTACCTGCTGCACTTCTCGCATTAAAACAAATGCACCTCAGACCACCTGTCCCTTTGCGATCATCATCTCTTCCCTGTCTACTCTTCCCCTTAGTCACATTGAGTTTATTATCTAGTACCTTACTGGCTTTAGTTGCTGCCTCTTTACTGACCTCTAACTTCCTAATCTGGTTCCCATCCCTCTGCCACATTAGTTTAAAACCTCCCCAACAGTGTTAGCAAAAGCACCCCCTCGGTTCCAGTCCTGCCCAGGTGTAGACCATCCGGTTTGTAATGGTCCCACCGCCCCCAGAACCGGTTCCAATGTCCCAAAAATCTGAACCCCTCCCTCCTGCACCATCTCTCAGGCCACGTATTCATTCTGATTATTCTTCAATTTCTACTCTGACTCCTGAGATTACTACCTTTGAGGTCCTACTTTTTAACTTATCTCCTAACTCCCTAAATTCTGATTGTAGGACCTCATCCCGTTTTTTACCTATATCGTCGGTGCCTATATGCACCACGACAACTGGCTGTTCACCCTCCCCCTTCAGTGTGTCCTGCAGCCGATCTGAGGCATCCCTGACCCGTGCACCCGGGAGGCAACATACCATGCGGGAGTCTCGTTTTCGACCACAGAAACGTCTGTCTACTCCCCTTACAATTGAATCCCCTATGACTATAGCCCTGTCAGTCTTTTTCCCGCCCTTCTGTGCAGCAGAGCCAGCCACGGTGCCATGAGCTTGGCTACTACTGCCTTCCCCTGGTGAGTCATCTCCCCCAACAGTATCCAAAACGATATACCTGTTTTGGAGGGAGATGGCCGCAGGGGACACCTGCACTGCCTTCCTGCTCTTTCTCTGCCTTTTGGTCACCCATTCCCTGTCTCCCTCACCAATCCTAATCTGCGGTGTGACCAACTCACTGAACGTGCTATCCACGACCTCCTCAGCATCGCAAATGCTCCAAAGTGAGTCCATCCGCAGCTCCAGAGCCGACATGCGGTCTAACAGGAGCTGCTGCTGGACACACTTCGCGCACATGAAGGAGTCGGGGCATCGGCCGCGTCCCTGAACTCCCACATTGCGCACGAGGAGCATAAAACGGGTCTGGGATCTCCTGCCATTTTTACCCTTTACCTTAACTGACTACAAAATATACTATCAAATAATTAATAAGTGAAAGGAATAAAGATTTTACTTATCAATCACAATACTCACCAACACACGAAGAGTTAAATTTCTCCCAGCTGCTGCTAATTGGAGCACTTTCCTTACCAGCCAATAAGGTCATTGCTTTGCTGTGATGTCACTCTTCAAGGTAAGTTTTTAAAGTTTTAAAGAGGTAAACTTACCTTTCCAACGACCCCTCGCCACTGCTCCCGCCGAAAATCTGAAAGCTGCTGCTCCTTATCACCACAGTCTTTTTTTTTGGTTAGAAGAGGAGGGCAGGTGGGAGACACTATACATGTAGTGTCGCGGGTTTATCCGCTGCCCAAATATATCAGTTCACTCACCTTCCCAGAGCGCAGTTCGACCGCTCCCACTCAGCTCCTCCCACGTGCTGCTCCTGCAAGGTAAGTTTTTAAAATAGGAAAACTTACCTTTCCAACAGCCCCCTGGCTATTGCTCTCGCTGAAAAAAAAAGCACACTCCGCGCTCCTGAATGAATACATAGAACATAGAACATAGAACAGTACAGCACAGAACAGGCCCTTCGGCCCTCGATGTTGTGCCGAGCAATGATCACCCCACTTAAAACCACGCAACCCGTATACCCGTAACCCAACAATCCCCCCATTAACCCCACACTACAGGCAATTTAGCATGGCCAATCCACCTAACCCGCACATCCTTGGACTGTGGGAGGAAACCGGAGCACCCGGAGGAAACCCACGCACACACGGGGAGGACGTGCAGACTCCACACAGACAGTGACCCAGCCGGGAATCGAACCTGGGACCACTGGAGCTGTGAAACATTGATGCTAACCACCATGCTACCGCGAGGTACCCAATACAAGATCATAAATTTCAATTACCCATATTATTGTACAAAAAGAAAAAACATTACAACATCCCCAAACAGCCCCATCCCAACCAACATAAAGGTCCCATTTAAATCTCCATAGTACAGTCCAAGTCCTTGTGCTTGAACGAAAGCCTCTGCTTCCTCCGCCATCTCGATATCTCTGGTATTGTGCTTGACTCACAGGCTTACCGGGTACATAGAACATAGAACAGTACAGCACAGAACAGGCCCTTCGGCCCTCAATGTTGTGCCGAGCCATGATCACCCTACTCAAACACACGTATCCACCCTATACCCGTAACCCAACAACCCCCCCTTAACCTTACTTTTTATTAGGACACTACGGGCAATTTAGCATGGCCAATCCACCTAACCTGCACATCTTTGGACTGTGGGAGGAAACCGGAGCACCCGGAGGAAACCCACGCACACAGGGGGAAGACGTGCAGACTCGAACCTGGGACCCTGGGACAATAAATGTGAAGCATTTATGCTAACCACCATGCTACCCTGCTGCTACCATGCTACACCAAAATGCACACCGCTCTTATACAGCACTGACTTCGCCCTGTTGAAGACTGCATACCTCTTTGTCAACTCTGCCGTGACATCTTAGTATATTTGAATACTGCTGCCTTCCCATTACACCTCACAATTTTCTTTGGCCCATTTCAGGACACTCTCTGTCGTCCGATAGCTATGATAGCGTACTTTCACCGCCTGTGGTGGTTCATTCACCCGTGGCTTCACTTGGAGCAACCGGTGGGCCCTGTCCAGCTCAAGGGAGAAAACCTGGTTCTCCTCCCCCAGCAGCTTTGTGAAAATTGCAGTAAAATACTTATTCAGCCTCGGGCCTTCCACCCTCTCTGGCAACCAACCCCATGATCCTGAGGTCCTGCCACCTCTATCCTTCAGGTCCTCCACCTTAGCCCTTGGGCTTTTGTTTCTGTCATCTGCCATCAACAGCTCAGCTTCTAGTGAGGCTATCTGGTCCAGGTGTCACGACAGGGTCTCCTTCACCCCCTTCAGCACCTCACCATACTCCTGCACTGTCTCCGAGGTCTTTCCCAATTAAATGAAATTAAATGAAAATTGCTTATTGTCACGAGTAGGCTTCAATGAAGTTACTGTGAAAAGCCCCTAGTCGTCACATTCCGGCGCCTGTTCGGGGAGGCTGGTACGGGAATTAAACCGTGCTGCTGACCTGCCTTGGTCTGCTTTAAAAGCCAGCGATTTAGCCCAGTGTGCTAAACCAGCTCCACACAATGCTTCCTTTATCGGTCCCAACCCATCCTCCACTGATTGTTTGAGAGTCTCCATCATTTCCCTCTCAAAATGCTTGCCGATTTGTCTCTCAAATTTGGCCACCATTACCTCCATCAGCTTATCCACAGTAATAGGTGCAGCCCCACCTGACAAGCTTGCCTCCGCCATCTTTAATCCCAACGGACTCTGCACCTTCCCCAACTCCTCTTACGGGCTACCGCCTGTACCCTTTTTTCCAGTATTCTTTTTTGTGATTTTTGACATGGCCTTGTAAAAGGCTATCAAATGGGACAACTTTGTCCACAAATTATCCCCGGGAACTGGGCTAGAAGGGCCAAAAACTGAGGACTCTGGTGGGAGCTACCTGGCGTACGACCTCCTTCTACATACAGCCGCTGGAGCCTCGGAACATATCACACATTGATGGACAGATCATTTCTACGACA
The DNA here is from genome assembly GCF_902713615.1 of Scyliorhinus canicula. Lineage (NCBI taxonomy): Eukaryota > Metazoa > Chordata > Chondrichthyes > Carcharhiniformes > Scyliorhinidae > Scyliorhinus > Scyliorhinus canicula. Next base: position 179,872,788 of record NC_052153.1, on the reverse strand, counting down.
AATTCTGGACAAGTTCTCAGGCTGATCCACCGTTTCAGTTGAGGAACCTGCGAGGGGTGATACTGTGTGGGTTTTTATTGTGAAAGTGAGCTCATACAGCTTTATATTCGGACCAATATGGAACAGTGTCATTTCCTTGCTGTTTAATGGTTAGTGCGTTAAGTGGAATTGTTAGTGTGGTGAATGCAGCATGGTAATTCACACTATATCTTTGTAAGCGCAGTAGCGTTATCCGACCACTAGGGGGAGTAGCTCTGGGAATGCTCAGGAGCTTGTACAGGGCTCCACCATTGGCTCCGCCCATGACTCCTCCCCCTTGTGCTGCTGTATAAATACCCTTGTCCAGAGTCAGCCTGCAGTTCACCGAGAGTTCATCAACGGGTAACAGGCTGGCTCTGTAGTAAGTAGATTAAAGCCTATATTCATATCGGAAAACACGTGTCTGGTGAATTGATGGTTCCATCAATTTCATCTACTTAAGAATAGTCAAGATCGATCATGGAAATGGCCCTCAAGCCTGGACGCCTGGAACTCGATCCGCAGGATGCAGAGGCAAAAGAAATCTTCTCCCACTGGATGCGGTGCTTTAAGGCCTACCTGGCAGAAGCAAGCACAGCCGAAACGACAGAGGAACAGAAGTTAAGTCTACTGCACGCGAGGGTGAGCCACCGAATCTCTACGCAACTAAACTCAGCCGGTTCATATACTGCAGCGCTAGCGGTACTCGATAAGATATATGTAAGGCCCATTAATGAAGTTTACGCACACCATGTGTTCACGACTCGCCGCCAGCGGCCTACAGAATCACTTGCCGAATTTTTAAGGGAACTCAATAATTTGTCAAATGACTGTAATTATCAAGCGGTTACCGCGGCTGAACACAGAGAACTTGCTGTACGCGATGTTTTTAGTAGCGGGCCTCAGGTCTAATTATGTGCGCCAACGACTGCTGGAAAAGGGGGCCCAAGACTTAGAAACAACTGTGGAAGCTGCGACCACGATGGAGATCTCCTTCCGCAGCCTTAACTCGTTCCCCGTGGGCCCTGCGACCCAATCATGGGCACCCGACCAGCAACTCCCCCAGGCCTGTGCTACGCAGCCGCCCAGCCACCATACTGCTCCAGCCTGCCACTATGCTGCTCCAGCCAGCCACCATACTGCTCCAGCCTGCCACTCTACTGCTCCAGCCTGCCATTTCTGCAGCCAGAATCAGCACCTGCGGCAACACTGCCCGGCCCGCAACGCGACCTGCAGCAGCTGCGGGTGGAAAGGCCACTACGCAAGAGTGTGCCTCGCTAAAAGGGCCCCAGCTTCTAATTCCCCAGTGGCACGAAGTAATCGCGGCCCGAAACGCTGCGGCCTATGCCCCGACTCCGCCCCCTCCAGCCACGTGCGATCCATGGGGGCCGCCATCTTGGCAAACCTCCACCACGCAGCCGGCCACGTGCGACTCATGGGGGCTGCCATCTTGGACTCCATCTTCCTCGCCGCCCGCCACGTGCGATCCATGGGCCCGACCTGCATCTCCACGCTCGGACAGCTCATCGGAAGAGTACGACTATGAACTCAGAGGGCAGTCATCACGGGGCCACTCCAGCACAGCTGATCGAGCCGCCGACTACCCGCAACTCAGTGCAGTCACTCTGGACCAATCACGCCCAAAGCATCTGCGAAATTCGATGGCAGAGGTTCAAATCAACGGGTACAAAACGCCATGCCTCTTCGACTCCGGGAGAACTGAGAGCTTCATACATCCAGACCTGGTATGACGCTGTTCACTCCCTGTTTTCCCCGTGCGGCAAACTATCTCGCTCGCTTCAGGCTCCCATTCGGTCCAGATCCAGGGACGCACCGCCGCGACACTCACAATCCGAGGCGCTAGCTACTCAAAATTCAAACTCTACGTTTTGCCCGACCTCTGCGCGCCACTCTTATTAGGCTTAGACTTTCAATGCAACCGTAAGAGCCTCACCCTCAGCTTCGGCGGGCCCCTGCCCCCACTCACTATCTGCAGCCTCGCTATGCTGTGAATCCCCACCCCCCCCCCCCTCTCTTCGCCAATCTCACAAAGGACTGTAAACCCGTAGCCACTCGTAGCAGGTGGTACAGCCTGCAGGATAGGGTATTTATCAGATCAGAGGTCCGAAGGCTTCTCAGTGAGGGGATTATAGAGGCCAGCAATAGTCCCTGGAGAGCTCAGATGGTGGTCGTTAAGACCGGGGAAAAATTCTGCATGGTTGTCGCCTATAGTCAGACCATAAATAGATTTACACTCCTCGACGCGTATCCCCTCCCCAGGGTTGCAGACATGGTAAACCAGATCGCCCAGTACCAGCTCTTTTCCACGGTGGATCTGAAGTCTCCATACCACCAGCTCCCAATCCGCCCGGAGGACCGCCACTACACGGCATTCGAGGCCGATGGCCGCCACTTCCATTTCCTCCGGGTCCCCTTCGGCGTCACTAATGGGGTCTCGGTTTTCCAACGAGCAATGGACCGAATGGTGGACTAGTACGGGCTGCGGGCCACATTTCCTTACATGGACAATGTCACCATCTGCGGCTATGACCAGCAGGACCAAGACGCCAACCTCCATCATTTTCTCCAGACGGCACAGAAACGGCATCTCACGTATAACAAGGAGAAATGCGTTTTCCGCACAACCAGTCTAGCCATCCTCGGCTATGTCGTGGAAAACAGAGTCCTGGGCCCAGACCCGGACCGTATGTGCACCCTCTTAAAAACTCCCCCTCCCCCATTGCCCCAAGGCCCTCAAACGGTACTTGGGCTTCTTCTCCTACTACGCCCAGTGGGTCCCTCAATATGCGGACAAAGCCCGCCCACTCTTTAGGGCCACACGATTTCCCCAGTCAGCCGAGGCACGCCAGGCCTTCGACAGCATCAAGGAGGACATTGCCAAAGTGGTCATGCGGACGGTGGATGAATCCACTCCATTCCAGGTTGAGAGCGATGCCTCAGAGGTAGCTCTAGCAGCCACACTAAATTAGGCAGGGAGACCAGTCGCATTTTTCTCCCGTACCCTCTTCGCTTCAGAACTCCGACGCTCCTCAGTCGAGAAAGAAGCACAAGCCATTGTGGAGGCTATTCATTACTGGAGGCACTACCTCGCAGGTAGAAGGTTCACCCTCATCACCGACCAAAGATCGGTTGCCTTCATGTTTGACAACTCGCAAAGGGGCAAAATTAAAAACAACAAAATTCTGAGGTGGAGGATCGAACTCTCCACCTACAATTACGATATTAAGTATCGACTCGGGAAGCTTAACGAGCCTCCGGATGCCCTATCCCGCCGGACATGCGCCAGCGTGCAGATTGACCAATTGAAAGTCATCCACAATGACCTCTGCCACCCGGGGGTCACCCGGCTCGCCCACTACATCAGGGCCCGAAACCTGCCTTTCTCCAACGAGGAGGTAAAAGCGGTCACCAAGGATTGCCCGATCTGTGCGGAGTGCAAACCGCACTTCTATAGACCAGACAGGGCCCACCTGGTCAAGGCTTCTAGTCCCTTTGAACGCCTCGTGATTGATTTCAATGGGCTACTCCCTCAACTAACAAGAACGTTTACTTTCTAAACGTCGTAGATGAGTTCTCCCGTTTCCCATTTGCTATCCCGTGCCCCGACATGACCTCCCACACAGTCATTAGGGCCCTGCAAAGCATCTTCACCCTGTTTGGTTTCCCCAGCTACATACACAGCGACCGGGGTTCGTCCTTCATAAGCGACGAGCTGCGTCAGTAGCTGCTCGACAAGGGCATCGCCTCGAGCAGGACTACCAGCTACAACCCCGGGGTGAACGGGCAGATGGAGAGGGAGAACGCGACGGTCTGGAAGACCATCCTACTGACCCTCCGGTCTAGAAAGCTCCAAGTCTCCCAGTGGCAGGAAGTCCTCCCAGACACGCTCCACGCTATTAGGTCCCTTTTGTGCACAGCGACCAACCAGACCCCTCACGAGAGGCTCTTCATTTTTTCCAGGGGCACTACCACGGGGGTCTCACTTCCGGCATCGCTGATGACACCGGGCCCCGTACTTATGAGGAAACACGTCAGGGCACACAAAACCGACCCCCTTGTTGAAAAGGTGCGCCTGCTCTACTCCAACCCCCAGTACGCATTCGTCGAGTTCCCTGACGGCCGTCAGGACACTGTATCCCTCCTGGATCTGGCACCCGCTGGATCCAGCGCCCCCTCTACCCCCACAGAAGGACCCCTCACCCTACACCCCATGCTGCCGCCCCCTCGCGCTCCCGAGGCCACGAGCTCGCTCCACCAGTTCCGCGCACCTGCGCCGGCCAGCCCCCAGCGCCCCCAGTCCCCGGTCGAACCAGGAGAGTGTGAAGCTCGGATATAACCCTCCCTCGAGTCCGCCATCATACACCAGCACACAACACCCATCCAGCCACCGCAAGAGGCTGCAACCCCGGTGCTCCGCAGATCACAGCGGACAGTTCGACCACCAGACAGACTGACTTTGTAGACCACCACCCCAGCCGGACTTGACTTTTTTGCAGGGGGTGAATGTGGTGAATGTAACATGGTAATTCACACTGTATCTTTGTAAGTGCCGTAGCGTTATCCGACCACTAGAGGGAGTAGCTCTGGGAACGCTCAGGAGCTTGTACAGGGCTCCACGCTTGGCTCCGCCCACAACTCCTCCCCCTTGTGCTGCTGTATAAATACCCTTGTCCAGAGTCAGCCTGCAGTTCACCGAGAGTTCATCAACGGGTAACAGGCTGGCTCTGTAGTAAGTAGATTAAAGCCTATATTCATATCGGAAAACACGTGTCTGGTGAATTGATGGTTCCATCAGTTAGATAGTTGTTTTTCAAATAATTTTTATTGTTGACCATTTCATAGACAAAATATTCGCAGTGCATTCTCGAGCGTAGACGTGCCATGTCTCTGATGGGTTTTATTGCCCAGCATTCCAATCAAACTGTGAGGCCTGGATGCTTTGCCTGAACCCTGGGCCGTCAACACCACAGAGGCAGCAGCAGCCAACAATCAAACACACAAGTTGCTGGGCTTCAGCACTGAGGATATCTCTGCAACAAGAGGGTGAGTGTGCAGGGGGCGGGGGGGGGGGGGGGGGGGGGGGTTCCTGAGCATAGTTCCCCAAGTGTTCCTGGCAGGGGTCTGAGGAGTGGGGTGTGGAGTCTAAGGGCTCCTGATGTGGCCGTGCAGGGTGCGGTCCCCCAGCACAACGGGCTCGGTGGATGGCATTGAGGGTCCCAGTGTGAAAGCCGTAACTGATTGCCGGTCTCTCATCTTCTCCAATTCCTTCCAGATATCACAATATGGATGGTGGTAGCCCAGGTGGCCAGACACCAGAGGCGGGCAGCACGGTAGCATTGTGGATAGCACAATCGCATCACAGCTCCAGGGTCCCAGGTTCGGTTCCGGCTTGGGTCCCTGTCTGTGTGGAGTCTGCACATCCTCCCTGTGTGTGCGTGGGTTTCCTCCAGGAGCTCCGGTTTCCTCCCACAGTCGCAAACATGTGCGGGTTAGGTGGATTGGCCATGATAAATTGCCCTTAGTGTCCAAAATTGCCCTTACAGTTCGGTGGGGTTACTGGGTTATGGGGATAGGGTGGAGGTGTTAACTTTGGGTAGGGTGCTCTTTACAAGAGTCGGTGCAGACTCGATGGGCCGAATGGCCTCCTTCTGCACTGTAAATTCTATGAAATCTATGAAAGGTGGCAGCATCGCTGACGCAAGCTCGATGCAGCACCCCATTGTGGAGAGCGCCGCACACAGCCTGCAGACTCAGCCATCCATTAGGCCAGGGAGGGGCCCAGAGGGGGACGTCGGCGATGGCCCAAGGTGTAAAGTCATTGTTGGTTGTTCGAGCATGTGCCGCAGGAGTCTCCGTCTCAACAGGAGGATGGTATGGTACTTGTGCCATGTCCTTGTGAACTTGGCACCCCGTGAAGGAGGAGGTCACCTGCTCCCGGTGGCCATGACGGTCACCGCAGCCCTGAACTTTTATGCCACTGTATCATTCCACGGCTCGGGTGGGTACTTGTGCGGCATTTCACAAACTGCAGCCCACAAGTGCATCCGTGAGAGCACAGATGCCCTGTATGCCCGGGCAGCTGACTATATAACCCAAGTGTAACATGTTTTAATTGTGAACATTCAAAACACTCATTGTCTCTGGCTATAGATGGTGCCATTTTCCCGACCTTCCTATGGCCACTCAGTGATCATCAATCTTCTTAAGCTTCTGTGCTCTGTCGCTACATCTCGGCGTGGCCCAAGGATGCACATCAGAGGTGGGGGCCCTGTGGCCTTTGATGCCCTTGGTGGGCGTCATCTGGAGGCCCTTGAGCCGGAGGGCCCTGGGCGAGTTTCTGATGTCACTGGCATTGCCGTGCCACTCTGTTCTGCCCGCTGTCCTTGACTCCATCCAGAGTGTGATTCAATGCGAATGATCCTCTTATTTTATTCTTCTCCTCCCCCTTAACTCTCTCCTTATCCTTTCCCAAGTCCCCTCAGTGCCCCTTCTCAGCCCTTCCCCTCCCTACCCTCCTTCCCCTGATCTCTACCCCCCCAACAGTATTCCACTGCCCTTCTCCTCCACCCTTTCTCTTACTTTTTTCCTTCTCTTCCTCTCACCATCCCCCCTTCCCTTTAACTCTTCTCCACTCTCCCTTCCCCCGTCTCGCCATCCCTCCCGCTCCGCCCTTCCTTCTCTGCCATCAACCCTCTCCCCACTCCTTTCCACCCTTCCCCGCCTTATTCCCCAGCCCATTCCTCACCCTCCTCTTACCCTGTGCCTCTTCATTACCCCCTTCCAACTCCCTTCTACCCGCACCAATCTCCCCTCCCCAGCCCTCTTCACTATCCTCTACCCACCCACCTTCCTCTTGCCCTCAGTGCCGCTCCCCTTTCCTCAGCTCCCCCACCCCCCCACATCTGCCTGTGGGACTGTTTTCTGACAGTACTAACACCTGAAATTGAAGACAGATGGGCAAGGGATCGCAACACGTCCTCCACTAATGTTTGACTTGCTGTTGGTTCCAGATCTCAACTTGGAACATGATGTGAGTTTGTGTCATAGTTACCCACTGCTGTTGTCATTAAGAATGCATGTTACTCAGCACAGGCTAGGGTTAGGTCCACAAATCTGTTTATGACTTACAGTTAAAAACCTTCTCTCCCAAACATAGGCACTGGCACTGCCATTGATGCTTAGAGATTATGTGACATTCCCTCTCTCCCCTCCCGCACGGAGAAGACAACTGGCCACCGAGATATTCCCCAGGCGGCGAACATGACCCAATGGTTTTGGTGCTGAACTTTCTCTGCATCTGCTAACTGGTTCCCAAATGTGACTGGGAGTCTTGAGAGTGTGGACTGGATCAGGAGAGGTCGAAATAGATAGGAACGGGATGAGGAACAGGAACGTGTGGGTGGACATTCCGCAAGGGTATCGTCCAACACAGTGATTCACAAATAAAACAAATGCCACACACTCCAAGTTCGACCCCCACCGCCCAGCGCCTCTCCAGACACAAACACTCTTACACCCACTCAACCTTGTCGCTGAAAAAAATAAGTAACAATCTCTTCAACGGCGCCTTTGTTCAGGATGAAATGGTGGAATCCATAATATTTGCACAGCACCGACAGAGTTACTCCCTTCTCCAGCTCAATGCTCAGCTGCAGATGGAAATGCAAATAATATTTACATAAGTGTTGCATCAGGCAAACAAATACTTCAGGCTTTGTCAGATTCCTTGGACTTAAACTGAGGAAAACAACAGCAATAACCCACCCCCCCCCCCTCTTGCTCACCACCACCACCATCGCCCCCCCCACCGCCCCTGTTCCTTATGCAATCACATTGTGTTATTACCTTTGCTTCTTTCTTTAGCAAGGCTTCAGCAAATGCCTTCCCCAGGCCTTGCGATGCACCCGTTACCAAACCCACGCAGTTCTTCAAGATCATTCTGCTTGCCGAAGGTTCTCCCCTGCTGCTCAGAGCCCTCCTCCCCCGCGTGTGTGCTGTCCTCTCCCACCTGTCCTCGCACTAACAGCGCAAACGATTTGCTGCTCTTTTAACACTCGGCAAAAAAACCTGGCACCCAGCCAGGAAACGCCTGCAGCAGCAACAATTTGTCGAGGTAGCATTCTATTTGCAATCATTGTTTCTCCGACAAGACTTCTTATTATCCTTTAATGACATCCCCTTTCTGCGCTTGTTCCACTTTGATTGTTCCACGAGTGTCACAAAATTAAACTCAGCCCAAATTTTAACCTTGCCACGTAATCATCAGATCCAACATTGGGTGTTGCGCCTTATTTAAAAATGTGTTCAGTAAGTTGCGAAAACCCGCTTGGCATTTCGAGCTCTGCTCGCCGGCAAGTAGTCGATTGCACGGCATTAATGTTGCAAGTTTCAAGCAAAATGTGTGTCAGAAACATTGATGGTGCAAAGCGATATGGCAGATGGTATCAGGGCAAAGTTCATATCGGTTTGCCAGTGAATCTGCCCTTAAAGTAGCCAACTCCTCATTGGAAGGATAAATGCCACGCCGTAATGGAGGAGCCTGCCTGAGTCGCCCTCACGGACAAAGGAGCAAGAAAGAAATATATGGTCACAGCTCGCTTCAAGTTATTCAAATGGTTGCCTGCTTTTCGAAATTGCTGTGACGAGGGTCCCTCTTTGTTGCAGCTTGAATGTAACATTGGCGCCATCTAGGGTGGGCAGCCCGGCATCACCCTGAGTGAAACATGTTGCCACCCGCCAAAGTGACAACACGCTTCCATTCTTTAGGATGGACTTGCAGTGATTCAGATAAAGGAGTGGTGAGGGCTGCATTTTGCAATAGCAAATTCCTGGAAGCCTTAGCTTTTCATAATAAGAAGCACCACTGTTAGCTGCTAGATTATAAAGTCGTCATTGAAAATTCCTTTGACGACGCGGGCCGGAGGCTGGCCCAGGAGGGGCTACGGTTGATCTGTGGGTGTGCGTGTGGGGGGGGGGGGGGGGGGGGGGGGGGGAGACCAGGCTGATCACATGGAATGTGAGAGGGTTGAATGGGCCGGGCAAGAGTTCCCGCGTGTTCGCCGCATTTGAGGAGCTTAAAGGCGGATGTGGCTTTCTTGCAGGAAACACACCAGATCGGGGAGCAAATCAGTCAAAGGAAAGGGTGGGTGGGTTAGGTCTTTCACTCAGGATTAGATTTGAAGATGCGGGGGGGGAGTGACGGTCCTGATGAAATAAGCGGGTGGCGTTTGAGTTGGGGAACATAGTGGCAGACCCCGGGGGAAGGTTTGTAATGTTAGGTGGGAAATTGGAGGCGATGCCGGTGGTTTTGGTGAATGTTTACGCCCCAAACTGAGACGTTGTAGAGTTTATGGAGCGTATAAACTCATGGGCCCATGGAGATTTGGTATGCCGAGGTGTGGGAATTTTTTCGTTTTCCTCCCATGTGCATAGGGTGTATTCCCAGAGAGACTATTTTGTGATGGACAGGACATTGTTGGCAGGGGCGGCCGGTTCGGATAACTCGGCGATTGTGGCTTCAGACCACGTGCTGCATTGGGTGGACTTTCAGGTGAACGGTGAGGGGGGTCAGCGCCCGCAGTGGAGGTCGATGTGGGATTACTGTTAGCAGATGAGGAGATTTGTGAGCGGGTGAGGGCTACTATTTGGGGATATGTGGAGTTGAATGACACAGGGGAGGTTTCGGCTGCCACGCTATGGGAGGCATTGAAAGCAGTGGGAAGGGAGCGGAGCGGGCGGAGATGGAGAGGTCAGTGGATAAGATCCTGCAGGTGAATAGGAGGGATTTGGGAGTGACAGAAACTCAGATGGAGTTTGGACTGATATCTACGGATAAGGCGATGGGGCAGTTGAGGAGGGCTGGGGAAAAAGTGATCAGGATGTTGGCACATCAATTGAGGAAGCAGGAGGCGGCGGGAAGATCGGAAAGGTGAATGGATAGGAGGGGGAACACGGTCTTGGACCTGGTGGGGGTGAATGGAGTATTTGAGGGTTTTAATAAGAGGCTATATGATTCGGAACCCCCCTCTGGGGTTGAGGGAATGAGGCACTTCCTAGATAGGTTGGAATTCCCTATGGTGGATTCCCGGTTGAATTTTATAAAATGTTTTCCGGGGATCTGGGGACCCTGCTGGTAAGGGTATTCGACGAGGTGAGGGAGCTCCCCCTACGTTATCGCAGGCCTCAGTCTCTTTAATTTTAAAGAAGGACAAGGACACGGAGCAGTGTGGGTCTTACTGGCCAATTTCATTGCTAAATGTGGACACTAAGTTGCTGGCTAAGATCTTGGCCTCACAATTTGGGACTTTCTGCCAGGGGTGATAGGGGAAGATCCGGCAGGGTTTTGTAAAGGGAAGGCATCTGTCAGCTAATATTAACCATTTGTTAGACGTTGCAATGGTGCCCGCGAAGTGTGGAGGTGACGGTCGCCAGGGGTGCAGAGAAGGCCTTTGACCGGGTGGAGTGGGACTATTTGTTGGAGGTGTTGGGCGGTTTGGGTTTGGGCAGGGGTTTGTGTATTGGGTCCGGCTGCTGTATCAGCCACTGACAGCGAGTGTGCGAACAAACCAGGTGAGTTCGGAGTATTTCAGGTTGCACCGTGGGATGAGGCAGGGATGCCCACTCTCCCCATTGCTCTTTGCCCTGGTGATAGAGCCACTAGCGATGGAGTATCATGTTTAGTGCTTAGAGTGCCATGGGATTGGCAGGGGATAGTGCGGAGTGGGTGGAGAATAGGGTCTTGTTGTATCCGGACGATCTATTGCTCTATATATCGAACCCTTTGAAAGGTATTGGGGGGAATATGGGCATATTGGAGGAATTCGGCTGGTTCTCGGGGTACAATTGAATATGGGGAAGAGTGAGGTTTTCCCGATCCAAGTGAGGGGGCAAGAGAGGAGGTTGGGGGAGTTGCCATTTAGTGTAGTGGGGGAAGCTTAAGGTATTTGGCATTCAGGTGGCACAGGGATGGGAGCAGCTGCACAAGCTTAATCTGGCTCAGTTGGTGGAGCAAATGAAGGGTCATTTAGGAGGTAGGATGTTCTCCCACTGTCGTTGGCGAGATGGGTTCAATCAGTGCAGTTGTCGGTTCCCCCGAGATTCTTATTTGTGTTCCACAATCTTCTGATCTTCATTCCAAAGGTTTTTTTTAAGAGTGTTAATGCACTGATTTGGGAGTTTTTCTGGGTGGGTAAAGCCCCGCGGATAAGGAAGGTGTTGCTGGAGCGGGGTAGATGGGGGGCCGGGTTGTTTCTTCCAAACTTGATTAATTATTATTGGGCAGCGCATTTGGCTATGGTTAGGAAGTGGGTAGTGGGGGAGTGGTCGGTATGGGAGCGGATGGAGGCAGCCTCTTGTAAGGACTTGGGTTTAGGGGACTGTTGTCAGTTAAACCTGGAAATGCTGGATATATTGGCATGGACGTTTTAGCAGTGAAGTGCCTTCACTTCCTCTTTTCTCACAATGGAAAGCACTTAACAGCTTTTGATGAGGTCAGGAACAAAGAACAAAGAAAAGTTCAGCACAGGGACAGGCCCTTCGGCCCTCCAAGCTTGTGCCAACCATGCTGCCCATCTAAACTAAAATCTTCTACACTTCCTGGGTCTAAAGAACAAAGAAAGAAAAATTGACAGGATTGACAGGAGCTGTCAATCATAGCTAGATGTTTATAAACATTGTGGTTAGGTTCAAAGCAGAGTATGTGAGATGCATACAAGCATGAAGGGAGATGAAAATAAACAATCCAGATACCTGGCTGTCTGGAAGATATTCCCCTACCAATTACATCCTACTAAAAGCTACTTCACTTTGAAAGTGAATAAAAGACTTGCAGATTAAATAATCTCATGGGGTTTACAGCCTTGTGATGTGGTTTTGGCTTTCTATTAAGTAACAGTTGCTGCTTTACCTCTAACTGAGGCAGCAGGTGTAAGGGACAAGTAAGTAAAAAAGCAGTGCATTTTCACTGTTTCTGTCTGGACTGTCCTTTAGCTTACAGCCAGGGGTGACTGATAGGGTGTCTTTGATATGGGGGCAGTTTGTTTTTGGAAAAATCTCTGATATGGTAAATCTCTGATAGGGGCCTCTGATATGGGGATCTGGTAAGGAAGTCTGATGGGGGACTTGATGGGGGGACCTGATGGGGGACCTGATGGGGGACCTAATTGGGGTCTCTGATGGGGGGGCATGTTGGGGTCTCTGATGGGGGGTCTGTTGGAGGTCTCTGATGGAGGCGTCCAATGGGCGTTTATGATGTGGGGGTCTGTTGGGCGTCTCTGATGGGGGGGGGGGGTCCTGATGGGTGTCTCTGATTTGGGTTTGGTGGGGGGGGTGTCAGTAGGTGGGTCAGGTCACCCTCATGGATTCTGTGGAGGGGGAGGAGGGGGTGACCCAGCACCTCCCGTGGTGGGGGAGAGACTCCTACTTGTCAGCGGTGGGGGTGAGGGGGGGGGGGGGCAGGTTTTTGCATTATGGAGGGGAGTGGGTCCAGTTGCCGGACCTCGGTGTCAAAATGGGGAGCCAATAGTGAGATTCGGATTGGAATCCCTCGAGCTCCCATCGTGAATAAATTAGCATGACAGGGGAGAGGGAATCGTTCCAGGGCGCCCGTCCTCATGCCAGCGTAGACCAGGAGCGATTCACCTCCGGCGGGAGATCATGGGGTGGAATTCTCCATTCCTGAGACTCAGTGTTGATGCTGGAACAGGGTTTGTGGTGTTGTACGACAGAAACACTGGCGCCGCGTCTGGACTGATTCAGTGACTGTTGAGGGGGCGTGCATCGACGCCACATGGAACACAATCGATTCCAATGGGAAACAGTCGCAGATTTGCTGGGTTCACGATTGACACTCAGGAGGCTGATAAGCTGCAGCTGCATATACACACTGCACTCCCCACACACACCATCGCAACATCGTGGAGAGCGGCACCCCCATTTCACCGACACTGGGCTGAGACCCTCCTGGATGGGGTGGAGGAGCGGTGGGCAACCCTGAACCCCGACCCGGGAAGGAGGCTGCCAGCCACGCCCGTTCACCGTGCATGGTGGCAAGGGGCAGTCAGCGCCACGATCAACACCATCTGCCCAGTGGTGGTATTGTTGATTCAGTCGAGTCAGACTGCCCATATTGGTCAATATGAATTTGTCTCCTCCGGGGTGTTGAAATAGTGCTCTTTGTTCTGGTACGTGACCCAAGCCTGGCTGGGAACAGCATACCAAATCGCACCCCGTTCTTGTAGAGGGCCGACTTCGCCTGGTTAAACTCAGCCTGGCGTTTTGCCAGATCTGCCCCAATATCTTGGTAAATTTGGATTTTGTGCCCCTCCCGGGTACTCGCTTTAGTCTGTCTTGCCCACTGCAGGATCCTCTCACAATCCTGATATCAGTGCAGCTTCGCGATGTCAGCCCTCGGCTGTTCCTCCGCCTTGGGTTTCAGTCTGTGACCTATATGCCCTGTCGATTTAAAAGTAATCTTTATTGTCACAAGTAGGCCTACATTAACACTGCAATTAAGTTACTGAGAAAAGCTCCGAGTCACCATATTCCGGCACCTGTTCGGGTACACAGAGGAAGAATTCAGAATGTCCAAATTACCTAACACGTCTTCCGGGACTTGTGGGAGGAAACCGGAGCACCCGGAGCTAACCCACGCAGACATGGGGATAACGTGCAGACTCCACACAGACAATGACCCAAGCCGGGAATCGAACCTGGGACCCTATTGCTCTGAAGCAACTCTGCTAACCACTGTGCTACTGTGCTGCCCACAAGCATGACTCTGATGGGATTCCAACCCACAACCTTTGAATTAGAAGTCCAACACATTATCTGTTGCGAGTTCTGGGGGGTTGGGGAAGCTATCTCTCCTGTCTAGGTTGCCCAGCATTTGGGTCTCTGCCCTCGATACATTCTGGCAAGCCCACAATCTGAATGTTCTGTCGTCGGGACCTGTTTTCTTGGTCCTCAACTTTCCCCTTTAAGTTCCCTTGGGCCGCCGCCAACCTACTAACTTCTGCTTCCAGGGTGATGATCCTGTCGCTCTGATCCATTAAGGCTTCCTTGAGGTCTTGTATTTTCCTCTCCTGTGCTTCCAACGTCTTCCACAACCCGTCGATCGTATTTTGTATGGTGACCATCGCCATGGTCACCGTGGCGCAGTTCCTTCATGAGGAAGGTCTTCCATTCATCTCCAAGTGGTTGGAGAGGGGCGGTGGGGAGGGAGACAGATACTTGGCTCATTGGTCTCCCTCTCTCCTGGGTAGCCGGGGACCCTTTGCCTCGTGGGTCCGCCACCTCGTCCGCCTGCTGCTCGTGCCCCTTTCCACCACTTGTGTCGTCCCTTCGACCCCTCAAGCTCCCAAGTTTGCTGGCATTTTTGCGTGATTGTTTTCTCCTTGCCGTTGAGGCTAATTTGCCATTGGATTTTTGAGCATAATTGGCCTCTCAGTGCCTATTTGGTTCTGGTCCAGTGGAGAGCTGCCTGTTGTGCGTCTGCTCACACATCACCATCACCGACAGTCTGCAAACCATGTTTACTCTATCTGTGGAGTGGATCGGATTGGCGTCGCTGCCGAGGCACCAGAGAATTGTGATTTGCCATGAATCCGGCGCTTGCCATGATTTCAGCGTTAAAACCGATTCTCTGCCCATGGGGCGGGATTCTCCGTAGCCCGACACCGAAATCGGGATCGGTGATCGGGCGGAGAATGGCTTCCAACACCGGAATCAGGGCAGATGGCGGTTTGATGTCAGTTGCCGATGCTCCGCCCCCTCCAAATTGGCATCATCGGGATGTGCGCCGCATGCAGTCGTAACACCGTTGGCGCGTTAAAACTATCTTTATAATAATAATCATCTTTACTGGTGTCACAAGTAGGCTTCCAAAAACATTGTAATGAAGTTACTGTGAAAATCCCCTCGTTGCCTGTTCGGGTACACTAAGGGAGAATTCAGAATGTCCAATTCACCAATCCACCAATTCCCGTAACAGCATCCCCGAACAGGCGCCGGAATGTGGCGTCTAGGGGCTTTTCACAGTAACTTCATTGAAGCCTACTCGTGACAATAAGCGATTTTCATTTCACCTAAAACGCACGTCTTTCGGGACTTGTGGCAGGAAACCGAAGTGCCACGCAGACACGGGGAGAAAGTGTAGAGTCCGCACGGATAGTGATCCAAGCGTGAATCGGGAGCCTGGTGCTGTGAAGCAACAGTGCTAACCATTGTGGTGCCATTTGGGAGCCACTGATGAGAATCCTGAGTAGAAACAAGCCCCGGGCCACAGGTCATGGCTCCTGCTCCACACACCAGAAATAAAATCTGGGAAAGTGGGTTCTCGAGGCAGGCATTGGCACAAAATGAACATCAAGAAGGGACCTCATGCCTGATTTAGGTGACCACTCGGAATGCCCCCCCCTCCCCCCAAAAAAAGGCCTGTTGAAAATTAGCAGCAGCCCGTAAACACGCACAGAACAGGCATGGGCTGTACCACTGCTAAATTTAATCAGCACTGCTTCCGTTTATTGCCTGAAAATCAGTGGGAACACTTACGCATTTCCACCTCAGAATATCCTAAGGATGCGAAATGTTCCGTATACAACAACTTTATATCGCATCTTTAATGTATTGGAACATATTTAAATTCTTCATTCCTTTGAATTCTTGTTGATGCCAACAGTGGAGAGAGGTAGTTGACATCTGAATGCAGCAAGCATATTAGACAGCCGAATACCGGCCTATATTATTTTAGACAACCTTAGCTGGTTGTTACGATTGCTTTGAATGCCCACAGTTGAGTGAGAGAAAGATCGGCCAGGCTTCCTTCTTTTTGTTCAGATCCAGTGACCCGTGTGATCTGTACTGGCGCATGACCAAGGTCAGCTTTTGGCTGTCACTTTCTCTTGCAGTAAAATAACTTGCCAACACTTATGTTCAGCCTCACACACGAGTAATGGCTCCTTGGGTTGAATACCTGAGAGCAGCTTAAGTGGTAGTTCTGGAACCCTACGCCAGCAAATAGTCACTGCCTTCAGATAAAGAGCAGAGACAAGTTCGCAAGGAAATACATACCTTACTTGGTCTAAACGAGGGAGAAATCAGTCCAAAACATAGACGTGGAGTTGATTTATATTTTCCGATGTTTTCTGCCATAGTGCTATCTGAGGTGAGATAATACCTGTGGGATAAATTCTCCATCAACGCCATTGCAAATGCTCAAGGTGTGGCACTCATACAGAGTGCTGGCATTCCTCACAGAGTGAGCAGTTCATGCACGGTGAGGTCAAGCATTGTACACTTTTTTCTTTCCGTATCTTGTTACTTATCGGTAATGTTTACCTAAGGCGAAAAAGGGACTTGAGAATAAAGATGAACTATTCTGTATTGTCCAGCGGAATCAGGAGACATGGCTGTGGCGATCTGCATCACTGTAGATACACAACGGGTTGATGTAAATACATGTAGACTAGCTAGACACTAGAGGGAGCACCAGAGACATGACACACAGACATTCAACCAATATGCCAGTAAAATAGGACACAAACAATGGGCATTCACGATACACACAGAGGTGACACTACCACAAAGCGGGCATTACACCAACCCATATAAAAGGACACAGCACACTTGATCTTCCTCTTTCCAGTGGAGATTCTCAGTGAGTACACAGGGTTGATTTGAAACATATCACACCCACCACGTGGATTGTAGCAGACTGGTTAGTCAGCCTGAGTCGCTATAGCAGGATTAACAGAAGAGTCGAATCCAAGTAGGAGAATTGTTAACTGTTTAATAAATATGTTAAAGCTATCTCCAAGTCTGAACATTCCTTTGTCAGAGTACACATCAAGGAAGCAGCTCATGCTACGTCAAGAGCATAACAAAACAATGGCCTCCACTGGTGATGGCGGATACTTTCTAATCTACAGAAGCAATGATTATCTCAATTTTAACTCCTTCTGTATCAATGCATGATGGGCTGCAGACGATCTGAAAGATGTCAAGGCAGCACTCGTTTATAGATCATAAAATTTACAGTGCAGAAAGAGGCCATTCAGCCCATTGAGTCTGCACCAGCCCTTATAAAGAGCACCCGACTTAAGCCCACACCTCCATCCTACCCCGTAACCCAGTAACCCCACCGAAACGTTTTGAACACTAAGGGCAATTTAGCACAGCCAATCCACCTAACCTGCACATCTTTGGACTGTGAGAGGAAACTGAAGCATCTGGAGGAAACCCACGCAGACATGGGGAAAAAGTACAAACTCCACAGCCACAGTGACCCAAGCCGGGAATCGACTCTGGGACCCTGGAGATATGAAGCAACAGTGCTAACCACTGTGCTACTGTGCTGCACTCTCTAAATGCTGCATGGGAATGTGAGTCAAGATATTGTTCCAGGTCTTTGGAGGGTGACTTGAACACAAAGAATACCATAAATTAGCTTGCAAGGCTAAGCTTGCAATAGTAAAATTTTGGGAATCTAAAATTGATGAATGGTGGGGATTGACGAATAAATGTCGCCATTCTTCCAATTGATCAGTTTCCACGTGTTATGAAGGAATGATTTTAAAATCTTGAAGATCAGCAACGTTCAAACTGGAGCACATAAGTTGCATCTGTTGTGCCATATTGCATATATACCTTTAAGGATGCATATTTTAAACTGCTGTCAATCATTGCCACCTCGGGCATGGTCTGATGTATTAGTCCCATGACTTGCAGCCAGTCGACAAGCAGCAGGTGTAAGATTCAGATGTACTAAACTTAGTTTCCAAGTTTACTACATTTGTATGTAGTCTTATCAGTAAATAAATAACTCACATTAATTTCACAAATCCACGTTGTGCGATTGGTATGTTTGTGTTGCAAAGAGTGTAACAAACTCCACCCTCTGAGTCCTGCCAATTTGACTCTTCTGCATTGTTGTTGGATGTTTGAATCATGTCGGCCTGGAGTAGGGTGCACAGTGGGTAGCACAGTTGCTTCACAGTGCCAGGGTCCCAGGTTCGATGGGCCGAATGGCCTTCTTCTGCACTGTAAATTCTGTGAAGTCTATGAAGTTTTCGAAAGAGTCGTTGATAACTTTTCTTTTAAATTTAGAATATCCAATTCATTTTTTTTTCCAATTAAGGGCAATTCAGCATGACCAATCCGCCTATCCTGCACGTCTTTCTGGTTGTGAGGGTAAAACCCACGCAGACACGGTTAGAATGTGCAAACTCTATACGGACAGTGACCCAGGGCTGGGATCGAACCTGGGATCTCGGCGTCGTGAGGCAACAGTGCTAACCATGCTGCTCCCGTTGATAAAGTTTTGATTAACCCTGAATCGGAACACCAAGGCACATTAACTTCCAGAATTTGAGCTATGCAAATGACTGGGTGCAGAAGGTTTTCCTCAGCTGAGCATCCCAATAAGTCCAGGAATCTTTAAGGGTATCAATATTCTATAAACAGCAATATAGCATAGAACATACATAGAACATAGAACAGTACAGCACAGAACAGGCCCTTCGGCCCTCGATGTTGTGCCGAACAATGATCACCCACTTAAACCCACATAACCCGTATACCCGTAACCCAACAATCCCCCCATTAACCTTACACTACGGGCAATTTAGCATGGCCAATCCACCTAAACTGCACATTTTTGGACTGTGGGAGGAAACCGGAGCACCCAGAGGAAACCCACGCACACACGGGGAGAACGTGCAGACTCCTCACAGACAGTGACCCAGCGGGGAATCGAATCTGGGACCCTGGCGCTGTGAAGCCACAGTGCTATCCACTTGTTCTACCATGCTGCCCAAATGCTGCGTGCTGCAAACAAAATGCTGCATGGATATAGTGGGTGGGATTTCGCCCCCTCCACCCCCACCGCACGTTGTGGATACCAGTGGCTTGCCATTGGCTTCTGGCGGGATCGTCGGTCCCTGTGGCTTTTTGCTGTTCCCTACGGGTTGTTCCTCCCGCCAGTAGGGAACCCACCGCAAGGGGGCAGACTTCAGCGGGAGCAGAAGACCTCCCTAGGCCTAGGCCCAGAACATCTTCCCCCCCCCCCCACTATCTTTCATGTGGCAAGGTTCTTTACAGAATCATAATAGACAAAATTGTCACTGAGTGAAAAAAGGAGGCAACAGTACGGGATGGTGGCGGGGGGGTGAGGGCGGGGGGGGGGGGGGGGGGGGGGGGGAGACAGATTTTAAGGGAAGTTTGAATGGAGAGATAGGTGGAGAGGTTTAGTTCAGGAATTCCAGAGTTCAGGATCTGCATGGCTGAATGCATGGACGCCCCCAGTAGCTCGACGAAAGTGGAGGGTGCACAAGATGCCAGGATTGGAGGGTTCTGGATATCGTCGGAGGCCTGGAGGAGGTTTGCAGATATAGAGTCACACAACGGTCACACCAGAGACAGAGGCCATTTGGTGATTTGACTCGTTTCATTTCCCTGTCCTTTCCCTGGAGCCCTGTAATTTCTTTCCCTTGAGGCACCTTCCAAACCCATGGATGCTCCCATCTAGAAGCAGCAGGTACATGGGAACACCATCACCTGCAAATTCCCCTCCAAGTCACACACAATCCTGATGTTCCAAAACTGCCGCCAGATCAAAATCCTGGAACACCCTCCCTGACAGCACTGTGGATGTACTTACACTACATGGACTGTATCGGTTCAAGAGGGCAGCTCAACATCACCTGCTCAAGGGCGATTATATGTGGGCAACTAAAATGCTGGCCTCGCCAATGGTGCCAATATGCCATGGAAGAATTAAAAAGGTGCTAATTAAATTTCTCTTTAAAAGCCATGATTGAATTCACTTCCACCATCCTTTCAGACAGTACATTCTAAATCATAATCTCTGACCATTTGAACAAAACTTTCCTCCTGTCGTCTTTTCCAAGCACTTATCTGTTTCTTGACCCTTATGTCAATGTGGATAGCTTCTCTCTACAGATAGAAATAGGGAGCATCAACGTTGTTTGCACATAAGGATGAGAATAAGATGAATTATTGTGAAATAATTCAACTATAAACCAGGGGCGGGATTCTCTGCGAACCAGGAGGGCGGGGCACTCCGGCGCCGAGGAGTGGCGTGAACCACTCTGGCACGGGCTGCCCCGAAGGTGCGGAACACCTTCAGGGGTTAGGTCGGCGGCGGAGTGTTTGGCGCCACGCTAGCCGGTGCGGAAGGGCTTGGCGCCACGGCAATCGGCGCCGAAGGGCCTCGCCAGCCGGTGAGAGTTAGTGCATGTGCAAGAGCTCCAGCGTTTGCTGGCGCCATCCCAGCGTATGCACAGGGGGGGGGTTCTTCTCCGCACCAGCCATGGCGGAGGTTGACAGCAGTCGGTGTGGAGGGAAAGAGTGCCCCCACGGCACAGGCTCGTCCGTGGATTGGTGGGCCCCGATCGCGGGCCAGGCCACAGTGGGGGCACCCCCCCTCCGGGGCCTGATTCCCCTGTGCCACGCACCCCCCCTCCCCTGGAGGATTCTGCAGGCCGCCCGTGGAGCCAGGTTCCACTGGTAAGGACCTGTTGTAATTTACGCTGGCGGGACCGGCCAAAAATGGGCGGCCACTCGGCCCATCACGGAGCGGAGAATCGCCGGGGGGTGGCAGCTGCCAAAGGCCCCCGACCGGCGCGGCATGATTCCCGCCCCCGCCAAAACCCCGGCGTCGGAGAATTAAGCAGCCGGCGGGGGTGGGATTCACGCCGCCCCCCCCCCCCCCCCCCCCCCCCCCAGCGATTCTCTGACCCGGCGGGGGGTCGGAGAAAACTGCCCATGGAGTTCTAAGATTAAAAGAGTGATTTGCCTCTGAAGTAGGGATTAAAAATAAAAAGCAGACTTCACGTGCTAGGAAAGGTTAAAAAGTTTATAACCATGTCTGGGTACAATTGTGTGTTCAAGGGCAACAACATCCTGTGGCATAGGATATATTTCATTCCATAGTATATCCTCTAACACAAGGCAGTCCTGAAAAAACAAGAACTGGGCTCTGCATCACCTCAGCAAGTCATTGATAAATTATAAGTTAATACACTTTCTGAAGGGCAACTAGGGATGGGCAATAAATGCTAATCTAGGCAGCATCACCCACATCCCGTAAAATGAATTTAAAAAAATCTAACAAAGGGTAATATTACGGATAATCCTAAACAATTTGAATGAAAGTGAAAAATTGAATGTAGTGACCATTACCTGCACCTCTTAGCATCCTGTTTGCTTGAAGGATAGTGATTACAATGAAGGATGTTGATGAAATTGAAGGATATTTCCCAGTATGCGCTCAACAAGCTTCCTGCTGGTTCAATTCTTTTATAGTACAATATTGGACACACACAGTAGTGTTGAACCTCCAGGTCTCTGTTTCTCACAAGAGATCAAATGGTTATGTATCAAACAAACACTCTTCACTGAAAATATGATTCAACACAATTTAACACAATTTTATTCACTGGACTTCAATCAAATATGTGACAATAAGTGATTATTATTATTATTAAATATACTATGTATTAAAAGCTTATGCTATACAAATGATTACAATTTGTCCCAAGACACATGTAACTTTAGACATAAGTTAGATATTGCCCCATTAGAACTGGCCAAGTTCTTTCTTCTTCGGAGGTCTCTTCTGTTCTTCAGTCAGGATGTTGTATGTGCGATATTGGTCCCAGGACACGCTAAATGAAATGAGTCAAGAGCTGTGTATTTATGCCTCCTGCGTGTGCGTTTCATGAAAGGGGTCATGACTGCTCCAAGAGCACAACGGGCCAAATGAGCTGCTTCTTCTAACCACATGGGCAGCACGGTAGCACAGTGGTCATCACCATTGCTTCACAGCTTCAGGGTCCCACGTTCAATTCCCGGCTTGGGTCACTGTCTGTGCGGAGTCTGCACATTTTCCCGTGTCTGCGTGGGTTTCCTCCAGGTGCTCCGGCTTTCTTCCCCAATCCAACAATGTGCAGGTTAGGTGGATTGGCCATGCTAAATTGCCCTCAGTGCCCAAAAAAGTTAGATGGGGTTACTGGGTTACGGGAATAGGGGTGGAGGTGTGGGCTTAGGTATGGTGATCTTTCCCGGGCCGGTGCAGACTTGATGGGCTGAATGGCCTCCTTCTGTCTGTAAGTTCTATGATCTATGATCAATGATCTACATGGTCACATTCAGACATTGTCGATTCAAGGTGTCGACTTGTGCAGTTACAAGTTCCTGTTTTTGCACTTTACAAACTGTCCTTAGATTGGTCATTCAAAGGTCCATGGATATGTCTGATTGCTACATTCCCGGCTTTGATCCATTAAACAATGGTATTTTGGATCACAATTAAACATCCAGAAATTCCTCAGCCAGCTTCATGTTTGCACATGGATATATATATCATACTTATTGTCTAAGCTACGTTACACAGTTCGTTATTTTTTAACAATTCACTTCTCATAAGCTTGACAATTCTCACACAGATATATGTTTAGCATTGGTTTACAACTTTTAGGATAAGTCCTTAAGTGATTATCTCTAAACCGTCTTATTCATAGTCAACTACAACAGACATCACTATTCCCATCGCATCTTATACATCAAAGCCTGGAATGGCATGTTCTTTTGGATCATCATCTATGTCTAACATACTCTCCAATTTCTGCACAAACAAATTCCATTTCCTATTTCTTTTACATCGTAATTCTCCAATATTTAAATATCATCAAAGTATACGTTTGATATACTAGTATGAAAACCATTATAATGATAGTAACGTGAGAAACAATCCCTATCCAAGGGTGAATCTGTACATTTGTATTCCAGTTCCAAATATCATCCCATTTTTATGGCTGTGGTTAAGTTGGCCGCTTGCACATTGTTCATCAGTTGTTGTACAACTTTTTCATGACTGAAAAAGTTCTGAAAAAGGTTCTGATAGATCCAATCCCGAGGCAGCTTCAATCCCCCTCAGTTCCGCCTCGTCATTGGGACATGTGATGTGAATCCAGTGGAACTGGCTGCAGTATTTCTTCCTAACATTAGTACAAAGGGTAGCACCATATTCTGTGTTGAGTTATTTTGCTTTACTGTTTTCCGCATCATTGTTTTTCGGGTTCTGTTCATTCTTCCCACTATCCTGCTGGATTGTGGATGATAGACTATATGGAACTTCGGATTGATTCCTAATAGTGCTATTAAGCTATGCATTATTTGAGCTGTAAAGTGAGTACCTTGGTCAGATACAATACTACGGGGCAAACCCTAACGGGTAAACACCTGTTCTACCGAGATCATGACTGTGATCTTGGCTGTATTTGTTCTGGTGGGGAAGGCTCCTACGATTTGGTAAATGAGTTACCACTAGGATGTACTTGCATCTCTCTTTACAGGGTGGCAAAGGACCAACATAGTCAATCTGTAAATTTGTCCATGGTCCTTCCACGAATCAGGTATGCCTTTATTCTCCTTTCTTTGCATAGTGGTCTGGATTATTTTGTGCATGCAATTTTCTATTTAATGTTTCACATCTTTGTCATAATTTGGCCATCAACATAAATTTCCAATATTGTCAGCGGTTGTGTCAATTCCTTGATGCCTGTGCCCGTCATGACACTGGTAATTGATTTGGTTTTTATCTTGGGTAGGTACCAAGTACCCTCCTTCTTTTGGTACCAGGCCATTCTTAATTTCTAATTTATTTTTTCCAACTCTAGTAGGAGTCAGGCATATCACCTTCTTTGATTGAGGTAATGTCTTTAGCTTCCCTTTGGGCTGCTTCAAGATCCTCGATCTTGATTTGGTTAGTGACTACTGCGCCAATTTTTTCTGTTCGTTCGGGAGTAGGGAGTTGCCATGGGATCCCATCACGGGCACCCTGTTTTGCGAACTCATCTGCTCTTATGTTGCCAGCTGGAGAAGACCTGTGATGGGCCTTTACCTTAATGATGCCATATAGGGAGCTGGTTTAGCACAGGGGGCTAAATAGCTGGCTTGCAAAGTCGAATAATGCCAGCAGCGCGGGTTCAATTCCCGTACCGGCCTCCCCGAACAGGCGCCAGAATGTGGCGACTAGGGGCTTTTTACAGTAACTTCATTTGAAGCCAACTTGTGACAATGAGTGATTATTATTATTATTATTACTCTCAACCTTGTGTTTGGGATAAGATCTATTTAAGGAGAGGGGCAGAGAGTGAAGTTTTACCATCTGCAGAACTGAAGCCTCTGGTTTCCCATAGGGGTAAGAAATCTATTAGGCTGTTGCACACATCCATACTATCTGACTGGATATCTGTTGGCATTGGAAAACATTGATGTAAACTTACAACGTAAACCCCAGCTACTAGTTCAGTTGCTTGTGGGCTCAGAGTGCTGGGTAGCTTGAGGGCTAATTTATGTACCATATTTTCTTTTGAATTTTCAACACATATGCCACATCCTGTTTTGAGGACACCATCCCCCACACTGGAGGCGCCGTCGACAGACATGTTTAATCAATGGGTTTGGAGCTCTTTCGGACCCAGGCCTTTCTCTTCCTCTGTTGTTTTGTTGTTTGCTTTAGTGATTGTTTGGTGAGTGGCTTTTGCCTTGCCACCTCCCCCATTTTGTTTTGGCACAAAGTGACCCCTGGGATCCTCTGCTGCCAAATGTGGCACTTGTGTGGCTCCCCACTATAATTCAAACCGTCTGCCAAGAGGGTGGGTGTTTTGGTTCCTTTTATAGCTGTGTCCTGTCCCTGGAGAATCAGAGTCCCGTGGGCAATGCAATTTTGGCTCACTGTACCATCTTTTATTCTTCCGTCTAATAGCAATTGGAGAAGGGTGTGTTCTGTTAGAATGGGAAACGGATTTAATCCAGTTATGAATGCGAGCCCAAAATACTGTAAGTATACGTCTGTCGCAGACTGCAAAACCTTGTTCCACAATAGAGAGTAACTTAGATGCATAGGCAATAGATTCCAATCTCCCAAGCCAGTCCTGCAATAAGGCCACCAAAATGGTGCTTTTAGTGGCTGCTGCCTCCAGCACAAAGGTTAGTTCAGGGTCAGAGGCCTGCAGGGCTGGTGCCTTAGCTGATGCATGATCAATTGCACAAAGACTAAGGTTGGGTACAACCGTGGCTTTATTGCAGTCAGATACGTGGCCTCCTGCTGCAGCTGGTGAAATGGCAGATCAATAGAGGATACGCATATTTATACAGCTCCTACTGGGCGGAGCCAGCCGTCAGGGGCTACCGGTGAACCTGTAGTACAGGTCCTTCCTTACATCCACTAATACAGGTTGACACAGTGGTTCACCACATTCACCCCCTGTTAAAAATGAGTCGGCGGGGGTGGTGTGGAACTATATACAGCATTATATACAGCGTTGAAAATTATGTACAGTGTCTTCGGAAAGAAGGGGGGGAGAAAAGAAATGACCATTTTGACAGCCCGTGAGGTTCAGTCAATCCGGTGCTTTGACGATTCGCTGGGAGCGACGTAACGGTGGCGGCGATGTCGGTGCTGGTGCTGGCCTGCTGTCAGATGACTCCAGGAGCATGCCAGAATCTTCTTCATCCTCTTGCGTGGGTAGGGGAAGGAGGGATGGGCCTGGTGGGGTTAATGTTGGCAGTGCCGGGGGAGGGGAGGATGGCGCCTGGGCGGGGAAGTGTGTTTGGTTGGAACCTGACAGTGCCAGGTCCCTGAGGGAGACAGTATCTTGGCGGCCGTCGGGGAACTCCACGTAGGCATACTGGGGGTTGGTGTGGAGCAAGTGTACCCTGTCCACCAACGGGTCCGCCTTGTGGGGTCGGACGTGCCTATGGAGCAGGACCGGTCCTGGAGCTACGAGCCAAGTCGGGAGTGACACCCCGATGTGGACATCCTGGGGAAGGTAAAAAGACGTTCATGGTGTGTGTTATTTGTGGCGGTGCACAGTAGTGACCAGATGGAGTGTAGTGCAACAGGGAGGACCTCCTGCCAGCGAGAGGCTGGGAGGTTTCTGGACCGTAGGGCTAGCTGGACGGCCCTCCATATCGTCACGTTCTCCCTCTCTATCTGCCCGTTTCCCCAGGGGTTATAGCTGGTCGTCCTGCTGGAGGCGATACCCCTGCTGAGCAGGAACTGACGCAGCTCATCACTCATGAATGAGGATCCCCGGTCACTGTGGATGTAGGAGGGGAACCCGAACAGAGCGAAGATTGTGTTGAGGGCCTTGATGACGGTGGCAAACGTCATATCGGGGCATGGCATGGCGAAGGGGAATCTGGAGTACTCATCGACCGCACTGAGAATATACGTGTTGCAGTCGGTGGAGGGGAGGGGCCCTTTGAAAACCACGCTGAGGCGTTCAAAGGGGCGGGAGGCCTTCACCAGGTGCGCAAGGTCCGGCTGGTAGAAGTGCGGCTTGCACTCTGCACAGACCTGGCAGTCCCTGGTCCATACTTCCTCGACGGATTAGGGGAGGTTGCGAGCCTTGATGAGGTTGTACAGTCGTGTGATCCCCGGGTGACAAAGGCTGTTGTGTAGGGCCCGGAGTTGGTCTACTTGTGCGCTGGCACATGTACCTCGGGAGAGGGTGTCTGGGGGCTCGTTGAGTTTGCCGGGGCAATACAAAATCTCGTAATTATAGGAGGAGAGCTCGATTCTCCACCGCAAGATTTTATCGTTTTTGATCTTGCCCCGCTGTGTGTTATTGAACATGAAGGCTACCGACCGTTGATCAGTGAGGAGAGTGAATCTCCTGCCGGCTAGGTGATGCCTCCAATGCCGCACAGCTTCTACGATGGCCTGGGCCTGTTTTTCGACGGATGAGTGCCGAATTTCTGAGGCATGAAGGGAGCGGGAAAAGAATGCCACGGGTCTGCCTGCCTGATATAGAGTGGCGGCAAGGGTGACATCTGAAGCATCGCTTTCTACTTGGAAGGGCAGTGTCTCATCTACTGCGTGCATCCCGGCCTTGGCTATGTCTGCTCTGATACGGGTGGAGGCCTGTTGTGCCTCGGCCGTGAGGGGAAATTGGGTGGACTGTATGAGTGGGCGGGCCTTGTCCGCATAGTTTGGGACCCACTGAGCATAGTAGGAGAAGAACCCCAGGCAGCGTTTGAGGGCCTTGGGGCAGTGGGGGAGTGGAAGCTCCATGAGGGGGCGCATGCGGGTGGGATCAGGCCCCAGAACTCCGTTCTGGACTACATAGCCGAGGATGGCTAAGCGGGACATGCTGAACACATACTTCTCTTTATTATACGTAAGGTTGAGAAGAGTGGCGAAGCGGAGGAATTTAGCAAGGTTGGCATCGTGATCTTGCTGATCATGGCCGCAGATGGTGACATTATCTAAGTACGGAAACATGGCCCGCAAACTGTACCGGTTGACCATTCGGTCCATCTCCCTTTGGAAGACCGAGACCCCGTTAGTGATGCCAAAGGGAACCCTAAGAAAGTGATAGAGCCGACCGTTCGCCTCGAAGGCAGTGTATGGACGGTCCGATTTATGGATGGGGAGCTGGTGGTAGGCGGATTTCAGGTCAATTGTTGAGAAGACACGGTATTGCACAATCTGATTGACCATATCAGATATGCGTGCGAGGGTGTATGCGTCGAGCTGCGTATACCGATTGATGGTCTGGCTGTAGTCCATGACCATTCTGTGTTTCTCCCCAGTATTAACGACTACCACTTGGGCTCTCCAGGGGCTGTTGCTGGCCTCGATGATACCCTCCCGAAGCAGCCTCTGGACCTCGGACCTGATGTAGGCCTTGTCCTGGGTGCTGTACCGTCTGCTCCTGGTGGCAACGGGTTTGCAATCGGAAGTTAGATTGGCAAAGAGGGAGGGGGCCAACCTTTTTTTTTTTTTTTTATAAATTTAGATTACCCAATTATTTTTTCCAATTAAGGGGCAATTTAGCATGGCCAATCCACCTACTCTGCACATTTTTGGGTTGTGGGGGCGAAACCCACGCAGACACGGGGAGAATGTGCAAACTCCACACGGACAGTGACCCAGAGCCGGGATCGAACCTGGGACCTCAGCGCCGTGAGGCGGTTGTGCTAACCACTAGGCCACCGTGCTGCCCCCAGAGGGGGCCAACCTTGAGGGTCACGAGGCCGCAAAGGGTGAGTGGAGGATGGGGCCCTCCATTTGAGGGTGAGGCTCTGAAGATTGCACTGAAAATCCAGGCCCAGCAATAGTGCAGCACAGAGATTAGGAAGGATGCAAAGATTGAAACCGCTGAATTCTACGCCCTGGACAGTGAGAGTGACCGTGCAGAACCCTCGGATCGGGACACAATAGGATCCGGAGGCCAGGGAGATCCGTTGATTGGCGGGGTGGACCGCGAGGGAGCAGCGCCTTACCATATCCATGTGTATGAAGCTTTTGGTGCTCCCAGAGTCCAGTAGGCAAGAGGTTGCGTGGCTGTTGATTTTCACCATTGTTGAAGCGGTGGCCAAGTTGTGTGGACGAACCTGGTCCAGCGTCATCAAGGCAAGCTGCGGGTGATCGTCAGAGGTTTCAGATGGAGAGTGTTGGCGGCCCAGGTCATGGGATGTCGTTGGCGTTCCTGCCCCGTGGGGAAGACAAGATGGTGGCGTCTGAAGGTCCTGCGGGGAACAAAATGGCGGCGCGCATGGGGCGCACATTGCGGGGCGGGACAAGATGGCAGCGCCCATGGGCCGCACGTTAGCGGAGCTGGACAAGATGGCGGCGCCCATGGGTCGCACGTGTACTGAGGGGAGGAAGATGGCGGCGCCCACTGGCCGCACGTGGCCCCGGGAGGAGAAGATGGCGGCGCCCATTGTGCATTTCGCAGGGGGGGCGATAGCGGTGACTGCACGGGCCTGGCACACTGCGGCGAAGTGGCTCTTTTTGTTACAAGACTTGCAAGTGGCAGTGAGGGCCGGGCAGCGTTGGCGGGGGTGCTTCTGTTGACTGCAGTAGTAGCAGCGGGGACCCCCGGATGCGCGGATTGGCATGTGCGCAGGCGTATTGGCTAGAGAGGGGAGGTCGTTTGCGGGGTCCAGGAGGGATTGGAGGGGTGGGCCGCGCGGCGAGAGGGGTAGGCCTGAAAATTACGGGAGGCGACCGTCATGGAGAGGGCTAATGTTTTTGTCTCCACTAGGTCGAGCGTGGTCCCTTCCAGCAGTCATTGTCGGATGAGGTCCAACCCAATCCCCGTTATGAACGCATCGCGCATTAGTAGATTAGAATGTTCGGTGGCCGTAACGGCCTGACAGTCACAGCCCCGGATGAGTGGGATTAGGGCCCGCCAGAAATCTTCTATGGACTCACCAGGGAGTTGAGAGCAAGTGGAGAGTACGTGCCTGGCGAAGAGCGTGTTCGCTTTCTGCGCATAATTCTCTTTTAGGAGTGCCATGGCTTCCGCGTAAGTCGGGGCGTCCTGGATCAACGGGAACACGCTTGAGTTCAACCTGGCATACAGGACCTGTATCTTCTGAGCCTCCGTCGGTGTGGGGTTCACTGCGTTGATGGCAAGCTAGCCAGTGATTAAAGTCCTTTCTGACGTCAGGCGAGTGCGGATCAAGCAGCAAGCGCTCTGGTTGATTCTGATATCCATCTTGTTTGAAAATCTGGCTGCAATAAATTGATGCACGATAAATTGCACAAAGGTTAAGGTTGGGTACAACTGTGGCTTTATTGCAGTCAGATGTGTGGCCTCCTGCTGCAGCTGGCGAAATGGCAGATCAATGGAGGACAAGCATATTTATACTCCTCCTACTGGGCGGAGCCAGCCGTCAGGGGCTACCGGCGAACCTTTAGTACAGGTCCTACCTTACATCCCCTAATACAGGTGTACAGTGGTTCACCATATTAGCTAGAACTTGCTTTAGTTTGTGTAAGACTTGGGTGTGATGTTCTTTCCATTCCCACAGGGTGTTTTTCTTTAATAGGTCTGATAAGGGAGCAGCTTTGGTCGCAAATCCATCAATGTGATTTCTACAGTAACCTACCAGGCCTAAAAATGATTCGATTGATTTCAAATTAGTTGGCGGTGGCAATTAGGCAATTCTTTTTATTCTACCTCCTTCTATTTCTCATTTTCCATATGTAATGGTTGTTCCCAGGTAGGTGACCTATGATTCCATGATCTGAGCCTTCTTGGGGTTCACTTTTAAACCCAATTTGTTTAAAGGGTTCAATAATTCGCTGAGCAATTGCAAATGTTCTCCCCATACGAACGTTGGCGGAGTTGCTGATGGTGCCGAGGATGGTCAGAGGATACAACAGGATATAGATAGATTGGAGACTTAGGCACAAAAATGGCAGATGGAGTTTAATCTGAACAAATGCGAGGTGATGCATTTTGGAGGATCAAATCAAGGTCTGAATTATACTGTAAATGGCAGAACCCTTAGGAACATGAACATCGAGAGGGGTCTGGGCATACAGGCCCACAATTACCTAAAAGTGTTTCATTTTGTAGTTAGGGCATCATGGTCGGCACAAGTTTGGAGGGCCGAAGGGCCTGTGCTGTACTTTCCTTTGTTCTTTCTGCCTGCAGATCATCTACATACTGTACTAGGCATTCTGACTTTGAGAATCTGGTTAAGCCTTGTGTCAACCTTTGGAGAAATATTGAGGACGAGTTGTGGAACCCTTGAAGTAGGCATGTCCAAGTATACTGTTGGTCCTGGAAGGTAAAAGCAAATGTGTACGGACACTGCCTGTTCAGTGGAATAGACCAGAATCCATTACTAACATCAAAAACTGTGCAATTTCTACCTGAGGACTTTGTTTCACCATTCCTTCGGGGCTTATTGCCACCACTGGTGTGATTCGGGGGAGTTACATTATTAAGCTCTCTATAGTCCATAGAAATATAGAAACCTAGAAAAATGGGGCAGGAGGATGCCATTTGGCAACTTCCTTTTCAGCTGGCTGAGGAGAGCCATACTGCGTCTGTGGTTTGGGGTCAGCCCCTTTATCGTAACCCGACCTTCCATTCTACCGCAGTCTTGCTTGCTCAGGGCGAAGACGTTTTTATGCCTGTCTATTAGTTTCTGAACTATTTTTTTATCTGATATTTCCTGTGGTTTAACTCAAAGCTGTCCAACTGTGCAAATTCTCTCACTGCATTCCTCGGAGGATATTTTTTTTGGGGGCCTCTTCCGAGTCTTCCATGTACCACACACAACAATATACAGGGTCAAATAATAAACCGCTTTTCTTCATAAAGTCTGAGCCTATATGTGCTCTGCCTCAGGGTGTAATTTTACTAAAATAGCTGGGTGATTATTGATGTGTTGGGTAAGCTGGGTCTGCGAGGACTGCGTTTACTGCAGTGGTGAGAGAGACAGGCTTCCAACACTTGAAGAAATACAACTCGATTTTATTGAACTCTTAACTATCATACATACTTTAACTGTGGGTTGACACTATGCTGACTTGACAGGAGACCTGAGGCTAACCTGACCAGACTATCTTACTATCACATGGTGTTTGTTCTAGTTGTTGCTCACGGGCTCTGACTGTCTCAGAGGCTGGATCCCGAGAGAGCGGGAAAACTAGTGCCCTCTGGCTTTATAGTGGCCGTGTCCTGTCTGGTGATTGGCTGCTGTGTTCTGTGTGTTCACTGGTCATCCTGTGTGTCCATCACTGCCTGTCTGTGCACCATCATATATCTGTGTGTATTTTATGACAATTATATACCATGTTTCCTAGTCTAAATTTTAAAGCTTGAGTTTCAAATCCCTTCTGAGAGTGGCCAGTGAATCTACTCAGTATTATTGTTCTGTTGGTTTTCCAATGTGGGTCAGTCTCATGGGCCGTATTAAGGGTAGGGCAGGAACCTCCAGTTTCCCATAGAAATTTGACAGTGTGGCCTCCTACCTCTCCTTCTACGAGTGGACATCCTACACTATCCCACTTGGTTTTACAGAACCAAACAGGAGAAGCCTGACAACATCATGCACTATTTTGATTCTGATTTTTACGTGGTCCAGAGGGGCCATTTTAATAGTCACTGGAGTACAGAGGTGCCATTGACTGACCATTTCTTGGTGGACCCTCCGAGGGGCAATTGTGGCCTTCTATTCTGTGGCCCTTGTTGCTGGGGTCGATGGCCAATCCTTGCATAGTGCCCTTTGCCACCACAAGTATAACACTGATCACTGGGGCCAGTTCCTCTTTGTCCCTGGAGATCCTCCTTGAGGTCTAGAGTTCGGGCTGCCTCTGGCTGTTTTGCTGTTACTTGGAGGTGGGGGAGGGGGGCCCTCGGCAGTTCCTGTTGGTAACCTCCTCTTTCTTTTCATCATCCCTCATTTCTGCAATGGGGGCATTGGTTCCGGAGGGTATTTTGTCTTCTTTGTTTTCCAAGATCTTGTTTGACTCCCTTTCCAAGCTCTAGTCATTCTCTGAAGTATCCAGGCTTCTTTATGTGTTGGGGTCAAATGTGGGGGTCAAATAATTCTATCAAATTTCTTGACCCTTCTAGGGTCCTTCTCGGATCCTATTAGGGTCCTTGCCGCTGACCTAGACACCTATCTAAGTTGTGTCTGAGTATATTTAGTCCAACGACCGCATTAAAATGAACCCACATCTATTTGCAAACACTGAGATATTCTCCCTTTCTTTGTCTACACTTGTTTAGATTACCTTTGAGATCACACCCATCACTTCCCACAGCTTGTAGAATAGCTACTTTCATTGCGGCTAGCGTATCTACCCCCCCAACTCTGAGGATAGGGTAAGGCTGAGAGAAATACTGACCCGAAACACATTAACAGCAGTTTATTTTCTTCATTGTCATTTAATCCATGTAATATTCTTTGCTGGTTAGTTTTTTTGAAACAATTCGTACTGAATTTTATGTCACGATGTAACATTCAAAGCTGTGGGCAAAGGGCTGGCAAGTGGGATCCGTTGGGCAGGTCAGGCCTTTCATGCGTTGGTGCAGACTCGATGGGCTGAAGGGCCTCTTCTGCACCGTAGTATTCTGTGAATATCTTTAGGACCGAATTCTGATATTTTGCTAGGTATTTTCAATAACTGGTTTACTGTATATGGTGGGTCTATAAACTGTGAGGTCCACCCGAAACCTGAGGGTTTGTCCTTCGGGTAGTTAGCGAGTCCATCGGGATTTCTGCACTAGGTGCAGAGGGTTCTGGACTGTCAGTCCAAGGCAGGGGTGGTCCCCAGAATCTTCCATCATTACATCTACCTGCTTCCTCTTTTCGGTCACTCCAGACAGTTAATATTATCCTCATCACTGTCGACTTCCTCTTTTTCCCCAAAGGCGCATATTGTGCCTCTCTATATTTGTAACTGGGATTTTAATTTACCAATTTCCCTTTGACATTTAGAATGGTGTGCAACATCACATCTGCTCTGAACATTATCTGAACGCAACACAGTGATTATTATTTCCAGAGTTTCAATTTGATCTGTCAATTTAGTTACTTCCTTCTGATCTACTTCTTTGTCACAAAGTGCACTACCCTTTTCCTCGAAAGCCCTTTCGCAATGAGCTTGGGTCTGACTCATCTGTATGAAAGCGTCTTGGGCGCGGTTCTCCGCAAATGCGGAGAGTCGTGAAGGCTGCCGTGAAACCGGCCATGTCTCACGGCAGCCTCCGCGCCCCCTCGCGGGACCCGATTCTGCTCCCCGGCCGGGGCTAGCACGGGGCCCCGCGAATTTCGCTAAGCCCGCGCGCCAAAGTTAACGACGGCTGACACAAATGATGACGTCAGCCGCGCATGCGCGGATTGGACGGCTCCAACCCGCGCATGCGCGGATGACGTCATCACGCATATGCGTGAACCCGCGCATGCGCGGGCCATTATGCCCCTCAGCCACCCCGCGGACTGATCTAGCGGGGCAGCGGAGGAACAAAGAGTGCGCGGGGTTCGTACCCGCTGCCTGCGATCGGTGGGCACCGATTGCGGGCCCATGGCACCCTTGGCACGGCCGTGCCAATCAGTGCCATGGTTCCCCAGAACGGCACTTTGCGGCCATTTTCACGAACGGTGAGATCAGGTGTGTTGGAGTTCGTGAAAACGGGCGTAAAGGCCTGGGAAATCGGCCCATCGGCCAGGGGAGAATCGCTGCTCGCCTTTTTTTACGGCAAGCAGCAATTCGTGATGTAGGGCGGCCGTGGGGGGGGGGGGGGGGGGGGGAGAATAGCGGGAGGTCGGGAAAAATATCGGGAAGGCCCTCCCGCTATTCTCCGACCCGTCGTGGGGGGCGGAGAATCGCGCCCCCCGTGTGCCTTGCGTTTTTGTTCTGCTTCAATTTTCTAAGTCTGCTTTATCTTGTTTCGGTTTTCCTATTTCTTCCCATCAATCTAGCGGGCTAATCATTGCACTTGCTCAGCTGCCGCACACAGCTGGC
The DNA here is from genome assembly GCF_902713615.1 of Scyliorhinus canicula. Classification (NCBI taxonomy): domain Eukaryota; kingdom Metazoa; phylum Chordata; class Chondrichthyes; order Carcharhiniformes; family Scyliorhinidae; genus Scyliorhinus; species Scyliorhinus canicula. The sequence goes on along the minus strand of NC_052153.1, from coordinate 179,838,443 downwards.
ATAGCGATCTCTTTGATTAACCTTCTTTTTTTATTTCTTTGACAATCTCTGGCGGTGTCCCAATGCTCCTCTCCAGAGGCCCGGCACCCGCAGTTGTTTTTCTACAAAATCTAGCCATGCGGGTCATTTTTCTCTCAAGTAGTTCTCTAGTATTGATCCCCAACTTAAAGCTGCCATGCTGATCATCAGCTTTTGTTTGCCGTGTTCCGAATTTACAACAAGGTTCCTGTAATGCGACCTACTTGCTATCTCAATTTGGACAATTTTAGAGACCTGCCACTTGTGCACTCAGTTTATACCCTGGACTTAGTGTGGGGAATTTGCCCTCATAACTTCCAGCGCAAGCTAAGTTCACAGATAAAGGTTGGTTCGAGCTCTGGACTTTGCTTCATTCAGGGCCAACCCAGAAGGAGACGCCAAAAATAGGGGGCGCGATTCTCCGCAAATGCGGAGAGTCGTGAAGGATGCCGTGAAACTGGCCGTGTTTCACGGCAGCCTCCGCGCCCCCTCCTGGGACCCGATTCTGCTCCCCAGTGGGGCCCCGTGAACCACGGCATCGCCAAGGGTAACGGCGGGTGGACGCGCACGATGACGTCAGTCGCGCATGCGCGGATTGGACGGCTTCAACCCGCGCATGCGCGGGGCGTCATGCCCCTCAGCCGCCCCGCAGACTGATCCAGCGGGGCAGCGGAGGAACCCGCTGCCCACGATCGGTGCCCACCGATCGCGGGCCCATGCCACTCTTGGCGGCCGTGCGAATCGGTGCCATGGTTCTCCAGAACGGCACTTTGCGGCCGTTTTCACGAACGGTGAGAGCTGGTGTGTTTGCGTTCGTGAAAACGGCCGTAAATGCCTGGGAACCCGGCCCATCGGACAGGGGAGAATCGCTGTTCGCCGTAAAAAAATGGCGCGCAGCGATTCGTGTCGTGGGGCGGCCGTGGGGGGGGGGGGGGGGGGGGGGGGGGGGGGGGGGGGGGGGGGGGGGGGGGGGGGGGGGGGGGGGGGGGGGGGGGCGGGGGGGGGGGGAGAATAGCGGGAGGTCGGGAAAAATGTCGGGAAGGCCCTCCCGCTATTCTCCGACCCGTCCTGGGGGGCGGAGAATCGCGCCCAGGGTTTTTAGATTCACTCCAGTCAGTGTCCGTAGATCCACAGAAGATCCATAGAATCCCTGCGGTGCAGAAGAAGAACATTTGGTCCCTCAAGTCTGCACGGACTCTCCGAAAGAGCACCTTACCAAGGCCCACTAGCCCGTTCCCTATCCCCGTAAACCCGTGACCCCACCCAACTTGCACAGCTTTGGACACTTAGGGGCAATTTTATCATGGCCAATCCAAACTTGCACACCTTTGGACGATGCGGAGCACCCGGAGGAAACCCACGCTGTACGGGGAGAATGTGCATACTCCACGCAGACTGTCACCCACGATCGGAATCCATCCCGACTCCCTGGCGCTGTGAGGCAGCAGTGCTAACCACTCTCTCAAGGTAATCTCACACGATAAATGCAGAGCTACTGCAGTGTGGTGATGAGAGTTCTTCCCATAATTGGGGTAGAGATATCATGCTACATTCAGGGATTTAAGGCACAAGCTACTTTAAACAGATATCTTAAATATCTCTGTAACATGAATAATCTATTAGAAGGAAGATTGTACTTTCTTTTCCTAGAACTACCAATGTTGCGATTGTCACCAAAAGTGAATTGTATGTTCTGGTCCTTAATACACTTCTATGTTGTCGAGAAAATATCGCCATACATTGTTGAATAGAGAGGTACATTGTTGAGTAGAGCTGTCCGGGCCCTTAATATATCCAGGTTGTTATAATCCATCTTAAACTTGTTAAAACATCCATCTGGAGTAGGGTGACATTTACTGGTGGTTTCATTCCTTCAGGGAGTGTTAAATCAGTGTTTGAGATGCATTTAAGTACGTGTGTAGCCTGTCTTTCTCAATCTTAAATGAGAATGATTATCTGAGGAATATGCCTATAGATGAAATGAAATGTAAATCGCTTATTGCCAGAAGTCGGTTTCAAATGAAGTTACTGTGAAAAGCCCCTAGTCGCCACATTCCGGCGCCTGTTTGGTGAGGCTGGTCCGGGAATTGAACCTTGGTCTGCTTTCAAAGCCAGCGATTTAGCCCTGTGCTAAACGAGCCCACGATGAACATACAAACATACAAATTAAGAGTAAAAGTAGGCCACTCGGTCCCTCAAGCCTGTTCCACAACTCAATAAGATAATGATTGATCTAATTTTAACATCAACTCCCGATACCTGCCAATCCTCCACAATCTTTCACTCCCTTTCTTATCAAGTTTCCTCCGGGTCTCTGGTTTCCTCCCACAAGTCCCAAAAGATGGGGTGGGATTCTCCCGCAACTTGCTGGATGGCCCGACGCCGGTGGCAAGAGCAACGTGAACCACTCGGGCGCTGGGCCGCCCGGAAGTTGCGGAATCCTCGGCACTTACAGGGGCTAGGCCGGCGCCGGAGGGGTTGCTGCTGTGCCAACCGGCGCCGAAGGGCCGCCCTGGTCCCGCGCATGCGCAGAACCGCCGACGTGTTTCCTGTGCATGCGCAGGGGTGTTCTACTCCACGCCATCCATGGCGGAGCCTTACAGACGACGGCACGGAGGGAAAGAGTGCCCCCACAGCACTCTTGGTGGACCCCGATCATGGCCCCCCCCCGGACACGGATCCCCCCGTGGCCACCCCCGAGGACTCCGCTAGCTGCCCTCCAAGCTAGGTCCCGCCGGGATGGACCATGTCCATTTCATGGAGAATTGCCGGGGGGGGGGCGCGCTGCCAATGGCCCCCGACCAGCGTGGTGTGATCCCCGCCCCCCCGCCCGAAAACTGGCGCCAGAGAATTCGGCAGCCAGCTTCAGTGCGGCAGGGCAGAATTCACGCCGCCCCCCCAGCGATTCTCCAACCGGCAGGGGGTCGGAGAATCCCGCCCCAGTGTTGGGTAATTTGACATTCTGAATTCTCCCTCTGTGTACCTGTACAGACGCTGTAATGTGGTCACTCGGAGCTTTTCACAATAGTTCCATTGCAGTGTTAATGTAAGCTGACTTGTGACAATAAAGATTATTATTATAAGAATCTATCCACCTCTGCCTCAAAGCTATTCAAAGACTCTGCCTCAACCAACTTTTGAGGAAGGGAATTACAAAGTCTTGCAGTTCCCTGAGAGCAAAAATAACCTTAAATGGGGTACCCCTTATGTTTAAACAGCGAACCCCTAGTTCCAGATTCTCCTGGAAGAGGAAACACCCTCTCCACATCCACTCTGTCAAGTTCCCTCAGGATCTGGGGAGGGATTCTCTGCGATCGGCACGGTGATCTGGCGCGGCGTCAAATCGGCACGACCCATTCCGGCGTCGGGCCAACCGGAAGTCAGAAAACCTCCGACCCGGAAGGTGCGACGGCAACACGGGCATGCCGTCATTGACGCTGCACGGCGTCGCACAACAAAAGACGCCCCTGTCAGAGACCCGGCAAAATGGCCGCCCGCCGCGCAGCGCCGAGGTTCCAGGCGCTCGACATCGAGGCGTTCCTGGACGCGGTAGAGCAGAGGAGGGAGGCCCTGTACCCCTGACACGGCCGCAGGGTCGCAACACATCTCAGCCGGCACCTGTGGAGGGAGGTGGCAGAGGCCGTCAACGCCGTGGCCGTAGCAGCCAGGACAGGCATCCAGTGCCACCCTGCAGCCAGGGTGAGTACCCCCCAGCAATGGGCGGGACAGCCCTAGCTGAAACCGACATGGCTGCACCCATTCATGCAGGTTGCATTGACAGGATAGGGTGTAATCCCTGCCACACTAACCCCCCCCCCCCCCCCCCCCCCCCACCCAGGAGAAGCGCGCTCATAACAGCCGGGAGCGTCAGAGGGCCAGAGGGGTCCACCTGAAGTGCGTCCCCTCACCATTCATGAAGAGAGGGCCCTCGACCTTGCAGGCTGGCCCGAGGACCAGGGGGGTTGCAAATGCAGAGGTTGGGGGCGCAACACCAAGTGAGTCCCCCCTCTGCCTGCCCCATTTTCCCCCTTCCCCAACCTCCCCCTTTACCCATCGCCGCTTCCCCCCTTCCTCCATCCCCCCATTCCCCCTACCCCATCCCCATTTCCCTATCCCCCTTGCCCCATCCCCCCATCCCCCCTTCCCCCCATCCCCATCCCCCCCTTCCCCCAGTCTGCGTGTCTAACCACAGCAATGCGGCCGACCCTATCCGAAAGGTACTGGAGGGCCAGCCAACATCGCTGGGTGATGCCCAATCATTATGGTCTGCACGGGTGGGGGCTGGGGGATAGACGACATATCATCATTGTACATACCCCCCCTCCGCAGCCAGGTGCCACAGGCTGCATGGTCATGACTGTTGCCATCTGGCACCTGGCCAGGCACCGCCCCTCCCCCCGGCACTCACACTGCCAAGCCTCCCCCTTCCCAGCCCGCCCCTCCCCAGCCCCCCCCCCCCCCCCCCCCTCCCCGGCACTCACCCCCCAGCATCCCTCCCTAGCACTCACCTTCCACACCGCCCCCTTCCCGGCACTCACCCTCCCCAGCCCGTCCCTCCCCAGCCCTCCCTCCCCGGCACTCACCCCCCAGCATCCCTCCCTAGCACTCACCTTCCACACCGCCCCCTTCCCGGCACTCACCCTCCGCAGCCCGTCCCTCCCCAGCCCCCCCCCTCCCCGGCACTCACCCCCAGCATCCCTCCCTAGCACTCACCTTCCACACCGCCCCCTTCCCGGCACTCACCCTCCCCAGCCGTCCCTCCCCAGCCACCCCTCCCCGGCACTCACCCCCCAGCATCCCTCCCTAGCACTCACCTTCCACACCGCCCCCTTCCCGGCACTCACCCTCCCCAGCCCGTCCCTCCCCAGCCCCCCCCTCCCGGCACTCACCCCCCAGCATCCCTCCCTAGCACTCACCACTCACCTTCTGCACCGCCCCCCTTCCCAACACTCACTCTCCCCAGCTCGCCACTCCCTGGCACTCACCCTCCCCGGCACTCCCCCTCCCCAGCACACTCTCCCCAGCCCACCCTCCACAGCGTTCCCTCCCCAGCACTCACCCTCCCCAGCACTCACCCTCCCCAGCTCCCCTCCCCAGCACTCAACCTCCCTGGCACTCAACCTCCCCGGCACACTCTCCTCAGCCCACCCTCCCCAGCCCACCCTCCCCAGCACTCACCCTCCCCAGCCTCCACCCCCCCGCCCCCTCCCCAGCACTCAACCTCCCCGGCACTCAACCTCCCCGGCACTCAACCTCCCCGGCACTCACCCTCCCTGGCACACCCTCCCCAGCCCACCCTCCCCGGACTCACCCTCCCTGACACACCCTCCCCAGCCCCCCTCTCCAGACTCACCCTCCCCAGCCCGCCCCTCCCCAGCCCCCCCTCCCCAGTCCCCCCTCCCCGCACTCACCCTCCCTGACACACCCTCCCCAGCCCCCCCCCCCGCCCCCCCCCCCCACTCCCCCCCCCCCCCCCCCCCCTCCCCAGCACAACCTCCCCAGCCCGCCCCTCCCCAGCCCCCCCCTCCCGGCACTCACCCCCCAGCTCCCCTCCCTAGCACTCCCCCCCGGTACTCACACTGCCAAGTCTCCCCCTCCCCAGCACTCACCCTCCCCGGCACTCACCCCCCAGCATCCCTCCCGAGCAGTCACCTTCCACAACCCACCCTTCCCGACACTCGCTCTCCCCAGCCCGTCCCTCCCCAGCCCCCCCTCCCCGGCACTCACCCCCCAGCCCCCCCTCCCTAGCACTCACCTTCCGCACCCCACCCTTCCCAACACTCACTCTCCCAAGCCCGCCCCTCCCCAGCCCCCCCTCCCCGGCACTCACCCCCCAGCCCCCCTCCCTAGCACCCACCTTCCGCACCCCACCCTTTCCGGCACTCACCCTCCCCAGCCCCCAATTTCCAGCACCCCCTCCCCAGCAACCCCCCCTCCCTCGCACACCCTCCCCAGCACCCCATCCCCGGCACTCACCGTCCCAGCCCCCCCTCCCCAGCACTCACCCTCCCCAGCACCCCCTCCCCAGCAGTCACCTGCCCCAGCCCCCCCTCCCAGGCACTGACCCTCCCCAGCAACCCCACCTCCCCGGCACTCACCTTCCCCAGCGCCCCCTCCCCGGCACTCACCCTCCCCGGCACTCACCCGCCCCAGCCCCCCCTCCCCGGCACTCACCGTCCCCAGCCCCCCCTCCCCGGCACTCACCCTCCCCGGCACTCACCCTCCCCGGCACTCACCGTCCCCAGCCCCCCCTCCCCGGCACTCACCCTCCCCATTCCCCCCTCCCCGGCACTCACCCTCCCCAGCACACTCTCCCCAGCCCACCCTCCCCAGCGTCCCTTCCCCAGCACTCACCCTCCCTGGCACTCAACCTCCCCGGCACTCAACCTCCCCGGCACTCACCCTCCCTGGCAAACCCTCCCCAGCCCACCCTCCCCGGGCTCACCCTCCCTGACACACCCTCCCCAGCCCCCCTCCCCAGACTCACCCTCCCCAGCCCGCCCCTCCCCAGCCCCCCCTCCCCGGCACTCACCCCCCAGCCCCCCTCCCTAGCCCCCCTCCCCGGACTCACCCTCCCCAGCCCGCCCCTCCCCAGCCCCCCCTCCCCGGCACTCACCCCCCAGCCCCCCTCCCTAGCACTCACCTTCCGCACCCCACCCTTCCCGGCACTCACCCTCCCCAGCCCCCACTTTCCAGCACCCCCTCCCCAGCAACCCCCCCTCCCTCGCACACCCCCCCAGCACCCCCTCCCCGGCACTCACCGCCCCAGCACCCCCTCCCCAGCACTCACCCTCCCCAGCACCCCCTCCCCAGCAGTCACCTGCCCCAGCCCCCCCTCCCAGGCACTGACCCTCCCCAGCAACCCCCCCTCCCCGGCACTCACCTTCCCCAGCGCCCCCTCCCCGGCACTCACCCTCCCCGGCACTCACCGTCCCCAGCCCCCCCTCCCCGGCACTCACCCTCCCCAGTCCCCCCTCCCCGGCACTCACCCTCCCAGCCCCCCCTCCCCGGCATTCACCCTCCCCAGCCCCCCCCTCCCCGGCACTCACCCTCCCCAGCCCCCCCTTCCCGGCACTCACCCTCCCCAGCCCCCCCTCCCCCTTCCCAGCCCCCCCCCCCTCTCCGGCACTCACCCCCCCACCCCCTGGCACCGACCACGATCACCGGCACGCACCCTTGACCGGCACCCGCGACCCACACCTACCTACGTCACTTATCCGGCGGCCACCCCACGCCCACCCCTACCTCCGCGCTGGCCGGCGCCAACCAGCACGATTGGTTGACGCCGTTAAAAAGGTTGTTCGATTTACGCCGGCGTGACCCGTGGTCAATCGGCCCATCCGGCCCGGAGAATTGGAGCAGCCCTGGGACCCATAGCATCGCGCCGGCTGTCGCTATTCTGCGAGGCACGCGGCATGATTCCCGTCGGCGTGAATTTTTGGCAGCCAGAGAACATCGCCGGTGGCATCGGAGCGGGGGGTCGGAGAATCCCGCCCCTTTTAAGTTCAAATCAAGTCATTTCTTAGTCTTCTGAACTCCTGTGGATACAAGCCAAACCTGTTCAACCTTTCCTGAAAAGACACCCCACCCATTCAGATTTCAGTCGAGTGAATTTTCTCTGAATTACATCCAATGCATTTACATCCTTTCTTTAAATAAGGAGACCAATGCTGAACACAATATTCCAGATGTTGCCTCACCAATGCCCCGTAGAGCTGAAGCATAACCTCCCCACACTTGCATTTGATTCTCCTTGCAATAAATAATAAAATTCCATTAGCTTTGTTAATTACTTGGTGTAGCTATGTACTAACTTTTTGTGAATCATGCACTAGGGCTCCCAAGTGCCTCTGCATTGCAGAGCTCTGCAGTCTCTCAACATTTAGGTCATATGCTTATTTTTTGATCTGTCATACCAAATGGACAACCCCATATTTTCCCACATTATGCTCTATTTTCCAGATCTTTGTCCACTCACCCAATCCAAATATCTCCTTTTTTAATCCCTTCTGTCCTCTTCACAATGTACTTTTCTACCGATCTTATTGTCATTAGCAAATTTTGCAAACATAACATCAGACCCTTTATCCAAATCATTATCTAAATTGTGACACACCACTTGTCACATCCCGCCAACCTGAAAATGAACCATTTATGCCTCCTCTCTGTTTCCTACTACCTAGCTAATCTTCAATCCATTCCAATATGTAATCTCCCACACCACAAGCATTTATTTTCCACAATAACCTTTGATATGACACCTTATCAAAGACCTCCTGGAAATCTAATGCATCAATTCAGTAGTTCCCCTTTATCCAGAGCACGTTAGTTCTTCAAAAAACTCAAATGAATTGGTTCAACATGATTTCCCTCTCATAAAACCATGTTGACACTATCTGATTACTTTGAATTTATCTAAGTACTCTGTTATAACATCTTTAATAATAGCATTTAATATTTCCCCATGACAGATATTAAGCTAACTGGCCTATAGTTTTCTGCTTTCTCTCTCCCTTCGTTTTTGAATAAAAGAGTTACCTAGCAATCTAATGGAACCTTCTCCTATCTATTACCCAATCTGTCATTGGGAAAATGTCAGAGTCCATTATAAAGGATATAATAACAGAGCATTTAGAAATACACAATATAATCAAATGAAACTAGCTTTGGGGAAGGCCATAAAGCATGGAAGCAGAAGTAGTCCATTCAATGAGATCATGGCTGATCTGATATGATAATCCTCAACTCCACTTTTCTGCTTTATCCCCATAAGCCTCGATTTCTTTACTGGTTAAAAAGCTGTCTATCTCAGCCTTGAACATACTTAACGATGCAACCTCTGCACCTCTCTGCGGATAAAGAATCCTATAAATGCATTACCCTCTGAGAGAAGAAATTCCTCCTCATTTCGGTCTTGAATGGGTGACCCCCTTCCTCTCAGATTATGCCCTCTGGTCCTGAACTCTCCCACAAGAGGAAGCATCCTCTCAGCATTGACCCTGTCAAATCCACTGAATATCCTCTATATCTCAATAAGGTCGGCTCTCATTCTTCTAAACTCCAATGAGTACAGGGCCAACCCACTGCACCTCTCCTCATTAGAGAATCCTTCCATACCCGGGATCAACCTAGTGAACCTTCTCTGGACTGCCTCCAATGCCGGTATATCCTTGCTTAGATAAGGGCACCAAAACTGTTCACAGTTTTATGCTTTTAGCAGGATTTCCCTATTTTTATACTCCATTCCCTTTGAAATAAAGGCCAACATTCCATTTGCCTTCGTAATTACCTGCAGAACCTGCTTGTTAGCTTTTTGTGATTTACGCACAATGACCCCCAAATCCCTCTGTGCTGAAGCTTTCTGCGGCCTTTCTCCATTTAAATGATATTCAGCTCCTTTATTCTTCCTACCGAAGTGCGTAACTTCACATTTTCCTCCATTATATGCCATCTGCCAATATTTGGTGATTGACTTAACCTGTCTATATCCCTCTGTAAGCTCTTTGCGCCATTCTCATCATTTGCCCTGCCACCTATTTTTGTGAAGCCTAGCAAAAATACATTCACTTCTCTCAGCCACATCATTAATATATATTATAATTAATTGTTGACCCAGCACTGATCCGTGTGGCATTTCACTCGTCACAGTTTACCATCCTGAAAATATTCCTTTTATCCCAACTCATCTCAAACGATTCTCATAAATTTGTCAGGAATGATTTCTCCTTCATTTGATTATATCCCTCAATGCCAGCAAAACTAAAGAGCTGGTCATCGACTTCAGGAAGCAAAGCACTGCACACACCCCTGCCTGCATCAAGGGGCCGAGGTGGAGATGGTTGACAGCTTCAAACTCCGAGGTGTGCACATCACCAACAATCTGTCCTGCTAATCCGACTCGCGTCACGCTACGACAAAGAAAACACAACAGCGCCTATACTTTCTCAGGATACAAAGGAAATTCAGCATGTCCCAATTTACTCTTACCAACTTGGACAGATGCACCTCAGAAAGCTACCTATTTGGCTGCATCATGGCCTTGTATGGCAAGTGCTCGACCAAGACTGTGAGAAACTACAGAGAGTTGCCAGCACAGCCCAGTCCATCACATGAACCCACTTCCCATCCATTGACTCTATCTACACTTCCCGCTGCCTTGGGAATGCGGACAGCATAATCAAAGACCTTCCCGCCCGGCTTACTCACTGTTCCAACTTCTTCCATCGGGCAGGAGATACAAAAGTCTGAGAATACACTCTATAATAATAATCTTTTTATTGTCACAAGTAGGCTTACATCAACACTGCAATGAGGTTACTGTGAAAAGCCTCTAGTCACCACATTCGGCGCTTGTTCGGGTACACGGAGGGAGAATTCAGAATGTCCAAATTACCTAACAGCACGTCTTTTGGGACTTGTGGGAGCAAACCCGAGCACCCAGAGGAAACCCACGCAGACACGGGGAGAACATGCAGACTTCCACACAGACAGTGACCGAAGCCGGGAATCGAACCTGGGACCCTGGCGCTGTGAATCAACAGTGCTAACCACTGTGCTACTATGACAGCTTCTCCCCCGCTGTTACCAGACTCCTAAATGGTCCTCTCATGGACTGATCTGATCTCTTCACACATCTTCTCTACTGAGTTCCACAACACGCCTTCATGCTTCACCCTAAGGCTGCGCCTATGTAATTACATTGTGTATTTTATGTTTGCCTTATGTATTATCTTTTCATGTGTGGAACGATCTGTCTAAACTGTACGCAGAACAACTTTTCACTGTACCGCGATACACCTGACAATAAACAAATCCAATCCAATCCAATCTCCCTCAAACTGAATTTAAGATTTAATGCTACCTAGATCCAGCTTCACTATGAGGGCATCAATTAATCCATTATGAGGTAATTAATTTTATCTCGATGCACAGTACCAGATACAGTATAGCCTGTTCCTGGTTCCCTCCAGGATGTGCTGTTCTAAGAGATTGTTCCAAAGAATCTATGAATTTGTCATCGACACTACTTTTGCCATCTGATTTTTCCAGTCTCTTTGTAGATTAGAATCCCCCATGAAAATTGCAATACCTTCCTGACAAGCTCTCACCATTTCTTCAATAATACCCCCATCCTACCATGTAATTGCTGTTAGGGGGCCTGTCCACCCCTCTCACAAATGATTTCTTGCCATTGCCGTTCCTTATCTCTACCTAAACCTGCTTCCATATCCTAGTTTCTTGAACTTAAATCATTCCTCTCTTTTGTGCTAACGCCATCCTGAATTAGCAGAGCCACGCCTCCAACTTCTCCTGATTTCCTATTCTTCCTAAATGTCACGCAACCTTCCATATTCAGATTAATTAGCCTGATCCGTGATAGTTCCAGAAAGGGGCTAGGATTATGATCCACTTTATTATCTGTTAATCTCTATTTGCTAATGGAGGAATTCTTCCCATCAGATAACAAAACAAAATCACGTTAACATTGTTGCTAACACTGTGTTGATCTGAGGCCAGTCGGAAAGTTCCAGCTCCTTATCTTGCAAATGTAATTTTTGACAGTATTTGCTTATTTTCCATCTGCCCAGTTTGCATGTCAGCCTGTTTAGTCTAGGTTTAGTTCAGTTTGCTTAACTGATTGTGCATGTTACTGCTTCACTGCTCCAGGCAATTTAAAAGTGAAGTCATATCTTCTTGCATTACATTAAGCCTTGTTCAATCCACATTAGATACATTTTTATTCAGCAAAGGTATTAAGGGATATGGGTCGAGACCAGTTATATGGAGTTAAGCCATAGTCATGATCTCATTGAATGGTGGAGTAGGCTCGAGGGACTGAATGGCCTGGTCCTGTTCCTATGAATCTTGAATTACATGTAGGCCAGGTGATGTCCTAAAGAACATCAGTGAACAAAATGGGTTTTTACAATAATCATATTTTTACTGAGTTCAGGTTTCGCCATTTGTTGGGGTGGAATTCAAACCAGGATTCCAGAGCATTACTGTGGTCCTCTGAATTATTAATCCAGTGACAATACCATTATGCCACCATCTCCAAAGCAAGGGGCAGCACGGTAGCATTGTGGATAGCACAATCGCTTCACAGCTCCAGGGTCCCAGGTTCGATTCCGGCTTTGGTCACTGTCTGTGTGGAGTCTGCACAACCTCCCCGTGTGTGCGTGGGTTTCCTCCGGGTGCACCGGTTTCCTCCCACAGTCCAAAGATGTGCAGGTTAGGTGGATTGGCCATGATAAATTCCCCTTAGTGTCCAAAATTGCCCTTAGTGTTGGGTGGGGTTACTGGGTTATGGGGATAGGGTGGAGTTGTTGACCTTGGGTAGGGTGCGCTTTCCAAGAGCTGGTGCAGACTCGATGGGCTGAATGGCCTCCTTCTGCACTGTAAATTCTATCTATAAGGTGTTATGGAGAAAGCGCTCATCAATCACTCTGTTCTGGAGATGACAGATGGTAGCGTCACGTACCCCCATTTTCCATAAGGTTAGAATGCACTCAACTCCCCTCACTTCTCACCCTTTGGGGAGTTACATGGCCCACTGAGGCTCTCAAGAGTCAGGGCACTTCCTTCAGCTGGAGTCGAGAGTTGTGGTGATGAGACTATTGTGTGACAGGAGGGGGAGTGATGCTCATTGGAAAAGTACTCACACAGGGGGATGCACCTGGGTGGATGTCCCAGATCCTGGGAGGGCTGTGGGTCACCTGAAGATGGACCTCCTGAGAATAAGAAATCTCCGGGAATGTTCTGAGACCAGAGGATGGACCCCTCCGGGTCAACAAATCTGTAAGGACCACCTGCAGGTGCTCCACCTCCACCCACCGCTGCGGCGTTCCAGGTTTCCAGGGTTGGGGGTGGCCTCCATCCTGAAATCCGGAGGCAGCCCCAGGTTTTGTTCAAGTGAGTCCTGACATCCACACGCCACGTTGTTCCGGATGTGCTTCATGCCAGTGTGTTTTCCTGCTAGCATTACGGAGATTCTGGTGTGGGGGGGGGGGGGGGGGGGGGGGGGGGGGGGGGGTGGGGGGGTGATCTTCATGGGGGTGGGGGGGTCATCTGCATACCACTAATACGATGTAAATGTAGTTCACAATGGCCTCTGGTGGGTTTTCTGACCTGCCATGAAGGGTACCAGTGGAAAATCCCGCTGTAAATTCACACCAGCGTGAAACCAATTTCTGGGCTTCCCGCCATTTTCTCCCACCGTGCCCATCATCAAAGACACTGGTTGGGGGGCTTGGGAGAATTCCACCCCTCCTCTCGCACGTATGCACATCCAGGCAAAAACACAACTCTTGAATGCTCAATATTAATTTTAATTTCATGAGCATTTGGCACTTTTGTCCCTTTGTTCAAAAATTATTTGAAGGGAAGCGTCTGCGTTGATGTTGCTGGACACCAAAGGAATATATTCCATCAGTGAGGCTGAGTGAAAGATTCAGTCGGATCCTGGGAAATGAGACAGGCTGCACATGCTCAGACTGTACAAGCAAAATAAAGCTCACAGTGTCACAGCTCTGGGAAAAAAATATCCACCCATATTGAGCCTTTGAGAAGGAAAGAAGCCTTCAAATGAAAATGTTAACGACGGAATTAAAAAACACAAAAGATAAATCACTAGCTGAATTTATTTGCGACTGCAAAGGACGCAATTTTGTGAATATTTTGAAGGAATTGTTTAAAGGCTTATCTTGGGATACTGATTAATGAGAAAACAAAGCATTGGGTTAAAAAAGAATGTTTAGAAAGTTTGGGTTTCGATTATGAAATCTCAGGATAATATAACGGCCCCTATGAAATAGCAGATTTTGAAGTAAGCAGCTTTAACAATGAAAATGCATTTTTGTGTGTGATATATACACACCAATGAGGTGTATATCATAGTTTTAAAAAAAAATAATTTCGAGTACGCAATTCATTTTTCCAATTAAGGGGCAATTTAGCGTGGCCAATCCACTTACCCTGCACATCTTTTGGGTTCTGGGGGTGAAACCCACGCAGACATGGGGGGAACGTGCAAATTCCACACGGACAGTGACCCCGGGCTGGGATCGAACCTGGGACTTCAGCGCCGTGAGGCAGCAATGCTAACCAGAGTGCCCTGTATATCATACTTTTTTATTCGTTCGACATGGACATCACTGGCTGGGCCAGCATTTATTACCCATCTCTAATTGCCCTTGAACTGAAGGCATTTCAGAGGCAATCACACTGCTATTGGATGTGGAGTCACTGATAGGCCAGACCAGGTAAGGACATTAGTGAGCCAGATGAGTTTTTACAACAACGGTTCCATGGTCATAATTAGACTTTTCATTTTAGATTTTAATTGCATTCAAATTTTGCTATGTGCCTTGATGGGATTTGAACCCGGGTTGCTAAAGCATTACCTGAGGTCTCTAGATTATTAATAATAAGGATCTTTATTATTGTCACAAGTAGGCTTACATTAACACTGCAATGACGTTACTGTGACAATCCCCCAGTCACCACAATCAGACGCCTGATCGGATACACAGAGGGAGAATTCAGAATGTCCAAATTCACTGAACATCACTTTCGGGACTTGTGGGAGGAAACCGGAGCACCCGGAGGAAACCCACGCAGACACGGAGAGAATGTGCAGATTCCACTCAGACAGTCACCCAAGCTGGGAATCGAACCTGGGACCCTGGCGCTGTGAAGCCACAGTGCTAACCACTGTGCTGTCCATCATGGAAACCATTCAGATAAACATTAAAAATCTATTTACGTTACGCCGTCTACATTTACTTTAATTACCTAATTGATCACTTCTAGTAATTTTCATGGGTTTACCGCGTTTCATATACTAACCTTGTTGGGAATCAGCAGAGCCCACAGCTGCATTTTGAAAAACAGTGATGTGTGAAACAATTCTAAAAAGGGGGGAAAAGTGAAGAAGAAAAGTACTTGGAAAGGAGAGAATCTTTAACAGATTCAACAGACACACAACACACATGCATGTACACATACATACCACACTTGCTTCACATTAACGCAAGCACATTTACAGGCAAGCACCCGCACAGTCAAATGCCGTTTAAAGCGCTGTTTTGTTTGATCTCTTCTGAGGATGTTTCCCTTATCTCATAAGGTGTTTTAATATCTATTTGTGTGCAGAGTGAGTTCGCAAATCATACTGTAGCAAACAGTGTAATAACTATTCTCAAGCAATGTGACCGTTGGAAATCGCGTTTTCATTTGATAATTGAAACGTGCCATTTGAATTTCATGAACTGTTTGCGCTTTTTTATTCCCTGAAAGGTTTCTTTCGACCTTTTGCCCTCTCATTGGGTTTCCAGAAAGTTCTGTTGTGGTTCTCATCCCCCACTATGTCAGTCTTTATGCCATCTGCTCTTGTCGAGCTGCATGACCTGGTTGTCAACAATCAGGTTTAATGCAGTAATCTGTTTACCCAACTTAATGTCGTCTCACTCACTTCAGAATGGCAGAGATGACGCTCAAATATATGGCAATAATTCAAATATTTATTCATAATTACTTAGTTATGGTTTAATGCATAAGAGAGTAAGACTCCCTGGGATGTTTTCCCAATTTTTAAAAATATTTATATTTAACTGTGAATAAATATTTGAATTATTGCCATCTATCCGAGTGTTATCTCTGCCATTCTGAAGTCAGTACAGCATGAAAGTACATTAAGGTGGGTAAACAGATTACTGCATTAAACCTGATTATTGACGACCAGACCATGCAGCTCGACAAGAGCAGATGGCATAAAGACAATGACATCAGGATTGTAGGGGTTGAGAACCACAGCAGAACTTTCTGGAAACCCATGGGCACAATGGCCTTAAATGATATTTTACCATGCATCCTACCAGTGTCACAAAGCCTCTGTGGGAACTTTATCCCAAATGCAAGGTGTTATAACCAGACCAGAGGCCACGGGGCCTGCAACCTCAGAGGCCCTCTCGCCTCACCTGAGTATGATCTGCCTAGATGGGGGATGTGCCAGGGCGACTGGGTCGAATGTACCCCAGCCCAAGTGTGCGCTGGGTATGGGAGACCCTTCGGGGAATACATAGTACAGAGAGTACATAGAATATACAGTGCAGAAGGAGGCCATTTGGCCCATTGAGTCTGCACCGACCCTCAGTTCCACCCTATCCCCATAACCCAATAACCCCTCCTAACCTTTTTGGACATTCAGGGCAATTTAGCATGGCCAATACACCCAACCTGCACGCCTTTGGACTGTGGGAGGGAACTCGGAGCACCTGGAGGAAACCCACGCAGACATGAGGAGAACGTGCAGACTCCACACAGACAGTGACCCAGCTGGGAATCGAACCTGGGAGCCTGGCGCTGTGAAGCCACAATGCTAGCCACGTGTGCTACCGTGCTACCCTAAGTAGGAGTACGAGGTGTAATATAATAGGTAAGATAAATGTGAGTTTTTGTTACAGTCTTTGCTTCCGTATCGTCGCTCGCCTGGAACTTTACACTGGCGATGAGGATGGGATGGCCGGGTCGACCATGGTCCCACCTCCACGTGTATTCCGCGGGACACTTTCATGTATCTAATTATCGTGGACGCCCATTCGAATGGATAGATGTCCACCAAATGACCACTACTGAGCGGCTCAGACAAACCTTTAGTGTTCCCGGGCTTCCCAAGGTGTTGGTCTCGGACAACTGCACAGCTTTTACGAGTGTAGAGTTCACCGATTTACTGAAGCAAAATGGGACCCGCCATGTCTAGAGATGCACCTCACTGCACATCATCCAACAGATTGGCCAACTGGGCAGCGCAGACATTTAAGCTCGGCATGGAAATACAGACCTCCGGTTCCCCGGAGACCCAATAGGCCCATTTCCTTTTCTATTATCGGATCACACCACATGCCACCACCGCAGTGGCGCCCTTGGAAACGGCTGTACACGCGGTTGGGCCTCGTCCTGCCAGATATCCCTTCCTCCGGAGCAGCCACCTGTGATACCCAGTGAATTGGATGAGCCTCTCGATTCGGAGATGCAGGAGGTCGACTCACCCCACCCAAAATCAGACATGAAGACTTTGCCAACAGCAGTCAAAACAGGCCCAGTATGGACTGCCGGGCCAAGCACAGTGGAACCACCTAGATGTTTTGCCAGAAAATTGCTTCTCCCCGGACCAGAACAGCGGACCTTCGAGAGACAGCCCCGAGCAAAGCGGGCAAGGATCTCCCCCCCTACTTCTGCCATTGAGATGGAAGACACATTGGACTTGGGGCGGGGGGGGGGGGGGGGGGCATATTTAACCCCGACTGGAGGCTATGGGGTCTGCAATCTCAAAGTCCCTGTGGCCTCACCTGAGTACAATCTCCGTAGGTGAGGAGGCAGAGCCACCCCCTTAAACCAGGGACATCTGGGGCATAAAAACCCTGGCCCAAGTGTGGGCTGGGCATGGGAGACCCTTCAGGGAGTATGAGGTGTAATAAAATGGGTATAATAAATTGGAGTTTTCTTACAGTCATCACTTCCTCGTGATAGCTCGCCTGGAACTTTGCACAAGAAGTGTCCACAATGGTTAATTCCTGAAGGATTACCATCCTGAATTGATTAATGTCCCTGAACAAATGGTGCCCCAAAAGAACAAATGCCCATAAAGGAATATTGCCCATAAATGATTAATGTTGAAAAAACATGAATGCCCCTACATAGTTAACGCTGAGGAAACACTAATACCCCGAAATGATTAAAGTCCTCAAAGAAATCATGCCCCTAAACGATGAATGCCCCACAAGGATTAATGCCCAGAAAGGAATAATTTCCCTTAACGGTTAATACCCATAATGAATTAATACCCCTAAACAATTCGTATGCATTAACGATTTATGACCCTGAAGGATTAATGCCACTAAATAATTAGTGCACATAAATGAGTAATGACCCTGAGGGACTAATCCTCCTTAATGAATGATGCCCCTAAATGATGAATGCCCATATAAAGCATTAATGTTCATTAAAGAATAATGAATAGCCTGAAAGGATTAAGTCCACCAGAGATTAATGCTGATTCATGATTAATGCCCCTAAAGGATTAGAAGCAAGGAGCAGGAGTTGGGCATTCAGCCCTTCGAGCCTGCTCCACTGTTTGTGACAATCATGGCTGAACACCTAACTCAGTAATCTGTTCCCACTTCGCCCCCCCCCCCCCATATCTCTTGATTCCTTTAACCCCCAGAGCGATATCTTTTTTTAAAAAATAATTTTTATTGAGATTTTTGAAAAATGTATAACAACAGAACAATAATAATAACAGTAACAATAATAAACACCCCCCGGCACCTATAACAACGCATATAACGAACCCCCCCCCCCCCCCCCAAACCCAATAAACAACAAAATAAATGAACAATAAATTAAATTAACACAAACAATGCCCCCCTGAACCCCCCCCCCCCCCCCCCTTTTCCCCCCCTCCCCCCCGGGTTGCTGCTGCTGCTGACCTAGTTCCCTATCTTTGCTCAGAGCGATATCTAACTCCTTATTGAAACATACAATGTTTTGCAACAGGAATAGGCCATACTGTACCTCTCCCCCCTCCCAGGCCTGTTCCACTCTTTAACTCGACCTTGACTGATCTGTATCACAACTCCATTTACTCACCATACACGTCCCTTAACACCATAGAATAGAACCCTGTAGTGCAGAAGGAGACCATTTGGCCAATCGAGTCTGCACCCTCTCTCTGAAAGAACACCCACGCAGGTCCACTCCCCCACCCCCCTCTACAGCCCCGTAACCCCACCTAAACTGAATATCTTTGGACTACAGGAGGAAAGCGGACCATCCGGAGGAAACCCACGCAGACACGGGGAGAAAGTGCAAACTCCACACAGACAGGCACCCGAGCCCGGGTCCCTGGCGCAGTGAAGTAGCAGTGCTAACCACCATGCCTTAGATAATCAAAAAAACAATCAATCTCAAGTTCAGAATTTTCAATTGATCCCCAGCCTCAACAAAGTTTTGGGGAGAGAGTTCCAGATTTCTGCTAGCCTTTATGTGAAGAGATACTTTCTGACTTTTACCCTAAATGGACTAGCTCTAACTTTAGAGTTGTTGTTCTGGACTCAACCAATGGAAATGGTTTGATCAATCCCATTCACCCTCTTAAACACACAACTGGACGACCACTTAACATCCAATAATCAAGGGAATGCTATGCTGCTTAGCAGTTGCATATCCAGGGCTCTGAGCCATAGAGATCTCACCGGTCGGATAGCGGGTGAAAGGAAAATTGCTGAAATAATTCAAGGAACAGCTGGATGTTGGTGATGTTGGGAAATCTTTCTGCAAGGATGATGGGCTGAATGGCCTTGCTTCTAGCATCTCGAATGATACAGCATAGAAGATGGTAATTTGACCCTTGATGTCTACACCAGCCCTTTGAAAGGGCTGCCCAACCAGTTCCACTCTCCTGGCGCATTTAATGTAGCCCAGAATATTTTTCTCTTTGGTTATTTACCTAATTCTCTTCAGGCTGTTGACGACTGAATATTTTTCCACCATCTTCTCAGGGAGTAACCTCCAGAGCACCACAACTCACTGCATAAAATAAATATCCTCATGTTGCCTCTGCTTCCTTGACCAGTCACCTTTGATCTATCCGCTGGTTATGTGACTCTTGTGTCACTGAGAGCAGTTTGCGTTTTTTTTGTCAAAACCCCGTTTATAATTTCGAACACCTCTATCAAATTTCAACCTCTGCTCCTCCGCTCTGAGGAGAGCAATCTCAGATTCTCCCGTCTTTGTGTAGAAAGTCCCTCATTCCTAGTTTCTTTCTGGTAAATCTCCTCTGCACTCTTTCGGAGGCCTTGAACTCATTCCTAAAGTATGCCATCCAGTATTGAACACAATACTTCAGCTGAGGCCAGTGGTTTACACAGGTATCATATTTATCTTGTGTCATCGATTGTTTATTTAAGTAGCTTTCACGAGAAGATTTCCTGGCCATCAGCAAATTATTAAAAGAAGGCACTGAGAAATATAATTGTTCCCATTGTTCCAATGAAACTAAAGCTTGGAAATGACGGTGAGTGGAGTCACAATATGACACTTCATAAATTCTCTCTCCTTTTAATGGAAGAGCTGTTTGTTTTAGATGAGTTTAATGCCTCCAATAAAATAGCAGACAGGAGAATTTGATACTAGCCCAGCTCTGCAATAAAGTCAGCAAAATTATTTCCTTAGCTTGTTTGTTCTTAACGTTTATTGTTTAATGTTAGGCAAAATATTTTAAGAGCCTTCTTTCACATAGCATCAGGAAGGCGAGGATTGAGATGACAGTGAGGTGAAATATATCAGTAAAGAAGTGTTGTGTAAGATTAAAGAAGCCAAATGTTCCGCCTCATGTCCTTCTTCAGGATGCTGTTTTGATAAGGACATAAAAATTGGGAGACATGGGCTGCTGATTCACAGACGCACAAAGTCACCATTTTGCAGAAGGTGAGGCACTCGAAACAGGAAGCAGATGAGTTTTTACTCATGCTGTTTCATGGAGGAATGTAGAAATAAAGAAACTTAGAAAATAGGAGCAGGAGGAGGCCATTTGGCCCTCCCAGTCTGATCTGCCATTCGATATGATCATGATTGATCATCCAGCTCAGTAATCTGTTCCCATTTTCTCCCCATATCCTTTCATCCCTTTAGCCCTGAGAACAATATCTAGCTCCTTCTAGAAAACATATGGCAGGATTTTCCACACACCCCGCTGTGAGGCGGCCAGTGGTAGAATCTTCTAGTCCCATCCATTGTCAATGGGGTTTCCCATTGACTGCGCCTTCGCCGCAGGGAAACCTGTGGCGGGGTGCGCCGTTGGTAGGACCAGATGATCCTGCTGGTGTGAACGGAAGGAAACTTCCTGCCACAATGTTTTGGCCTGAACTGATTTCTGTGGTAGCGAATTTCACGGGCTCACCACTCTCTGGGTGAAGAAATTTCTCCTCATCTCAGTCCAAAATAGTTTACCTCATATCCTCAGACTGTGACCCCTGGTTCTGGACACACCCACCATCAGGAACATCCTTTTTGCATCTTCCCTGTCTCGTCCTGTTGGACTTTTATAGATTTCTGTGAGATTCCCCCCCCCTCGTTCTTCTAAACTCTAGCGAATACCATCCTAACCAACTCAATCTCTCCCCATACGTCAGTCGCACCATCTCAGGAATCTGCCTCGTAAACATTCCCTGCTCTCCGTCTGTAATAATTCCCTCTATAATAAGAACATCCTTCCTCAGATAAGGAGACTGCACATAATATTCCAGGCTTGGCCTCACCAAGGCCCTGTATAATTGCAGCAAGCCACCCCTGTTCCTGTACTCGAATCCTCTTACTGTGAAGGCTATCAACACCATTTGTCTTCTTCACAACCTGCTGCACCTGCAGACTGAAATGAATCTTTTCAGCCTCTTCAAAATGTCCAATACGAACATACAAAGTAGGAGCAGTAGGCCATTTGGCCCCTTGAGCCTGCTCTGCCATTTGATAATATTCTGGCTGATTTGACTGTGTCCTCAACTCTACCTTCCTGCGTACCCTTGATATCCTTTGACTCGCTTGTCAACCAGAATTCATCTAACTCAGCCTTAAAAATATTCAATGACCATTGCCTCCACCTTTCTGGGAAGCAAATTCCACAGCGAATTTTGCTTTCTGGGGAAGTGAATTCCACAGACTAACGACCATCTGAGAGAAAACAATTCTCCTAATCTCTGTCTCAAACTGGGCAGCACTTATTTTTGAACAGTGTTCCTTAATTCTAGTCCTTCTCATTCGGAGAAACATCCTTTCAGGAACCACTCTGTCAAGTCCCTTCAGGATCTTATATGTTTCAATCAAATAACCTCTAATTTTTCTAAAGTCTAATGGATATAGGCCCTGCTCAATCTTTTCTCATTTATGGGTGGCAGGGTAGCACAGTGTTTGGAACTATTGCTTCACAGCGCCAGGGCCCCAGATTCGATTCCCGGTTTGGGTCACTGTCTGTGCAGAGTTAGCATGTTCTCCCCATGTCTGCGTGTGTTTCCTCTGGGTGTTCCAGTTTCCTCCCGCAAGTCCAGGAAGACGTGCTTGTTAGGTGAATTGGAAATTTGAATTCTCCTTCAGCGTACCCGAACAGGCGCCGGTGTTAATGTAAACCTACTTGTGACACTAATAAAGATTATCATTATTACATATGATAATGTCTAGAGTCAAGGAATTTGATAGGGGCAGACAGCCAAATTCACCGAAGGCAAAATCAAAGTGGAAAAATGGTATAATTAGCCAGACGCTCAGAAGCGATGCAGGCCAGTTACTACCTAGCAGGCAGAAGATAAGCCAGTTTCTGTCCAACAACATGTAAGTTTAGAGTGCAGTGCAGAAAACCTTTGTAAAGTCAGTTTAAATATCTTTTCTGGACAAGGTGCCCAGATTTGATTATCATCCCTCTACATTGTGGTCATTCTAAGATGGTTTTAATTTATAGATTTACTTAATTTGGAATTTGTTTTGGGAAACAGAGAAATCTTAAGGACTTCAGGAATCGTAGATATATTTTGGAATAATGGGTATGTTCTGCATAAGCTGTGTGTGTTTAGTAATTCATTTATCTGAATTGTTGTAGAGCAGAGTATTCCTGTTCATGTGTATTTGTCTTTTCTTTATAAAGTGTCTTTAATAAGTTTTACCTGTTGATGGCTGTTTGTTCTCACTGAAGTTTCACTTGTCTCCTCATACCAAAACAAGGCAACACTATGCACCCCCACGAACTGGTGTCCAAGTCGAGATACCTTCGCCAATAACATCACTGTGCTTTGTGAAAGAGGCACTTATCTTTCACTCAGCAGCCTCCAGGTTCCAGCCACAGAACACCCTAACGGAAGTCCACAAAAAGGCAGGCAAAAAGAGGAGGGATTGGGGGAATCTGGTACATCTTACTGGAACAATAGCAATCACTGGTCGAGCAGCCTGTCAATCAGAATGGTCTACATACCAGACTGGCTGCTTTGGGTACTGACCATCCAGAATGACAAGCTACTGGGCCAATGGAGTCCAAACTTCCCTGGCCTCGGGTCCCAGTAATTGGCACCATCTGTACACCTCTCTTCTGAACCCTGTCCCTCTCTCCACCTTTATAACCCTACTCTGCCCAAATCTTGCTCTCGTCTATCTCTGTTTTAAGCCCAGTTTTGCTCCCTCCAGAGGTACTGGGAGTCAGAAATTCGGATCCATGACAACAGTGTAGCCATAACAAGTTTATTTGATAATTCTCAATGATCAATACAAATAACAACGGTTGAGATCGTACAATCTTATTGCAAAGAAAACACTTTAATTATAATAATAAAAATAATAATCTTTCTTTTGTCACAAGTATGAAGTTACAGTGAAAAGTCCCTAGTCGCCACATTCCGGCGCCTGTTCGGGTCAGGGTTTTTTTTACAACACAAATAGAATGATGATATTCGGGACGATCCTTTAAAACAGAGATGAGGAGGAATTTCTTCAGCCAGAGGGTGGTGAATCTGTGGAACGTTTTGCCGCAGAAGGCTGTGGAGGCCAATTCACTGAGTGTCTTTAAGACAGAGATAGATAGGTTCTTGATTAATAAGGGGATCAGTGGTTATGGGGAGAATGGGGATAAGGAAATATCAGCCATGATTGAATGGCGGAGCAGACTCGATGGGCCAAGTGGCCTAATTCTGCTCCTATGTCTTATGGTCTTATGGAAGGCTGAGTTTTGGCACCTCAAAGTTGTCAGGTTTTTAACATCCTAGCCCCTCATCATTCTCTGAAAAGTGCATGTAAAGTTTTAGTGCACCTTACCACATGAATGTAGAACTGGGGGGGAAATTTGAACCTAAGCTCCCCAACAGGAAAGTTGAAGGGATCAGATGTGACAATGAACATGAGGAATAGGAGCAGATGTCAGATATTTGGCTCCTTGAGGCTACGCCACAATTCAATAACTTCCTGGATGACCTTTGATCTTAATTTTCCGCTGATTCCCATATTCCATAATTATCCAAAACCGAATAGCTGTCTATCTCAGTCTGGAATATGCTCGAGGACTGAGCATCTCCAGCCCACTAGAATAGAGAATATCAAAAACACACAATCCTCTGAGTGAAGAAATCTCACCTCAGCCCAGTTCAAAACAGCTAACCCCTTATCCTGAGGCTACATCCCCATGGTCCAGACACTCCAACCAGCAATTCAGCATTTACCTTGTTGAGCCTTCTCAGGTCACTCTGAAGTCAGTGGGGGAGTAAAATGTCTCAGTTCCTACTCACACCAATCTAAGAAAACACACTGAATCTGCAGCAAGTGGAAACTTTCCTTCCTGCCCCATCACCACAGTTTCGATGGAGCAGGAATCACAAAGTGGGTGGCTGGCACTGACACAGTCCCCAGTGAGGCAAGGGTGCTGGATGAAGAGAGAGGGGGAATGGACCAAATTGCTGGTCAGCTGATAGTCGCCTGGACCAAAGTGGACCAAATTGCTGGATAGGTGACAGTCGCCTGGAAAATGGAGGGCCTGTGAACCTATAGAATATTTCACAAGTCCACAGCTTGAGTATGGAGTGCATACCAGACTATTCACCGGGTCTGACTGAGTCAGTGAGCTCTAATGTATGATACAGCTTCATTTCACTCATGTACAAAGCACAGGGGCACGTAGGAGGTGCCAGGCAGGAGTAATTTTAATGCATGCGCCACTTGGTCCATCTTTCAAAGTGTCAAGACCACTCCCGTACCCCTTTAATATCTCACACTGTACTATTACTTTAAATTATTTTCAGCAGCTTTCGATATCAGATTAACCTCAATAATCTTTGGCCCGAAAGTGATAATGGCTTTTAAACTGAGTAACAAGAAAAAAAAAAAAGATATTGCACTTTGAAATGTGTAAAAGTAACATATTCCACCATCGATATAGAATGTTTTAAAAAACCCCAAGCCTTGTGATGCGACCATCAATTCACACGAGACAATTAGTAGAAGTGAACAGTGGTTTTAATAAGCTATATCTGTGCCTGCCTGCGACTGCTCTGTATAGAGTGCTGCCTACAGGCTGCAGGTTTATATACCACCCCCGAGGGGGCGGAGCCAATTGCGGAGCCCACAGGTGCATCAGCATAATACAATACAATAGTGGTGAATTGCAGTAGCAATACATTCACCACACCTTGATTTTAGGTTTGCCCGCCTAATGTAAAACAGGCAGAGGGAGGAGAGACCATTTGGAATTGAGTGGGAAGTGGGTTACTTTCCCATTCCATTCCCTTCCCAATCTGACCAAACGAATTTGACATTCCAGGAGGCAAGTTGGGGGTCCTCTTTAAACATACAGATGGAGTTGTATGATGCTAATCCCAGCCTGAGGCCTAGTTGAGCGGTGGTAGTTTTCCCTCATCAGATCAAACCTGAACAGTGCCCAGGGATAGGAGAGGCAGTTTAGACTCAATCACTTTATTGTGAGCCTGGAGTCACATGTAGGCCAGGTAAGGAAGGCAGATTTACTTCCCTGAAATACATCAGTTAGCCAGATGGGTTTTTATGACAATCCAGGAGTTTCGTGACCATTAGTAATGAGTCCAGTACTTGTGTTTCCTTATTGTTGAAAGGCGGGTGGGGGGCAGTGGATGTATGAGCTGGATTGTTCCTCCAGATCCCACCAGGAAACATTTTCCTTCTTCACCGTGGATCCTTCTTGCAGTATTCCACAAGGGACCTATGGGGTGAGAATGCTTGTCTTCCCAGTGCTTCTTGCGAGTACAAGCTGCCCCGCTCAGGACGGGGCACCTCAATTACCCACTGTACATAAGATCGGCCAGAAAGTCACCGACCAGAGAGGAACCCAGTAGGGAGCTACCGGGTAGCGTATATATTGTTTGTGTAAGTAAAACTTTGTTTCTTTTACTTGGTGTGGGCTCCCCATATTCTTATTAAACCTCACCCAGAGTTCTTCGAGAGACTCTGTGCACTGTGACTTTGTGGGGGATACTCGTAGTCCCCCCCCACCCCCCCAAGCTACTCCAAATGGGAGCCAGGCAAATCCCTGCACTGGGCCGAGGCCCAGCTCAGCTCAGTGAGATCAGTGTTTTGCCGTTTTCTCTGAGGTTCTGCAGTTGCAGCAGGAAAGGTCGAAGAGAGTGAAATCCAGTGGAATTTTGTTACAGTGACAACAAAATCCTTCTCCCCTCACCCCTTCCTTCGCTTTGTTTTTCAGCATGTTTTGCAGTTCGGGAGGATTTGATGAATACTTGCCCACTGATGTATCAAAAGATCCGTGGGTAAGGTTGGGACAGATGCTAAACTTCTAAACACATGGGATCTATCACATGACAATAGCAGGTGAGTATTTGGAATATAGTTGATTTTAGCTATCACAGGGTTTAGTTGGTCCTTCTTTTTCATTTGTTCATGGGGCGTGAGCATTGTAATTCCTACCGAGTGGGTGGCAAGCTTCTTGGACAGCTTTAGACTACCTGGTGCAGGTACACACACACTGCTTCTTTTCTGTATTGGTTTGATACAACTGAGCGGCTTGCTGGGGCATTTCAGAGAGCAGTTAAGGGCCAATCACTTTACTGTGAGCCCGGAGTCACATGTAGGCCAGGCCAGATAAGGATGGCAGATTTCCTTCCCTAAAATACATCAGTTAAGCAGATGGGTCGGGCTGCACGGTGGCGATGTGGTTAGCACTGCTGCCTCACGGCACTGAGGTCCCAGGTTCGATCCCGGCTCTGGGTAACTGTCCAATGTGGAGTTTGCACAATGTCCCCGTGTTTGCCTGGGTTTTGGGCCCACAACCCAAAGATGTGCAGGGTAGGTGGATTGGCCACGCTAAATTGCCCCTTAATTGGAAAAATGAATTGGGTACTCAAAATTTATTTTAAAAAAAGAAACAAGATAGTTAAGCAGATGAGTTTCTGTGGCAATCGAGTAGTTTCATGCACGTTGTCAATGAGTGAAGTGCTTTAGTCAGATTTATTAATTGAGTATCAAATCCCCATTGATCCGGTAGGATTTAATCTCATATCTACTGAGCACCCTATCTTGGGCCACTTCCCCACCCTATCACCTAATCTGCACATTTCTGGACACTAAGGAGCAATTTAGCATGGCCAATCCCACCAAATCTGTACGTCTTTGAAATCAGAGCACCTGGAGGAAACACATGGAAAAAGTTCAAACACCACACGGACAGTCACCCAAGGCTGGAATCGACCCAGGATCCCTGGCACTGTGAGGCAGCAGTGTTCACCATTGTGCCAACGTGCTGCTCAGTGACATTACCACTGGGCTCCATTATGCACTGGTGATACAGCACTGAGACATGGAGGCTAAGAAGATCTCAGCTTCAATTCCCAATATTAGAGTTTTAATGGAGCAGAGAACGATGAAGATTATCCTTGGCGGTTTGGTGAAGCCTTTCAGTCTCAGAAAAGAGAGAGTTTGGCCTTGTTGAAAGGTTTCTGACTTTTTCTCCAACAGTCTATGCTGGAAAACATGCAATGCGCCAGGTACACTTGTTCATGATGTCCTAACACTCACTATTTAAGCTCAGTTTTGTTTAAATTGCTACTACGATCATGCTAAGAAATTGATTTAATTAATTTCCGGTTTAGATCTGGACAAAATTATCATGAAGAGTACTCATTTGTTGCAAAAACCTAATCAGCTCATTATCTTCTTTCAGGGATGGTCTGGCGTATATGTGACTCCAGTCCCACTCTTATGTTGACTCTTGATGTTCTCAAGGCAATGACGTATGGACAATAAACCAGCGTCACCCATGGGGGGAAATTCTACTTTGTTACTATATACATACATACAAGAGATTTTCATTTCCCTGAAGATTTCATGTTAAGTTGAAGCTCATGTCTCCCGATGGAATTTTGATTCCCTGTTAAAGTTCTGATGCCCCCCCGCGCACCCCCCCCCCCCCCCCCCCCCAAGTCACCCTCACCCTGCCCTGGAAGTGTGAGAACCTGAAGTTGATGATGCTTCATACTCCCTCCCTAATAGCATGGTGGGTGCACCAACACCACTGGGACCGCAGTGGTTCAAGAATGAAGCTCACCACCACCTTCTCGAGGGAAATTAGGGGTGGCCTAGCCAGCGATGTCCACATGAACTAATTGAATTTTAAAAAACGATTGCCATCATAAGGAATCATGAGGCCTATAAAGACATAATTTGGGCTCATTGTGCCTGTACTGAAAGAATGGGTAAAGACATATCTATGCATAGAAAGATGTGTCTGGATATTAATTGGGATGGTTTCAGAAATTTCAATGGAAAGCCTGGCAACGTGCCTTTTGTCATTGACAGGTTTACCTGCTCGGAAGTCGGTCTCAGTGGCTGTTTTAACTTTCAGGCAGGCAGGGAGGACTCCGGAACAGACAAGCCTGAACCATGACCCAGAGGAATATTCCTGTTTCTCCTGGCCCACAAGCAGTGCTGTAAAAGCATATTATTTCTCGCTGAGATGTCCTTGCCTCCCTTGAGCTGGCAGGTGTGCTGGAGGACTGGGATACCCAACCAACCAAGCCTGGATTTGTCAACACTGCCAGCCTCATTAAAATATTTAACTGGATAGCCCACCTCCCGGGAGATGATTGGCTATCTACCCCTTGTCCCACCTCAGTGTAACCTAGAAGTGGGGGTATGGGGGTCGGATTTCAAGCGGTAAATTTTCCGGTCTCACTTGCCGTGGGAATCATCACTAGCAGGATGGAAAATACCGCCCCAAGTGTTCAGAAGTTTAGCATCTGTCCTGACCCCAACCCACCATTTTGTAGTGGTTGCAGTTCAGCCAGAAAGCTGAAAACATCTGGCAACATCGAAGGAAAAAAAAAGAAACAAATTGAAAAATAAAACACTATGACTGATAGTACAGACTTTTACCTGTTATGTATTAAAGGGATCATTTGGCATGTATTCCCTGGGGCGGTGGACTCCATGTATATAGTGTGCCATTGCTTTAAGCTATCCAAAACACACACACCAAATAAAAACCCATCACGTTTTACTGATGGATAAATAGGAGGCACGGTCCAGATAAGTGGATTATGGAGGTATGAGAGGTTCAGGCGCTCCCCTGAGCATAAATAAAATCTTGGCAATTGGAAAGAAGCATTGCGAGCTCAAGCTCCTCGTTGCTCGTTTAAACTGCAATTTGTCGAACGGAATCCACAATTATTTCACGCCGCAGGTCCTTTTTGATTATGAAAATGTTATTAAATTAAACGATTTAAAAGAAGAAAAGGTTAAAATATTTCAGGCAGACCCACGGCAGAGAGTCATCTGGAAAATGAGCAACCTGCGGCCATTCAGAAATTTTGCAAGCCACAGTTTCAGCTGCAATGGAGCTGTGCCGTTTTCACTCTTAAGCGCTCGCCCACTAAACACAGAGGCAGGAGAATTTGAGAAAAGCACTGTTGGCAAGACTGAGGCAGCACTGAAAGGACACGCTTTATTTCACTTCTGGCTGTACCAACGTCGTCTCGTAGACCTCAAAGTGGATCCCCTGTGACTTGGTTATCTTCATTACTGCTCCGTTCAGCTCGTCCTCTTGAAGTATTTTCATCAATCCCTGAACGATTAACGATGGTCTGCAAATGGCAATATTTCTATTTTATTTTTAAAACTCTGTTTCCGCGTAAATATTTTCACAAATACCTCCACAGGAGCATCTCTTTATGGACTAGAGAACGAGGAGTGACCTGATTGTAGTGTTTAACAACGCTGAAAGAATTTGATAAGGTAGGTACAGAGAAACTGCTTCCTCTGGTGGGGGAAATAAGGAACAAGAGAATCTGTGGAAATCTTTATACCGCAGCGGGCTGTAGGAGCTAGGTCTTTACGTTCATGGCTGAGATAGACACATTTTTAATCAGTAAAGGAATCAAAGGTTATGGGGATAAGGGGGAAAGTGAAGTTGAGGAGTGTCACATCAAATTGGCCACGATCTCATTGAATGGCGGAGCAAACTCAATGGGCAGAATGGCCTAATTCTGCTCCGATGTCTAATGGTATAATTAGAGCTGAAGACCTTAAGGGAATTCAGGCAGTAGTTTTTCCATATTAAGTTTGCAAACCCCCCCCCCCCCCCCCCCCCCCCCCCCACACACACACACACACAAAAAAGGATGAGGGCATTGGGGATCAACTGGAGCTCGAAATGGTGAGAGATTCCAGAGTTCTGAGGTGCAGAGGGTTTTGGGTGCATTAATTGCAAAAGGCTAGTATGCAGGTGCAGTAAGTAGTGAGGGAAGCCAATAGAATTTTTTGTTTGTTGTGAAGGAGACTGATTATTAAGGTAGGGAGGTTATGCTTCATTTGTACAGGGCATTGGTGAGACCACATCGGAGGTGTTGTGTACATTATTGGTCTCGTTATTTAAAGAAAGGTGTAAATGTGTTGGAAGCAGCTCAGAGATGGTTTATTGTACTAATACCTAGCATGGGTGGGTTGTATTATGAGGAAAGGTTGGGGAAGCTAGGTTATTATACACTCGAGGCAACTTAATTGAAACCTTTTAAGATCCCGGGGTGCATTGACAGGGTGGATGCGGAGAGGACGTTTCCTCTTGTCGGAGAAGTTAGAACTAGGTGGTGACTGTTTAAAAATAAGTAGTCACTCATTTAAAACAGAGATGAGGAGTAATTCATTCTCTCAGAGGGCTGCGAGTCTCTGGAACTCTCGTCCTCAAAAAGCGGTGGAAGCAGAGTCTTTGAATGTTTTTAAGGCAAAGGTAGATAGATTCTGGATTAACAAGGGGGTGAAAGGTTATTGGGGGTGTGCAGGAATGTGGAGTTGAGGTTACAATCAGATCAGCCATGATCTTATTGAATGGCAGAGCAGGCTCGAGGGGCCGAGTGGCCTACTCCTAGTTCACGTGTGCGTTCATGTTACTCTATATGTTCATATGTATGTTTGTATGTCTTGCCACCCTGAGAAGCTGGTTGCATTGGTGGAACTGCATTCTTTGTAACGGTTTAGGGGCTGGTTTAGCACAGTGGGCTAAACAGCTGGCTTGTAATGAAGAACAATGCCCGTACCAGTCTCCCCGAACAGGCGCCGGAATGTGGTGACTAGGGGCTTTTCACAGTAACTTCATTGAAGCCAACTTGTGACAATAAGCGGTTATTATTATTATTATTGTTTTGACTCGACTTCCGGGCGGCGAGCGAGGAGGTCGCAGGGAGAGGGGCTCCCGCAAGCGCCAGGAAGGAACCCCCCCCGACAGGCCGGACGGCGGAGGAGGAGCGGGCGGCAACGGCGGAGGAGGAGCGGGCGGCAACGGCGGAGGAGGAGCGGGCGGCAACGGCGGAGGAGGAGCGGGCGGCAACGGCGGAGGAGGAGCGGGCGACAACGGAGGAGGAGCGGGCGGCAGCGGAGGAGGAGCGGGCGGCAGCGGAGGAGGAGCGGGCGGCAGCGGAGGAGAAGCGGAGGAGGAGCGGGCGGCGGCGGAAGGCGGCGGCGGAAGGCGGAAGGCGGTGGCGAGGAGCAACGGCGACAGGGAGGCCCAGCAGCGGCAGGTCCAACCCCTCTCCCCCCCCCCCCCCACGCGGGCCGGGAACGGTGCGGCAGCGGCGGGCCCTCTTTTCTCCCCCCCCCCCAAACCAGCAGCGGGGACCCACCCCCCAACCAGCAGCGGGACACCACCCCCCCAACCAGCAGCGGGGACACTACCCCCCCCCCCCAACCAGCAGCGGGGACACCACCCCCCCCCCCAACCAGCAGCGGGGACACCACCCCCCCCCCAACCAGCAGTGGGGACACCACCCCCCCCCCCCAACCAGCAGCGGGGACACCACCCCCCCCCCCCACAACCAGCAGCGGGGACACCAACCCCCCCCCCCCCAACCAGCAGCGGGGACACCACCCCCCCCAACCAGCAGCGGGGACACCACCCCCCCCCCCCCAACCAGCAGCGGGGACCCCACCCCCCCCCCCCCCCAACCAGCAGCGGGGACACCACCCCCCCCCCCCCAACCAGCAGGGGGGACACCACCCCCCCCCCCCCAACCAGCAGCGGGGACACCACCCCCCCCCCCCCCCCCCAACCAGCAGCGGGGACACCACCCCCCCCCCCAACCAGCAGCGGGCCCCGGCCCACTCGCCCCCCCCCCCCCCCCCCCCCCAACTGCAGTGACCACCACGTGGCAAGGACAAAGGGACTCTCTCTCTCTCTCTCCTGGGCGAGTGGGGAGAGAAAACAAAAGAAAAAAGAGACTTATATTTCTGTTCTTTTTTTAAAATAAAAACCCAAAAGAAAACTGGTAAAGAGAAAAGGGGTGAAATAAAGGGGTAAAGGAAAGAAGGGGGGAAATAAATTTTTCATTTAAAAAAAAAATATATACATATATTTTTATATATATATATATATATATTAATAAATAAAATTAAAATAGGGTGCGGAAAAGGGGGAAAAGAAGAACAAGGAGAGAAGAAACGATGAAGGGGAAGGGGGAGAAAAAAATGCCAGAAGGGACCCAAGAGAAAGGGGGCACCGGAGGTAGACGGGGCAAAGGGCAAACCAGCTTGGGCGAACGAGTCAACACGCGAAGCAGCGGGAAGAATGTATCGCCGCATCCAAAAGAGCTGGACGGGCGGGCAACCTCTCCCCTGGGGTTAGAGGGGGGCGTGAATTGGAAGGAAGCCATTGCCGAGGTGGTGAGGGAGCAGCTGCAGGCAATCAAGGCAGAGTTAAAAGCAGACACAGAGGCCGCAGCACAGGCAGCAGTGACCAGGGCCATGTCAGGGGTGCAGCAGGCTCTGACCAGAATGGAGGAGAAAGTGGATGCCCAAGGGAAGATACTGGAAGCCCAAGGGGCAACCATTAAAGAGCTGGAGAAGGCAGCGACTGACGTGAGCGACCGGGTCATGTCCCTGGAGAGGGAAATGGCGAAACTGAGTGCAACACAGGGGAGCCTGAAGGGCAGGGTAGACGACCAGGAGATCAGCTCGAGAAGGCAAAATATTAAGATAGTGGGCCTGCCAGAGGGGATAGAGGGTAGAAAT
This sequence comes from Scyliorhinus canicula, assembly GCF_902713615.1. Classification (NCBI taxonomy): domain Eukaryota; kingdom Metazoa; phylum Chordata; class Chondrichthyes; order Carcharhiniformes; family Scyliorhinidae; genus Scyliorhinus; species Scyliorhinus canicula. The sequence goes on along the minus strand of NC_052153.1, from coordinate 179,805,365 downwards.
CCCACAACATTCGTGGCTGCGATGCTGGGCTCCTTAGTGGGGCGGGAAACTTTTCCCACCCCACCGGAAATGGACAGAGCTCATCGGTCACTGCGCCCGAAGCCCAAGGAAGGGGAAAAACCGAGAGCAGTTATAGCCAGACTGCACCGGTACCGGGATAGGGAGACAATCCTGCGCTGGGCCAAGGAGAATAGAGCCTGCAATTGGGACGGGCACGCCATCCGAATCTACGAGGATTTTGGAGCGGACATAGCTAAGAGACGGGCGGAGTTCAACAGAGCGAAAGCAGCTCTCTATAAGAACAAAGTACGTTTTGGTATGCTGTACCCAGCAAAACTCTGGGTCACATACCAACACAAGGAATATTTCTTTACAGCCCCTGCCGAGGCGAATAGATTCGTCGAGGAGCACGGGCTGGAAAAACGCCATGGGAAGTAGGGACGAGGGGCCCATGGCAAGGAGATACGTCATGCCGACGGGGGGGTGGGGAGTGGCGAGGCAAAGCCAGCCCCCTCCCCCCTGGCAGGAACACCCAGGAAAAACAACCCAATGCCCAAGGGCCCGCTCCAGGTGGGAGGCCAGGCCCCGGCACGAGGGAACGGGAGTACTGGAGAGGGGAGAGGGGAAGCGGGACAGCAACCTCCGAGAGGGGAGCCACCGTGCTAGCAGGAAAGCTAGCGAAGGGGGCGCGCAACAGAGCAGGGCCGCAGCGCACCCCCAACAGGGGGGAAGGTGCCAGGCAGGGGAGGGGGGGGATCACCCATCAAAGGTGGGAGAGCAAATGGGGACAGGAATGGGGGAGAGAGGGGCAATGGAGGGGTACACAGGGGTATCCCCGAAAGGGATAGAGCGGGGGGGGGGCACTCGGGGGGCGAGAGACCAGGGAGGGGAAATGCAGGGACGAAGGGACAAAAGAGGCCAGAAAGGGAATAGGGCCACAAAGTGCCACAGACAAGGGCTCGAAACAGGGAACTGCTGCAAGCACCCACCCAGTACGGTCTGTGGGTGAAGGGGCCCCCCGGAGTGCAGGGGACTACCCGCGTGGCGGACACACAGTGGACGGCCATGGCGGGTGTCCCCGGGACAAGGGGGAACCCCGGAGCGCAGGGACCCGACCGCATGGGGAGAGCAGTGATAGTGGACATCCTGGACGGCCCCCTAACAAAGGGAAACCCCAGAGGGCAGGGGCGCGTCCACCGGACAAATATGGTTAACCCCACAGGAGCAAGGGGGCAGAAGCCCCCCACCAGAATAGTCACCTGGAACGTAAGGGGACTTAACGGCCCAGTGAAGAGATCTAGAGTCCTCACCCACCTTAGAAACATGAGGGCCGACATAGTCTTCCTCCAAGAGACGCACTTGAGGGAGCAGGACCAACTGCGGGTAAGAAAGGGCTGGGTGGGACAAACCTATCATTCCTGTTATGGGGCAAGGGCCAGGGGGGTGGCGATCCTGATTGGCAAGAGGACAATGTTTAGGGCGACAAAGACGGTTACGGACCCAGGGGGACGGTATGTCATGGTCAGCGGGGCCCTGGATGGGGCGCCGGTAGTTCTAGTTAACGTGTATGCGCCCAACTGGGACGACACGAGCTTCATCCAAAAGACCATGGCAGAAATCCCGGACATAGCGACGCACCGACTAATCATGGGGGGGGACTTCAACTGTGTACAGGACCCAACGACGGACAGATCAAACCCCAGAACGGGGAAAACCTCAAACATGGCAAGGGAACTCAGTCACTATATGGAGCAGATGGGAGCAGTAGACCCCTGGAGATTCGCCCACCCGGGGGAGAAAGAATTCTCTTTCTTCTCCCCAGTACACAACGTGTACACCAGAATTGACTTCTTTGTGGTGGGGAAAACGGTGCTTCCAGAGATAGACAAGGTGGAATACTCCGCAATTGTGATATCAGACCACGCTCCACACTACATGGATGTGCGGCTAGAGACGGGAAGGGCCCAGCGCCCCAAATGGAGGTTGGACGGTGCCTTACTAGCTGACAAGGCCTTCAGCGAAAGGATAGCGCAGGCCATAGCGGAGTACACTGAGATCAACCAAAACGGGGAGGTCTCACCCTCCACGTTCTGGGAAGCGCTTAAGGCCGTACTAAGAGGGGAAATCATAGCCTACAAAGCGCAAAGAGATAGGGAGGAAAGGGTGGCTAGGCAGAAGCTGGTCGACTCCATACTGGAGGTAGACCATAAATACTCCGAGGCCCCGACCGTAGAACTCCTGGCGGAGAGGAAAGAATTACAAAGGAACTTTGACCTGCTCTCCACCAGGAAAGCAGTACACCAACTCCGCCAGGCACGCGGGGCCCTATACGAACACGGAGACAAAGCCAGCCGCCTGTTGGCCCACCAGCTGAGAAAGCAGGCAGCCAGCAGAGAAATTGCGCAAATCAGAGATACCAGAGGCACGTTGGAAACAGAACCAGAGAGGATTAACAAAACCTTGAAGGCCTTCTACCAAGAGCTGTACACCTCAGAGCCCCCAACGGGGAAGGCTGGGATGAACCGGTTTCTTGACGGACTGGACATACCAGTTGTGGGAGAGGGCAGAAAACGGGATCTGGAAGCACCACTAGCACTGGGAGAGATCATGGACAGCATTAGCTCCATGCAGGCGGGGAAGGCGCCGGGACCGGACGGATTCCCGGCGGACTTCTACAAAAAATTTGCGACAGCGCTGGCCCCGCACCTGCGGGAGATGTTCACAGACTCGCTAGCTAGGGGCACGTTGCCACCCACGTTAGCACAGGCCTCAATCTCGCTGATACCTAAGAAAGACAAAGACCCAACGGAATGTGGGTCATACAGACCCATATCTCTGCTGAATGCAGACGCCAAAATACTGGCCAAAATCCTAGCCAAGAGGCTAGAAGACTGTGTACCTGAGGTGGTCACAGAGGACCAGACGGGCTTTGTCAAAGGTAGACAGCTTACCGCGAACATCAGGCGCCTGCTGAACGTGATAATGACCCCCTCCGGGGAGAGAACACAAGAGGTGATCGTCTCCCTGGACGCAGAAAAGGCCTTCGACAGAGTCGAGTGGAAATACCTCATAGAGGTACTGGAGCGGTTCGGGCTTGGAACAGGGTTCACCGCTTGGGTAAAGCTCCTGTACAATGCTCCCATGGCGAGTGTACAGACCAACAATACCAACTCCCAATACTTCCAGCTGCACAGGGGCACCAGACAAGGATGCCCACTGTCCCCGCTGCTGTTCGCACTAGCAATTGAACCGCTAGCAATCGCGCTCAGGGCAGCAAAAAATTGGAGGGGGATCCGAAGGGGAGGTAGAGAGCACAGAGTCTCACTCTATGCGGATGATCTGCTCCTCTATATCTCGGACCCACAAAGCAGCATGGACGGAATCATCGCGCTCCTGAAAGAGTTTGGAGCCTTCTCGGGCTACAAACTCAACATGAGCAAAAGTGAGATCTTCCCAGTACACCCGCAAGGGGGGGGGGGGGGGGGGGGGGGGGTGGGGGGGGGGGCAGCACTAAAGGGGCTGCCGTTCAATCAAGCCCGACATAAATTCCGCTACCTGGGGATCCAAATAGCCCATGACTGGAAAGGGATCCACAAATGGAACCTCACCAGCCTGACGGAGGAAGTTAAAAAGGACCTGCAAAGATGGAACACACTCCCGCTCTCCCTCGCGGGGAGAGTTCAGACGATCAAAATGAACGTACTGCCCAGGTTCCTCTTCCTGTTTAGATCCATTCCGATCTACATCCCCAAGGCCTTTTTCAAAGCGCTGGACAAACTCATCATGGCGTTCGTATGGGGGGGTAAAAATGCTAGGATCCCAAAGAAGGTCTTACAAAAAACAAAAACCAGGGGAGGGCTAGCCCTCCCGAATCTACAATTCTACCACTGGGCGGCAACAGCCGAGCGAGTAAGGGGATGGATCCAGGAGCCAGAGGCCGAGTGGGTGCGTGCGGAGGAGGCCTCCTGCATGGGAACCTCCCTCCGGGCCCTCGCCACGGCAGCACTCCCATCCCCACCCAAAAAACACTCCAGCAGCCCAGTGGTGACAGCCACCCTCCAATCCTGGAACCAACTGCGGCAGCAACTTGGCCTGACCAAAATGTCGAACAGGGCTCCCATCTGCAACAACCATAGGTTCACACCAGCACTGACTGACGCCACCTTCAAAAGGTGGAGGCAGGACGGGGGGACACTGACAGTCAGGGACCTATACACGGACGACAGGATCGCAACACTGGACGAACTGACAGAGAAATTTCAGCTAGCTGGGGGGAACGAGCTACGGTACCTGCAGCTCAAAAACTTCCTACGAAAGGAGACAAGGACGTACCCACAACCGCCACGACAGACACTACTGGAAGACCTACTGGACGCAAGTATCCTAGAGAAAGGGAACTGTAGTGACATGTATGACCGACTGGTAGATAGGGACGACACCGTACTGGACGCAACAAGAAGGAAATGGGAGGACGACCTGGGGATGGAGATAGGGTGGGGACTCTGGAGCGAAGCACTGCATAGGGTCAACTCCACCTCCACGTGCGCAAGGCTCAGCCTGACGCAACTAAAAGTGGTACATAGAGCCCACTTAACAAGACCCGTATGAGTAGGTTCTTCCCGGAGGTGGAAGACAGATGTGAACGGTGCCAAAGAGGCCCGGCCAACCACGCCCACATGTTCTGGTCTTGCCCCAGACTCGTGGAGTACTGGACAGCCTTCTTCGAGGTTATGTCCAAAGTGGTGGAAGTGAGGGTGGAGCCATGCCCGATAGTGGCGGTCTTCGGGGTTTCAGAACAGCCAGATCTATTCCTGGGGAGGAGGGCGGACGCCCTTGCCTTTGCCTCCCTGATCGCCCGCCGTAGAATCCTGTTTGGCTGGCGGTCAGCAGCACCGCCCAGAGCTGCGGACTGGCTGTCCGACCTCTCGGAATCTCTCCAAATGGAGAAAATCAAATTTGCCATCCGAGGGTCGGACGACGGCTTCCACAGAATGTGGGAGCCATTCATGCAACTGTTCCGGGACCTATTTGTGGCCAATGTACAAGAGGAAGAATAGTCGGGGGAAGGTAGCGGGAGGGGGGGGGGGGCTACAGGTTCGGTACGGGGTTCGATGGCTAGCTAAGGCCCAAAACCAAACTAAATAAACATGTTGAGGGGGGGGGGGGGGGGCGGGCGCAGTTACTACTACGAAGATGCTTACCTGTAATATGTATGTTAATTTTTGCGTGTTTGTTTGTTTTTTTTGTTCTTTTTCTCTCCTAACAATTTGTAATTTGTTCAATATAAAATATGAAAACTGAATAAAAACATTTATAAAAAAAAAATTATTATTATTGTTTTGATGTAACAAAGTATCTAGACCACTTAAGTGGGTACTGAAATCACATATGGGCCAGATCTAGTCATGATACCAGGTTTACCTGAAGTAGTGAAGCATTTAAGTTTTTATGACTAATCCAATAGCTACACAGTCAGATTTACCTGAACCAACTTCTTATTTCCAAATATCCTTTGAAAGAAATTGAATTCAAATCCTCTGACCAGCATGAAGCTCCTTGCGATTGTTAATCTCCGTGTCTAGATTGCTAGTCTTTGGTACTTAATCAATGTCTTCACACAAACACTTCTTCCAAGTAGGCCAACAGAAGTGCAAACTAGAGTCAATGGAATTTAGATGTCAGTGTTTCCATAGAAGCATGGGTTAGATCAGGGGTGGGCAAACTTTTCCGTGCAAGGGCCACATTCAAAAATTCACAATTCACAAAGGGCCGCATAGTATATTAAGTAAAATAATTACTTCACCCGGTTATGATTCTGGGCGCCTCATATAGAACATAGAACAGTACAGCACAGAACAGGCCCTTCGGCCCTCGACGTTGTGCCGAGCAATGATCACCCTATTCAAGTCAACGTATCCACCCTATACCAGTAAGTAACCCAACAGCCCGCCTCCATTAACCTTAAAAAAAATTTAAAAAAAAAAAAATTTAAAAAAAAATTTTTTTTTTTTAATGACTTGGCGGGCCGCAGAAATACCTTTGGCGGGCCGCATGCGGCCCGTGGGCCGTAGTTTGCCCACCCCTGGGTTAGATGGACTGATTCGCCTGCCCCATCTGTACTTTTCAGTTCACAGAATTTCAAAAATGTCAGTGACTGTGTAAACTAATTTGCGAAAGATTGAAATATTGAAACTGTTGGGAGGTGGGGAGACTGCTTTTTAAAACAAAATATCAAAACAGAACGTTGATGCTTATCATAAAGTGGTTCAAATACAAAAGTTATATTGCAGTAATATAATGTCCCCACTGTGTTCAGTCTGTACCCCAGGATGGAAATATTTGAAGGATGTGCCACACAGCTTTACTGGAAGGAAACTGGGGCTAAAAGGGTTAAGTAATGATGCATAGACTCGGCTTGTATTCCTTGAGTAAATTAATTAAGGTGCAGTTGCTGAGTTACGCTTACTGGAATCTACATTAAGCCATATTAGACCAGGCTTGCACATTGTTAATTCAACACAATGCATGTTTGTTTTACCTTCATTGACCACAAGGAAAATTCACTGAGTGGAGTAACCGTTAGGGCTGCCTTCAATTTCAGGTGCTGTGTTTTTTTTTCACAACATGAACTTAACTTGAACCTAATTTGTCAAATGGAATCATCACAGAACCAAGCCAAAGTCAATACCACACAATACAGTAGCGTAGTTATAAAACTAAATGGTGTGACTTCACGCTCAGATATGATCACTGGGACAGCACGGTGGCCTAGTGGTTATCACAGCTACCTCACAGCACTGAGGTCCCAGGTTCGATCCCGGCTCTGGGTCACTGGCCGTGTGGAGTTTGCACATTCTCCCCGTGTCTGCGTGGGTTTCGCCCCCACAACCCAAAAACGTGCAGGGTAGGTGGATTGGCCATGCTAAATTGCCCCTTAATTGGAAAAAAATTATTGGGTAATCTAAATTTATAAAAACAAAGATATGATCACGGGCTTGCTTGTTGAGGTAAGGAAATTGAATATAGGCGCATGCCATACCAATGCCTTTCTGGCCAGCCTCCCATTTCCCAGCCTCAGCTCATCCAGAACTCTGTCACCTTCCCTCTATCAAATCCCGTTCAACCATCACCCTGGCGTTCGCCGAGTTAGATAGGCTCTTGGTCCTGCAAAGCCTCAACTTTAAATTGTGTTCAAATCCCTCCTCAGGCCTGTGACATTTTCATAAATGTAAAGAACTGCAAGGTTTAATGTAATGCTTACATTAACCACTAGAGGGAGCTAGATGCATAACTATATAAGGCATTGATGCTAAGCCTTGTGGGTGAGAGGTTGAGGAGAAAGCTGGAGCACAGACTGAAGGACAGATAGTGTGAGTGCGAGCAGATCATAGTTGATGTAATAGTGTAGAGATTAGTAGGAGAGGACTGTAGATTATATGTTGTATGTGTTGAATCCAATTACGTAGTGTCACTAAATTTATAGCTTTGTTCAATTTAAAAGCTATTTGTGGTCTTTGTGAATACTACACCAACCATCCTGAAATAAGCAACACAAAGAGAACCACAAGGCTCCCTAGCCATCTGATAACTCTATTCCTCCAGTTCCGGCCTCCTGTCCTTCATCAGTTTCCTTCACCTCACCATTGACAGCCTTGCCTGCAGCTATGTTTTTCCTTTGTTAAAACACTCCACCTCTCTTTCATCCTTTAAGAGGCTCCTTTAAAATATTTGACCATCTCTTTTGGTCATTTGTCCTAATTTATGGTTTGGTGTCAAATCTTGTCTGAACAAGCACTCTCACATTAAATGTGCTATATAAATGCATGCTGTTGTTGCTATATGCACTATTTCCTATCTTCCCACAATTCCCCCCCCCCCCCCCCCCCCCCCCCCCGCAATCAGTATGAGCACCAAAGATTGACTGATCAAACTTAAACAACAGGAGACAGTTCCACAATATATTACAAAAGGAGCCCATGGGAATGCTTTAGAGCCTGGTGAAGAATGATGTTGGAGATGGCTTCAGTTTGTTTGACTTTAATGATAAACAAAACAGAGTCAAATTTCAAATGGCAGAGGCGGTGTTGTGAGAAATAGTGCGGAGCAAGGCTTTGGATTACAGGACAATATATAGTCCAGTGACAATACCACTACACCACCGCCTCCCCTGATTGAGGTGTAGAAAATTATGAGGGACGTAGATAGGGTAGATAGAAAGAAGCTTTTTCCTTCGTGGAGGGGGTCAATAATGAGGGGGCATAGGTTTAAGGTAATCTGCCTGAAAGCTGGTTAGATGGGCAGAAGAGTGGCAAATGGAATTTAACCATCAAATGTGTGAGGCAATGCATTTCCAGAGGACTGTCCAGGCAAGGGAATATACAATGAATGGTTGGACCCTAGGAAGTACAGAGGATCAAAGGGACAATGGTGAGCATGACCACAAATCTCTGAAGACAGCAAGAGAGGTTGATAAGGTGGGTAAGAAGGCTCCTAAGCAGAGGTGGTCGATAGCTTTAAGTTCCTGGGGATCACCATCACCAACAGTCTGTCCTGGTCCACTCACATTGATGCAACAGTCAAGAAAGCCCAACAATGTCTCTATTTCCTACGGAAGCTAAAGAAATTCAGCATGTCTGCAACGACTCACAAACCTCTACAGATGTGCCATAGACAGCATCTTATCCGGCTGCATCACAGCCGGGTATGTCAACTGCTCAGCCCAAGATCGCAAGAAACTGCAGAGTGTGGTGAACTCAGCCCAACGCATCACACAAGCTTGCCATCCTCACATTTATTGTGTATACACCTCCCACTGCCTCAGGAAGGGAGACAGCATTGTCAGATGCTGACAGAGACCCCTCACACCCAGGCATTGCCTTCTTCCAGACCCTTTCATCAGGCAGAAGGTACAGAAGTCTGAAGACCCGCACATCCAGGCATAGGAACAGCTTCTTCCCCACAGCTACAAGACTCCTCAACGACTCCCTGTAAGAACACTATTCCCGACGTCCTGTGCTGCTCTTGCTTTTTTTGGCCCCTTGTTCCACACTGCAACCAATCACTGTTTGCCGATGTACCATTTGTCAATGTACTCTGTTGACAACTCTTTTTGTCTACTATGTACGTACTGTGTACGTTCCCTCGGCCGCAAAAAAATACTTTTCACTGTACATGTGACAATAAATCAAAACAAATATGAGATTCTTGTCTTTATTAACCAATTGCATTGAGCAGCATTGTACAAAATGCTGGTTAGGCCCCAGCTGCCGTACAGTGTGCAGTTCTGGTCACCACACTATAGGAAGGAAGTGATTGCAGTGGAGAGGATGCAGAGCAGATTCACCAGGCTGCAGGAGCTGCTATCAGGAGAAATTGGACAGGCTGGGGGGAGGGAGTTGGGCAGTTAAGAGTCAACCACATTGCTGTGGGTCTGGAGTCACATGCAGTGAGGATGGCATATTTCCTTCCCTAAAGGACATTAGTGAACCAGATGGGTTCGACAATGGTCATCATCCAGATTTTTATTAAATTTCACCAATTGCAATGGCGGGATTTGAACCTGGGGCCCCAGATCATTACCCCGGGTCTCTGATTTACTAGTCCAGTGACAATACCACTACACCACCGCCTCCCCTGATTGAGGTGTAGAAAATTATGAGGGACGGAGATAGGGTAGATAGAAAGAAGCTTTTTCCTTCGTGGAGGGGGTCAATAATGAGGGGGCATAGGTTTAAGGTAATGGGCAGGAGGTTTAGAGGAGATGTGAGGAAATCCTTTTCACCCAGCGGGTGGTTGGAATCTGGAACTCTGCCTGAAAGCTGGTCGAGGCAGGAACCCTCACAACTCTCAAATAATAATATGAGCACTTGAAATGCCATAGCATGCAATAATAATAATCTTTATTGCCAGAAGTAGGCTTACATTGCAATGAAGTTACCGTGAAAAGCTCCTAGTCGCCACATTCCGGCGCCTGTTTGGGCACACAGAGGGAGAATTCAGAATGTCCAAATGACTTAATAGGCACGTCTTTCGGGACCAGTGGGAGGAAACCGGAGCACCCGGAGGAAACCCACGCAGACACAGGGAGAACGTGCAGACTCCGCACAGACAATGACCCTGCCGGGAATCGAACCTGGGACCCTCGCGTTGTGAAGCAACAAAGCTGACCACTGTGCTACCATGCTGTAGGTCAAGTGCTGGAAATTGGGATTAGAATAGTTAGTTGCTTGATGGCTGGCGTGGACATGATGGGCCGAAGGCTCTCTTTCCGTGTAAACTCAATGACTGTACGACTGACTCACCGGCATCTGTTTTGCACTTTATATCCTTATTGCCTTCTGTCGGGAATTTCTTTTGACCTAACTGTTGGGAAACTGTTGGGACTGGGAGAAAGGTTGGCTATACTCCTCTCCCTGCATTACAATCCACTGAATATCTGGGGTTTCTCGCATGGAGAGTTAGCTCAGGGTAGGCATGGCCATTGGGGGGGGAACGGGGACAGAGGCGGGAGGCACATTTTAACATGTCCCTCAGTCAAGGGGCCGACGAGTCCGGTAATAATAGCTTCATTGAGAATTTGGAGACAGCTTCGCCAACACTTCGGTTGGAGGAAGGGTCAAGTGAAATGCTGATTCAGAGGAACCACAGATTTGAGCCAGGGATGTGGGATGGAAATTTTCGGAAATGGGAGGAGAAGGGCATTAAGATACTAAAAGATTTGTTTCTTCGTGGTCGGTTTGCAGGATTGAAGGAGCTGGAAGCGAAGTATGGGCTGGAGCAGGGGGAAGTGTTTAGATATGTGCAGGTTCGAGACTTTGCCAGAAAGGAGATAGAGCTTCCAGGTGGAGCCGGCCTCCACATTGCTGGAGGAGGTGCTGACTGGAGAAGGGGGTAGGTTTGGCGGTTTACAGGGCTATTTTGGGAAGAGGAGAAGGCACTACTAGAAGGGGTCAAAGCAAAGTGGGAGGAAGAGTTGGGAGAGGATATGGAGGAGGGGTTCTGGTGTGAGGTGCCCCGGAGAGTGAATGCCTCCACATCGTGCGCGAGATTGGGGCTGATACAGCTGAAGGTGGTATACAGAGCACACCTCATGAAGGCGAGGGTGAGTCGATTGAACGAGTAGAAGATGTGTGTAGACGTTACGGGGGGGTGGGAGGGGCATTATTCACGTTCATATGTTTTGGTCCTATCCAAAGCTGGAGGATTACTGGAAGGAGGTTTTAGGGTAATTTCTAAAGTGGTGCACGTGAAACTGGACCCAGGCCCCGGGAGGCCATAGTCAGGGTGTCGGACCAGCCGCGGTTGAAAACAGGTGCGGAGGCAGATGTTGTAGCCTTCGCCTCGTTGATCGCCCAAAGGTGGATCCTGATGGGTTGGAGAGGAACCTCTCCACCCTGTGCCCTGGCGTGGCGGGGGGACCAGTTGGAATTCTTGACTCTTGAGAAGGTTAAGTTTAAACTGAGGGGAAGGATGAAGGGGTTCTACAATTCATGGGCATTAATCATTACGCACTTTAAAGAACTGGATAACATCGAACATTCGTTGGGGGGGGGGGGTGGGTGGGGGACTGTGTGTGTTAATGGCAACTATGGGTGATTCCTTTTTGTCATTTGTTTATGCGAACATGCGGCCTAATGTTTGGGGTTTTGTGGGAGGATGAGATAGTTGTTATTGATATGGGGATTGACATATTTGTTACTGATTATTGTTTATTATTGGTGGGTTTATTTGTTGTTGGTAAATTTGGGAGAAAATGTGAAAAAGGTGGAGAATAAAAATATTTTTTTAAGTCAAGGGGCCGGCGAACAAAATTTAGGAAGATGAGAGTTTGGCATAATATTAAACATGAAAAAAAAGTATGAAAAGAAACAATTAACCGAGTAAAAAGACAATAAGTAATAAGTAAAGATGAGTAGTAGACCGTAATAGGGTGAGAATGTGTGTCACCGGCTCACTGTCAGGCTGATACCTGGAGTGAGGCAGACTGTTGGAGACATACTGCCCGAGCATACATATTCCCCTCATAATCTCACCCTTCTCACACTCCCTCTCTCCCCACTCACACTCTTCTCCCCCTCACACACTTCTCTCAACTCACACTCTTCTCTCAACTCACACTCTTCTCCCCCCACACACTTTTCTCCCCACTCACACTTCTCCCCTCCCACACACTCTTCGACCCCCTCAGACTCTCTCTATCTGAGCCTCACTCTGGGACAACTGCACCACGCTCTCGATCATCTGCACCCCGCTCTGGGCCAGTTGCACCCCGCTCTGGGCCAGCTGCACCCTACTCTAGACCAGTTCACCCACACTAGACCAGCTGCACCCCGCTTTAGGCCACTTTCACCCCACTCTAGACCAGTTGCACCCCCCACACTATATCAGTTGCATCCCACTCTAGACCAGCTGCAACCCGCTCTAGACCAGCTGCACCTCATTCTAGACCAGCTGCACCCCGCTCTAGACCAGCTGCAACCCACTCTAGACCAGCTGCATGTTGTTCTAGAACAGTTACACCCCACTCTAGACCAGCTGCATCCTGCTCTAGACCTGTCGCACACCACTCTAGACAAGCTGCACTCCACTCTAGACAAGTCGCACCCTGCTCTAGACCAGCTGCATCCTGCTCTAGGCCTGTCGCACCCCACTCTAGACCAGCTGCAGCCCTCTCTAGACCATTCTCACCCCGCTCTAGACCAGCTGCAATCCTGCTCTAGGCCTGTCGCAACCCCACTCTAGACCAGCTGCACCCCTCTCTAGACCATTATCACCCCGCTCTAGACCAGCTGTATCCTGCTCTAGCCTGTTGCACACCACTCTAGACCAGCTGCACTCCGCTTTAGGCCAGTCACACCCTGCTCTAGACCAGCTGCATCCTGCTCTAGACCTGTTGCACCCCACTGTAGACAATCTGCACCCCTCTAGACCATTCTCACCCCGCTCCAGACCAGCTGCATCCTGCTCTAGGCCTGTTGCACCCCACTCTAGACCAGCTGCACCCCCTCTAGACCATTTGCACCCCGCTCTAGACCAGCTGTATCCCACTCTAGACCAGCTGCACCCCATTTTAGACCAGTCGCACCCTGTTCTAGACCGATCACACCCTGCTCTAGACCAGTCGCACCCTGCTCGAGAGCAGTCGCACCCTTCTCTGAATGCGTGGCAATTCTGTTCCCTGGGCCCTAAACTCATTGTCGTTAGTATTTATTACTCCTCCAACCACGGATTGTTGCTCTCCCACACCAGTGATTTTATCAATGGCACACTTGGGAGGGAAATGACCTGTGATTGGCAGAGCAGCCCCATGCAGAATCGTCCTTTCAAATTTTACCTGTCGGACTCCCTCTCTCCCCACTCACACTCTTCTCCCCCTCACACACTTCTCTCAACTCACACTCTTCTCTCAACTCACACTCTTCTCCCCCCACACACTTTTCTCCCCACTCACACTTCTCCCCTCCCACACACTCTTCGACCCCCTCAGACTCTCTCTATCTGAGCCTCACTCTGGGACAACTGCACCACGCTCTCGATCATCTGCACCCCGCTCTGGGCCAGTTGCACCCCGCTCTGGGCCAGCTGCACCCTACTCTAGACCAGTTTCACCCCACACTAGACCAGCTGCACCCCGCTTTAGGCCACTTTCACCCCACTCTAGACCAGTTGCACCCCCCACACTATATCAGTTGCATCCCACTCTAGACCAGCTGCAACCCGCTCTAGACCAGCCTGCACCTCATTCTAGACCAGCTGCACCCCGCTCTAGACCAGCTGCAACCCACTCTAGACCAGCTGCATGTTGTTCTAGAACAGTTACACCCCACTCTAGACCAGTTGCATCCTGCTCTAGACCTGTCGCACACCACTCTAGACAAGCTGCACTCCACTCTAGACCAGTCGCACCCTGCTCTAGACCAGCTGCATCCTGCTCTAGGCCTGTCGCACCCCACTCTAGACCAGCTGCAGCCCTCTCTAGACCATTCTCACCCCGCTCTAGACCAGCTGCATCCTGCTCTAGGCCTGTCGCACCCCACTCTAGACCAGCTGCACCCCTCTCTAGACCATTATCACCCCGCTCTAGACCAGCTGTATCCTGCTCTAGGCCTGTTGCACACCACTCTAGACCAGCTGCACTCCACTTTAGGCCAGTCACACCCTGCTCTAGACCAGCTGCATCCTGCTCTAGACCTGTTGCACCCCACTGTAGACAATCTGCACCCCTCTAGACCATTCTCACCCCGCTCCAGACCAGCTGCATCCTGCTCTAGGCCTGTCGCACCCCACTCTAGACCAGCTGCACCCCCTCTAGACCATTTGCACCCCCGCTCTAGACCAGCTAAATCCCACTCTAGAACCAGCTGCACCCCATTTTTAGACCAGTCGCACCCTGTTCTAGACCGATCACACCCTGCTCTAGACCAGTCGCACCCTGCTCGAGAGCAGTCCGCACCCTTCTCTGAATGCGTGGCAATTCTGTTCCCTGGGCCCTAAACTCATTGTCGTTAGTATTTATTACTCCTCCAACCACGGATTGTTGCTCTCCCACCCAGTGATTTTATCAATGGCACACTTGGGAGGGAAATGACCTGTGATTGGCAGAGCAGCCCCATGCAGAGTCGTCCTTTCAAATTTACCTGTCGGACCAACAATTTGAAATCCCATTCCTGGGGCACATAATGGTACATATAGCCCCAGGACCGTACATTGGACCAGTCCAGATTAAGTGATCCACCAGGGGGCGAAATTCCTCCGAGCGGCCAAAAACCGGTGTTGTGCAAATCCCGCCAGCAGCCTCTGAAAACAGCTGCGCCGGCGGATGTCATTGATTTTTTAGTTTCAACAAATCTCCGGCCCGGATGGGCCGAAGTCCCGCCGACGTGACCACGGGTCACGGGAAAAACAGAGTAGCTTTAAAACGGCGTCAACCATTGACGATGGTTGACGCCGTTCAGTGTCTGAGGGCGCGTCCGGGGGGGGGGGGGTTGCGGCATTGGGGTGGGGGGGGGGTTTTGCGGCGTTGGGGGGGTTGCGGCGTTGGGGGGGTGTTGCGGCGTGGGGGGGTTGCGGTGATGGGGGGGGGGTTGCGGCGTTGGGGGGGGTTGCGGCGTTGGGGGGGGGTTGCGGCGTTGGGGGGGGTTGCGGCATTGGGGGGGGTTGCGGCATTGGGGGGGTTGCGGCGTTGGGGGGGGTTGCGGCGTTGTAGGGGGTAGGGGTGGTGGGGAGGGGGGTAGGGGTGGTGGGGGAGTAGGGGCATTGGGAGGGGGTAGGGGTGGTGGGGGGGGTTTGGGGGGCAGCGGCGTGCAGAGCGGGGGGGCGACGGATGCCCGGGGCCAACGCACCGTTGCCCCCCCTCTGCACGCCGCTGCACCCTACCCCAACCCACCCCCCCTCACCACCCCTACCTCCCTCCAACGCCCTACCCCCCTCACCACCCCTACCCCCCTAACCACCCCTACCCCCTCCAATGCCCCTACCCCCCTCACCACCCCTACCCCCCTCCCCACCACCCCAACCTCCCTCCAACGCCACCCCATCTCTCGCAATGCCGCAATCCCCCACCCTCAACGCCGCAACCCCCCACCCTCTCAACGCCGCAACCCCCCCTCGCAATGCCGCAACCCCCCCCCCTCATCGCCGCAAAGCCACACCCTCTCAACGCCGGGTCCCCCCCCCCCCTCAACGCCGGGTCCCCCCTCCTCAACGCCGGGTCCCCCCCTCTCCTCTCAACGCAGGTCCCCCCCCTCCTCTCAATGCAGGTCCCCCCCCTCTCCTCTCAACGCCGGTACACACACCCCCCACCCTCTCAACGCCGGGTTCCCACCCCCCCTTCAACGCCGGGTCCCCCCCCTCCTCTCAACGCAGGGTCCCCCCACTCTCAACGCAGGGTCCCCCCCCTCTCCTCTCAACGCCGGTACCCACACCCCCCCTCCCCTCCCTCGAAGGCCGGTATACACCGCCCCTCCCCTCCATCTGAAGGCCGGTACCCCACACCCGCCTCCCTCTGAAGGCCGGTATCCACACCCCCCCCCCCCTCCCTCTGAAAGCCGGTACCCACACCCCCCTCCCCCTCCCTCTGAAGGCCGGTACCACATTCCCCTCCCTCTGAAGGCCGGTACCCACACCCCCCCCTCCTCCCTCTGAAGGCCGGTACCCACACCCCCTCCCTCTGAAGGCTGGTACCCACAACCCCCTCCCCCTCCCTCTGAAGGCCGGTACCCACACCCCCCTCCCTCTGAAGGCCGGTACCCACACCCCCCTCCCTCTGAAGGCCGGTACCCACACCCCCCTCCCTCTGAAGGCCGGTACCCACACCCCCCTCCCTCTGAAGGCCGGTACCCACACCCCCCGTCCCTCTGAAGGCCGGTACCCACACCCCCCTCCCTCTGAAGGCCGGTACCCACCCCCCCCTCCCTCTGAAGGCCGGTACCCACACCCCCCCTCCCTCTGAAGGCCGGTACCCACACCCCCCTCCCTCTGAAGGCCGGTACCCACAACCCCCTCCCCTCTCTCCTCCTCCCCCCAATTCCTCCTCCTCTCCCCCTTCCTCCTCCTCTCCCCCCTTCCTCCTCCTCTCCCCCCCCTTTCCTCCTCCTCCTCTCCCCCTTCCTCCTCCTCTTCCCCCCTTCCTCCTCCTCTCCCCCTTCCTCCTCCCTCTCCCCCCCCTTCTCCTCCTCTCCCCCCCTCCTCCTCCTCTCCCCCTTCCTCCTCCTCTCCCCCCCTTCCTCCTCCTCTCCCCCCTTCCTCCTCCTCTCCCCCTTCCTCCTCCTCTCCCCCCTCCTCCTCCTCTCCCCCTTCCTCCTCCTCCCCCCTTCCTCCTCCTCTCCCCCCTCTTCCTCCTCCTCTCCTCCCCCTTCCTCCTCCTCTCCCCCTTCCTCCTCCTCTCCCCCCTTTCCTCCTCCTCTTCCCCCCCTTCCTCCTCCTCTCCCCCACCCTTCCTCCTCCTCTCCCCCCCTCCTCCTCCTCTCCCCCCCTTCCTCCTCCTCTCCCCCCCTTCCTCCTCCTCTCCCCCCTTCCTCCTCCTCTCGCCCCCCATCCCCCCTTCCTCCTCCTCCTCCTCTCCCCATGCCGGTACCCGTCCTCTCTCTCTCAACGCGCCACTTCTGCAGCGTGTTAAAATGACGTGTATCGCGTCGGTCCGATGCTGGCCCCTCCGGGAACGGCGATTAGCGGCCTAAAAGAAGGCCCCGACGCCGGAATCATCTGCACCACTTTTGCTCGCCGGAAATCGGCGTCACGACGGTCCGCGGAGAATTTCGCCCAGGGATATAGAAACAAAAAGTGGGTGTAGGCCATTCAGCCCTTCGAGCCTGCTCCGTCATTCAATATCATCACGATTGACCCTCTATTTCAATTTCATATTACTGCTTTCTCCCCAAACCCCCTTGATGCCATTAAAATCTCAAAGATTATCGATCTCTTTCTTGAATACATTCAGTGACTTGACCTCCATAGCCTTCTGCGGTAGAGAATTCCACAGGTTCACTACACTTTGAATGATGAAATGTTTCCACATCTCAGTCATAAATGGCCTACCTCATGTCCTGAGGCTGTGTCCCCAGCTTCGAGATTCCCCAAACAGGGAGGATATCCTCCCTGCATCTAGTCTGTCCAGCCCTGTTAGAATGTTATGCATTTCAATAAGATCTCCTCTCATCCTTCCAAACTCTAGTGAATACAGGCCCAGTCAAACCAATCTGTCCTCATAGGACCGTTCCGCTAACCCTGGTATCAGCCTTGTGATTTTCCGCTGTAATCCCTCTATAGCAAGTACATCCTTTCTTAGATAGGGAGACCAAAAATGCAAACAATAATCTTTATTATCACAAGTAGGCTTACATTAACACTGCAATGAAGTTACTGTGAAAAGCTCTCGGTCGCCACACTCCGAAGCCTGTTCGGATACACAGACGGAGAATTCAGAATGTCCAAATTACCTAACAGCACACCTTTCGGGACTTATGGGAGGAAACCGGAGCACCCGGTTTTAATGTGCCGCACAGACAGTGACCCAAGCCAGGACTCGAACCTGGGACCCTGGCGCTGTGAAGCCAATAGTCCAGGTGTGGTCTCACCAAGGCCCTGAATAACTGCAGTGAGGCATCCCTACTTCTGAATTTAAATCCTGTAGCAATGAAGGCCTACATATAATTGGCCTTCTTAGCTGCTTGCTGCATCTGCCTCTCAACTTTTATTGACTGATATACAAGGACACCCAGATCCCTTTGTGCATCCACACTTCCCAATATCCTGCCACTTAAATAACATTCTTAATTTCTCTTTTTCGCACCAAAATGTATAACTTCACATTTAGCCATGTTGAACTGCGTCTGCCATCTGTTTTCCCACTCATTCAACTTGTCTAAATCACCTTGAAGCCCCCTTGCATCTTCCCCACAACTCATATTTCTGCCCAGTCTTGTGTCATCGACAAATCAGGAAATGTTACATTTGGTTTCCTGATCCAGGTCATTTATATATATTGTGAACAACTGGGGCCCAAGCACTGATCCCTGACCCCATGAGTTACTGCCTGCCATTTAGAAAAAATGTTCTCTGTTTCCTGTTTGTACACCAATCCTCGTTCCATGCCAATATATTATACCCTTTATCCCATGTGCGTTAATTTTTCCCACTAACCTCTTATGCGGCTTATCAAAAGCCTTCTGAAAGTCCACATATACCACATCAAATGGTTCTCCCTTACCTATTCTACAATTGCATCCTCAATAAACTCCAGTAGATTCGTTAAAAATGATCTGCCTTTCATAAACCTTTCAGAAACCCATGCTGTCCTTGTCCAATCCCATTATTGCTTTCCAAATGTTCTGTTATCACGCCTTTCATAACAGACTCTAGCATCTTCCCCACTACTAATGTCAGGCTAACCGGTCCGTAATTCTCCTTTTTTTCTCTCCCTCCCTTTTTTAAACAGTGGGGTTCCATTTGCCACCCTCCAATCTGTAGGAAACTGCTTCAAAATCGAGAGGATTTTGGATGATGACCAACAATGCATGCAACATTTCCAGAGTCACTTACTTTAAAACCCTGGGACGTATATTATCAGGTCCTGGTAATTTGTCAACCTTTAACCCCATTAATCCATTTTTTTTACTAATACTGATTTCCTTCAATGCAGCCCTCTCACTAGACCTGGGAGGTTATTTGCGCTATCTCTTGTGAAGGCAGAACCAAAGTATGTGTTCAACATTTCTGCCATTTCTTTGTTCTCCATTATAATTTCCCCTGCTTCTGGCTGTCAGGGACCAACATTTATCTTTACTAATCTGTTTTGTTTCACATACTTATAGAAGCTTTTATGGCCAGATTCAATGTTGCTGCAATTTTACTCTCATACACTATTTTCCCCCGTTGATCAAAGTTTTTGTCCTCTTTTGTTGAATTCTCAAAGTTTTTAAAAGTATTCTTACATTACATTTTAATCTCCAAAAATGTACTTACTCTAGTATTCCGTAGTGCTGAATCAGCTTTTCGACAGCATCCTTGAATACATAATATTTTCCCATAATTTCCTCATGATTGACGGAGTTCAAAAGTGGCGTATCCACAAAGGCTGGACAAATTGTGTTGATCCGAACTCCATAGCCCAAGATCTTTGATGTTGCCTGAAAAAGGAAAGCACTGGAGAGTTACCATTCACCATCGTTCCACTCGGCGCATCTTGTGCATTGAGGAACAAAAGCAAGCAGTGGCAAAGCGGCCAGCATCCTCATTGGGAGTTCTGGGGCAAGGACATGAACTTCAGAATTCCTTCAGAATTTTCCAACCTATTGCAAAAGGACTCAGACGGATATCAGACCATAAGATGTAAGAACAGAAGTAGGCCATTCGGCCCAATGAATATGCTCTGCCATTCAATGAGATCATGATTGATCTGATGTTATAATCCTCGACTTCAATTTCCAATCTTATCCCATCATCCTTGATCCCCTTATTGATTAAAAATCTGTTTATCTTAGCCTTGAACATTATCTTTTTAAAAAAATGTATGTTACTACAATATGTATCAAAGCAGGTTACAGCGAATAAACACCCCGGGAAACATACTTCCCAACAACCAACAAGACAGTCTGCACAGATTTTTTCCTTTTTCCCCCTTGATGAACAGCCCCTTAAACACAGTCACAAATATCCCCAACCTTTCCTCAAACTCTCCCTGAAGAGCCCCTTAACTCATACTTTCTCTTCTCTAATCCCAGGAAGACGCACAGGTCACCCAACCAAGGCGCTACCCCCCGGTGGCGATGCCGACTGCCACTCCAGCAAAGTTCGCCGGCGTGCAATCAGAGAGGCAAAAGCCACGACATCGGCCTTCCTGAGCTCCGGCTTCTCTGAAACCTCAAATATCACCACCAAAATCCACCTCCTCCCCAGACCGCAAACACTCCCGCCTAGAATCTTCCCAATTTTCCGCAACCCCAAAACATGTGCGCGTGATTCACTGGCCTCCACCCACACCTCTCACACTCATCTGCTACCCCCTGAAAGAACCCACTCATTCTCGCCCAAGTCATATGCAGCCTGTGCACCATCTTAAACTTGTTATGGGCCAGGGTTTAAAGAACCCCAAAGTGCATCATGGAGTTCACCTGACCCACAACTTTTAATAGATTGTGGTATGGGGAGCACACGACCCAGTCTACAGGTGTGGTACAGCAGAAATAAAGCAAATCAATGTTTATTCTATGAACTCAAGTTAATCTTTTAAAAACATACAGTGAACATCTTAACAACCATCAATTCAAATATAACCCCAAAAGAATACAACACTAAGTAATCTTTAAGCTGTCCTTTTAACATCCAGAAGACTTAAAAAAAAACCTTTAAACAGAAGCACATCAGGTCAAAGTCACTACTGAGAGCAGTTATTAGTTTTAAATCACCAAAGGATCGATTTACAGTCTTTAGAATATAGAGAGAGAGACTCATACACCTTCTGGCTGTGACTGCAGCTATCCAGCTCTGAAGCCTAAACTAAAACACACCCTGCAGCAAACAGCCTCAAATGAAAGTGAAAGCTGTTAGACAGCCCAGCTCCACCCACACTCTGACATCACTGATAAACACCTATTTCTTAAAGGTACATCTCTTAAACACCCATTTCTTAAAGGTACTCTCACATGAAACCTCCCCCCAAGAAAAAATAAACTATCAACTTCACGATGGTTTCATTTTTTACCTTTTCACTATCCTTTAAGAAATGAACACAGTAAATACACTTGTTTGTTAAAAAAAAAACACCACACGCAAACAGGTACAACAATATAGTTCATTTTTTGTTTTTCCGCCAACTGAAATCCTTCTTGATTGACAGTCTCTTTGAACACGAAGGTCTCTGCACGACTCCGTCCATTATCTATGCCTTGGCATTTCTCTTTAAAAGTCAGATACTGTAGTTCAATCTGATCACAGAGTCCCTTGTAATTCTCCAACACAGGAGCATTGGTTATAACAGCTTTCAGGCAGTCAAGTGCCTGTTGAAAGTCCGCTGTCCACTGAACTTTTTGACGTTTCTTCATCAAGTCCATCAGTGGAGCAACCACCACAGCAAACATTTTTCACAAATGTTCGATCAAATCCACTCATGCCAAGAAATTGCATTATTTCCCTTCGTGTCGAGGGTATTGAAAGCTCCTCAATAACTGTTGGTTTCACATCCCGTGTGAACATTCGACCCTGTCCGATTGTATGGCCAAGGAAAGTGACTTGAGCTTTTCCAAATTCACTTTTGGCTAGGTTTATCACCAAACCCGGCTCCTGAAGTTGATCGAATAATTCCATCAGATGTTTTAAATGCTCTTTCCATGTCTGGCTGGAAATTACCAAATCGTTGATGTGTACTGCACAATTGGGTAATCCTGAAACAACTTTGTTAGTTAACCGTTGAAATGCGGCTGGGGCATTTCTTATGCCAAATGGCATAAGTTTGAATTGGTATATACCGTCAGGAGTCACGAAAGCTGAAATCTCCTTTGCCCTTTCAGATGAAGGTACCTGCCAGTAACCTTTAAGTAAATCCAATTTGGAAATAAAAGCTGATTGTCCGACTTTCTCAATGCAATCCTCCAAACGTGGGATAGGATAACAGTCTGTTCTTGTAACTGCATTAACCTTTCTATAGTCCACACACAACCTTTGGGTACCATCTGGTTTAGATGCCATCACTATGGGTGAGCTCCATTGGCTGCAACCCACTTCAATTATGCCATTTTTAAGCATACTCTCAATCTCTTTGTTAACCTGTGCCAATTTTAAGTCTGTATGGATGTTGTTTGATTGGAACAGCATGTCCCACATCTACATGATGTATAGCCATTTTAGTACTTCCCAATTTATCTCCACCAACTTGCCCATGTGATATCAATAACTCTTTCAGGTCAGTTTGTTTTTCCTCTGGAAGGTAATTCAACAATTTATCCCAATTTTTAAGAACATCCTCGTTTTCCAATTTAATTTGAGGTATGTCAAATTCACAGTCATCTGGATTTGGTTCGTCACTTTGAGTTTGAATGATTAAAACCTCCTTTTTCTTTCCTTACCTTTCAAAGTACCTTTTAAGCATATTCACATGACACACTGCGAGTTTTCCTTCTATCTGGTGTTTTTGCCACATAATTCACCTCACTTAATTTCCTTTCAATCTGATACGGTCAACAAAACCTTGCTTTTAAAGGTTCACCTACCAAGGTAACAATATTAAAACTTTATCTTTACTGGCAAAACAACGAACTTTGGATTTCTTTTTTTTTAAATAATTTTTATTGGAATTTTTTACAGAAAATATAAAACATAACGACAAACAATGAAATGCAACAAAATAACCCATAATAACTGTAACACCCCCCCAGACCGTATCGACGCATTATCACATCCCCCACCCCCCAACCCCAATGAACAACAAAAGAACTTAAAAATAAATGAAAATTAAATAAACAAACATAGTCATCGCCCCCCCCCCCCCCCCCCCCCCCGGGTTGCTGCTGCTACTGTCCCCGTACCCTATCGTTGAGCCAGAAAGTCGAGGAAAGGTTGCCACCGCCTAAACAACCCTTGTACCGACCCTCTCAGGGTGAATTTGACCGTCTCTAGCTTAATGAAACCCGTCATGTCATTGATCCAGGTCTCCACGCTTGGGGGCCTCGCATCCTTCCATTGTAGCAAGATCCTTCGCAAACTTTGGATTTCTTGTCCGCTACCCGTTTCATCATATTTTGTGCAACTTTTAAATTTTGTCAAGCCAATTCACCTGCTCTATTTAATCATTCCCTAAAATTTGACACGTAATCCAATAATGTAATTTCCGATTTCTCACTCACCATTTTTTTGTTAAACAATTTAAGTGGTCCTCTTACTTCATGAGCAAAAATTAGTTCGAAAGGACTAAATTTAGTTGACTCATCAGGTGCATCCCTAATTGCAAACAGTACAAATGGAATTCCTTTATCCCAATCCTCTGGATAATCGTGACAATAAGCCCTCAACATTGTCTTTAATGTCTGATGCCACCTTTCTAATGCTCCCCGTGATTCTGGATGGTACGCAGTTGATTTAAATTGTTTTATTCCAAAACTATCCATAACTTCTTTGAATAACCTTGAGGTGAAATTTGATCCTTGATCCGATTGTATTTCTGTGGGTGGTCCATATCTAGTAAAGAATTGAAGTAACATCTCCACAATATTTTTAGCTGTAATATTAGGTACTGGAATGGCCTCTGGAAACCTAGTAGACACATTCCATTATAGTCAAAAGATATTGATTCCCACTTTTCATTTTAGGAAGCAGTCCTACATAATCAATTAGGACCCTTGTAAAAGGTTCCTCAAATGCTGGAATGGGTATTAAGGGTGCTGGTTTTTTCACTGCTTGAGGTCTCCCTATCACTTGACATTTATGACATGATTGACAACATTTCACTACATCTTTATGTAGTCCAGGCCAATAAAAATGTTTCTGGATTTTAGGTAAGTTTTCCTTATTCCCAAATGACTTCCCAATGATAACCCTTGTGCAACTCGCAATACCTCCTTTCTATACCCTATCAGCAATACTATTTGATGAACTTCTGCCCACTTTTCATCTGCCTGCATATGCAAAGGTCTCCATTTTCTCATCAAGACATTACTCTTGCAGTAATAACACTCCGGTGTGCACGCAGATTCCTCTTCCGTGCATGCTTTTTGATACATCCGTTTTATTTCTATATCTTTCTGTTGTAACTCCGCCAATTTTGCTGAACTAAAAATATCCCCCTCATCCTCCACCTGGTCTTGTTCTTCTTCAACCATCTTATCAAAAATTGTTTCTGATAATTGCACTTCAACTTCATCTTCACACTTTGATTTCTCCTTTTGTCTTAAACTTGACTTTGCAACCTTGTTGCTACAGAATCCGGAAAAATCCCAGAATATTCGCCCTTCAACACTTCAGTTGTCTGATTTTCCACTGGCTTATCAACCACAGTAGGCATTACTCCCACATGCGATCCAGCTATATCATTACACAAGATAAACTGTATTCCTGTTCCTCTATTACTCCTACTACCATTTCACTACTCTTCAACCTTTCCTTATATAATGGAACACTACTCCTCTCACCCTGAATTCCACATATCACCATTTTTTCTGGCAAAATTCTTCCCAAACTACATAACTCCTCATCTATTACCATTAAATATTGACTAGCCCCCGTATCTCTTAAAATTGTGACTTCTTTACCTGCTCCTCCTGATGCACATGAGTAAACTTTACCCACACAAGTAAATTCTTTAAATATATCTGGCACCTTCTTATCAATCACCTCTTGATCAGGCTGTACAATCTTTTGCACCTCCTTCACTTCAATTGGACTTTCCTTCACCAATTTAAGAAACCCCACTGTCTGATCCTTCCCAGTGCTTTTCTTCAACCACCAACACTGTGACTTTACACGGCCTAGTTTATTACAGTGAAGACATTTGAAACTTTTAGTTTCTCTTCCACCCTCCTGGATTTCTTTTTTAATCTGAGGTACACTCTCCTTATTATCTCCTATCAGACCACCTTTACCTTTACCACTTGAGTACTTCTCATGTCCCCAGTTTGAAATGAAATGAAATGAAAATCGCTTATTGTCACGAGTAGGCTTCAATTAAGTTACTGTGAAAAGCCCCTAGGCGCCACATTCCGGCGCCTGTCCGGGGAGGCTGGTACGGGAATCGAACCGTGCTGCTGGCCTGCTTGGTCTGCTTTATAAGCCAGCGATTTAGCCTTGTGAGCTAAACCAGCCCCTTTCTATCGCTCACAGACTGAAACATGTCGGAAACCAAGCTTTGATTTATGAACTAATTCATAATCATCTACCATTTCTGCTGCTAATCTCACAGTTTTAACCCTCTGTTCTTCCACATGAGTTCTCACTATATCAGGAATTGAATTTTTAAACTCCTCCAAAAGTATAATTTCTCTGAGAGCTTCATACGTTTGGTCTATTTTCAAAGCCCTTATCCACCTATCAAAATAACTCTGTTTGAGCCTTTCAAACTCCATGTATGTTTGACCAAATTCTTTCCTTAAATTTCTAAACCTTTGTCTGTAGGCTTCAGGCACTAGTTCATGTGCGCTCAAAATGGATTTTTTCACCTCATACTTCCCAGATATCTTCTCCGGTAGTGATGCAAACACTTCACTAACACTACCGACCAACTTCGTTTGAATCAGTAATACCCACATGTCCTGTGGCTATTTCATTTGTTTAGCTACCTTCTCAAATGAATTGATAAACGCTTCCACCTCCTTCTCATCAAACCTTGGCAATGCTTGGTCATATTTAAATAGATCCCCACCAAGCCTTCGACAATGACGCTCTTTGTCACCATCCTCATCACTATCATCAAACTGTACATTTCCCTTTACGTCTGCCAATTTTAACTGACTGTTATGTTTCATAGCCATTTTCTGAAGTTCAAGCCCTCTCACTTTTTCCCTTTCCTTTCTATCTCTTTCCTTTTGTTCTGCAAGGGCTATTCTTTCTTTGTTTCTTTCTTCTCACTCCTTTTCTTTTTCCCTGATCTGTATCTCCCTTTCTCGTTCTCTGATTGCATATTCAAGCTGCTTTAATTCTTTTTCATGTTCAAGTTGCTTAATCTGAGACTGGATCTTTGCCATTTCCAATGAGTCAAACTGTATCTCAGGCAACTTTAAATGCTTAGCCACTGCCATAATTACCTCACCTTTTCGCATTTTGTCAAGTAATGTTAACTGCAATGTTTTTGCCAAATCTAAAAGTCTGTTTTTAGTCCCTGTCTGTAAGGTACTGCGTGTGACCGTCTCCATCCCCCAAAACTTCAGAGCCTCTGAAAGAGCCGTTGTCCACAACACACTCCCTACCTAAACTAAAATACCACACTTGAAAAGCACCCACTATATGCTCACCCCTCACTGTCTTGAAGTTCACTAAGCCAATCCAATACATAGACTTTTATCCCCTAGCAGGCCAGCAGCACGGTTCAATTCCCGTGCCAGCCTCCCCGAACAGGCACTTCATTTGAAGCCTACTTGTGACAATAAGAGATTTTCGTTTCTTTTTTTTCATTTCAAGAGGAGGTCCTGTTTACCCAACGCAGTGCTTCACTCCATACTCCCCAATTGATCTCCCCTCCCAACTCCGCTTGCCTCCCTGCTCCCCCAACCACATGTATACATCCCCAGTTCTTCCCTCCCCTTCCACATCCGGAAGCAGCAGTCGCTCCAGCAGGGTGCATCTCAACAACCTAGGGAACCCCCTCCAGGTCTTTTGTGCAAAGTCCCTAACCTGCAGATATTGCCGACCACCACACCAGCAAAATTCGCCGGCGTGCAATCAGAGAGGCGAAGGCCACGACTACGGCCTTCCTGAGCTCCGGCTTCTCTGAAACCCCAAGTATCGCTACCAAAGGGTCCGGGTCCACCTCCTCCTCCACTATCCTGGCTAAGATCGCAAACACTCCCACCTAGAATCTTCCCAATTTTTCTCAACCCCAAAACATGTGCGCGTGATTCACCGGCCTCCGCCCACATCTTTCACACTCATCTGCTACTGCCTGAAAGAACCCACTCATTCACTCCCAAGTCATATGCAGCCTGTGCACCACCTTAAACTGTTGGGAGGGGAGATCAACAATTGATCTCCCCTCCCAACTCCGGTCGCCTCCATGCTCCCCCAGCCACTTGTATACATCCCCAGTTCTTCCCTCCCTTTCCCTATCCGGAGGCAACATTCGCTCCAGCAGTGCATCCCGACAACCTAGGGATCCCCTCCAGACCTTTCATGCAAAGACCCTAACCTGCAGATACCTGAACTCACTCCCCCTCGGCAGCTCTACCCTCTCTCTTAGCTCCTCCAGACTGGCGAACCCTTCCTCTAAATGCAGATCCCTCACCTTGACCAGTCCCACTTCCCTCCACATCCTGTATACACTATGCGCTCACCAACCCCCCCCCCCCCCCCCCCCCCCCCCCCCCCCAGCTCAAGCCCATCATTCTCACACAGCGGCGTTAGCACTGACGTCCCTTCCACCCTAAAATGCCTCCTCAACTGATTTCATATCTTCACTGTGGACTGCACCACCTGGCTCCTTGAATTCCTACGGCTATGGCCATCACCATAGCCTTCAAACTGGACCCCTTACAAGATTCCTCCTCCATGCTAGCCCACTCTACCCCTTCTCCTTCCCACCACTGCCGCACCATGTCCACATTTGCCGCCCAATAATAATGAAGCAAGTTCGGCAACGCCAACCCCCCACTGCTGCCTCTGCCTATGTAGCAGGGTCCTCCCCACCGTCGACACCTACCACGCCCATACAAAGTCAGAAATGATCGTGTCCACTTTCCGGAACAGGGCCTTTGGTATAAAGATCGGGAGAACTTGAAAGATAAACAAGAACCTCGGCAGAATATCATTTTCACCACTTGGACCCTCCCCGCCAACGTTAAGTGCAGTGTATCCCACCTCTTAGGATTTCCCTAGTCTCCCCCACCAGCTTTGTTAAGTTCGACTTATGGAGCCCTATCCATTCCCTCACTACCTGAATGCCTAAATACCTAAACCTACCCCTCACTATCGTAAATGGCATCCCCACTAAATTAGCCCGCTGTGCCAGCTCATTCACCGGGAATACCTCGCTTTTCCCTACATTCAGCTTGTATCCGAGAACCCTCCAAACCTCCCCAGCAGGTCCATAATCCTTCCCATGCTCTCCAAAGGATCCGAAACATACAGCGAGAGGTCATGGGCACAGAGCGACACCCGATACTCCTTCTGTGCCCTCATAGTCCCCCGCCACTCTGCCGACCCCGAGAGCCATTGCCAATGGCTCTATGGCCAGCACAAAGAGCAGCGGTGACAGCAGGCACCCCTGCCTCGTACCCCTGTGTAAGTCAAAGCTTTGTGATTTCATAGAATTCTTCCTCACCCTCACCTTTGGTGCGACATAGAAGAACCGTACCCATGCCACAAATTTCGGCCTAAACTAAACCTTCCCAAAACCTCGAACAAGTACGGCCACTCCACCCGATCAAATGCCTTCTCCGCATCCATGGACACCACCACCTCCGGTACCAGAGCCTGCGATGGATTCATCACCACATTTAACAGCCGTCTTATATTACCCGCAAGCTGCCTGCCCTTCACGAAACCTGTTTAATCTTCTGCCACCACCCCCGGCACACACTCCTCCATCCTCCCCGCCAACAACTTAGCCAATACTTTCACATCCATGTTCAATAGTGATATGGGCCTATCCGACCCACATCCCACCGGTCCTTCCCCTTTTTCAGGATTAGTGTGGATTACTGCCTGCGTCATCGTCTCCAGCAACTTCCCCTTCTCCAGTGCTTCATAAAACTCCCCAACAGATGTGGTGCCAGGCCCATTGCAAATTCCTTTTAAAATTCCGCCGGGTACCCATCCGGCCCAGGGGCCTTCCCCGACTTCATACCCCGATACTATCCAGCACCTCCCTCAACACCAGGGGCTCCTCCAATGCCTGCCTCTTTGCTTCCTCCACCTGGGGAAATTACAGCTTGTCCAGAAACCGCCCCATGTCCCCCTCCTCTCCTCCCGGGTCCGCCTCATATAGTTCCTGGTAGTACTCCCTAAAAATGCCTCATTTATCTTCCCTGGCTCTGACACCACATCCCCAGCCCCAGTCTGTATCTTCAATATTTCCCTGGATGCAGCCTGCCTCCACAGCCGGTCTGCCAGCATGCTGTCCGCCTTCTCCCCATACTTATATAGCAACCCCCTTGCCATACGAAGTTGCCCTACACCCTCTCTGTTATCAGCCTGTCAAACTTCCCCAGCAACATTTTCCTCCTCGGCCACCCCTCTCGGCCTTCTCTCCATCACCTCACTTCCGTTCACCAGCATAACCTGCTACGCAGCAGCCCCTGCCCAAAGGCACTTAGAAATGGCCTCCCCCCACTCCGCCCCACACTCCTCAGCTCAAGGAGGAAGGCTCCCTGTTGACCTTAGTCTCCCCCCACCCAAACAAAGACATCTCCTGAACTCCAGGCAGCCTTTTCCAAAAGCAAACAAACAAATGTCAAACATATACTGTCCCAGAAAACAGTAGGGGGGCTGGGAACATCCATCCCCACATAAACTTTCCACCCCTTACAATCACAACAGTAAATTGGGCAGAACGGTAGCATAGTGGTTAGCGCAGTTGCTTCACAGCTCCAGGTTCCCAGTTCGATTCCCGGCTTGGGTCACTGTCTGTGCGGAGTCTGCACGTTCTCCCCGTGTCTGCGTGTGTTTCCTACGGGTGCTCTGGTTTCCTCCCACAGTCCAAAGAAGTGCGGGTTCAGTGGATTGGCCATGATAAATTGCCATTAGTGTCCAAAAAGATTAAGTGGGGGTTACTGGGATAATTTATGCTCTCCTTGTGTCTGCACGGGCTTCCTCCGGGTGCTCCGGTTTCCTCCCACAAGTCCCTAAAGACGTGCTGTTAGGTAATTTGGACATTCTGAATTCTCCCTCAGTGTACCCAAACAGGGGCCGGAATGTGGTGACTAGGGGCTTTTCACAGTAACTTCATTGCAGCGTTAATGTAAGCCTACTTGTGACAATAAATATTATTATTATTAAAATAATCTATTCATCCCAACTGTCCGGTTTTCAGTTGCTTAGCCAAATCCTCTATCTGTGACAATAGATCATTCCCTCCCCTAACACCCTCTGCTGCAATAGGTTTGTAACATTGTTTTCCGCCTGTTTCAGATAATCAGCTGCTCAGAGGTAAAACCATCATATTAGAAAGCAGCCAACATTTAACTGCTGAAGCCAATGGAAATGTTTCAGGAGGTCAAATTGAATGACAGAAGTGAGGGAATATTTACAGCTGGTTAGCATTAACAGACTGGCAAAGTGATTTGAACATGTGACTATCCTGGAGAACTGTACACAGAAGTAAAGTTGCCCTTTGTTCGAGGCTCCCAATTGTAAAGGAAATACTTAATCGACAAAATGAGGTCAAAGTCTTCGGTGATTAAACAGGTGAATAAACCGAACCACTAACAATAAACAGCATCACTGAAAACATGCTTTCTATATATAGGAACGTAGAAAATTGGAGCAGAATGGGGTCATTCAGCCCTTGGAGCCTGCTCTGACATTCAATATGATCATGGCTGATCATCCAACTCAGTAACCTGTTCCCGCTTTCCTCCTATATCAAAGAACAGGGGAGCATGGCAGCACAGTGGTTAGCACAGTTGCTTCACAGGTCCAAGGTCCCAGGTTTGATTCCCGGTTTGGATCACTGCCTGTGCAGAGTCTACACGTTCTCCCCGCGTGTGCGTGGGTTTCCTCCAGGTGCTCAGGTTTCCACCCACAGTCCAAAGATGTGCAGGTTAGGTCGATTGTCCATGATAAATTGCCCTCATTTCCAAAAAGGTTGGGTGGGGTTACTGAGTTATGGGGTTACGGGCATAGGGCGGAAGTGTGCGCTTACTCTTTGCAAGGGCTGATGCAGACTTGATGGGCTGGATGGCCTCCTTCTGCACTCTAAATTCTATGATTCTATGAACAAAGAACATTGCGGCACAGGAACAGGCCCTTCGGTCCTCCAAGCCTGCACCGACCATGGTGCCCATCTGAACTAAAATCCCCTACTCTTCCGGGGACCATATCCTTCTATTACCATCCTCTTCATGTATTTGTCAAGATGCCCCGTAAAAGTCGCTCTTGTATCTGCTTCCACTACCTTCCCTAGCAACGGGTTCTAGGCTTCCACCACCCCTTGTTTAAAAAATTTGACCCATTTAGCCCAAGAGCTACATCCAACTCTTTCTTGAAAACATACAATGTTCTGGCTTCAACGACTTCCTGCGGTAGCACATTCCACAAGCTCCCCACCCTCTGGCGAAGACAAACACATTTACTTCTCAGGGTTAATTGCCTCAGGAACATTTTGTGTTGATTACATTTGGCAAAGTTGACAAGTCAGTCTCATCAAAAACAGCCACTTTTGGATGTTTCGGGAGAAAATGTGACGGGATGGAAACAACCAAGTTCTGCAGAGCATAGGCAGCCTGCAATCAGAACAAGGCATAAATAACACGGCTTCACAGCACTTTGCCTTGATTTCAACTTGAAGGGCTTTTATTTTACTAAGAAGCCTTTTGCATGGTTCCTTATCAAATGCTTTTTGGAAATCTAAGTATATTACATCTACTGATTGCTTTATCTATCCTGCTTGTTACCACTTTGATGATGTAGATGATCTTACTGGATGGTGGAGTGGGTTAGAAGCGCTGAATGGCCTACTCCGGCTCCTTTTTTGTATGTTATATTTTTATGAAACAACTAACTGGAGATGCCACAAACATCCTCAGCCTCAAGGATGGCAGAATTCAGCACGTCAGTGTAAAAGACAAGGCTGAAGAATTTCCAACCATCTTCAGCCTGATGTGTCGAGCGGACTATTCACTTCCACCTCCTCCTGACCTCCCCAGAATCTTCGAGACCAGTCTTCAGCTGCTTAATGTGATCTCAAGGAATGACTAAATGCACTGGATACAGCAAAGGCACAGGGCTCTGATAATATCCCAGCTGTCGTACTGAGGACATGTCCTCCAGAACTAGCCATACCGATAGCTAAACTGTTTCAGGACATCCACGACACTGGAATCTACCCGGCAATGTGGAAAATGATTCATGCATGACCTGTCCACAAAAAGCAGGACAAGTTTGGTCAGTCCAGTTATCACCTCTTCAGTCTATGCTTGGATCATCAGCAAAGAGTTGGAAGGGGTTGTTGACAGTGCTATCAAGCAGCACTTACTCAGCAATAACCTGCTCACAAATGCTCTCAGTTTTGGTTAAGATCATAAGACTATCGGAAATAGGAACAGCACCAGGGTGTTTGGCCCTTTGAGCCTTCTCAGCCATTCAATAGGATCATGGCTGATCCGACATTCCTCAATACACTTTCCTTCGCTTTCCCCCCAACCTTTGATTCCCTTACTGATCAAGAATGGTCCTGGGGCACAGAGTTGTTTTACAACACAAAAAATATAAAGACACTAACAATACTGGTTCCACCTCACCACAGCCAAATATGAGCAGAGATAAGAGTGAGATTGGGAGAAAAGAATGTCTCGGGAGTACTCACTGCAATAGCCCTGGTGAATCCCACCACGCCATGTTTCGTGGCTGTATACACTGGCCCGTGTGCTGCTGGGAATAAGCCTAAACAGAAATAGAGACAAAAAAAAACATACTAGAATGGATTAAACAACAATAACTTGCATTTGTGTAGTTTCTGTTTAATGTCGTAAAACGTCTCAAAGCATTGTGAAACACAATTGGCCCAAGACCACGGGAGGAGATATTGATGTCGGTGAGCGAAAGAGGTCAATTTCAACCAGCATTGTACAGCACAAGAGTCGAGAAATGGTGAGAAGGAAATCAAAAGCTGTGATCCGCGGCAGCTGAAGGTATAGCGATGGTGGAGCAATAAAAATCCAAGCATGTGCAAGAGGCCATAAGAAGGAGTTCAGAGATAGCGAAAGTAAGGCCATGGAGGAATTGTAAAACTGGAAATTCTGACATACAAACACCAATTACTGACGACACAACTCTGACACCGTGCAGTATAATTCTCCTACTGTGTGCATGTGTGCTTCTGAGATCTTGCATCTGCACACATTCCTCAATCTCTTCTATTATCAATTAGAACAGTGGGGATTTGATAGAAACTTTTCAGATTACGAAGGGATGGCAGAATATCTGAGCCATGGCAACACACATACAACACTAAATGAAGAAGATTTAATATGGAGATGCTGGCATTGGACTGGGGTGGGCACAGTAAGAAGTCTTACAACACCAGGTTAAAGTCCAACAGGTTTGTTTCGAATCACTAGCTTTCGGAGCGCAGCTCCTTCCTCAGGTGAATGAAGAGGTAGGTTACACAAATACATATATAGACAAAGTCAATGATGCAAGACGATACTTTGAATGTGAGTCTTTGCAGGTAATTAAGTCTTTACAGGTCCAAACCGAGCGACTGGAGAGAGGGATAATCACAGGTTAAAGAGATGTGAATTGTCTCAAGCCAGGACAGTTGGTAGGATTTTGCAATCCCAAGCCAGATGCAACGTGAATCCAAGGTTCCGGTTGAGGCCGTACTCATGTGTGCGGAACTTGGCTATAAGTTTCTGCTCGGCGAGACAGAGAGCGAGAGAAACAAATTGACACAAAAGAGGGTGTAATGCATTATCTGAAGCCGTTTTCGAATCTGTTAGTGCGTGTTCTCAGACTCTGTGGGGCCCCGGTATTGAAATGAAAATGAAAATCGCTTATTGTCACGAGTAGGCTTCAATGAAGTTACTGTGAAAAGCCCCTAGTCGCCACATTCCGGCGCCTGTCTGGGGAGGCTGGTATGGGAATCGAACCGTGCTGCTGGCCTGCCTTGGTCTGCTTTAAAAGTCAGCGATTTAGCCCAGTGAGCTAAACCAGGACAATCGTGGAGGAGATGTTGTTTATCCTTACTGATTGTGGTCTATGGGTCAGGAAGGTGAGGATCCAGTTGCAGAGGGAGGAGCCAAGTCCAAGGGTTTGGAGCTTTGATATGAGCTTGGAAGGGATATGGTGTTGAAGGCGGAGCTGTAGTCGATGAATAGGAGTCTGACGTAGGAGTCCTTGTTGCCAAAGTGCTCCAGGGATGAGTGTAGGGCCAGGGAAATGGCGTCAGCTATGTAAGGGTTGTGGCAGTATGCGAATTGTAATGTATCTAGGCACTCTGGGAGTATGGAGTATGGGCAGCACGGTAGCATGGTGGTTAGCATAAATGCTTCACAGCTCCAGGGTCCCAGGTTCAGTTCCTGGCTGGGTCACTGTCTGTGCGGAGTCTGCACGTCCTCCCCGTGTGTGCGTGGGTTTCCTCCGGGTGCTCCGGTTTCCTCCCACCGTCCAAAGATGTACGGGTTAGGTGGATTGGCCATGCTAAATTGTCGTAGTGTCCTAAAAAGTAAGGTTAAGGGGGGGGTTGTTGGGTTACGGGTATAGGGTGGATACGTGGGTTTGAGTAGGGTGATCATTGCCCGGCACAACATCGAGGGCCGAAGGGCCTGTTATGTGCTGTACTGTTCTATGTTCTATGACCGATCTCTCGAAGCACTTCATAGTGATTGATGTCAAGGCCACTGGACGGTAGTTGTTCAGGCATGTTGCCCGGTTCTTCTTTGGCACTGGTATGATGGTGGTCTTCATGAATTATGATGGTGTAGGGAGAGGTTGAATACGTCCGTGAACACATCCGCCAGCTGGTCCGCTTAGTCTGCTATTGTCTCCTGGCATCCCTGACGACTTTGCGGAGGTCATACATTTGCGTTTCTGCTTCCTTCTTCCAATGCCCTCCCAAACAGGTAACTTCCAACAGGTCACGGCATTCAACATCAGTCTCCCAATAGTCCGTGTCGATGCACTTGTAGTGGAGGCATGAACGCCCAGGAGATCATGACCCAGTAGTTCTCCATGCATCCAAATATCCGTAGAAGATTCCACAGAATCCCTACAGTTCAGAAGGAGGCCATTCAGCCCATCAAGGCTGTGCCGACCTACCTAGGCCCACTCCCCCACCCTTTCCCTGTAAACCCACCTAACCGGCACATCTTTGGGCACTAAGGGGCAACTCAGCTTAGCCAATCCACCTCATCTGCACATCTTTGGACTGTGGGCGGAAACCGGAGCACCCGGAGGACATCCAAAGGGAAAGTGCAAATGTCACACAGGCCATCATCACTCAAGGCTGGAATCAAACCTGGATCTTTGGCCCTGTGAGGCAGCAGTACTAGCCACTGTGCCACCATGTTGCCCACTGCCACCATGCTGGTTTTATATATATATATATAGAAAATACTGGACAATCTCAGCAGTTCTGACAGCATTTGTGGAGAGAAAAGCGAGCTAACGTTTCGAGTCTGGATGACTCTTTGTCAAAGATCTATATATAATCTCTATCCCTATTGTTATTATGTTCAGTGACTCAGAAGCCACAGATCTCAAGGGGAGAGGATTCCAAATATCGTCAATCCTTTGAAGAAATGTTTTCTCGTCTCAGTCCTGAATGACCAGCTCCAAGTTCCAGACACCCAGCGAGGCAAACCATTTTCTCAGCATCTATCCTGTCAACCCCTCAGGAATTTATAAGGTTCAGTTAGTTCATTTCTCACTTATTTTGAAGAAAACGTAACAAATAGTAAAAATAGGAACAAAATGGATGGGTTAAAAAACGACTGGATCAGTTCTGCATCTAATCTTTCTGCCCTCTAAACCTGCATTACCTAAACATAACACTTGGCTTTGACCTGATGTGGGTCATTTTGGTTTTTTGGAGAACATTGTAAGAGCCGGTGACATTTGGGATGATTTTCATTCCTGTTGACTTTAATGGAAATCAGGATTGAGAGGGATGAGATTCGATCCTTTATATAATTATGCAGAGTCAAAGTCTAACACCTTGGGAAATCAACTAGTATTTGTAAATGGTTGTGAAAGAGGAGGCGACTGGCAGATAATCATGGGCGGGATTCTCCTGCAGCTGACACCTGAATCATGAATCGCGATTGGGTGGAGAATCGGTCTTGATGCTGAAATCGTGGCGGGACGCCAGGTTCACGCCAAATCGCAATTCTCCGGAGCCTCGACAGCTGCGTCAATGCGTCCCACTCTGCAAGTACAGTAAATGCTGCTGACATATCATTAGCAGGCATGATCCCGTATTTTCCGGGGCTCCGCAGTACTCCGAGCAGTGGGAA
Organism: Scyliorhinus canicula; assembly: GCF_902713615.1. Taxonomy (NCBI): domain Eukaryota; kingdom Metazoa; phylum Chordata; class Chondrichthyes; order Carcharhiniformes; family Scyliorhinidae; genus Scyliorhinus; species Scyliorhinus canicula. Next base: position 179,769,060 of record NC_052153.1, on the reverse strand, counting down.
TTCCCGACAGCGAGGTTCACTTGTGCTTTTAAAAATCGTGAACCAGGCGCCCTGACTTATGAGGGAGACAGAGGGGGTACGGAAAGTGAACAATACCGCCATAGTGTGCAGGCAGTTGTGCCGCTGGCCGGGAGGGGGGGCTTCTGCTAGGGCCGGGGGAGTAGCTGGTGGCAGCCAGAAGGTGGGCTGTGTGGTCGGGCATAGAATGGGCATAGAACACCATTGCCGCAGCCTGCAAGGCAGCCATGTGGCTGCGCACACCGCTGACTGCCCACTGTGAATTTAGCGCCACGGGTCGTATGGGTGTCCTCCGAGGCCACCCTGCTCGGTACCCTCTGGCCCCAGCCGACCCATTTGCAGGATGCAACTAGTGTCATCTTGTTGGCTGGGATGGTGTGTGTGGGGAGTGGAGTGCTAATATGCGGCTGCAGCTTGTCTGCCTCTCAAGTGCCAATCCCGACCCCGGTGAATCCGACACCGTTTCTCATTGGAATCAATCGTGTTCCACATGGCACCGGCGCTAACTTCTTAATGGTTGGTGAATTGGCGCAGATGTAGTGCCAGTTTTGCTGTCGTAATACTCCACTAATCCCACCCGTCATCAGTCTCAGAAACGGAGAATCCGGTCCCACAGCATTCTTCTCATGCGTTGACTTGTTTTGCTGCCACCTCTCCTCCTCCAGCCCAGAGGCCAGCAATTCCAATGATAAAATGGGAGGGGATTTTGATCAGGAGAATTCAGTACATAAATGGGGACACAGGAGAGTCCTAGCAGCTTACAATTACAAACCTGTCAAAGTGGCAGGGCAGGTTTAACAAGCTGTTGAATAATAAGTGAGATCACGACCTTTAGAAATAGAGGCAGAGAGTATAAAAACAAGGAGGTTCTGGCCAACATTTATCCCTCAAACTATGCCACCCAAAGAAGATTATTTGGTCATCATCCTCAGTGTGGCCTGTGGGCTCTTGCTGTGCACAGTTTGACTGTCCAGTTGGTCTACGTAACCAAAAGAATAAAATGACAAAGAGGCACAAACACTTCCTTTTGAGATGATTAATGAGTCTCCCGCTTGCTCCTTCGCAAAGGAGTGAATTTAAGAAACAGCTTGGGCGCGATTCTCCGCCCCCCACACCGGGTGGGAGAATAGCGGGAGGGCCTCCCAAAATTTTTCACGCCCTCCCGCTATTCTCCCCCCCCCCCCCCCCCCCACACACCCGACCCACACCACAAATCGCCGCTCGCCGTTCTTTACGCCGAGCGGCGATTCTCCGAGGCCGATGGGCCGAGCGGCCGGGCCTTCACGCCCGTTTCAACACGGCAGCAAACACACCTGCTTGCTGCCGTCTGGGGGCCCGATTGGCACGGCAGTACCACGGCTGTGCCAAGGGGGGCATAGGCCCCCGATCGGTGCCCACCGATCGCGGGCCGTGCGTCTGTAACGGATGCACTCTTTTCCCTTCGCCGCCCCGCAAGATCAAGCTGCCACGTCTTGCGGGGCGGCTGAGGGAAAAGACGGCAACTGCGCATGCGCGGGTTGGCATTGTCCAATCTGCACATGCGCGGCCGCGTCAGCCGGCGTGACGCTTGATGTGCGGCCTTGACGACCGTCGTCAAGGCCGCGCCGCCGTGACGCAAGGGGCCACGCTCCTAGCCCCGCCCGGGGGGGAGAATCGTCCCCGGAAGTGGGCGTGAAGGCTGCCGTGGGTCACGGCCTGTCCCACGGCAGCCTTTACGATTCTCCGCATTTGGGGAGAATCTCGCCCCTTGTTTTTTAGATAGCACGTTGCATTTTTGTTATTCATTTGTGGCATGTGGGTGTCACTGACTAGGTCAGCATTTATTGTCCATCCCTAATTGCCCTGCAGAAGCTGTTGGGGAACTGCCTTTGTGAACTGCTGCAGTCCATATGGTGTAAATGCACCCACAGAGCTGTGAGGGTGTTCCAGGATTTTGACCCAGAGACAGTGAAGGAACTGTGTGCCCTCCATGTCTTGAGAAGTGTTTTGTAACTAGAGAACTCGATTCAAAGTAGGCAGATGCCACATCTAATTTACAAACAAGCAGTATACAGACAGCCATGAGATAATTGGTCAGCTAATCCGTCTATTTGCTCCAGTTGGACCAAGGATAACCATTGCCCAGAAGACCCAGAGGTGTCCATTCTCTTCTTTGAAAAAGTGGCAAGAAATCTTTTACATCCACCTGAGGGTTTAAAGATTTAGCCAAAACAGTGCAGCATCTCCTCAATACTGCACTGGGATGTCATCTTAGATTATGTGCCAATTTCCTGGCATGGGGCTAAAACCTGGAACATTCGATTCAGAGAAGGCTTTGAAGCATTTTTTAAAAATTGAATGTGACGTCTGATGAATGACAAGAAGATGGATTCTGAGCGTGAAAAACAGAAATAGGCCATTCGGCCCTTTGAGCCTGCTCTGCCATTCTATATGATCACGGTTGATCCTGGATTTCAATGCCATATTTCTGCTTTCTCCCCATACCCCTTGATGCCATTAAAATCTAAACATTTATCTACCACTTCCTTGAATACATTCAGTGGCTTGGCCTCCACAGCCTTCTGTGGTAGAGAATTCCACAGGTTGTCTACAATTTGAGTGAAGAAATTTTCCCTCATCTCAGGCCCAGTGGAACCAATTTCTCCTCAGAAAACAGTCCCGCCAACCATGGTATCAGCATAGTGAATCTCCGCTGTACTCCCTCTCTGGCATCTCAATGTCAAGGTGCAGGTTGCTATTGTGCATGTACGTCCTGGAGGTGAAATGTATCTCAGACGGTTGAACAACACGATTGATAGTGCTCTGTGGCAGCTGGTTTATGGCACCAGTGAAGTTCATGAATCTCACCACATTTACTCCTAGCAATTTACAATAATGTACTCTAATGATGAATCTACTGGAATTCTTCGAGCATGTAACTCATAGAGTTGACGAGGGGGAGCAAGTGGACGTGGTATATTTGGCATTTCAGAAGGCTTTTGACAAAGTCCTGCTTAAGAGATTAGTCTGTAAAATCAAAGCTCATGGGGTGAGGGGGAGTATTGAAATGGATGGAAAACTGGTTGGCAGACAAGAAGCAAAGAGTAGGAACTATCAAGTCCTTTTCAAATTGGCAGGCAGTGAGTAGTGGGGTGCTGCCGGGATCGGTGCTGGGACTCCAGCTATTCACAATATATATGAATGATTTAGATGAGGGACCGAAATGTCATATTGCCAAATTTGCAGATGACACTAAGTTGTGCGGGAGCATGAGCTGTGAGGAGGATGCAGAGATCCTTCAGTGTGATTTGGACAAGTTTAGTGAGTGGGCAATTGAATGGCAGATGCAGAATAATTTGGAGAAATACAAGGTTATCTACTTTGGTAACAAAAACAAGGCGGCAGACTGTTATTTGAATGACCATATATTAAGAGAGGGGAATATGCAGCAAGACTTGGATGTCCTTGTACACCAGCCACTGAAGTTTAGGATGCAGGTACAGCAAGTGGTAAAGAGGGCAAATAGTATGTTGGCCTTGATAGCGAGATGATTCAAGTACAGGAGCAGGGATACCTTGCTGCAATTATACAGGGCCTTAGTGAGGCCACACCTAGAATAATGTTTGGGTATCCTTATCTGAGGAAGGGTGTCCTTGCTCTAGAGTGTGCGCGGTGAAGGTTTACAAAGCTGATTCCTGGGAAGGCAGGACTGACGTATGAGGAGAGATTGAATCTGTTAGGATTGTATTCGCTGGAGTTCAGAAGAATGAGGGGGGATCTCATAGAAACCTATAAAATTCTAACAGGACGAGACGGTAGATTCAGGAAGGATGTTCCCGATGGTGGGCGTGTACAGAACCAGGGGTCACAGTCTGAGGATAGGAGGTGGACCATTTAGAACAGAGATGAGGAGAAATTTCTTCACCCAGAGAGTGGTCGGCCTGTGGAATTTGTTACCATAGGAAGTTGTTGAGGCCACAATGTATGTTTTCGAGAAGCAGTTAGACGTAGCACTTAGGGCGAAGGGGATCAAAGGATACGGGGGGAAAGCGGGATCAGGCTATTGAGTTGGATGATCAGCCATGAGTGTAATGAATGGCGGAGCAGGCTCAAAGGGCCGAATGGCCTCCTCCTGCTCCTGTTTTCTATGTTTCTACTTGCCTCAGAATTCACAACAACATTATAAAAAGCTTTCATTCCAGTCAGAGATGGGAATGAGGGTGTGATGGCAACTGCATTCCATACACCTTGCACCGTGACTAGGCAGAAAATCTTCAGGGGAAGAGTAGGTTTTTGTGGCAATATAATGAGGAAATGTGTGAAATGTCAGCTGCCCTGTCACTTGGGTCTGCTCCACCATTCAATAAGATCATGGCTAGTCTGTATCCTGGAAAAACCACAGCGCTTGAAAATTAACCTACATTTGTTCAATAGGAACTGACAAGATAGCCATCATTGATGTGGTTATTTCATGTCGAAATTTAAGACAGGAAATTTTTCATCGATTTCGTCAGGCCTACGGCAACCTGGATTTACACAAACATAGTTTGTCACAAGTTGGCTCGAATCTGAGCACGGTTACTTTGGAAAGACGGCTGAAAAAAATAGCGTTTCAAGAAGAGCTTACATGTGACCGTATTCTTGAATGTGTTTGAGATATTGCATCATTGAAACAAAGCATTTGGCCCAATCAGCCCATGTTGGTGTTTACCCACCACATTATTATCTCTAGGCCAGTCCATTCTCCTTTTCCGCAAACATCCATCTGATCCTTTAATTAGAGACAATTACTATCGTTCTGCAGCTGGCGACGATTCCGTTGCACGGGGTGCTTGGCGAGAGAAGCCCAAAACAAATTCCAAAGGGTGGGGATTGCCCTACAGATGGGAGAGGGGGGACAAATTGCGATCCTCCAATGCCCACCCTTTAAAATGGCACGCAGAAAGTTCCCCACTGCAAACAAAAATTCTGAGTGTGTGATTTTCCAGTGAGAAACTCCCCAAGCTCCAAATACATGACTAAGTGTGGGTGAAAACCGGCCTGAATCACACCCAAACATCCAACGGCAATTACCCCGCCAAACCCACCCAAAATGATACATTTTTTGGGAGAATCATACCCTGTTCTAAACTTCAATTGCAGACTCTAGTTGGACGTTCTGCAGCTTTGAAGCACTGGTGAAAACACTGGGTGAAATTCTCCGTTTGGGTTCTATTGATTTACAGACCCCCTGGGAGCGTAAATTGGGGAGCAATTCAGTCTCCCTTTCCCTGCAAATTTATGCATGGCGAGGAATACGAGGGATTCCCAAGGGAATCCTGATATCGGGCTGCCATTTTGAGCGGGCGACCCAATGGCGAAGTCCCGCGGCCGGCCACTCCCCTCCCGTTCTGGGGGTCTGGTTGAGGAGGGGTGGGCAACTAGTGCATTGTTTTTTTTGGGGGGGGGAGGGGAGGTTGGGATGGTGGGCCATGGATGGACTTTGTGGACAACTCCCTGAAGGAGTTACCCTTTTGACTCACCGCGGGCTCCATCACATCAGGCTCACGTTTAGTGCGACCTGCAATAATCCTCCACCCATGTGATTCTCAACCCAGGGGACCGAAGAATCACGGAGGGCGGAGAACAGACTCCCGGGCACACTAAATGAATGCAAATGGATCATTAAAATGCATGTACACGAACCTCAATCCCCTTATCACTGGAAGAAAAAATGCACTTTGCAACCATTGACTTCTTCAGTTGACTGTTACATAGGGAAATATGAAAGCCAATTCGTACCTTACACATCCACTACTCCACCGTCAGCACACAGTATCCATCATCTACAGCACTGCAGCCACTTGCAAAGCTTCCCTCAAAGGCATCTTCCAAACCCATGGCCGTGACCGCGTAGAAGAACAAGGGCAGCAGACCACCTGCAAATTCCCCTTCAAGTCACGCATTATCCCGACTTTGGAGATATATTGCTATTCCTTCATCATGGCTGCCTCAAAATGTTGCAATGCTCTATGCAAGAGTATTGTGTGCGTACTTACACCAGGTAAACTACAGCAGTTCAAGGTGGAGGCTCACCATCTCCTCCTGAAGCGTAATCAGAAATGGGCACTAAACGCTGGTCTTGTCAGAGATATTCTAATCCCATGAACGGATACTTTTTTCACTATGGTCCCACTAACTATCATTCTTAAATATGCTGTTGATGTGATTTGGTGGTCCTGATTAAATGACAAAATGGTTGCCTCCGACATACTAATCTTTGAATTGTGTCTCAGCAGACAGGTGTTGGCTTAACATCTCATTCACCAGACGACATCTCTAATGACGCAATACTCCCCGAGCCCTGGAGTGAAATGTCAGCTTGGACTAAATTCGCAAGTTCTGGAGCAAAGTGTCGTCCCACAACCTTCAGACTCAGAAGTGAGTATTGGCTGAACCAATCCAAGGAGGCTTTTCAAGGTGGCGGAGCTGCAACAAGGGGGAAAGGTTGAAGAGAATTGTTGAATGTGGGGCAAAGTTACTGCAAAGCCTTCTGCCATTGTGAGCGAAATGGAGGCAAGAGATCAGAACCCCGAAAGTAGAGGGTCTGAGTGAGATGCAGAGCCAAATCGGTTATAGTGGAAAGAGCAAATGGTGTGTATTTATACAGCACTCCAAACGCAACTAAACAAGCTGGCTGAACTTCAAAAAAGGCTTTAAGTAGACAAATTCGGCAGCCAATTTGGACACAGCAAAGGCCCACTAAGCAGTAATGTGATAATTGTCCTGTTAATCTGTTACAGTAGTGTTGCTTGAAAGAAAAATATTGACCAGGAAAATGGCAGAACTTCCGTGCTCTACTACGAATAGATACGGTGGAACGAAGGGGGTACAGAGGGATTCTGTGCTAAGCTCTGGGCACATTTACTTTAGTCATCATATTTAATTTGGCGCCGTGCCTGATCGGGTTGGTGAACTTTGCTGATTGCCAATGCACCCCTGCACTCCTCCCACCTTCGGTCATGAGTGATTAGCCACAAATGGGTCGGCCTTCCACTGTTCTGACTCGCTATCATTGACACAGCTTGCGGGTGCCCAGACAAGTATGTTGCCAAAGACCTCTTTGAGCTGGAATCCGCTGCTCTGCTCCCAATTTCACATTTCAGTTGCACAAACAGCGCAACAGTAGCTGACTGAAGCCTGCTTGAGGAGGGCGAGGCAGCTGACATGACAACAGCAATCAAACTTTAATCACTTCTGGGACGGCACAAATCCCCATGTGACGCTGATTCGACCGTGGCAGAGCTGAAATTCCTCAGCGTTGATTCAACCTGTCATGTTCTTCCCTGCCAGGTAAACACTGACGTAACTTGTGGAAGGGAAAACACGTAATGAAATGAAGTGAGTCATCCAAGGTGGTTGGTGTTTGATGGAAGCGTTGAAGGAGAGTCTGGGCCAAATAAACAACGGTGCCAAAAGAAATCAGAAATAAAAACAAAACATGCTCGCCTGGCAGAATCTGTTGGGAGAGAAGCAAAGTTAATTGACTGGATTCTCCATTCCTGAGTCACGCCAGGGCAGGACTCGTGGAGTTCTACAGCAGCCAAACTAGTGCCACATCTGGACTGATTCAGCGACCATTGAAGGGCTAGCACTGGCACCATGTGGAACACGATCAATTCCAATGTGAAACGGTGCCGGATTCAACGAGTTTGTGATTGAGTCTCAGGAAGCTGATAAGTGTCAGCTGCATATCCACACTGCACTCCTCACACACAACGTCCCAGGCAACAAGTTGGCAGCAATATGCAGGGTCCCAAAGTTCAACGATGTGGATCTGGAGACCCTGCTATCTGGAGGAAGGCGGGCGACCCTGTGCACCAGGCTGGGAAAGAGGCTGCCATCCGCTGCCATTTTCCAGGCCTGGACGCAGGTGGAAGAGGTGGTCAGCGCCGCGGACAACACCGTCTGGGAAGGCCTGCAGTGGAGGAAAAAAACTGCATGGCCTCCTCGCGGCTGCCAGAGCGAGTAGGCAGCACTGTGCCTCTGGCACCAACACCTGTCCCTCACACCTGAAACCAACCCCCGCCCACCTCCACCCGGAGAGCGGCTGATCCACCACCCGACACGCACTACCCATACTGGTCGCATCGCCGGGCGCCCCCCCCCCCCCCCCCCCGCCCCCTAGGAGAAGGCTGTTCATAACTGCTGGGAGTGAGAAAAGGCGGAGGAGGCACACGGGACCAGCGGCTCCTGTCTTCAGCAGAACAGTGGGCCCTGGGTGTGGCTGCAGGGCCCAAAGAAAGCGCAGACACTGGGGTGGAGGTCAGCATCGGGCGAAAAAGTGAGACGCCGCTTAGTTGTGGTTTCCCATGGCACGTGAGGCGGGGGGTTGAAGATTTTGGTCATTGGTCAAGGTGTCCAAGGCATGGAGCACTCTGTGAAGGTGGTGGCTGAACCCCAGGGCAAGGTTGTCCTCTCACAGGACGCCATGTGCCAGGTGCTCCAGAGTGAAATGGCGCAGTCACTGGCTGATGTGGCACACATCCAGAAGGTGGTGGCACAGTTGCAGCGTGATATGCAGCAGTCACAGTCGGAGGTGGTCCACTCCCTGTGCTCCATGGCACGAGCATGCACCCTGGTCAAGACAGCAGCGGACCTCCAGACTGGTGGCAGGGGAGTCTCAGGGGTTTGCAACCATACCCGCTGTGACTGCCAACCCAGGGCCGTACCCAGTAGTGAGACAGATAGGAGTCATGTAGGAGGTTAAGGGCAGTGTGGGTGGGGGTGTGGCGGGCCATTGTGGAGGTGGGTTGTGATGTCCGTACGCCTGGTCATTCCCCCCCCCCCCCCCCCCCCCCCCCGCCCCACCCACCTCAGTCGGTGAACCTGGAGGTGATTAGAGCATCCCATGCACGTTGGCCATGGTGCACATTTTATAAAGCCTTCATATCTGTCCGGGCCCTACATCTTGCCCATCTCGCTCTCCCCCCCCCGCATCCTCCTCATTGGATGAAGCCGTCATTCATCCCCTTCTCCTTCACGTTGCCCCTCTGCTGCGTGATGATGTGGAGATGGCAGCAGGCCACCACGATATGACCTTCCCAGCACTGTACTGGAGTCCCCTCCAGAGCAGTCAAGGGATGTGAACCGCATCTTTAGGATGCCGAAGCACCATTTGATCATGCCCCTCCATCCCTGGTCACTGCATGGGCGTCATGGTAATGGATCCCCTTGTCGATCTGTGGCCTCTGGATACATGACGTTGTCATGACTGCAGCGAATAACCCACAGTGCTATGAGGGGGGGAGATCCAGGATTTTGACCCAGCGACAGTGAAGGAATGGTGATATATTTAAAGTGGGGTGGTGAGTTTCTTGGAGGGCAACCTCTAGGTGGTGGGGTTCCCAGGTATCTGCTGCTCCAGTTGTTCGAGATGGTAGTGGTCGTGGGTATGGGAGGTGCTGCCTAAGGAGCCTTGATGAGTCACTGCAGTGCTTCTTGCACATGTTGCACACGGCTGCTACTGTGCATTGATGGTGAAGGGTTTGAATGTTTGTGGAAGGGTAGCAATCAAGCTCCCTGTTTTGTCCTGGATGGTGTCAAGCTTCTTGATCATCCAGGCAAGTGGAGGGTATTCCATTACACTCCTGACATGTGCCTTGTAGATGGGTGGACAGGTTTTGGGGAGTCAGGAGGTGAATTACTCACCATAGGATTCCTAGCCTTTGACCTGCCCTGGTAGCCACAGTATTAATGTGGCTAGTCCAGTTCAATCTCTGATCTCTTGAAACTGCACAAAATGATAACTTTTTCTCGTCTTCATCAAATGTCTCTCACTGAAAGTGTTTGAAGAGCAGGGTATTTTGAAAATAGCTTCAGATCAGGAGTGTTTCTATTTGCTCCATCAATGCATGACAGTATGGATTATAGTTTGAAACAGGCTCCGAATTGCAGGGGGTTGGTTATGCTGCTGACTACTCAAATGATCGAGACCCAGGAAAGCGATCAGAGAGAGCTGTGGAAGAATATTGTTGGATCTCAACCTAGTTGCTCAATGGAAGAACTGACTAATGACATTTGCTCAGAGCAATGTGCTGCTTAACAAAATGGCCTGAGTACCACAGAATATCTGCAGTGAGACTGCTTCACTTGAAAGGAAAACCAAAATTAAGGGCTGGGTTTTTGCTCGAGACAGACAGCGCAATTTGGGAAATGTCCCAACTTAATTCCCAGTTTGAAAGGCACCAATAGACCCGATTTTCAGTGTGCCGAGGCAAGGGTGGTATGGAAGCAGATTCTGCATGGCCATGGCAGGGGAAAGGAGGGTAGTGGGTGGGTGATGGGGCAGGCTGCTTAGAAGGCCCAACTCAGTTCTCTGGGCCTGTGTCCCAATTGCTTTAAAAGCTTTTCAGCTTTCTGGCCCTCACCCTCCACCCCCCCCCCCCTGCGTAGCCCCTCAACCATTCCATGCCACCTCCACGTAAACACATGTCCTCCACCCAATCACCATGCCCCCTTTTACCCTATGCTATCTCTATGACAACTCAATGCCCCACCCCACCTATTCCTACCTCCATGCCATCACCATAGCCACTCACTCAGTATCTACTGTGGGCTAACTCAGATTTTAAAAAGCAAAAGGTCTGGTATAACGCTCACTTATGAACAGCAAGAAAAAAAACTATTCAAAAAACAATTCAAAGCTTTTAAATCTCCTCAAATGATTAATCACTTTGAGAACAAACTTCAGCTCAGATGCCACCGCAATGACAGATAATCCTTTAACAGCATCATTGAAATGTCACTCAAACTATAAACTCAGAAATTCCTGCTGGGATACTTGTAGCGGTTGAAGCATAGCCAAACATCCATAATGACACAATAACAGGCCTTGAGAAAATATCAACAATGAACTCTATTGAAACTGCACAACGTAACAATTTTTTTCAACAACATCAAATGACTGACACTGACAATATCAGCATATTTTTTTCCCCACATGTTTGAAGAGCAAGGAATTGTGTAAATAGCATCAATGCCACTAACTTTGTGGATTAGGGTCGTGGCAACAGCAAAAAAATGGGCACTGTTGCAAGTCAACAATAAGTTCAACTGGTCCTGTTGACCTGGGGCTGTTTAGCTCACAGGGCTAATCGCTGGCTTTGAAAGCAGACCAAGGCAAGCCAGCAGCACGGTTCGATTCCCGTAACAGCCTCCCCGAACAGGCGCCGGAATGTGGCGACTAGGGGCTTTTCACAGTAACTTCATTTGAAGCCTACTCGTGACAATAAGCGATTTTATTTATTTATTTTAGTTTGGGTTGCCTCCCTATGTGGATCATATTCCATCCCCTTTCTCCCACTGTCAAACATAAATGGAAGTGAGACTTCTGCATCTGGGTTCTGTCCGCCACATTTGAAGGCCCTTAGAGTCCTCCCAACTCCACGAAAACCCGGTGTTAGATTAATGATAAATCCAATAGGAAATGCAGGGAGAAATGTCCTTATGCAGAGAGTGGAACTTGTCATCACATGGGACAAATAGCCTGGTTGCTTTTAGAGGGGAAGGTGGAGAAACACATGAAGCTGACAGGGTGAGCATGCAGCATGGTGGATGGAGATTCCTGTGGAGCATAAACTTGCTAGGTCTGTTTGTGTGCTGTACAATTCTATGATAAAGGAAAAGATCAGCATTCAATTTGACTTAGGTGCAAACAACAAGAAAATTAAACATTTTTACTCTTGAGAAAAGATTTTCCGGGATCACAACTCTCCACATCGACGCTGTTAAGACTTGCCTATAAATGTTCATTTTCAGTTTCTATATGAAGAATATTAGAATGCGGAGTCATAAAAAATGGATTTCTCCATGGGAATATAATCTCCATGAACTATTCATTAGAAGTCATTGAAGTTTAAGTCAATCTGACCAATACTATTCTCATTTTATAAGCTGAGATATGTGCCCTTCATTGACGTGACATGGGTTTGGTTTACTTGAAGCAAGTGAGCTGATGGAAACAGACTCATCATCTCTAATCACATCTGGCCAGGACCTGGCAGCTGAAAAATATGATGACTCATCGACCATCAAGCACAAATTTAATCGTAGTATGACTAAAATAAAGATGCATGACGAGAGCTGCAGTTCTTTGAATAGATGTCTTATCAGATGCAGAAGAGGAGGTGTTAGAGTTGAGGTTTTTTGAGCTGGTCTTTAGAACTGAAGTGCTGCCGGCAAAATTCCCCTGAAGCCACTTCTTTAAAAGTTGTTTCAATTCCACTATATTAGTATTAGTAAAGGAATGGTTCTGGGGAAATTAATGGGACTGAAGGCAGACAGATCTCCAGGGCCTCATAATCTTCATTGCAGAATACTTAAGGAAGTGGTCCTAGAAATAGTAGATCTATTGGTGGTCACCTTCCAAAATTATTT